>NC_090646.1:525522997-526234247 GCF_040937935.1 Hyperolius riggenbachi | reverse complement strand
TTTAAAATGTAAATGTGTGTTGATTTTAATTTTTTTTTTACTTTTGGTTGTAGTATTACTTTTTGGCCACAAGATGGCGGCCATGAGTTTGCTTACATGACGTCACTCTAAGCGTAACGCACGCTTAAAACGACGCATGGGGGAGGTAACAGCCAGAAAAGGCGCAGCTTCCGAGCGAAGCTGTCGCTTTTTCAGCGGGGGAGAGGAATCCGTGATCGGGCACCATAGCCCGATTCACTGATTGCCTGGCTAACGAACCGCGGGCCGGGAACGCGCGTGCACGCGCGCGATCGGCCGCGGGAGCGCGCATGGTTCCTGGACGTAGTTTCTACGTCCAGGAACCAAAATAGGTTAAGTGATAAAGCTGCAATCACTTTCACTTTGCATGAAAAGTGAAAGTAAGATGCCGTGCTGCAAGTATGAGTAACATGCAGCAAAGGAAAAAAGTGCAAAAAGGAGAGAGGCTCGCCAGAGGATTACAAAGACTCCCAGCAGATGCCATCGCAATTCCAGGGCCAAAAAGCAACACAAGAGAGCCGGCACACACATCAGCAGCTTGTAGCAAGGGGCAGTCAGAAGCCATCAGACAGCCAGTGCACTGATGTCAGCTACTGCTTCTGTTGTCTGCGGGGAGTAAGTGTCCCATTAGTGGCCTGCCACACGCTGGAAGACGCCCGCTGTTCTGTTGGCTGTAGTCAGCTGGAGAGCCGGGACGAGAGCCAGTGAAGTTAGTGCCCAAGTCATCTTATGCTAGATATGGACGCCACACAGTGGAAGGAGGAAGCAGGATGCAGGACTTGGAGCCTGCAGCTGAATAGTGAGGGCCTCCACTGTGCCCTGCATATGCTTGTGGGCATACACCGGACGCACATTCTGACTATAAGACGCACCGACTACCCCTTTCCCCACCCACCACACACCGTTTTCGGGGAGAAAAATGTGCTTCTTATAGTCTGAAAACTAGGGTACGTTTGTCCCTCAAATCTGCGCACATTCTTCATTCAGAGTTTATTATTTATTCTTAAGGTAAGTACATACACCCAATTTTAAAACATAAACCTGGTACACACATCTAATTTTCATTGCCCAATGACACCAATTTTACCACTTGCCCACATCATTTTCTCTTGGTATTTACAATCTCACATGGAGGTGGTAAAATTGGATGTGCATACCAGGTTATACCTTCCATGAAGTATGAGCGTTTACCAACACAAGCTGTTCTTAGTATTCAAAATCTGTTAGCCCTCATACTACATAGAGGTGGTGAAATTGGTCAATTAAAATTGGATGTGTGTACACACCCTTACGTGGGATGGTCAATGAGAAACATTCTGAGATCATACAGGATTATGCAAATTTTAGATAAAATCTATGCAGCTAGAAAACGGAGCAATCAAATGCCACCTTGCCAAGGTGCCACTGGTCTGTTTTCAAGCTGCATACATTTACATACAAGATTTGCATAATACTGCATGAACTTGGAATGATTTACATCTCACTGTCCATTCCTAACACTTAAAGGGGCAGTTTAGTGAAAATTATTATTTTCCATTAATCACATATCAGTTATTTAATAAGGAGAGCATACGTTTCTCCATAGACCTTGTGCTAAAAAAAGTAGAGGATAACACTACTTCTGCTTTTTAAGACAGCTGAGCTGCATCATTAGCATACTAAGCGACGGACTTCACTGATAGTAGAAGACATTCCAGCTGATTTATAACGGCTGGCTCACTCACTACAGAGAGCCGTGCTGTTCTCACATGTAACTAAGTAAATAGATAAAACAGGCTGCTAAGTAACTAATTAGCAGCCCGTTTAATCTATTTACTTAGCTAGTTACATGTGAGAACAGCACGGCTCTCTGTAGTGAGTGAGCCAGCCGTTATAAATCAGCTGGAATGTCTTCTACTATCAGTGAAGTCCGTCGCTTAGTATGCTAATGATGCAGCTCAGTTGTCTTAAAAAGCAGAAGTAGTGTTATCTACTTTTTTTTTTAACACAAGGTCTATGGAGAAACGGATGCTCTCCTTATTAAATAACTGATATGTGATTAATGGAAAATAATATTTTTCACTAAACTACCCCTTTAAAGAGGAACTGCAGTAAAAATAACATAATACATTTTTTTTTAACAATATTCATTTACACATGATTTAGTCAGTGTTTGCTCATCGTAAAATCTTTCCTCTCTGATTTACATTGTGACATTTATCACTGGTGGTGACATCTTTAATGAGAGTTTTATGCACAGAAGAGATATTATTTGCTTGGCAGAACGAAAAAAAGCGGTTATAACCCACAATGCAACAAGGTTCACAGGCAGCGAACTGTCAGGACCATGGTCATGACATCACACTGTGGGAGGGGTTTCACTACAATAGCAGCAATACAGACCTCCCCGAGGATCTATTTAAAGGATACTCAAAGTGACAAGTGACATGATGAGATAGACATGGGTATGTACAGTGCCTAGCACACAAATAACTATGCTGAAATAGTTAAATATCAGGTATGTAAGTGGCTGACTCAGTCCTGACTCAGACAGGAAGTGACTACAGTGTGACTCTCACTCATAAGAAATTCCCCTTTTTATCTCTTTCTTGCTCTCAAAAGCCATTTTCTGCTAGGAAAGTGTTTTATAGTTGGAATTTCTTATCAGTGATGGTCACATTCACTTCCTTTCTTGGGCAGACAGAGCTGAAAAAAATTCTGCTGTGCCACAACACATCCGTCACTCCCCAACCTTTGATATCTTTAAACATGGCCTCAACACTCACTTTTTCAGTCAAGCGTATGTCAGTTCACCTGTTGACCTCTGGCCAAGTTGTACTTTTTAACAGATAACCTAAACCACACTGCGTCTAGGTAGGATTATATATACTACGTCCACCTCTTGTTTTCCCCCTATTCCTTTAGATTGTAAGCTTGCAAGGGCAGGGCTCTCTCTCACACCCTTTTTTGTTTGGATTTTGTTATACATTTATTCATATTAATTATATCACTGTTATTACCAATTCTATACTTTGTACCGATTCTGTATTTTGTACGCTGGTGTATACCATTGTTTGTATTATTATGCACCCCATGTTTGTTTCTTACTTTGTACAGTGCCACAAAATATGTTGCCGCTTTATAAATCAATGTTAATAAAAAAATAGTATGTAGCTCTGCTATACACCTGTATCGGCTTAGATATGCAGAGTAGGATTAAGGACTGATGATTTTTACTCTTCACTGACTAAACACAGCAGAATGCTTCCAAAATTGCTGGTAAATCTCTCAGTTCTACCAGATTGTCACTGTAGTCCAGCGTTTGTGACCACATCATGCTCATAAAAGTATTTTATTGTAGTGTAAATATCCTAACACTTAACACAAATAGGCTTGTGCAGCACTATTATGTTTATCGCAGTTTTTTAATGAAATCAAAATTTTGCTTTAAAAATGGGTACAAGGTAGTAAACATCAGTGAACACATTTTAGTATCTAAAGTGCTTTTGCATCACATCTACCTAGTATTAGTAAGATACTTTATTCCATATAATTAACTGCATCTAGAAATGCAACAAAAAAGTTTACGATACATGAATAATAGATGTTCAATTTAAAAAGCAGATTGCTCCAATCTGATGTAATCTTTGATACGGAGCCAAGGTGGCTATGGGGCCAATGTGAAGCAAGTATAAAATATTGGGCTGCTAACAATCACAAAATTGACTTCTTGTGCCATCCCAAAGGTGATGAGAAGTGGGCAACCATAAACTTTCCAATCCGCCGCACTTAGAGCGTGTTTGTGCACACAACATCATATCTCACGAGGGTGATAACCAGTGCTTTTATTGAGCAAGCGTAATGTCAGGATGCATTATTACCTTCTAAAAACCTGTGTTATAAATACAAAGCACTCTCTCTTGGCCTACCTAGACCTACTTCTCCTTACAGGTCAGGTTCTGCAAATTTATAAAACTAAAATAATTGCACTTACATCTAACCAGACAAAGTATAAACAAAAGCTCAAACTTTAAGAACTGTGCCCTAGTTTAGGCATAGCGTTCACATACATTTTATAGAACACTAGTAACCTAAGCCCATTTAAAAACGGCTCTAGACCACTCTCACAACCCCCTCCTGCAACTGCCACTGCCAGCCGCATGTCAGCGCACATGCCCGCCAGGCCTCCTAGCCCAGTCCTCCTCCAACGGCGGTCCGTGCTGCACATGTGCAGTAGCAAAAAAACACAGGGACAAAGGAGGATTGCTGGGACACAGGGGGATTATTGTATAGGATTATTTTAATTCTACAGTGCAAAATGTTGTAGTTCTTGCCCAATAAAAATAGAAAATTCATGCTGCGGCAACTGACAGCAGCTCATTTCCAGTGCCACACCCCACAAATACTTAGGTGGGGGGGACGTCCAAGAGAACACTTGCTGTAGGGGTGGAGGATGGGAAATCCCTATTAAGCATGCAGGAGACACAACCCCCACAACCTCCAGTACTGAGAATCTCCTATGAGGACCTGTCAGCTTTTTACTGCCTACTGCATGTGACAGTAACATAGGGAAAAGTAATATATAATGCATTTTAAATGTATATATTTTTGTTTAAAATGTATATTTTATATGCATGTATTTTTAATTTTACAATGTTTAGTGATAGTGATCCTATTGAAGGACACCTAAACAGAGAGGGATAAGGAGGCTGCCATATTTATTTCCCTTTAAACAATACCAGTTGCCTGGCAACCCTCCTGATCTTTTAATCTGCAGTAGTGTCTGAATCACACACCTGAAACCAGCCTGCAGCTAATTCAGTCAGATTTTAGTTGTAAACAACTGATTACCACCGCGGCGTAATATGTTGGCGCTTTATAAATACAACAAATCAAATAAAAATAATTACCATGCTTGTTCAGGGTCCATTGCAAGAGCGTTATGCTGGGAATGAACCAGTTTTTTGGGCAGATAGATGGCTCAATAGATAATTTCCGACAGGTCCGATCTGATTTTGATTTTTCTGATCATTTTTGTGATCGATTTTCTCATAAAAGTGAATGGAAATCAATCAGAAAATGATCAGACAATTGTTTGGAAAAATGATCGGAAAATCGACCGCCCAGTAAATCTGAAAAAAAATAATTGTGTATTCCCACCATTAGAGACAGAGGTTAAATTAAGCAGGACAACCAGGCAATCTGCATTGTTTAAAAGGAAATCAATATTGATTGATCAATATTTTCCTCTCACTTCAGGTGTCCCTTAATCATATAGATCATAACATATCCCTATACCACTTGCATTTTCCCCTTATCCTTGCTAGTTTAGGAAGACACTAAACATACTTTCTCATTGTGGCCAGTGGCTGAGGGTATGGCTGAGGGTATTATTACAACATGGTGAAATGTGGCAGGGGGTGGGTGGGGTTATGTGGGATGAGGCATGGATATTTGTGTGTGAAGGTAGGGATCGCCTGCCAATAAACCTAGTTCAGAGTTCTCCCAAGATTCTTTTTCCAGCCGGAGGGCATGAAAAAGTAGCCAGTTGGGGTGCAACTGGAGAATGCAGGGCCGGTGCTTCTCTGTGCCACTCTGCTTACTGCATAGGAGGAGGATGAGGAGAAGGAGGAGGTGAGCCGATGACAGCTTGGTGCTCACCAAAAAGGGGGCAGCACCGGGCTAAAAGAGCCTGGGGAGAACACTGTACTTAATATTCCTTATGTGAGAGAGGTGTGGATCAGGACAGCATGTATTCCAAGCAGGTGCAGGTGGACCCCTTGGAAAGGGAAGAGGGGTGTTGTGAATCCCAGAGTTGATCATCCATAGGTGAGTATGCAGCAAGAAGCACCTCGTCAGATTAGCTAGGGGTGATAAAGAAAATTACATTTGTGGAACTTTAAGCTGCACATAACCATGTACCAGGGCTGTGGAGTCAGTACAAAAATCATACAACTGAAATCACAGACTCAGACTCCAACTCCAGGTACCCAAAATTGCTCCATACAGTACTGTAGAATAAAATGTGTAAAATAAGGTTGTACAGTACAGTGATGTGAAGTGCACAGTGCGGTAAAACACTACAATAAACCCACTGCCTATCTGCAATCCATTATAGAACATTTAGATGACAGGTAAAGAGATTGGGCTTTCTGCTGTGAGTACTATTGCAACAAATGCTTCCTGGATAACACTCACAGCTAAACATCCTATTATGGATGGTATTATATGTATGAAATTTGCAGACTTCTTTAAAAGTCCTCTACTCTGCAATGCAGTCCACATCATAAAATTCCCCATGCTATCTTACAAGCATTACGAAGAACTGCTATAAACACAGCGGAAATCAAGATGACAACAAAAATGATGATGCATTAACGCACTGAGCAGAGATGTACGGTTATGCATCGCCCCTTACTTCAAACAATTTTACCAAAACACAAGATGTGTGTGGATATGTGAACTATCCAATCACGACGCTCCTTTCCCCTTCAGGGGGCACCGAGTAATTATCCTAAGAGGCACAACCTGATTGATTTGCAGGGTGATGTCAGCTGGGAGTGCGGTGCCAAGCACCAGTCCCTGCACCTAGCTCACTGCAGCCATCTGGATTACTTCATTTCTGTGGCTATGATTCGTTTACACAGTAATGATTAGCTTAACCCATTGCGTGTTATTCATTACAGCTTCTACTGTAATAAAATACTCTTCTTGGCAACAGGTTTCATCTCTGCTCGCTGTAAAAGGAGAACAAAGGCTATATATTGGATACAGTAGCGATATAGGGAAAGGAAGGCCGTATACACCATTGTAATAAGAAACACAGCTAGTATAATATTGCTTGTGACAAGGAGATCTTGTAGAGCTACAGTGGCAAGTATCCAAGAGCATCAAAACAACTACTGCTGCATGAAGACATTTATAAACACGATTGGCATTTCCACAACCAACAGTATTATTATTTTTTAGTATTTATATAGCGCTGACATCTTCCGCAGCTCTGTACAGAGTATATTGTCACTTAAATGGCCCTCAGAGCGGCTCACAATCTAATCCCTAGTAGTGTAATGTATGGATTGAAGTCTAGGGCCAATTTAGGGGAAGCCAATTAACTTACCTGTATGTTTTTGGTATATGGGAGAAAACCCACGCAGAGAACATACAAACTCTGTGTCGATAGTGCCCTGGCTGGGAGTTGAGCCAGGGAAGCAGGGCTGCAAGGTGAGAGTGCTAACCACTACGCCACTGTGCTGCCCTAGTAAATGTTTTTATATAAACGTGTGTAGGGGCATAGCAATATCACTGCTCTGCTCGGCCTGGTTTGTCCATAGCCTCCCCTTTTTTGCATGTTCTCATCACCACAGCACAAACTGTTATTGCTGACACACAAACTATCATGACAACCTAACTGAGGTGGTTCTGTTTTTATCTTTAAACGTGTCGAAGATGGTGGCCAAATAACTTTACCAACATTTGTGTTCTTTTTAAACCAGATGTAATAAAATTGTCTCTCTTGTTACTGCTAGACACAACTGCATTACTCCTTTAACTGCCCATTTAAGTCCCACTGGAGGTCCCTCTCCTCTTTCCAATATTTTATCAATTGGGATGCCCGAGATATATTTTAATACAAAAGTATTCTTGTAGATGCTTTATGCATCCTTTACGTGGCCTTGTTTTGTAAGCGTTATCTGTCCAATTGGCATTGGCATCTTCATTGCTATACAAATATGTCTCCAAACAGTACTGGCCTCTGCAAATACCAAACAAAAAACATTTATAGAAAGTACTAGGTACAATATGAACCTTCATGTAATAAAAAAAAAAATAACCAAAAAAACACAAAAACGAAATAGGCTATAAAGAAAACCTGAGGCGGGCATAAAAAACATTGGGATTTTACTTGCCTGGGGCTTTTTCCAGCACCCCCTCCCCATCTATTTGGTCACTTGTAGTCCTCTCGGTCCCATCTGTTGTGCTGCTGTCCCCCTCCAAAAGATTGCCAACTGCACATGTATAACCCCGGCTCCTCATTTTTACAATTGCATACATGCAGAATGCTCCAGGCCGCGGGAGTGCAATCTAGAAGTTGCACAGCCAGGGCCATGTACTGTAGCCGGCTACTATTTTAATTGGCAAGCTTTTAGAAGGGGACAGCAGCACAACCGAGGGGAAAGAAGGAAACCGAGGGACCTGATAGACTGCGGGGGCTGAAAGAAGCCCAGGTAAGTAAAACCCCCTCCCCGGTGTGGTACACACACCGCCTCCTAACTGCTCTACTACAGGAGTAAGCTTAGGTTTGGTGGGTTATCAGGGGATATAGCTACCATAATAAATACAGTACTAAGAAGTACAGAGTGCAAAAACAGGGCTCTGGGGGCTCTCTGTGGAATAATTTGTTAAAACAAGCACGTAAAAGTGTGTAGTAAGGGTTTACTGGGCAGAGTGTCATGTATAAGGATTAGCGAGCAGTTTTGTGAGATACCAAACTGTTCAAGTGGCAGAGAAAGTTAACTTACCCAGATGTTTGGCTCTTGCCATGGCGCTCCATCCTCTTGATGCTTCCTGTTTCATAGCAGAAGTTACAACTGTGAAACAGGAAGTATTGGGAGGATGGACAGCAGCAGCAAAAAGCCAACCTCTGGTTAAGCTAACACTACCGAAGCTCCCTTCACAGATTTTAACTGCTGCAGTTTTCATGTCTTGTAAAACTGTGTTTATTCATTCTTAAAGATAACTGTAGTAAGACAAATATGGAGGCTGCCATGTTTATTTCCTGTTAAACAATACCAGTTTCCTGGCAGCCCTGCTGATCTATTTGGCTGCAGTAATATCTGAACAAACACCAGAAACAAGCATGCAGCTAATGTCAGATCTGACAATAATGTCAGAAACACCTGATCTGCTGCATGCTTTTTCAGGGTCTATGGCTAAAAGTATTAGAGGCAGAAGATCAGCGGGATAGCCAGGCAACTGGTATTGCTTAACCACTTGAGGACCACAGTCTTTCTACCCCTTAAAGGGAACCAGAGATGAACGTTTCACACAAAATAAACATATCAGTCGATTGCTTATAAAGAATAAATGCTCTACCTGATAATTTCGCCGCTCTGGTGTGCCTTTTTTAGTGGTTTTTTTATCCATTATTGCTCCAGGAAAAATGAAATATGGCCGCCGGCTCATATCCCTTCTACTTCCGGGTTATGAGTTGTTCTGGATGTGCTGTCTAGGCTATATGAGACTAGGCTGCTATCTAGGCTATATGAGAAAGGCTGCAGCCTTTCATCTGTGTGCTTTCATTTTGGTATGATGTGCAGCTGCCTGTAGGAAGTGTCTCTCATAGGAATTAAACTGCAGTCATCATCAGTATCTATGTAGACAGAGTGCACACAGAGCACACAGATCATATTGCCACACGTGTCTGTTTCAGAGATTCTCTCTCAGCAGCAGCAGCCCCTCCCATGTCATCACAGCTCTCAGTATGCAAAGCAGGAAATCTGAGCAAGGAGGTGGCAGGCTTGGGCTTGAAAAGACTCCACAGAAGAGTGACTCAGCTCTAATGATCCCAGATCAAACCTAGACTGAGCCAGTCGGGGACTCTTATCACAGCTGATAATAGACTAATTAAGCAGATAAGAATGAAACTAAAAGCAGGGTAGATGTTTACTGTCATGTTCCCACTGATAAATGTAATAAAATACATGAGGGTGCTTCCTCTCTGGTTCTCTTTAAGGACCAGAGCCTTTTTTTTCCACTCAGACCACTGCAGATTTAACGGTTTATTGCTCGGTCATACAACCTACTATCTAAATGAATTTTCCTTCCTTTTCTTGTCACTAATACAGCTTTCTTTTGGTGCTATTTGATTGCTGCTGTGAGTTTTAGTTGTTATTATATTAATCAAAAAAGACATGAATTTTCTCAAAAAATGATTTTTTTTAACTTTCTGTGATAAAATTTGTCAAATAAAGTAAAATTTCTGTATACATTTTTGTCCAAATTTATTGTGCTACAGGTCTTTGATAAAAAAAAAAAATATTCAGTGTATATTTCTTGGTTTGGGTAAAAGTTATAGCGTTTACAAACTATGGTGCAAAAAGTGAATTTTCCCATTTGAAGCATCTCCGACTTTTCTGACCACCTGTCATGTTTCATGAGGTGCTAAAATTCCAGGATAGTATAAATACCCCCCAAATGACCCAATTTTTGACAGAAGACACCCCAAAGTATTCACTGAGAGGCATGGTGAGTTCATAGAAGATTTTATTTTTTGTCACAAGTTAGCGGAAAATGACACTTAGACAAAAAAAAAAAAAAAAAAAGTTGCAATTTCTGCTAACTTGTTACAAAAAAAAAAAATGAAATCTGCCATGGACTCACCATGCCCCTCTCTAAATACTTGAAGTGTCTACTTTCCAAAATGGGGTCATTTGTGGGGTGTTTACTGTCCTGGCATTTTGGGGAATGCTAAATTTTAAGCACCCCTGTAAAGCCTAAAGGTGCTCATTCGACTTTGGGCCCCTTAGCGCAGTTAGGCTGCAAAAAAGTGCCACACGTGGTATTGCCGTACTCAGGAGAAGTAGTATAATGTGTTTTGGGGTGTATTTTTACACATACCCATGCTGGGTGGGAGAAAGATATCTCTGTAAATGGACAATTGTGTGTAAAAAAAAACAAACAAAAAATTGTCATTTACAGAGATATTTCTCCCACCCAGCATGGGTATGTGTAAAAATACACCCCAAAACACATTATACTACTTCTCCTGAGTACGGCGATACCACATGTGACACTTTTTTGCAGCCTAGGTGCGCTAAGGGGCCCAACGTTTTATTCACGGGTCATTTGAGGCATTTGGTTTCTAGACTACTCACGGTTTAGGGCCCCTAAAATGCCAGGGCAGTATAGGAACCCCACAAGTGACCCATTTTAGAAAGAAAACACCCCAAGGTATTCCGTTAGGTGTATGGTGAGTTCATAGCAGTGGCGTAGCAATGGGGATAGCCGCCATAGCGTTGCTACGGGGCCCCGCGGCAGCGCTACGTCACAGGGGGCCCGCAGCTGCCCGAGAGGACTTTTTTTTTTGTTTTGTTTAATTTTTTTTTGTTTCGCCGGGCCCCCTCCCTCACCTCAGTGCCCCCCCCCCCCCTCCTTTTATCAGCGGCGGGAGGTGAGTCATATACAGAAGGCTCCGGCGGGGGTAAGCAGCCACTAGAGGTTCAGCTGCTTCCGGGCTACGGTGTCCCCACTGTATTGCTGCTCGCACCACTTCCTGGTCTATTGCGAGCAGCAATACAGTGGGGACACCGTAGCCCGGAGGCAGCTGAACCTCTAGTGGCTGATTACTCCGACGGAGCCTTCTGTATATGACGCACCTCCCGCCGCTGATAAAAGGAGGAAGGACCCCAGGTGAGGCAGCTACCTCCCCTCCCGCACGGCTACCTAACTGCCCACCCTCCCACCCGGCTGCTACCTAACTGCCCACCCTCCCACCCGGCTGCTACCTAACTAAGGGCTACCTAACTGCCCACCACCTAACTGCCCACCCGGCTACCTAACTGAGGGCTACCTAACTGCCCACCCACCCACCCGGCTACCTAACTGCCCACCCGGCTACCTAACTGCCCACTACCTAACTGCCCACCCGGCTACCTAACTGAGGGCTACCTAACTGCCCACCCACCCTGCTACCTAACTGCCCACCCACCCGGCTACCTAACTGCCCACCTGGCTACCTAACTGCCCACCCTCCCACCTGGCTACCTAACTGCCCACCCGGCTACCTAACTGCCCACCCAGCTACCTAGCTGCCCACCCGGCTACCTAACTGCCCACTACCTAACTATCCACCCTCCCACCAGGCTACCTAACTGCTCACCCTCCCACCTGGCTACCTAACTGCCCACCCTGCCACCTAACTGCCTACCCTGCCACCCAGCTACCTAACTGCCCACCCAGCTACCTAGCTGCCCACCTGGCTACCTATCTGCCTACCCTGCCACCCAGCTACCTAACTGCCCACCCGGCTACCTAACTGCCCACCCTGCCACCTGGCTACCTAACTTCCCACCGGCTACCTAACTGCCCACCTTTCTACCTAACTTCCCACCCGGCTACCTAACTGCCCACCTTTCTACCTAACTTCCCACCCGGCTACCTAACTGCCCACCCGTCTACCTATCTGCCTACCCTCCCACTCGTCTACCTATCTCCCTACCCTCCCACCCAGCTACCTAACTGCCTACCCAGTGCATTGCCTGCACCGCAAATAGTGTGCCAGCCTGCCCAACCACCCTCCCTCCAGGTAATTAATGTTAGCCCACTATAGACCTAACTACATATACTGCATTTTGTGGGGAAATCTGGCGACAATCTGATTGCATTTTGTGGGGAAATCTGGCGACAATCTGATTGCAATTTGTGGGGAAATCTGCCAACAATCTGGTTGCATTTTGTGGGGAAATCTGCCGCCAATCTGGTTGCATATTGTGTGGAAATCTGCCGACAATCTGGTTGCATATTGTGTGGAAATCTGCCGACAATCTGGTTGCATATTGTGTGGAAATCTGCCGACAATCTGGTTGCATATTGTGTGGAAATCTGCTGACAATCTAGTTGCATATTGTGTGGAAATCTGCCTACAATCTGGTTGCATATTGTGTGGAAATCTGCCGACAATCTGGTTGCATATTGTGTGGAAATCTGCCGACAATCTGGTTGCATATTGTGTGGAAATCTGCCGACAATCTGGTTGCATATTGTAGGGAAATCTGCCGACAATCTGGTTGCATTTTGTGGGGAAATCAGATTGCCCCACAAAATGTTTGGGTGGGAGGTCCGAGGTCTGTGGGGTTGGAAGGTCGAGGGGGGGGGCATAATTTTTTTTTTGCTATGGGGCCCAGTCATTTCTAGCTACGCCCCTGGTTCATAGAAGATTTTATTTTTTGTCACAAGTTAGTGGAAAATGACACTTTGTGAAAAAAAACCCAATAAAAATCAATTTCCGCTAACTTTTGACAAAAAATAAAATCTTCTATGAACTCATCATACACCTAACAGAATACCTTGGGGTGTCTTTTTCTAAAATGGGGTCACTTGTGGGGTTCCTATACTGTCCTGGCATTTTAGGGGCCAAAAACTGCGAGGAGTAGTCTGGAAACCAAATGCCTCAAAATGACTGCTCAGGGGTAGAATCATCTGCAAACTGATGACAGGTGGTCTATGAGGGGCGAATTTTGTGGAACCAGTCATAAGCAGGGTGGCCTCTTAGATGACAGGTTGTATTGGGCCTGATCTGATGGATAGGAGTGCGAGGGGGGTGACAGGAGGTGATTGATGGGTGTCTCAGGGGGTGATTAGAGGGGAAAATAGATGCAATCAGTGCACTGGGGAGGTGATCGAAAGGAGGTCTGAGGGTTTGGCCGAGTGATCAGGAGCCCACATGGGGCAAATTAGGGCCTGATCTGATGAGTAGGTGTGCTAGGGGGTGACAGGTGGTGATTGGTGTCTCAAGGTGTGATTAGAGGGGGGGAATAGATGCAAGCAATGCACTGGCAAGGTGATCAGGGCTGGGGTCTGAGGGCATTCTGAGGGTGTGGGCGGGTGATTGGGTGCCCTAAGGGCAGATAGGGGTCTGATCTGATTGGTAGCAGTGGCAGGTGGTGACAGGGGGTGATTGATGGGTGATCAGTGGGTGATTAGATGGCAGAACAGATGTAAACAATGCACTTTGGAGGTGATCTGAGGGTGAGTTTGCGGGCGATCTGATGGTGTGGGTGATCAGATGCCTGTAAGAGGCAGGTTAGGGTCGGATCTGATGGGTGGCAGTGCACTGAAAGTGTGTGTGTGTGTGTGTGTGTGTGTGTGTGTGGGGGGGGGGGGGGTGATCAGAGCCCCCAGGGGGCAGTGTTAGTGACAGGGGGTGATTAATGGATGATTACAGGGGAGGATAGATGTATACAGTACACAGGGGGGGGGGGTGTCTGTGGAAGATCTGAGGGTGTGTGTGGGGGGGGGGGCGATCAGGAGCCCCCAGGGGGCAGTGTTAGTGACAGGGGGTGATTGACGGGTGATTAGTGGGGAGAATAGATGTAAACAGTACACGGGGGGGGGGGGAGGGGGTCTGGGGAGGATCTGAGGGTTTTTGGGGGGTGATCAAAGCCCCCAGGGGGCAGTGTTAGTGACAGGGGGTGATTGATGGGTGATTTACAGGTGATTGACCGGTGATTAGTGGAGAAAAAAGATGTAAACAGTACACGGGGGGGGGGGGGGGGTCTGGGGAGGATCTGAGGGTGTGTGGGGGGGGGGTGATCAGGAGACCCCAGAGGGCAGATTAGGACCTATTAAGAAAATTAGCGCTGTCAGATAGTGACAGGGAGTGATTGATGGGTGTTTAGGGGGGTGATTGGGTGCAAACAGGGGTCTGGGGGGTGGGCAGAGGGGGGGGGTCTAAGGTGTGCAGTGGGCGATCAGAGGGCGGGGGGGGGCAGATCAGTGTGCTTGGGTGCGACTTACGGTGGCTGCAGCCTGCCCTGGTGGTCCCTCGTTCACTGGGACCACCAGGGCAGGAGGCAGCCTGTATAATACACTTTGTATACATTACAAAGTGTATTATACACTTTGTATGCGGCGATCGAGTATTTACATCCCGCCGGCGCTTACTACCGGCCGGCGGGATGACGTCGCGGGTGGGCGGAGCCTGTTGCCAGGGCCCGCGTGCGTCACCAGTGACGTGATCGCTGCCCCGCAGAGCCGAAAGGAGCCGCCGCCGAATGGCGTATTGCGGTCCTTTCGGCATCCACTTTGCCGCCGCCCATCGGCTGTGGGCAGTCGGCAAGTGGTTAATAGTAAATAATTATGGCATCCTCCATATCCCTTTAATTACAGTTGTGCTTTAAAGAGACTCCGTAACAAAAATTGCATCCTGTTTTTTATCATCCTACAAGTTCCAAAAGCTATTCTAATGTGTTCTGGCTTACTGCAGCACGTTCTACTATCACCATCTCTGTAATAAATCAACTTATCTCTCTCTTGTCAGACTTGTCAGCCTGTGTCTGGAAGGCTGCCAAGTTCTTCAGTGTTGTGGTTCTGTGATGCATCTCCCCCCTCCAGGCCCCTCTCTGCACACTGCTGTGTGTTATTTAGATTAGTGCAGCTTCTCTCTGCTCTATTATCTTTTACAAGCTGGATAAATCCTCCTCTGAGCTGGCTGGGCTTTCACATACTGAGGAATTACATACAGGCAGAGCTGTCTGCACTCTGCAGGAAGAAACAGCCTGACACTTCAGTGGAAGATAGCTGCAGGGGGAAAGAAACACAGAAATGATCTCTTGAGATTCAAAAGGAAGGGTGTATACAGCCTGCTTGTGTATGGATGTATTTTCTATGTGTGGACATACTGTACATCAACCTACTTCCTGTTTTGGTGGCCATTTTGTTTGTTTATAAACAAACTTTTTAAAACTGTTTTTAACCACTTTTAATGCGGCGACTAGCTGCGAAATTGTGACAGAGGGTAATAGGAGATGTCCCCTAACGCACTGGTATGTTTACTTTTGTGCGATTTTAACAATACAGATTCTCTTTAAGCTTGAAGTAAATTGGTATTATTTAAGACTGCAAGTTTGCCCATTTAAGGAAACTGAAATGCTAAACAATGGCATCTAGAATCAGCTGAATAAAAAGTTACCTCTATACCTTATTTCCATTGCTGGAAAACCAACCATAACTCTTGACTCCAAATGCTGCTTGATTAAGGGAGACATCCAAGCTGGTGACTGTGTGACCATAGGTGCAGTGCAATATCTTCTCAGGGATCTTCGGCTTTAAAAGATATACAATTTCCTCAGCAGCAGCAACAGCAATAGGGCATCCTTCAGAGTCATGAATCAAGTGAAGGAAATTGACCTGTAAAATGTAAAAGTGCATAAGACCGCCATAGAAAAGATAAGAAAGCACTGCCAATTAAGTGCATGAATATACATAAACTATGAAGGAATACCAAGCTCTGTGTAAGACACTTCAGATTTCCTGACAAAGATAATACATCTATGTTAAGCTGAAAAAATAAAAGCATGGCATAACCCACAGGAATGTGGCAAAAGCTATACTAAAAACTAGATCTGTGATCTAATCCACTTATTCTGACTCCGTAATGTCCCCGAATTGAGGTCTAAAAACAAAACATTCTATAGTGTATACATACCTCTGAACAAATCAAATTTCCTTGCAGTAATTGAAAAATTGCTCAAATGTAAATTAATGTAAATTAATGTAAATCATTGTTCCTAGATATGAACTTGTCTTATATTTTTCTCTAAGCAGAATTTCATCTTCAGGTTTCTAGATATGAACTTTTCTTATATTTTACTCAATGCAGATTTTTTTTTTTTAACCAATTCGCTTTAAGGAGAAATTATCTCATCAGGGAAAAACACTTTTTTTATAGTCTATGATAATTTTAGGTTTACATTGTGTGTACTTTTTAAACTAACACTGCAAAACTAGCATAAATACATTTATGATTACCAAAGTCAATACATTTATCAAAGCCTTTTAAAACAACCAAAAACGATTTTAGTATTCTGAGATAATGATCTGGATTTCAACTTAAAAGTACAGGAATAAAACCAGAAAAAATAAATAAATAAAAATAAAGGTATGTAGGGTCTTCTCCAATTCCCATTCTGGCTAGGACAAAGCAACTAGCAATAGCCTGAAGCATGTTACAGTTATCTTTTACATAATTCAGTAGAAATAATAGTACCCAAGCATAAAATATAATTGAACTCATAAGTGCCTTTTAAAAGATAACTGACATTGATGTCTGTATACAGTGACAGCTTTGAAAATGAATTTTGATTTTGAAGAACCTGTCAAGAAAAACAAAAACAAAACAAACCTCTCCTGCTGAAGTGACACAAAAACCAAAACAAACTATTTTATTTATGTCCCACCACTGTAAATCAAGGTCTATATGAATGTTCCAAGTGAAGTAATCCATCAGCCATATTTACCAAGTCTTGACCGGAAAGCTCATAGACAACCCATCTGACCTGCTGCTTCCCTGGGAGCCGTGCCATTAGCAGGTTTTAAGCTCCCACTGCAGCATACCATTGGTCCATTCATCTGGTGCTTTCTATTGGCCCACAGGTCTTGAGTAGAGAAGGTCAGCAATATAGTAGTTCCATTTTGTATGCAGTTTGTAATCAACAGGAAGTGGATTTGATTGGTTCAGTTCAAAGTTGCATACGTTTGCATTGCAATATGCATGCAATCCAGAATTTTAAATAGATCATTGACCATCTCTAGTGGAAAGATTCTGTTGGAAATGCAAACATGCCGAGGTTGCCAGTCAGTGCTACGGAGGGAAAACTAAGCAGCTGGCAGGTCGTTGAAAGACTTTCTAATTAAAAAAGTCTACAAAGAGAATTACAGTGGTTGGTCAGCTGCATACTCTACATTGCCGTGGATCACAACAGGGGACATTAATAAAACTTAATTTCTGCTTTGTTCCAACTTTTCATTCCAGGATTTCACATATTTTTACTATTGTGAAAATGGGTAAGTTGTTCCGATCTACCCCTGTACTCAATCCCCTGGGAAGGTACGGATATCTGGAGGGCCGTTCACACTTAGGGGTGGGGGGGGTGTTCCACTTTTTTCAAGCGCAGGTGATTTTTAAAATCGCCCACCAAAGGCTTGTGCAATAAAACTATGAGAAGGTTCATATCAGAGCAGTTCGTCTGCTGTGCATTCACCAAAGCGGTGCCTGTACCATTTTTGAGGCGTTTTTGCTATAATGGAATGTATAGGAAAAATGCAAAATGCTCACAAAATCGCTTTGTGCAGCGATTGTGTGAACGTTTTTAACTTGCGTCAGGGAGTAAATTACATTACAGATGGGTAGAGGCTCGGTTCAGACTGATTGTATATACTTTAGGAGTGGTGGTTGAGAATAGACAATGGGATGGAAGATATCTGAAAGTTTACATGTGTGTATGGGAAGAGATTTGATAATTGAGCATATTTAGTCAATATAGGATGCCATAATAAAGTTTATTCACGCAACCATCAAACCATGATGGCATTACCCCGTGCTGACAAGCTCCCCATACCAGGTATGCATCTGAGTTTGGGAAAACCCCCCCAAAAAAATAAAAAAAAAGGGAGTGAATTACAAAACTGCTCTGAGAAAGTGCTTAGAAAAGTGCTTTTTACAAAAACGCAGCGCGCAGTGGAGCGCCGGGAGGGGCAAGAAAAACAGCGCACAAAAACGCAAAACACTTGCATTTTTAGGTGTGAATGGGGCCTTACAGGGAATTTGAGGTGAGAGGGATATGGAGGCTGACATGTTTGTTTCCTTTTAAATAATGCTGATCGCCTGGCTATCCTGCGGATCCTCTGCATCTAATACTTTAAGCCATAGATACTAAAAAGGCATGCAGATCAGATGTCTATGACAAATCTGACAATATTTGCTGCATGCTTGTTTCAGGTGTGTGATTTTGATACTACTGACCAGAGATATCAGCAGGACTGCCAGGCAACTGGTATTGTTTAAAAGGAAAAAAATATGGGAGCCTCCATAGGACTCACACCTTGTGTTCCTTTTAAGGTACCCAGCAACATATGGATTTTCCCATGATTCCCTGCAGATTTGATTCATCTGTTGGAAATCAATTCCCCCAAAATGTTAGAACAAACGAATTTCAATCAATTTTGTGGAAAAAAAAAAAATGTGGTCAACAATATCAATCCGACACGGCGGAAAACCTAGGTCGTTTGGGGAACAGGGCAGGAGTGATGGTCGATGTATAGGCCATAGCTTTGCACTGCATGAATCAGTGCAACGCTGCAGTTTGATCAATTTTCAAATTGATTTTCCTGCTGGAATCTATTGAAAATGGACGTGCTGTTTGTGGAGGAAATTAATTCCTTTCTTAAATTGATTTCTATCAGAGAGGAATCAATCGTTTTGCCACATCAGCTGTAAATCTATAGATGCATAGCTAGCTTTAGAGGAATTTCAGATCCCAGAAAACACACATAAATCCAGGCACATCACCACAAGTGAGGACATTTAAATAAGTTATTAGGGAGGTGCCAAAGGGGGTGTGGCCAGCAAAATTGCAAAAGACAGTCAACTCTTTGCACACTCGCATTTCAATAGATTCCAGCAGCACCTCTCTAATAACTTATTTAAATGTCTTTACTTGAGGCGATGTGCCTGGATTTATGTGTTGTCTGATGGCCATGGGATCTATTCTGCTTAGCTCATGTCCTCTCCCCACTGGGTGCTGGTCCACCTTGCTTATAAATCAATTCACTATTTCCATCTATTAAATAACTAAAAAGACTGCTAATTAGGCAATCCAAAAGTTCATAATCAATCTTATTTTTTTTTCTAGCATTATATCGATCCCCATGTCCCCCAGCTCTTACTTTTTTCCCCTCTTCTTTTCATCTCTGATTGTCTGCATCCGTGGGCATCCCCCCTCCTCCCCTCAGGCTCCTACAGGATGAAGACAATCCTAATGTAATTTCCTCCCTTACTCCTCTATAGCAATCCCCCCTTGGTATCCTCTCTCCTCCCCGCAGAATTAAGAGTGCAGCGGGGAGGAATAAAGTCAGCGCACACCGACTCACCTACTCACCTACTCATGGTCCCAAGCGCTGGAGTTCCTGTCTATACTCTCTGCACTCTCACCGGTGGTATAGATAAGAACTCCAGCAGCTGGAACCAGGATGAGGCGAGTCTGTGTACGCTGCCTTTATTCCTCCCAGCTGCACTCTGTAATGCTGCAGGGAGTAGGGGATCCCGCAGGGAGGAGGGGGCATGCCACAAGGAAGTAAGGAAGGAAATGACATCAGGATTGGCGTCATCCTGTGGGAGCCAAGATGGCCCGTGTCTAGGAACAGAATTCTCTTTTTTTACTATATGATTTTCAGTGAAATCAAAACGTGGACCGGGCAATACATCTGTTATGTAAGTAGACCAAGTAGTTATCTATTGACATATGGTTTGTTTTTCCTGGCATAGTATGGCTATCAGTTCTTTAACACTGCCATTTCCCTAGTCAAATCACATGACTGTCCATCTCACTTCCCGTCAGCTAAGATATTAAAGCGGAACTGAAAGGTAAAAAAAAATTGTTTCACTTACCTGGGGCTTCTGCCAGCCCCTCGCAGCCTTCCTGTCCCGCCTGTTCCTCAATGTAGTTTTGGCCCGCAATAGCCGTCCTGCGCCAAAAGCGCAGGACGCTATAGCGGGCTGGAATGCAAGGAAAGCTACGCGTGGCCTGGGGCACAGTTGCCGCTTTGACCGAACTGAAAGTAGTTGGTGGCGGGAGAACGGAGGATCATGGAGGACTATCGCGCGACAAGAAGGTTGCAAGGGGCTGGCAGAAGCCCCAGGTAAGTGAAACACTTTTTTTTAACCTCTCACTTCCGCTTTAACTCCAGTCAGCACTGCAGCTGTAGCTCAGCAGTTCCTTCCTGCAGTGTGTACTAAAGTTACTTGAAACAGTTTCTTGTAAGCTAAAAACAGGAAATAGACATGATATGTGTTAACAAGTGTCTCTATGATTTTCTGTACAGGAAAAATTATGCTGGGGAAAAAGATCTCCATTGTTTTTAAAAGGAACACGGCATTATAAAAACTCACCAATTTCAGTGTGTGGAAAGTGCAGCTACTTTGCCAATATCCTCTTTCATCGGGACTCTCCACTTTAATTTCAAAACTGGATGCTGTTGCTATGGCAGCTGTCTCTGAGCACAAAGAAAGTGCCTGGATTTTTTGATTGTGTTGATAGTGATGGATAGGTTCCTGCCCAGCTAGAAGACTCCAGACATCAACAGTACCTGTAAATACAAAGGATGTGAGGCACTGAACAGAGATAATAAAGATTTACAGGGTTAGAAATCTTACTCCACATTTTTTTTTACTATACAAAAAGACAGCAAAATAGAGTGGAAGATCGCTCTCCCCTAACAGAGTGGAGCTTATTTGTTCTTTCAGTGTTTGTGTAGTATTTCTATGTGCGCTCTGGGTTCTTCCCATGTCCCAAAAACATACGGTACATACTAAGAGGTTAACTAGCTCCCCAGAGAAACGGGCCCAAGACTATGGCAGTGGTAGCAGATTAGCACCAAGATGCGCAAGCACGCGCACATGTACACACAACCAGGGTAGCTTTCTGAGCAGACTAAGTGACTGCAATTCTCCTTTGCTGTATATGCTATAAATGAAAGGTACTGTATCTCAATATAAATGTGGAGATAATCATTACAGTAGATTCAGTCTTTGTGCAGACTAAACGTACCCCGGGTGTATGAGAGTGCAATGGTAAGAACATGAACATGGGCTTGATTTAGTAAGGTATCATTAGGGATCTCAGAGGATTCCCAGTGGACATACCCCATCACATTTTTTTTGCTTAGCTGCTCCCAAGGTTTTATATTTAGGTTAGGTCACTTGCCCGGAGGTTTGCCTCACCGTGGCGCAAGTGTCTAGTATAATATACTTTGCATGCAAACCATATTGGAAGCTAAAGTTCCTCCTAGTTTAATAAATGTTAGCACTTGTCTTGGATGCAGAGCATGCATTTTTCATTCTGGCAGAGGCGGTGTATGCCTGTGCGATTAACCATTCAATTGCAACGTGTTTAGGGATGCGCAGCCTTTCCCCCCACCTTTCCGTAACTATGTAACTGTCAGGTTAGCTGCTTCCAGCCCCTCCTCCTGAGTTTCTTGTTTGCATGATAAGCAGTAGCAGATTTGCATATGATTTGCATCTGAATTGAATGCGAAGTGTGCAGAAAATCTATTTAGGTACTGCACACTGAGCTGGTGGTCATTTCAGATGCAGCCTTAGTGGTATGCGCTGGCGTTCTCCCTGCTGTTCAACCAAATGTAAGTTACACTTTTTTTAGCTTAGCTGCTCCCAAGCTTTTAAATTTAAGTTAGGTCACTCGTCCGGAGGTTTGCCTCAACGTGGCGCAAGTGTCTAGTATAATATACTTTGCATGCAAACCATATTGGAAGCTAAAGTTCCTCCTAGTTTAATAAATGTTAGCACTTGTCTTGGATGCAGAGCATGCATTTTTCAGTCTAGCAGAGGTGGTGTATGCCTGTGTGATTAACCATTCAATTGCAACATGTGTTTAGGGATGCGCAACCTTTCCCCCCACCTTTCCTTAACTTTGTAACTATGTAACTGTCAGGTTAGCTGCACCCAGCCCCTCCTCCTGAGTTTCCTGTTTGCATGATAAGTAGTAGCAGATTTGCATATTATTTGCATCTGAATTGAATGCAAAGTGTGCAGAAAATCTATTTAGGTGCTGCACACTGAGCTGGTGGTCATTTCAGATGCAGCCTTAGTGGTATGCATTGGCGTTTTCCTCGCTATACCCCATCAGTGATCTAGCAAACCTGGATTAAATCTAATTAAAAGTTTTCTGCTATGAAATGTTCATAACTTACAGCTCTCCTTTGCACAATACCACATCATAATGGTTGATGGGAGGTTTGTTAATTGTTTTTTTTTGTAGCTGGAGTTACATGCAGCGGCTGTAAAAGTGGCCATTAACCACTTCTCTACCACAGGTTTTTTCCCCTTCAAAAGCACTTCCCATTCACTCGGTAATAACTTTATCACTAATTATCACACTGAAATGATCTATATATTTTTTGCGGGAAAAACTAGGTTTTCTTTGGGCAGTACTTTATGCTAAAAATTATATTATTTTATATGCATTTGACAGGGAAGAAGAAGAAAAAAATAAATAAAAATTGCCCATTTGTCCCGGTTATTACAATGTTTAAATTGTGTCCCTAGTAACAAAATATGGCGATAATTTATTTTGGGTTAGGGGTGAAGGAGTTTCAAAAATAAAGAAATTTTTTTTAATTTTTCTATGAAGTGAATAATGGTGTATTTGGAAGTAGTTTTACTTTTTAGCCACAAGTTGATGCTATACATACTCAGTTTTCTAAAAATAGAAAACAGAACCAAATATTTACATGTGTTTATAGGGGTTTGTAAACAAGGACGTAGAAAAGCGTGGCAGAAGTTGCTAAGTGGCTAACGATACAATTGTCCGGATGATTAGATCATAATATCGATCGTTTGTTCAAGGCCACAAAGAAGGAAAACAAGTCGCTCAGACTAATGGGATTATTGTATATACTCGCATATAAGCCGACCCTTATATAAGCCGACCCCCCCAACTTTTACCTGAAAAAACAGGGGAAAATGATTGACCCCCATATAAGTCGGGGGTAGGAAATGCTGGCCGCCTTATTCCCCTAGTGTGTCCCAGTATAGCTAGTAAAGTGCCCAGTATGGGTAGGTAGTGCCCCAGTAAAGCTAGTATAGTGCCCAGTATAGCTAGTATAGTGCTCAGTTTAGCTAGTATAGTGCTCAGTATAGCTAGTATAGTGCCCCAGTTTAGCTAGTATAGTGCTCAGTATAGCTAGTATAGTGCTCAGTATAGCTAGTATAGTGCCCCAGTTTAGCTAGTATAGTGCTTAGTATAGCTAGTATAGTGCTCAGTATAGCTAGTATAGTGCTCAGTATAGCTAGTATAGTGCCCCAGTTTAGCTAGTATAGTGCTCAGTATAGCTAGTATAGTGCCCCAGTTTAGCTAGTATAGTGCTCAGTATAGCTAGTATAGTGCCCCAGTTTAGCTAGTATAGTGCTCAGTATAGCTAGTATAGTGCTCAGTATAGCTAGTATAGTGCCCCAGTTTAACTAGTATAGTGCTCAGTATAGCTAGTATAGTGCCCCAGTTTAGCTAGTATAGTGCTCAGTATAGCTAGTATAGTGCCCCAGTTTAGCTAGTATAGTGCTCAGTATAGCTAGTATGGTGCCCCAGTTTAGCTAGTATAGTGCTCAGTATAGCTAGTAAAGTGCTCAGTATAGCTAGTATAGTGCTCAGTATAGCTAGTATAGTGCCCAGTATAGCTAGTATAGTGCCCCAGTTTAGCTAGTATAGTGCTCCGCATAGCTAGTATAGTGCTCAGTATAGCTAGTATAGTGCCCCAGTTTAGCTAGTATAGTGCTCAGTATAGCTAGTATAGTGCCCAGTGTAGTGCCCTGCTCCGCACGCTCCCTCCCTCCGCGGCCGCTGCTATTACCTGCTTTAGGCAGCGGCTGCTTCCTAATCCGGGTTCCCCTCTTCATCCTGCGGACTCCGTAACTGTATCACAGCAGCGCGCCCGGCGCTGCTGCTGTGACGATGCAGGGGCCAGGAAAGAGCGGTTCCCCTGGTAACGGCGATGCGCCGTTACCAGGGGAACCGCTCTTTCCTGCCCCCTGCATCGTCACAGCAGCAGCGCCGGGCGCGCTGCTGTGATACAGTTACGGAGTCCGCAGGATGAAGAGGGGAACCCGGATTAGGAAGCGGCCGCTGAAGCAGGTAATTTAGCAGCAGCGGCGGCGGCCGCGGAGGGAGGGAGGGGGCGGGCGGGGGGCGCAGACCACCACCCACGACCCGCATACAAGCCGACCCCCCAACTTTTGGCCCCCTTTTTGGGGGTCAAAAATTCGGCTTGTATGCGAGTATATACGGTAATCTGTTTTTTAGACCAATTCCATCAATCTGATCAAATTGGAGTGAGCCAGAACAATCGTTTTTGAGCGATCTTACAACTGAATCAGACGATCGATGGTCTGGAGAACTGTATCGTTAATGGCAATTTTAAGGTTTGGTTATCTTTCAGCAATCTATACATGATTTGCATTATGACCCTGGGTGAGGGTTGTAATCTTTTTCCATCTAACAACAGATTTTTCTTCTTTTTTTTTTTAAATATCCAGTCCAGTTTTGTTGAGCACCTATGACAGTGGTCCTCTAACTACAGCATGCTAAGCCTTTTTGCCCAGCCCCCCCCCCCCCCCCCCCCAAATGGATTTCCTTGCACTGCCTCCCACGGCCTGCCAGCCCCCAAATGCAGAATAGCAGAGAGAGCACTTGGTTTAAATACTTTGCTATTTACCTGACCTGACTGGATTAGGTCTCCTCTTCCACCACAGAGCGGCACGGTTTGCCAATATCCTCGTGAAGGGAACCCGGATGTGATTGGGACTTGGAGGATGATTTCAGGAAACAGTGTCCTGCCGTGGTAGAAAAGGAGAACCAATCCAGCGCCTGGATCAGTTAAATAGCAAAGGCTTTGATCCAAGCGCTCCTTGTGCTACTCAGCATTTGGGGGCTGGTATGCTGAGGGGATGCATGTAGGGGATAGTAACTGAATAACTGCTTGTCAGATGTGGGGAGCAATTCATATGCAGCAATTACCCCGACATATAATGTATAGCATGTGGGGGATAAGTACTACATGTCATATTTGGGGGATAATTGCTGCAATTCATATGTGAGGGTGATTACATATATAGGGGGGATATTGGGGTGATTGCTGCATCATTTTTAGTTTAAATTGCTTTTATTGGGGTTGGGGTACTTTTATGTATGCCTCTTATATGCCCCCCTTGTGATGGTGCCTATATTTTGCTTTGTGCACCACATATTTCTCATTTCTATGCAACACACTGTAGGGAACTCGACGACTACACATTTTACATGGTATGTGTTTTTTCATGTGGGCACATTCATTTAAGAAAATATAATATGCTTAGTGCACCTATGGGTTATCAGCAAACATTGTGTTAAACTTTTGCTACTTCGGCCCCCAGAAATCTCAAAAAAAGTTTGGGGACCCCTGATCTATGGTATCTCTATTAGAGACGCTTTAGTATATCAGCACCTACATGTAGCCCGTGACTGGGGCTTTTTTGTATCATCCATAACTAATGTACAAACAGATCCACATCTCTGCCTCTAACAGTTAAATTAAGCAATTCCAATTTCCTTGTCCTAATGAGTCACTGATGTTTGTCACACTGACTTAAATAAATCATAACAGAGCAGGACACTTAAAATATAGTAAACTCTGACTTAGAAAGCATTACAAGTGTGAAAATCCCATTACAAGGCAACTTAATTAATGGCGAGGCTTAAATAGGATCTTGATCTTTTCTGAAACCAGTTAGACAATTATTTACCTTTTAAGCAATTAATGCAATTACCATTTCGCAAAGAAGTTATTCCGGACCAGTTCTGCTGA
The DNA here is from genome assembly GCF_040937935.1 of Hyperolius riggenbachi. NCBI lineage: Eukaryota > Metazoa > Chordata > Amphibia > Anura > Hyperoliidae > Hyperolius > Hyperolius riggenbachi. Next base: position 526,208,123 of record NC_090646.1, on the reverse strand, counting down.
AAGCGTCAAACCTCCTTGGGGACACTTTAGACTTGGGGCTCATCTTTAGACTCAGGACTAATTGCATCTTTGGCTTTGTGCTCTCACCACGAGGCGGCTAATTGTTTAGGTAAATAGCAGATTAATTTAAATATGCATTGCTTATAATAAAAGCAAATGGTCTCCATTATGTTTGTCGCTCCCAGGCCGATTGCTATAAATCTTCCACCCAAGACCCATTAGGTTGGCGGAGGAGGCATGGATAGTCCACATTACTTCACAGCAGTAGCACTTTCTAGACATCAAACAGCACTTTTTGAAAGCAAGCATAAATCAGCTTAAACTCATTAGGTACCATTTGCACTGCTTACTGTTTCATTATTGCTCTCCTTAGGGAGAAGCAGCTGGCATCTATGCTCGATCCATAAAGATTTTTTTTTAAACAGTGAACTTTAAAAAGGGTGAAATATTTGTGATGGATAGTTATGATAGATTTTTCTTTTGAATCAAAAATGTCTGGGGCAAAGTTCAATAATTGCTTTATGAGAGAAAAAGGGCTGAAACACTGCCGCCTCAGAAATGGAAAAAAGCTTGGAAGATTTAATTGCAAAACAGTGGAGCGGCTTCGAAGCCATTCATTAGATTCAGTGTAAAATGTGCAAATATTTCCCTATCATCTAGTCGCCTTTTATATTTTCCCTTTCAGCATTTCCCTTCAGTCTTTCTGTACTCTATACGATTTTAGTCATAGAATAGAATCAGTCAGAATAAAAAGTTAAAAAACAAAACAAAAACTATGCTCCAAAGCATAGCAGAACTGAATACAGTGGTTACACTGTGTCTTCTACAATTATCTGGAGAAAAACCTTGTTTTTTGTTAAACGAATGGTAGATGTGAAGCTGCATACCAAATGTCTAGGCCAAAATTAACGTCAAGTGCTAAAATGCTATTTTCAAATGTTAGCAGACATCCTGAACTAACCTCAATCAGGAAAAAGCCCCCAATTATTAATTTTAGAAGAGCCATAAAGGGTTTCAACAATATAAACTGGATGCTAGTGTGTACCTATCCACTTTACAAAATGGGTGGAAAATCGTTCAGGAGAGAGTTCGTTGTTCACTTAAGGTCCCCCATAGTTCCAAATCTATGATGATATTAGGCAGCATCAAGTTTTTCGTCTTAGGGCTAGTTCACAGTGATCAGTTGCTTTGCAGAATAATTCTGCATGTCAACTCACTGCCCATTCAAATCTACAAGCCTGTTCACAATACTGCGCTGTAACGGATCATGCTACTCTAACTCGCTGCATATAGGCTTTGTATTAATGTCCATGTCCAGTCTCCATTGCAGTTCACACTCATAACTTGTATGTTATTCAACTGATTACTGTGAAGCCAGCCTAAAGCTATGTGCACACACAAGATTAAACTAAGCTGAGCCAATAAAGAACACCTTGAGCAAGAGTCTAGAGTGGGTACAGATGACCCTTGACTGATCCTCTGACTTTACTCACCCCGCCTGTGAACCCTTACCCATAGAAATAGAATTTGTCACTAGCCTACAGGTTAGAGATGGGTCTGCACAGCAACAGCCAGGAACTGTCGCACAGGAGTAGCGAGTCGCTATTCCTGCTTGCAGATAGTCCTCATAAGTGCGTACTTGGCTTTACACCGCACCCAAACCTATAGGCACTAGCTTACAACAAGAATATTTAGCAATGATGCTATGTTGTCAGTAGATAACTTAAAACACAAGAAAGGATTTCTGCACAACTGTGTCAATCAATGTGTGCTAGGTCATGGGTAAGCATACATAAAGGAAAGATTTATGACCAAAAAGCAGCACCACAAACGTATGTAGACAGAAGTAACCACAATTTTATTAAGTACATATTACACACTACAGTGGTGTGAAAAACTATTTGCCCCCTTCCTGATTTCTTATTCTTTTGCATGTTTGTCACACTTAAATGTTTCTGCTCATCAAAAACCGTTAACTATCAGTCAAAGATAACATAATTGAACACAAAATGCAGTTTTAAATTATGGTTTTTATTATTTATTGAGGAAAAAAAACCTCAAAACCTACATGGCCCTGTGTAAAAAAGTGATTGCCCCCCTTGTTAAAAAAATAACTTAACTGTGGTGTATCAAACCTGAGTTCAATTTCTGTAGTCACCCCCAGGCCTGATTACTGCCACACCTGTTTCAATCAAGATATCACTTAAATAGGAGCTATCTGACACAGAGAAGTAGACCAAAAGCACCTCAAAAGCTAGACATCATGCCAATATCCAAAGAAATTCAGGAACAAATGAGAACAAAAGTACTGTAATTGAGATCAGTGTTCTCCCCAGAATTTTTCCAGCCGGGTGGCATGAAATAGTAGCCGGGTGGCATGAAAAAGCAGCCGGGTGGGGCGAGATGAAAATGCAGGGCAACTCTGCTTACAGCATTGGAGGAGGTGAGAAGGTGTGCCGATGACAGCCGGGTGGTCACCAAATCAAGCCGGGTGGAGCACCCGGCTAAAAGAGCCTGGGGAGAACACTGGAGATCTATCAGTCTGGTAAAGGTTATAAAGCCATTTCTAAAGCTTTGGGACTCCAGCGAACCACAGTGAGAGCCATTATCCACAAATGGCAAAAACATGGAACAGTGATGAACCTTACCAGGAGTGGCTGGCCGACCAAAATTACCCCAAGAGCGCAGAGAAAACTCATCCGAGAGGCCACAAAAGGCCCCAGGACAACATCTAAAGAACTGCAGGCCTCACTTGCCTCAATTAAGGTCAGTGTTCACAACTTCAACATAAGAAAGAGACTGGGCGAAAACGGCCTGCATGGCAGATATCCAAGGCGCAAACCACTTTTAAGCAAAAAGAACATTAATGCTCGTCTCAATTTTTCTAAAAAACATCTCAATGATTGCCAAGACTTGTGGGAAAATACCTTGTGGACCGCCGAGACAAAAGTTGAACTTTTTGGAAGGTGCGTGTCCTGTTAAATCTGTAGTAGAAGTAACACAGCATTTCAGCAAAAGAACATCATACCAACAGTAAAATATGGTGGTGGTAGTGTGATGGTCTGGGGTTGTTTTGCTGCTTCAGGACCTGGAAGGCTTGCTGTGATAGATGGAACCATGAATTCTACTGTCTACCAAAAAATCCTGAAGGAGAATGTCCGGCCATCTGTTCGTCAACTCAAGCTGAAGCGATCTTGGGTGCTGCAGCAGGACAATGACCCAAAAGACACCAGCAAATCCACCTCTAAATGGCTGAAGAAAAACAAAATGAAGACTTTGGAGTGGCCTAGTCAAAGCCCTGACCTGAATCCTATTGAGATGTTGTGGCATGACCTTAAAAAGGCAGTTCATGCTAGGAAACCCTCAAATAAAGCTGAATTACAACAATTCTGCAAAGATGAGTGGGCCAAAATTCCTCCAGAGCGCTGTAAATGACTTGATGCAAGTAATCGCAAACGCTTGATTGCAGTTATTGCTGCTAAGGGTAGCCCAACCAGTTATTAGGTTCAGGGGGCAATTTCTTTTTCACACAGGGCCATGTAGGTTTTGAGGTTTTTTTCTCACTAAATAATAAAAACCATCATTTAAAACTGCATTTTGTGTTCAATTATGTTATCTTTGACTAATAGTTAACGGTTTTTGATGAGCAGAAACATTTAAGTGTGACAAACATGCAAAAGAATAAGAAATCAGGAAGGGGGCAAATAGTTTTTCACACCACTGTATATATAAAAACCATTAAAAACACATCTGCTGGTGAACCTCATATAGAATATGATCAACATGACACCTATAATAGATGGCATAAATATATATCAGCAAATATATTTTCACCTTATGGTGCTCAGATAAGAGCTCCCACAGTGAAGAACCCGGGTTCAAAAAGTGCTCAAATATATTTGCTGATATATATTTATGCCATCTATTATAGGTGTCATGTTGATCATATTCTATATGAGGTTCACCAGCAGATGTGTTTTTAATGTTTTTTATATATAGTGTGTAATATGTACTTAATAAAATTGTGGTTACTTCTGTCTACATACGTTTGTGGTAACTTAAAACACACCTATCACTAGAACAAATCTACTTAAGATTGCTGACTGAATAAGCAGAGGTTTATCTCATGAATTTAAATTCTGTGTTGCAGTAAAGAGCTACCGGTAATCAGGAAAATAGGTTGCCTCTGTTCAGTGTATTTTTACCTACCAGAACTGTAAAGACTGCGCGGTTAAGAATATCGTTATCAAAACTTCTAACTAAAAATGAAGTACAAAAGTGAAGAATGTAACTGCAAGATGAAGAAAGTGTTACTTTTATAAGTAGCAAGAATGAAATGTAATCTTCACCACAGACGTTTCATTTACAGTTTCACAACACTCTCTCCATATTCCCAGCAAGGGTGATTTTCCATTCTTATGCATATTAAAACATTAACTGAAGGCAAATGCAGCAAGCAATACTATACGAACAAAAGATATAAAAAAAAATTAAAAAAAAAGATAAAAAAACAAACAAACAAACATTTTCAGTAGGTCTTGTATGATACGCTGATAGCCCGGGGTGAGGCACTAGTTACATATCAGCATGCAGAAAAGTCTGCTATAAAGTTGTGATAGGGCAACGTTCCCTTCACATCCAGTCTGTGAAGCATGGAATGAGGTGCAATGTGTGAGAGCTACAGGCTGCTTTAGTCCCCTCTCATGTGGCCAACAGCCAAACGGAGCCAAGTCTGGCAGCAGATGGGGTCTTGGCATCACCCTAGCAGTCCCTGCATTAGCAGCATCTGCTCATTACCTGGCACAACGGACACTTCTATCTACCTCCCCCCTCCTGTTTCCTGCCCACCCTATGTGCTACAATCAAAGCAGCTTGAACTACATTTGAATTTTATTATTTGATGTGAATAAAAGCATATTCATTCAAATAAATAAATAATTTGAGGGGAAAAAAAAAACATAAAAAGCCAGCAAGAGGCAGAGAAAGGTTGTCCTATGGCTGGCATTTGATTATTAAGTTACCACAGCCATTTCGGCCAAATCACTCCAATGTACCAATAAAAAAATGTAAACCTACATATTAGATTTTTGCACTAAAACAAAAAATACAGTCAGGAGGGGAAGAAGAGCGCTCATCATGCTTTGTAAAATATATGACTTCTAGAAATGCGATTCAGCTAGAGGTTAATAAAATGCACATATTACCTTGTAAAGCTAATCTAGAACAACATTGAACCATGTTTGTATAAACCCCAATATGTAAAATGTTTATGAATGTGGGTAGTAGATTTTCTAGGGGATGAAGGGCAAGCCTAAAAAAATAGGCCAAAAACGATGCACCCCCCCCCGATACACCAACCCTCCAATGTGCCGCCGAATCCCTCAATGCAGCTTGTGCATTGGAGTGTGTATTTCTCTACTTGTCCTTGTTCCTCCTCTGGCCCCCACAACAGCTTCTGAACTGGCCACGGTCATGTGACCACAGTGAGCCTAGAGCTCTAGTGGCCAGTTCAGAAGTTGCCAGATTAGGTGCATGCAAGCCAGAGCAAGGACAGATAGGCTAAAGGGGGCCATACACTTATAGATTTGCAGCAGATTCAACCATCAGATAGATTTCTGTCAGATGCCTGTCAGGTTGAATCTCACAGGAATCTATCTGATGTGTGCCACACACTAGGAACAGCTTTCCAATAGATTTCAGAATGAAATCCATTGCAATTCTATGGGCCATCGATCTGCTGCCAACAGCCTATCTTCCTAGATTTTCCATCCGGACCGATCCAATCGAAATCTGCTGGAAATCAATCGATCATGCTTTCTGCTGCATAGATTTCTAGCCGATTCGATCAGAGCAGTCGAATCGGCCATCAATCGATGGCTGAAATCAACCAGTGTATGGGTCCCTTTAGAGCCAACGTTCTACTTCACTTTTAATATGCAAATAATTCAAATATAATGCAGAATTATGCAAATATTACTGTAAATCTATGCAGCTTGTAAAAAACAAAAACATAACAAAACAAACAAAAACAATCAAATGCTTTCACTGCAAGATTTGATTAGTACATTTTATAATAGATTTTCATAATTATTAGCATAATTTTGGATCATAGTAATTCGCATAATTCTTAGTCATATCAAATTTATTCGTACCTCAATGACCTTCCCTGCCGACTAATGTGGACTTTGGTACATGTAGATTTTGGGCAAGACATTTATTTAACACAGTACAAACATACATGGCATTAACATGTAGCTTTAATAAAAAAAACAGCAGGCAGTCTAAGGGTTAAAAGAGGTAATGGTTTTCTTAGAAGATGGACACATTGCTCTGTGCACAAATTTTTACATTTTCCCTTACAAATTATTTCAAACACATTTGTTTGATGTAGCAATCAGATAATAATGATCATGTTAAATTAAAATCAGAACTCTAATGATATACTCAAGTCCTGAGACTTCAAAACTAATACATGAAACCTCTGTAAATAAATTTTGTAAAAACAAATAAACAAAAAAAAAAAGAAAAGGAAAATTCTATCTCACCGCTGGAAAAATTGTAAGGCTACCTGCCCACTGAGGATGCCTTCTCAAAATGCCCTTTTACAAAAATGAACTACGTGAAGATAAAATGAAAACACTGCTGACAAGCCGCTACAGTACTACAATTAATACAGAAGGAGATGATCATTGGAGTAAAGAGGTTTTTTTTTTTTTTTTTCCACAGTAGAGATGTTAATGTGATGCATAAAATATTTGTACCCATCTAAACTTACTAGAATTTATAATAATGGAGAAGTTGCAATTTATCCAATCCTGTCTTAATGTCTTTTCTGAAAATAGAGTTAATTTGAACTTCTTTCAGAACTTGAATGTTTTGCTTTAAATACAGGAGTTTTTTTAAACCATTATAAAAAATGATATATTCATATATTTGATATATAAAAAGTGAATTCAATATTTGACACAACTGACAGCGATAATTATAGTGGCAAATCACAACCACCCCCACTTCTTAACCATCATCGATCAAAGAAAAAAAATAGGTTTGGCTGGAAATTAATGAGAGGGTTAATATTGTGCCATTTGCAACCAGACAATGTTGGCTGCGGAACATACCTGGCATCAAACAGCCTCAGAGCTCTAAGCCTCAGAAGAATTGAAAACGAGTTTAATGGGTGCTGCGCTTGTGTGTTTTCCTAATGCACATGTAAAAGAAGGGGGAAAAAAGGCACGACAGCCAAAGTGTCCACTCAAACTAAAATGGGTGTTTTGTGTGAGCAAGCCACAGCTGTTTTATTATTCTTCCTAAAAGACTTTTATCCAAGCATTACATTAACCTCATACGAAGCACATACAAAAGCATTAGGGATACAAGAGATAAAATTGCTCTGCTACATGCTGTGCTGAATAACATGACCCAATTCAATAACATTAACAACACAGGAATTGGGCAGGAGAAATTGTGAATTTGTGTACCCATATTACGCCTGTCAGGTACTACAAACTAGTATTAGTGTCCATGGGGCCTTATGGAATTGGCACTTAAGTGATTAAATCTTTAAACTTTAGGAAGTATGTCTAGGAAACCTATATTTGGGACCATTAGTTAAAATATTATATGAATCCAATATAGATGAAGTAGGTTAGCAACTAGCTTAACGTGGACCAGAGATGAAGCACCCTCATGTATTTCACCATATACAGTGGAGGAAATAATTATTTAACCCCTCACTGATTTTGTAAGTTTGTCCAATGACAAAGAAATGAAAAGTCTCAGAACAGTATCATTTCAATTGTAGGTTTATTTTAACAGTGGCAGATAGCACATCAAAAGGAAAATCGAAAAAATAACCTTAAATAAAAGATAGCAACTGATTTGCATTTCATTGAGTGAAATAAGTTTTTGAACCCTCTAACAATAAAAGACTTAATACTTAGTGAAAAAACCCTTGTTTGCAAGCACAGAGGTCAAACGTTTCTTGTAATTGATGACCAAGTTTGCACACATTTTAGGAGGAATGTTGGTCCACTCCTCTTTGCAGATCATCTCTAAATCCCTAAGGTTTCGAGGCTGTCTCTGTGCAACTCTGAGCTTGAGCTCCCTCCATAGGTTTTCTATTGGATTAAGGTCCGGAGACTGACTAGGCCACTCCATGACCTTAATGTGCTTCTTCTTGAGCCACTCCTTTGTTGCCTTTGCTGTATGTTTTGGGTCATTGTCATGCTGGAACACCCATCCATGACCCATTTTCAGTTTCCTGGCAGAGGGAAGGAGGTTGTCGTTCAGGATTTCACGATACATGGCTCAATCCATTTTCCTGTTAATGCGATTAAGTTGTCCTGTGCCCTTAGCAGAAAAACATCCCCAAAGCAAAATGTTTCCACCCTCATGCTTGACGGTGGGGACGGTGTTTTGGGGGTCATAGGTAGCATTTTTCTTCCTCCAAACACAGCGAGTTGAGTTAATGCCAAAGAGCTCTATTTTGGTCTCATCAGACCACAGCACCTTCTCCCAGTCACTCACAGAATCATTCAGGTGTTCATTGGCAAACTTCAGACGGGCCTACACATGTGCCTTCTTGAGCAGGGGGACCTTGCGAGCCCTGCAGGATTTTAATCCATTGCGGTGTAATGTGTTTCCAATGGTTTTCTTGGTGACTGTGGTCCCTGCTAATTTGAGGTCATTCACTAACTCCTCCCGTGTAGTTCTAGGATGCTTTTTCACCTTTCTCAGAACCATTGACATTCCACGAGGTAAGATCTTGCGTGGAGCCCCAGAGCGAGGTTGATTGATGGTCATTTTGTGCTCCTTCCATTTTCGAACAATCGCACCAACAGTTGTCACCTTCTCTCCCAGCTTCTTGCTAATGGTTTTGTAGCCCATTCCAGCCTTGTGCAGGTCTACAATTTTGTCTCTGACATCCTTGGACAGCTCTTTGGTCTTTCCCATGTTGGAGAGTTTGGAGTCTGCTTGATTGATTGATTCTGTGGACAGGTGTCTTTTATACAGGTGACTAGTTAAGACAGGTGTCCTTAATGAGGGTGACTAATTGAGTAGAAGTGTCTAACCACTCTGTGGGAGCCAGAACTCTTAATGGTTGGTAGGGGTTCAAAAACCTATTTCACGCAATGAAATGCAAATCAGTTGCTATCTTTTATTTAAGGTTATTTTTTCGATTTTCCTTTTGATGTGCTATCTGCCACTGTTAAAATAAACCTACCATTGAAATGATACTGTTCTGAGACTTTTCATTTCTTTGTCATTGGACAAACTTACAAAATCAGTGAGGGGTCAAATAATTATTTCCTCCACTGTATATCAATGGGAACATTAGAGAAAACACCTACCCTGCTCTCTGTTTCATTCTTCTCTGCTCAGCCTGCTTCTAATCAGCCCTGATAAAATCCCTGACTGAGCATTCAGTCTGGCTTTGCTCATGAATCATTATAGCAGGGTCTGTCTTCTCTGATGTCTTTTGAAGTGCAAGCCTGCCCCCTTCTGGCTCTGCTATAATGACTCAGCTATAAGGATTCCTAAGCAAAGCCAGACTGAATGCTCAGTCAGGGATTTTATCTAGGGCTGTGGAGTTGGTACAGAAATCTTCCAACTCCGATTTCTCAGTTTACGAAACTGACGACTCCGACTCCAGGTACCCAAAATTGCTCCGACACCCTGATTTTATCAGGGCTGATTAGAAGCAGTCTGAGCAATGAAGGATGAAACAGAGAAAGGTAGGTGTTTTCTCCTATGTTCCCACTGATATACAGGATCTTCTCAAAAAATTAGCATATTGTGATAAAGTTCATTATTTTCTGTAATGTACTGATAAACATTAGACTTTCATATATTTTAGATTCATTACACACAAGTGAAGTAGGTCAAAGCCTTTTATTGTTTTAATATTGATGATTTTGGCATACAGCTCATGAAAACGTAAAATTCCTATCTCAAAAAATTAGCATATCACGAAAAGGTTCTCTAAACGAGCTATTAACCTAATCATCTGAATCAACTAATTAACTCTAAACACCTGCAAAAGATTCCTGAGGCTTTTAAAACTCCCAGCCTGGTTCATTACTCAAAACCGCAATCATGGGTAAGACTGCCGACCTGACTGCTGTCCAGAAGGCCATCATTGACACTCTCAAGCAAGAGGGTAAGACACAGAAAGAAATTTCTGAACGAATAGGCTGTTCCCAGAGTGCTGTATCAAGGCACCTCAGTGGGAAGTCTGTGGGAAGGAAAAAGTGTGGCAGAAAATGCTGCACAACGAGAAGAGGGGACCGGATCCTGAGGAAGATTGTGGAGAAGGACCGATTCCAGACCTTGGGGGACCTGCGGAAGCAGTGGACTGAGTCTGGAGTAGAAACATCCAGAGCCACCGTATACAGGTGTGTGCAGGAAATGGGGTACAGGTGCCACATTCCCCAGGTCAAGCCATTTTTTAACCAGAAACAGCGGCAGAAGCGCCTGACCTGGGCTACAGAGAAGCAGCACTGGACTGTTGCTCAGTGGTCCAAAGTACTTTTTTCAGATGAAAGCAACATTTGCACATCATTCGGAAATCAAGGTGCCAGAGTCTGGAGAAAGACTGGGGAGAGGGAAATGCCAAAATGCCTGAAGTCCAGTGTCAAGTACAGGTCAGGCATTTCTGCCACGGTTTCTGGTTCAAAAGTGGCTTTATCTGGGGAATGCGGCACCTGTAGCCCATTTCCTGTACATGCCTGTATACGGTGGCTCTGGATGTTTCTACTCCAGACTCAGTCCACTGCTTCCACAGGTCCCCAAGGTCTGGAATCGGTCCATCTCTACAATCTTCCTTAGAGTCCGGTCACCTCTTCTCGTTGTGCAGCGTTTTGTGCCACACTTTTTCCTTCCCACAGACTTCCCACTGAGGTGCCTTGATACAGCACTCTGGGAACAGCCTATTTGTTCAGAAATTTCTTTCTGTGTCTTACCCTCTTGCTCGAGAGTGTCAATGATGGCCTTCTGGACAGCAGTCAGGTCGGCAGTCTTACCCATGATTGCGGTTTTGAGTAATGAAACAGGCTGGGAGTTTTTAAAAGCCTCGGGAATCTTTTGCAGGTGTTTAGAGTTAATTAGTTGATTCAGATGATTAGGTTAATAGCTCGTTTAGAGAACCTTTTCATGATATGCTAATTTTTTGAGATAGGAATTTTGGGTTTTCATGAGCTGTATGCCAAAATCATCAATATTAAAACAATAAAATGCTTTGAACTACTTCAGTTGTGTGTAATGAATCTAAAATATATGAAAGTCTAAAGTTCATCAGTACATTACAGAAAATAATGAACTTTATCACAATATGCTAATTTTTTGAGAAGATCCTGTATATGGTAAAATACATGAGGGTGCTTTATCTCTGGTTCACTTTAAGCAAGGAACAGGTTATTTTCATGTAACAGAATTTTGACGAGCCCTCTTTCCATTTAGATTGAGGATGTATTTCAGACCTCGGGTTTTCACCAAATACACAGATTACTTGGGACTCTGCAGAGACCTGATGCAAAATGTCCATTATACTCCAGTGTAAGCTGCAGTGCACATGCTTTATATGCAATAAAGTAACCCCAGACTGATTTAAAAGTGCACTTAATTAAACATTGTTATCTTACAATGAACTGTTACTAGGTTAACAGGTTAGGCATTATCCCATTAAATAATAATAGAGGCAATTGGAGAGTTCTTCCCTACCTCCACTATCGACGTGCAAGTAAGGTAATGCTTTATATATTGTGTGTCCTAACCCTACACGTTATTAATGCTGAGTATTTCAGGATGGATAGATTTGAAAAGTTTATCAGTTTCTGATTGAATCTACCAGTGATCTACTGACTCCAGTAATACACAATTTATAAAGATTAATTTTGGAGGGTTTATTACTTGAGAGCAAATTTGAACTGAGTAAGTGGGGACTGATGGCTGAATAGCTTTGTAGGCGTTCATGCAAAAAGGTTTGGGCACCCGAAATAGCCGCTAGTAAAATATCTGTACATTTAATGGTATTCAACAATTTTGCATTGATAACTACAATAGTAAAATATTGGGGAATTATACCGATATTTTACTACAACTAAACCTAACCCTTTGCTCACACAGAATCCTCCCTCTACCTAAGCCTAAAACACCTCCCCCCCAAAGCCTAACCAGCCACCTGCTGATGCCTAATCCTAACTACCCCACCCCCTCCGATGTCTAACCCTAACTGGCCTGACTCCCCCTTCCCCCCCACTGAGGCATAACTTTAAAAAACAAAACAAAAAACAAAAACACTGACTCCCAACCTTAAAGAGAACCTGAACTGAAAATAAAAAGTCAAAATAACCATACACAGGTCAAACTGACCTCCTGTGTAATCTACTGCTCAATCTCTTTCTCCTCGGTTGGATCCCATTTGTCCACTGTGATCAATGGAATTCTCTATCCTCCAATTTAAAAATGGCCATTACCCCATAACAGTTTCCTGGTCAGCACACAGTTAAACTGTAATATCGCCCACTTGAGCCATAAGGAAACATGGACATTACCTTGCACATTCAGTTGTAACTGACAGCTGCTGATTATATAACTGACAGCAACTGGTATATTTCAGTTCTGACTAAATATTGTCAGAACTGGGAGGGATCACTGTAAGAAGAAAATGATGAGCTTCTGAGAGAAACTGACGGTGAGGTTAGTATGTGTATGTGATATTCATTTGCAGGTACATCATGTGTTTATTATAAATAATTGTACTCGTTTCAGGTTCCCTTTAAAAAGAATGCCCCCACCTGAAGAAGAAAATTGATGCCTAACCTTAAACCCCCCCCCCCCCCCCGTCACAAAAACGGAAAAATATTAGGGCCTCCCTCTATGCAAACTGCGGCTAGAAATAGCAGGTGCTCAAACATCCACAGTGCCTCAATTTCAGGCTTCCGCTTTGTACTGCATTGAACTGGCAGGGGCAAGATACAGAAAGCAGATTTACATCTTGTGAGCTGTGACTAGTCAGTCCTAGAAGGGCCCTAGCAATTCTTTTTTCTTTTACACAGGAGAGATTTTCACACCGTATCAAATAATACCTCTGGCCCAATCCAATTCCCTTTTTCTCCTAGAAGATAACTCAATCTTTTTAAACTACGGTAACTTTTGCACTCTGAAGTTGAAAAAGTCCCAAAAGTAGGTGAAAGGGTCCTGTCAAAATTATTCCTTTTTCTTGCCTGTTGGTGGTATAAAAGGTATTTTATTGACAACGTGAAAATGTCACCAAAAATAAAACTTAGGAGTAAACGTGAATTGGTTCGGGCCTCTCTTTAGCCTCAAGTAAGTAAAAACTATTCTAAATTATGTGTCCCAAAAGAGAGTGGAGTCTTCCTCACTTGCTCCACTTAGAGGAACTGTACTGACTAACAATAAAATTGCTTATTTTTTATAATATTATTTTATAAATTATGAAGTCAGTATTTGCCTACTGTAAAAATCTTTCTTCACCCTTTCCTTTCCCAATTTACATTCACAAATGCATTGTGCTGACATCTTTGGTGCGGTCAGGTGCAGCTCTGCAGAATGTTTGTATATGAAGTGTTCCACAGCCAGTAGAAAATAATACCTGGTCTCCCAGGATGCTCTGGGAGGAGAATTCTAAAAAGCCTAGGCTGATCTGACAGGAAGGGCTGGCTACTATAAATATACATAAATATAGATATGCCTCTCAGTGTTATCCTCTACCATTTTTAATACTAATTAATAATACTAACTTCCCTGGCTATATTCCCTACCCTTCCCAATCGACTTCTAACCCTACCAGATACTGACCTCCTGTTCTTGTCCCTCCAGCACACAATCCACCAATTGTGAACTGGTATCTCTAGCAATGGCATTTTGGATACACAGTAACTAAGCACTCAATATCCATGTTACGTTTATGACATGGTCACATGTAAAAAGGATTGACCAAAAGTTTTCACTAGTTTTACTGGTTATTGGCCTCAATTCATAAAGCATTACCGCATTCGGTAATGCAGAAAACAGCTGACTTTACCGAGCACCACATGGAAAACTGAAATTACCGAGCAGTGAGGTAAATTACCGACATGTGTGGTAATTACTTCAACACGTCAGTAAATGTCAATTCATAAAGCCTTCAACAAGCGGTAATACCCACGCTAATTACTGCCACCTCTGGTGTGGTCTTAACAAATGCGAAGTCTGTGTGAGTCTGTGCGGGGAACCATGACTCGCAAAAGCAGAGACAGTTGTGACTGACAGGAGCAGGAAGCCAATAGAAACGGCCCCTGTCTCCTGATCAGATTTTGATAGGACCCGCAGGCTTCTCAGAGGAACAAAACTTTTCTAGCCCCAGGCAGCCAGCAGAGAATGGGAACAAAACAGATTTCCAGAGAAACCCTTCAGCTGTGTAACCCATTCAGTTCCTGTTTGAATAAGCGGAGGAACTAGTGGGTAAAATCACCTAAGTATGACATATGTAAAGTCTCTTGGAGTTCATCTAAGCTGTGGCAACTAAACAAAATGTTAAGAAAGACTAATGGACAGAAATTCAGATGGAGCAGAGGCAGTATAACAAACATGCATTCTAAAGGGATGTCGGGGATGCCTCTTACTATATAATGCCCTCACTGCCTGTAACAGCTTGTAACAAAAGACAGACAGCTCCACACTTCTGCTGTTACCGCTCAACTGGCTTCGGTAATTTACCGCACTTCAAAGGCACCTGTGAAAATCTTTAGGAATTAGCACAAAAAAAGTCTACAATACAGAATGCGGTATTTTAAAGAGACCCAGAGACGAACGCAAGTACAGCTTTGATACTTACCAGGGGCTTCCTCCCACCCCAAACATGTCTAAGTCTGGTCCGCAGTTCAGCCGCGGTGAGCTCCGTTACCAGACTCATGCGCGGGAGGTCTGCGCATGCGCAGTAGACCCTGACTGGCATCGACTAAGGACGGTAACGGAGCTCACCGCGGCCAAACTGCAGACCGCTGGAAACCAACGTGGGACTTAGCCATGTTTATGGGGCGGGAGGAAGCCCCGGGTAAGTATCAAAGCTGTACTTGCATTCGTCTCTGGGTCTCTTAACGACCAGAAATTTTTATCGCACAGCCTTTTATGAATCAAGGCCATTATGTGCATTGGTAACGCAGGCCCTGTAATAGCATGTTGCAGAAAAGATGTATGCAAAGGGCTTGAATGAGGGGATGGAGACTTTTGGATACATGAAATAGATAGGATCATGTTATAGAATTAGGGAACTAGAGTGGTTGTAGGTTTTGTAAGTTGAAGACTACCTGATGTCTTGGTCTCCTTTTTTAAGTATATAATGTTATATGAATATAATTCCTGTTGTATGAATATGGATTTATAGTATCCATATATATTAAAAAAAAAATCTTTATGATTTATTTGGTATAATGTTTTATACTTATGGTGGGTCTAAGATATGGCTGTAGCATATCCTTGATGAAGAAAAAGTTTTGGAGAGGGGGTGCTTTAAGACGCAGGTGGAGGAGGAGATATGGATACATAAATATGGCAACCTAGGAGGACCAAACTACTGATCCTGAGGAAGACGACCGCTTTGATCGTTGAAACATGTTGATCTAGCTAGGAGGGGCGCCCCATAAGAACCTACTACCTACAGTGGTGGTCTCGGAAGTCATAGTCCACATACAGGCGCATTACCTAACTCAGCGCTGATTGTATGGTGGTGGACTGCAAGGAAGTACGGCCGCTTTGTCTGGTGGAACGCAGGAGAACGACACCAGGAAGTGATGTCAGCGGGGATTCCAGACACTGCCGGAGCGCAGAGTGTACTGTCCGGGCCAGTAGACGCGGTTTACCTTGTCAGTCCAGTGACGGGGAGTAGACCCTGCTCAAGATTTAGGGGCCTTAGCGCACAAATGCGCAGCAGGTATATAGCCTGGAGCCATGGATGGCAGCAGTGAACCTGAGGATCCTTACGTAGGAGATATTTCCCAGTGTGCATTACAGAGTACTGGTGGAATTGTATGCAGCCTCAGTGTGTGCCATCCAAGCGACTTTCTGAAGTGGCGATTAATATATACTTTGGAGGATTGCTTTTAGATCTCCTTGAGTCTTGATATATACAGCTATATTTTTCTCTCTTTTTTATGCATGCTATATATGTAACTTTTTAATATACCGTATATACTCGCATACAAGCCGAATTTTTGACCCCCAAAAAGGGGGTCAAAAGTTGGGGGGTCGGCTTGTATGCGAGTCTTCCCTGGTGGTCTAGTGGTGGGTTTTGGGTGGTCCGCGCCCCGCTCCCCCCGCGGCCGCCGCTGCTATTACCTGTTTAGGCTGCGGCCGCTTCCTAATCCGCATTCCCCTTCTGAACTTTCAGAGTGTATCACAGCAGCGCGCCCGGCGCTGCTGCTGTGACGATGCAGGGGGCAGGAAAGAGCGGTTCCCCTGGTAACGGCGATACAGATCGCCGCTATAGGGAGCCGCGCTCTTTCCTGCACTCCGCATCGTCACAGCAGCAGCGCCGGGCGCGCTGCTGTGATACACTCTGAAAGTTCAGAAGGGGAACGCGGATTAGAAAGCGGCCGCTGCCTAAGCAGGTAATAGCAGCGGTGGCCGCGGGGGGAGCACTACCTACCTATGCTAGACACTATACTGGCTAAACTGGGCACTTTACTAGCCATACTGGGGCACTATACTAGCTAAACTGGGCACTATACTAGCCATACTGGGGCACTTTACTAGCTAAACTGGGCACTATACTAGCTAAACTGGGCACTATACTGGCTAAACTGGGCACTATACTGGCTAAACTGGGCACTATACTGGCTAAACTGGGCACTATACTGGCTAAACTGGGCACTATACTGGCTAAACTGGGCACTTTACTAGCCATACTGGGGCACTATACTAGCTAAACTGGGCACTATACTAGCTAAACTGGGCACTATACTAGCTAAACTGAGGCACTACCTACCCATACTGGGCGCTATACTGGGCACTATACTAGCTAAACTGGGCACTTTACTAGCCATACTGGGGCACTATACTAGCTAAACTGGGCACTATACTAGCTAAACTGGGCACTATACTAGCTAAACTAAGGCACTACCTACCCATACTGGGCGCTATACTGGGCACTATACTGGCTATACTGGGCACTATACTGGCTATACTGGGCACTATACTAGCTATACTGGACACTACCTACCTATACTGGGCACTATACTAGCTATACTGGGACACACTGGGGGGCTGCACCAATCCAGCATTTCCTACCCCCGGCTTATATGGGGGCCAATCATTTTTCCCTGGTTTTTCAGGGAAAAGTTGAGGGGTCGGCTTATATGCAGGTCGGCTTATATGCGAGTATATACGGTATACATTTTTTAATATTGAGACATCAGGTACCCCCACTTTAGTGTGAGTGGTGTGAAAGGTTATTGTGTGTATGGATATTATCTTCTTTTATGTGTAATTTTTGCTTAAATAAAATATATATGAGCAGTATTCTATGATCTTTTTCATGTCCAGCGCTCCTTTTATCTAATTTTTAACATAATGTATGTAAAAGAGTTCAATGTTGTAGCTAAAAATGAAATATTACCATCCTCATATGCTGCTACAGCTAAAGACTTGTTGATCTGAACGTATGATACAGCACATCGTTGCCCAGAGTGATCAGTAGGGTGAGTGCTTTTCAGGAACGATTCTGCTATTCCTGAAGTCCGGGTGTCCCACAGACGTACATCTCCTGATGTGTACCTAAAGTGGAAATCAATACAAAGGGTGGAGTAAATACATTGAAATTATAACACTCACACAGCAATACACTTGTAGAGAGAGCCATGTCCGAAATAGCTTACAATCTAAGGGGAGAACTGAAGAAAGGATCGGTTCGGGAGCACACTGTAAACTGAATATGAAGTGGTAATGTTCCTTACTGAATAATGAAGGACAATATACAAACTGACCAATAGATGGCTAAATGTTCTATAACCAGAAGAGCTGTTTCTAGGTTGCTTTTTAATATTTCAAGGGTGGGTGAGTGTCAAATAAAATGCAGAAAGGAGTTCCATAGAACAGAAACCCAAGTAAAATCCTTTATGCATGAGTGAACTAGGTTGAAGAGTGTTGAAAGCATGAGCTGGAAGCTTGAACTGTATCATTTGTATGGAAGGCAGCCATTGGAGTGACTGATAGGTACAGAACCAGAGCAACAAGTGGAGGGCTAAAAGAGTTCAGTAGCCGACAATGATATATACTGTAGTGGAATATAATAACTATTCAGGTCAGAATACCTACTTTTACATTAATTCTGGTTTCAGCATCAGAAACACTTCCTATGTCTATATATGGCTGTATATTCGTATGTAGCCCCACCCTCCGGTGAGGTTTAGCCTAGGCTGTTTCTTATGCAGGATTCTCCTCCTACAGCATTCTAGTAAACCAGCAAACAAACATTTCACAGTGATGCACCTACCAGCAGTACAGAGGTGACTGCTGGTGATACATTTCAGAATGTAAATCAGGAAAGATTTTACAATGAGCAAACATTGACTAAACAATTAATTAATATTGTAAAACAAAGCAATTTTAGTCATTTAGTGCCCTGCTAGTAAAGGAAAAAAAAATATTGTCAGACATTGGAGTCAAAGACGTGGTAAATAAAGAGATTTTTTTTTCCTCTGACACGAATATGAACCTTATCTTAGGGGGTCACCTGTCCATGCTTAATAGTCTGTCAGCCTAGACAATCATAAATGATTGTTTTGGGTGAAAAGCGATCATAAATACTTAACCTCCCCGGCGTTCAATTTTCCCAGGATTTCTTTGCAAAAAGTGATACAATTTATTTTTAAAACTTTTTTTTTTTCCTGTAACTTGTCAAAATGTGTCAAGCAAGGGTCTAGTATACAGTGCAGGAGAGTATTGGTGTGTATGCACTTTTATACTGTTCACAGCATGTTTTTATGGATGGACATTTCTGTCCATACCGCTGGGGAGGTTAATGGCTTAATACATTCACAGTCTAATGGGCCTACAAAACTTTAGGTCCAATTTTGAAGGAGATCCAACTACACTACTTGTATGCTTTTGGGTTTTAGGAAGAAATCAGGGCAACCAGAGAATACTCACGCACAAGAAAATCTCTACTGCGCCTTTGCAGGACGCTACCAGCGACAGGAGCGCAAATAAGGACATGTGCAGCCAAGGCTGTGCAGTGGCTGAAAGCGAAGCTGAACCGCAGATCGTTAGGTACCGGCGCGGGGGCACAGGGCGACTGCAGGGGGCTGGCAGAAGTCCCAGGCAAGTACAACTGCCTATTTTATATGATTTAAAGAGGCGCTTTGGCGAAAAAGTGTACAATTTAAAGCACATGTAAACACATTCAAATAAGTACATTGTTCCCAGTGTAAAATGAGACCTAAATAACTTTTCTCCTATGTTGCTGTTACTTATAGTAGGTAGTAGAAATCTGACAGAACCGACAGGTTTTGGACTAGCCTATCTCCTCATGGGGGATTCTCAGCATGGCCTTTTTCCTTATAAAGGCATTCCCTGAAAAGGATTTATACAAATATGCTGGCCAGCCTCCCTGCTCACTGCACAGTTTTTTGGCAGTTGGATAGAGCAATCGCTATTCACTAAGTGCTTTTGGAAATAAAGTAAATCTTGAAAACCCCTATGAGGAGATAAGCTGGTCTAAAATAGAAAATATAAGATTTTTATATGTTCACATCAATAGGAACTATGATAATTTATATAGCTAACTTCTGGGAAACTCGTATTGTTTGATGAAAAACAACAAACAGATGCAACTACTTTGAACCATTGCGTTGTTATTTGGATGTTCTCAATGAGCAGACAAAACCGGAAGCAAAAATAAAATCAAGACAAAGCATTCTGCTGACTTTGGAAAGAGTGATGAGGGACAAACATCCAGGTTAATAAAGATCCCTGGGTTCTTCCATGCTGGTGAACTGCTCAGTCTCAGAGGCCACATTAGCTTTGTAATACCTAGATCCACAGGTCAAAGCAAAGGACAGCTATAACAACCTATGTACAATAGTAAAGATTGTACCTCTTCACACAGACAAAAAGAATGCTCTAATTCATTTCCCAACAATCCAAAACCAAATAAAAAAATTGTCTGGAGCAAGGCTTTAAAATGAATACTTATGTGAGGTGGGAGTCTGTGCAGTCTACCAACTAAATAAAATATGATTCTATACATCACCCATGAAATGAAGAGGATGCATTCAGTATACAAAATGCTTTAAAGTGTAACTGTCGGGCATAAAGTAAAAAAAATCAATTATTTACTTTTACCTGGTAAACAAGTAATAAGGATGCTAACCAGGCAAAAAAAGAAAAAAAATCACTAATACTTTGCTTGTTGATAAATGATCATTCCCCTGTTTACCTGACTCCTATATGGTACACAACGGAAGTTGTAGGGCATGCTGGGTTGCCTTTTTTTGCTTCTTTACTGTCCTCTCAGACTTAACTATTGCAGCCTGATTGGCTGAAGCCTCTTTCCCCCGTTTTCCCCTGCTACGCCTCTGTTCTTCTCCATTGGCCAATATTTCTCATGCTAAGACAATACACTTTCTATTGCAGAGCTGGGTGGGAGTGCCTGAAGACTGGGAGGAGGGCGGACAATGCATAAACAATTAGGCAGAGGAGAGTAAGGGAGGATATGACATCAGGATTGGCTTCAAGATAGACACAGTTAATATGGAGAATACTAAAAGGATTTTTTTTTTACCACCATAGAAAAATCACTAAAATCAAAATGTGGACAGTGCAATACATATGTATGTAGAGCAAGTATTTATCTACTTATATGTGTGTTTTTTTGTTTTTTTTTTTTTTACTGAGATAGTATGGCTGACATCTCCTCTTTAGGCTTCTTTCCCACCAGGACGTTGCGTTTTAGGGGACGTTATAGGTCGCATAACATGCCCCTAACGCAGCGCCTGGTGGTGCTGGAGGACGACGCTACCAAGAGCTGCATTATGTAGCTCTTGGTGCGCCTTTTTTGTGCTGTGCGATGCGGAGACCACGTGATCAATGATACAATGTAACGCAACGTGGGCACTGTGAACAGCCCATTGATTTTTCATTACTGTGCGTTGGGCTGCGTTACAGGCTGCTCTAATGTGCGCCTGTAACGTCCCACTGTGAAAGCAGCCTTAAGCAATACCAGATGCCTGGATAACCTGCTGAACCCTTGCTTCTAATACTTTTCGCCATAGACCCTGATCGAGCATATGCAGATCAGGTGCTTCTGACATTATTGTCAGATCTGACTAGATTAACTGCATGCTTGATTCTGGTGTTATTCAAACACTGCTGCAGCCAAAGACATCAGCAGGGCTGCCACGCAATTGGTATTGATTAAAAGGAAATAAATATGGCAGCCTTCATATTCTTTTCACTTCAGTTGTCCTTTGAAAATATTATCTATTTCCAGGTCACTATCACCATAAGCCACAATCTCATTTTTTTTTTAAACTTCTCATTCTAATGTGCATTTCACAAATGTGGATCTAAACCACATTGGGCTCTATTCACAAAACTTGTCATTAAACTACTTATTTATCACCTAAGTGATAAAAATAACCTTTCAGCACATTTACAAGCAAAATAATCAGTCAAAGTAAGTTGTTCCCGATTAACTTCATTTCAATATTACCTTTCTTGCCTTAATTATATTATAATTTTGCTCTTTGGGAGCTTTATAAGGTACAGATAAGGTGAAAACAGGTGAAAAAGCTTTGTGAATAGAGCCCATTATGTGTGTCCAGCAAGGGTTTTAAGTCATTGTCACCACAAAACTTCCACTGACCAACACACAAGAGACCACATTAGGGATGAAATATGCCGCCTTGCCTATTTGCAACCAATATCTAGTCTATTTGTCTTATTGTTTGATCATGGTGCTAATAATTTTGGAGATATAGTGTGGAATCTGACATGTGACATGGCACAGTTGGTGATATTTGTGTAACATGCCTCATTAGGAGACAGCCTGGTTGTGTGTTTCCACACATATAGCAGCTGAGTAGCTGTGTGACAGCTGAGCAGCATGGTAGCAGAATCTGTCTAATGCATTTCCTGGAACCAGTGGGCTACTCTGGCAAAGTCCCCACAGTGTCCCAGCCTTCCAAAGCGAGATAAGGCTTGACCAACAAAGTAGAGGTAAAGGGAAAAAAAGTTTTCATTATATAAAACTGGCGCTTAAGAGATAAAGGACTGCAGTTGTGAGCTGGACTGTGCCCCAAATGTAGTGGCATTGAAAAAGCAAAGATGAAGTGTCCAGGACAGACAACGTGCCATGCCAGCTTTCAAGCCAGCCTGGCTAATGCACAGACAAATATCATCCAGTACAAAGAGGTCCAGTGGTGGGAGAAAAATAGCCGCAATCTCCCTCCAGGGCCCCAGATGTCTTCATCAAGGTCTCATGCCAGCCACAATCAAATGATGGAGAAGTGGTGCTGACAGGCCGGCTAATTGTCAGCCGTTGGGCACTCAATTTTGGCGAACACATTTTTAGCCATTTTACGATTTTGCCACTATCAACACCTTAAAGGTGCAGCTGATCAACGTTCATTAGTTGTAGATGAATCCATAGCCTTGCAAACATGGACATTTAAACTATTAGCTGAAGAAGTATTTTAACATTTTAGAAAGAAAAAGAAAGCCACGAAAAAAGGTGGAATAATATATTTAGGAAGAATGTGATTTTTCCTTTGCATTATATTCTACAGAAAACATGCAAAAGTTTTATCTGACTAAATAACTGTCAATATAGATGCCATGTGTTTATGGCTAAGGTAAGGATAATATTGTATTACTCAGGTGAAGCACTGACTGCAATGCATGATCAAAAAAAAAAAAAAACATTAAAAAAAAAAAAAATTAAAAGTATAAAAACCTGTCAAATGTGAATGTCTATAACTTCTGAAAAGTATAGCTATAAAACAGTTCACAATGTAACATGTAATAGGTAAAGCTATTTACAGAGAAATAATGGTGATAAACAACAGGGATGGTCAATAACATGCAAATAATTCCGAATGATGCAGGATTATGCGAATTCTATATGCAAATATATGCAGCTTGATAAAGGACCAATCAAATTAAACCTTGGTGGGGTTCGATTGGTCCATTTTAAAGCTGCATAAACATCAAACCAAATGTACACAATTAAAGAAGAATTAAAAAAAAAAAAAATTTGTGTTTATTATTTTGTATCATACTACATTTGTCTGGAGATCAAAAACCATTACCTGTTGCAAAGAAGAAGAAATTAGAAAGGGAGCAAATACTTTTTCACAACCCTGTATTTAACAGCAATTACCATGCTTGTTAGTTATGCATTTGTGCACAAGGTCTATGGCCCCTGCATTCCATCCCATTAGGCACACAATCTGAACAGAGTATGAATGCTCTCTCCATGCTTTTGCAAATGTGCTTCGATTGCTTTGACTTTGTCCCAAAACCAAGAAACATAGCTGGTAGGTTAACTGCTTTCCCTCTAAAAACGGAAAAATGAAAAAGGCATAATATGGGCAGAACAATGAGGAAATGGACCTGAATGACATATAAAAACTCTACTTAAAGATAACCTAAAGTCAAAAAAAATAAATAAATCTGTGATTAACTCACCTGGGGCTTCCCTCAGCCCCCTGCAGACGATCGGTGCCCTCGCAGCTCCGCTCCGATGGCCCAGGACCCGCCGGCGAACACTTCCGGTTTCGCCGTCACCGGCCGACAGGCATGCGAACGCGAGAGATTGTTCGCATTCCCAGCATGTATATTGCCCCCTATGCTGCTATTGCGGCCAGGAGGCCGCAATAGCAGCATAGGGGGCGATATACAGGCTGGGAACGCAAACAATCACTCGCATTCCCATGCCTTTCGGCCGGTGACGGCGAAACCGGAAGTCGTCGCCAGCAGGTCCAGAAGGATCGGACCGGAGCTGCGAGGGCTCCGATCGTCTGCAGGGGGCTGAGGGAAGCCCCAGGTAAGCTAATCACAGATTTTTAAAAAAGGTTTGAATTAAAAGTATGTTTTTATTGTAAATCTGTATAGATGAGAAAGTGTAGGTATACAGGGCCTTTCTGTATGTTTTGAGCACCATCTAGTGGAGGATATGGAGATCCAAATATGTATTGGATCAAAGCTATCCACGGTGGAACGCATACACTTCCTGTCCAGATGTACGCATGACGTACGCCCAATGGGACGCATGTGCATGGCGGACTAGGGCGGGAGGTGACGCGGATTTACTTCCTGTTTGGAGGTACGCGTGACATGCGTCCAGTGGGACGTGTGCGCACGGCCGACGTCAACAGGAAGTGATACGTAGCGGCGTCACGTGCCCGGAACACGGAGCTCACGCCCGTGAGTATAAAATTCCCCGTAATGGGGTGAACACCGCGCACGGAGCCTCAGAGGAAGCTCGTTGAGCGAAACGGTCGTCAGGCAGGCCGCTGCCGTCCCCACATTGCCCCACAGCCAGGGTGGGAAGGGTATGTCAGTAGAAGGTTTTGTTGACATCATGAAATGGATTTGTTTGTACGTGAATGGAAATTAAAACTGTCAAAATAAGAAACCTTGATGCAGTGCCAGATTTTTTCTGTTCTTTGAAGTGAAGTGAAATATATCTATTTTATCCATCTGAGCACGCAAAAGGTGATACCCTGTACTCTGATACCAGGAAGTGAAACCCTCCCTAAGGCGGATATCCACTGTGCCTACTTCTTTTGTCTTTCTTTGCAACTATAGGCAAGTAGATGGTTCCCCCTCCATCCGCGTTAACACACAGAACAATCAGCTGTAGTTTTTTAACGGAGGCTGGACTGAAACCTCAGCCTGTCACTAGCTGCTATAGGTCATGTGGTATACTTAAAATGTCATACTACTTTCCAATGAGGGTCGGGGATTCCTCTTTTCTAGTTCCTTTGCAATCCAGAAAACAAATTTTTTTTAGATAGTTTGGAAATATATTAGAGCTTCTTGTATTTTTTATTTATTGCTATCTGTTCACATTTGGGTATTTTACATTCAGGAAACAAGGAAAAGCAATAAAAACCTCATAGGCTGCCAACTCTTTCCCACACTACACAAATAGGCCCACTGCACACCAAAAATCTCTAGCAGATCTGCAAAACGCTAGAGGTTTTTGAAGCAGATTTTCAGAGTGATTCTAGGCATGTTTAGAGAGATTTTCTAAACATGCCTAGCATGTTTTGCAGCATTTTTGTGTAGCAGATTTCATATATTGTTACAGTAAAGCTGTTACTGAACAGCTTCTGTAACAAAAATGCCTTGAAAAACGCTCTGATCTAGCGTTTTTCAGAGCGGTTTGAGCTTCTCCTATACTTTATATTGAGGCAGAAACGCATCTGCAAACCGCAAAAATGCTGCAGCAGCCACGTTTGTGGTTTGCTAAAAACCTCAAACCGCTGGTGTGCACCATCCCATTGAGATACATTAGCCAAGCGTTTTCACAGGCGGCATCGGTTTTGAAGACGCTACCAAAAACGCTTGGCGTGCACCAGCCCATAGTTTTATTTGCTGCAGTCTCAGATAGGTCAGAAGCTTATATTTAGCAAAACAAGGAAGCTACCACTCTTTTCATCCCAGTTTCATGTAAACACACTCAATTGCAGTAGCCTTATGCACTGTAGACAATCATAGTATAGTAACAGTAAAATTTAAATACTGAGGTCGTTTAAATGTAACTATAAAGAAACCAGTTTAACAACAGTTTTGACAGTTAGTGGCAAGCATACTATAGAATATGACTATAAATATGCAATACTCAAAAGAACTTGCCAAGGTAACCTTCAAATAAGCACTACTATTCCAAATATAATCCCCTCTGCGAGTTGAGGTAACAGATATATTACATTACGATGCCCCCAAGGCATTAAAAAGCTCCTTTGAAAGAGATAGGAATGGGCTGAGGTGGGGATGACACTATGGGTTTCTTTATGGATATCTTAACATCTCTCTCAGCCCCTCCTCTGCTTCAGGGTGAGGTTGTCAGTGTTCACTGAACACTTACTGTAACTGGAAGCCACTCTTTTGTTTAGTAATATGATCTTTTAATGGTGATGTCATGTCTTTGGCGGAGAAAATAAGACGACAAGCATATGGAAGGACAGATGAGGCATCTAGTACGGGAAATTAAGTTCAGGACAATGAGGCAGGTGGGTGGTATAACACCTGACAACTTTCATTGCCAGCAAGTTGTACTTTATAAAAAGTACAGCACAAAGTATACTAGTATGGCATTCCTGTTATAATGCATGTATTTTTATTTAGGAGCATAGGAGACTGTAGAGAAAAAACAGCGGATTCTGCACATCCTTTATGGAAAAACAGGTTAGCTAGCTGTAGTTCTTACAACACACTTATCAGAGATACCTGGACTTTGTTTATGCGATTCTGACTTTTATGATTTTACAGTTCAGAATATTCTTTTGTGTACGGTTTGAAAGCGATTTTTTGGAATATGATTTCTTGTGCATACCAAGTAAGTTAGTTCACAGCTGAATATATCTAATGAACTTAAAAATCGGATGAGGATTTTGCGTAACAAATGAGATATTTCTGCATTTCTATGAATCTACACATTGACACACAAATTGTATGCCTGTTGCAAAAAAACAAAGGATACATACCAGCTTGATTTTTTTTCTGTTAAACTCCCCTGCCCCCAAAAACAAAACAAAACAAAAAAGTAAAATGTCATGCCATTGAATTGCATTAGATGTGCAACAAATTCTGTTGCGTGAAAGGGGCCCTACCTGGAACATGTATGCAGGAAGACACAGGGCACTTCCCAGCATTTGTAATAGGGATGCCAGAAGTGCAAAGGATGCAAAGGGAAGAAAAAAAAAAGTAAAGAACTATTTTCTATGTTTTGTGCTAAATAATTATTTAGACGCAACAAAAAAAGAAACCTTCCGCTGAGATCACCTGTTTTTATATAATCCAGGATAGTCAGTGTATTAGAGAAAGTCACACAACTGTTAATTGTCTGATTGCAGTAAACGTCATTGCAGAAATAGAACAGGCTGCAGTTGCAATCTTTTATCACCCACCAGCATTTGTTTATTCTTTTTAATCCAGTCCTGGAATGCTGAGACACTTGTCACATCCCAAGTGGAGGTGCTTAGAGAGGTCTTAGGCTAGGTTCACAGTGGGCTTTGCGTTCCCAGTAACAGCAGGAAATGAACAAAACGGAAAAGCAGGGCTGTACGTTATCCGCGTGACACATACAGTGAAGCATACAGTCAATGAAGTATGAGTCACTGTCATCGTTTTGTGGTAAAGCACTGCATGCAGCATGTCATGATGCCATACATGGTTATATCACCACGTGCCCATTAGAGCATTAGAATGCAGCGATTACGTCGCACTGCAACACACCACTGAACCTAGCATTAGCACTTTGGGGGAATGCTTGGAGATGCTGACCAATAATGTATAAACTTTCCCAATTTGAATATAAGACTCAGGTAGAGGTTGAAGAGATGCAAATAATTCTGGGTTAACCTTCTTCGCGGTAACCCCGAGCTGAGCTCGGGGTAAGCCGCCGGAGGATTTCTCAGGCCCTGCTGGACTAATTTTTTTTTTTTTTTCGAACACGCAGCAAGCACTTTGCTTGCTGCGTTTGGGTCGATCGCCGCCGCCGATGCGCCGCTACCCGCCGCGATACAGCCCCCCCCGCATACCCCTTGCGCAGCCTAGCCAATCGCCGCCAGGCTGCGCTATGGGGTGGATCGGGACTCCCTGTGAAGTCACGACGTCGATGACTTCACTCCGTTCGTCGCCATGGCGACGGGGGAAGCCCTGAAGGAAATCCCATTTAGAACGGGATTTCCGGATGGGCTTGATCGCCGGCGGCGATCAGAGGGGTGGGAGGGAGGTCGCAGGGAGGGGGGAATCATGTAGCTAGCGCTAGGCTAGCTACATGATAAAAAAAAAATTAGGCTTAAAAAAACCTCCCACGGCCGCGCAGCCGCAGAACAATTAACCGCCAGGAGGGTTATGGTGCACCTGAGGTGACATGATGAGATAAAAATGTATATGTACAGTAGCAAACATACTGATAACTAGGCCGAGGTTTTTTTTGTTTTTTTTTTTGTTCTTTTTTTTTACTTTTCATGCCTGAAAGAGAGCTAACCTTCAGGCATTTAAATGATAGATAAAACTCAGTGATCAGGAATTACTGCCACAAAACTTTTTCCTTCAGAGAACAACTTGTGACTGTAAAAAGATCAATAATGTATTTGAGCTCTGGGACACTTAATAGACTGCCACTGAGCAGAGACGATATAACATCTTTGTTTAAACATAAAATAAAACCTTGGAATTCTAAAAAAAAAAAGTCATTTTTGGGCATAGGAGGATGGATGCAACGGCAGGCGCGGAGCTAGGGGGGGTCGGGGTAGGACAAGTGCCCCGGGGCGCCGGGTCCCCAAGGGCGCCCAGCTGAGCTTCGGGTTTTTTTTTTTTTTTTTGCGGGGCTGAGGGGAGCAGCGCAGAGAAGAGACAGAGCTGTGCGGACGGTGGGGAAGGGGGGCCATCTCCCCCCTCCTTCCCTCACCTTAGGTGCTCTCTCTCTTCCTCGCTGTCCCCTCCAATGTCTGTCCGGTGGCTGGCAGCGGCGGGCGGAACTCACCTCCGTCTCGCTCCAGCGCCGGCCGGAAGTTCGGGTGCGCAGCCGCTGCTCTGGTCTGAACCAGACCGGAGTAGCAGCAGATCTATCCGGCGCTGCGACGAGACGGAGGTAAGTTCCGCCCGCCGCTGCCAGCCACCGGACAGACATTGGAGGGGACAGCGAGGGAGAGAGAGCAGCTCTTCCTCTTCTCTGCGCTGCTCCCCTCCTGCTGGGGAGGGGGACACCTGGCTACCTACTCTGGGCACCTATACCTCTGGCTACCTACTCTGGGCACATATACCCCTGGCTACTGGCTACCTACTCTGGGCACATATACCCCTGGCGACCTACTCTGGGCACATATACCCCTGGCTACCTACTCTGGGCACATATACCCCTGCCTACATATATTGGGCATATATACCCCTAACTACATATACTGGGCATATACCCCTGGCTACCTACTCTGGCCACATATAACCCTGGCTACCTACTCTGGGCACATATACCCCTGCCTACATATACTGGGCATATATACCCCTGGCTACATATACTGGGCATGTATACCCCTGGCTACATATACTGGGCATATATACCCCCTGGCTATGTGGACTGGGCATATATACCCCCTGGCTATATATACTGGGCATATATACCCCCTGGCTACATATACTGGGCATATATACCCCCTGGCTACGTGGACTGGGCATATATACCCCCTGGCTACATATACTGGGCATATATACCCCTGGCTACATATACTGGGCATATATACCCCTGGCTACATATACTTGGCATATATACCCCCTGGCTACATATACTGGGCATATATACCCCTGGCTACATATACTGGGCATATATACCCCTGGCTACATATACTGGGCATATATACCCCCTGGCTATGTGGACTGGGCATATATACCCCTGGCTACATATACTGGGCATATATACCCCCTGGCTACATATACTGGGCATATATACCCCCTGGCTACGTGGACTGGGCATATATACCCCCTGGCTACATATACTGGGCATATATACCCCTGGCTACATATACTGGGCATATATACCCCTGGCTACATATACTGGGCATATATACCCCTGCCTATATATACTGGGCATATATACCCCCTGCCTACATATATTGGGCATATATACCCCTGGCTACATATACTGGGCATATATACCCCCTGGCTACGTGGACTGGGCATATATACCCCCTGGCTACATATACTGGGCATATATACCCCTGGCTACATATACTGGGCATATATACCCCTGGCTACATATACTGGGCACATATACCTCTGGCTACATATACTGGGCACACATACCCCTGCCTACATATACTGGGCACATATACCCCTGGCTAACTGTTCTGTGGACATCTCTACCCCTGGCTACCTGTTCTGGGGACATCTATACCGCTGGCCACCTATTCTGGGGACATCTATACTGCTGGCCACCTATTCTGGGGACAACTATAGACCTGGGGCTACCTATTTTTGGGGAACCACGTCAGATTGAGTGTATTTTGGAGAACTGCTGCCAGGTGAGAGGTGTCTATGTGAATTTTATGTGTCTATGTGAATTCTATTTATGTGAAATGCTGTCTATTTATGTGACTCATGACTGCTGAATTTGTCTTTTTGGGGGCCTCATGGTTACTGAATTTGTCTTGTTGGGGGCCTCATGATTTGTTGGGGGCCTCAAGATCGCTGAATTTGTCTTGTTGGGGGCCTCATGATTGCTGAATTTGTCTTGTTGGGGGCCTCATGATTGCTAAATTTGTCTTGTTGGGGGCCTCATGATTGCTGAGTTGGTTATGTTGGAGGCCTCATGATTGCGGAATTTGTCTTGATGGGGGGGGGGGGCTCATGATTGCTGAATTTGTCTTGGAACATGCTGGAAGGTACATACTAAGGGAGGGTGGGTGAGCGTGAGCCTGCTAACCTCCATATACATTTGGCTCCACCCATAACCACGCCCACATTTATTATGTGACCACGCCCATTTTTGGCGCGCCGCATCCTTGACTTTGGGGGGGCGCATTAATAGTCTTTGTCCCCGGGCGCTGAAAATCCTAGCTACGCCTCTGTGCAACGGTTTATCACATCAGTTTATTCTTACATCGATTTTACTTTAAATGCAAATATCATGCAAATTGTATGCAGGGTTGAAATTAAGCTAACCAAAATCATCAGGAAGATAATATGATTAGTTCAGATGCCAGCTGCTTGAAATTTGCATGCATGCCATAATTATCTCATTGACCATCCCAATGACCACCTCTAGTCCCTGATGAGTCAGCAGGGCAGATTGACCAAGGTGCAAACAAACGTGGAGCAAAAGCAACTTGCCAGAATCCTTACTTCCAGGCCGATGCTCACTGAAGCAGTGTACAAAATTCAATTCTACAAAAAAAGTGCAAAAGAGGAAGGGGGTTGGCACACAAGGACCAGCATGTATGATGAGAGGCTGAATAAACTTGGTATGCTATGGGAGACTACAACATGCTCTAAATGCAATACTGAAAAGTATAAAAAAAAATGCAAAAATGAAGAAAAAGGATAACCTGGCACTGTCGCTTGCTTCCATGATGTTTATTGGATCATTAGTCAGTCTGCATGCAGGTGAAGTATAATAGAGATCACACACCAAGTTTCGTTGAATGGTCAGTGCAGTGGGTGCGGGCACACAAAGCCTGACAGCCGTTTTGTGCCGATCTGTGCTTCTTCCGAGGCCTGGTCTGACAGGTTGGTGAACTGTAAGGACTATCAATTGACTGTAATGATCCAATAAATATCACTTAAAGAAAACCTGAACTGAAATTAAAAGTCAAAATAAGCATACACAAGTCATACTTACCTTCCATGTAGTCTACTCCTCAGTCTCTTTCTCCTCTCCTGCATCCTGTTTGTCCACTGTGATCAAGGGAATTTTCCGTCCTCCATTTTGAAAATGGTCATTACCCCATAACAGCTTTCTGGTCAGCACACTGTTAAACTGTAATATCGCCCACTTGAGCCACAGGGAAGCATGGACATTACCTGGTACGTCAGTTTTTCTCTCAGCTATAACTGACAGCAACTGATATTTTACTGACAGCAACTGATATATTTCAGATCTGACAAAATATTGTCAGAACTGGAAGGGATTATTGTCAGAAGAAAATGGTGAGCTTCTGAGAGGAACTGATGGCAAGGTAACTATGTAATGTTCATTTCAAGTTACCTCATGTGTTTATTTTAAATATTTTTTACTCAGTACAGGTTCTCTTTAAGCAATCCAACAGTGCCAGGTTAACCTTTTTCTTCATTTTGTTATTAAATTCTAACACATGGTACATGTAATACATTGTAGAAGTACATGGCAGCACCCAAATTCACACCTCAGCTCTATATTCTAGGACAGTTTAGAAACTGTACAGTACAGATATCTCCATTATAACGCATGGAGAGTTTATGAACAAATAAGAAATTATAATTTTTCAAATAAACACCCTTAAGTCGGAACATGTTTATTCACAGACATCAATTTGCATAATGGAAAATAACATAGTAAGTACTGCTTTCTAAAAGTACAGAGGAGCCACTCTTAGTATAAGGCGACTGTCATTGTATCGTAATTATATAACATATCAGTAGAGAGGCTTAAGACTCCTGTCCCAAAGTGAACTCGCAAAAGAAAAAAAAAATCCACGTTCGTAGTATGGATGACTGAAAGGCCTATGTCTTTAAGGAGATCCTGCGGGAGATGTAACTGTAGAAAGGCCAGTGTATACAACATTGATTGGGAGTGAGGTAACCGCAGCCAACTGTGTCTCAAATGAAAAGGGATTGGAGGTCTGACCCAGAAAACAAGCATCGTAACTGCCTGATGAAACTTTAATGATCAACATAAGATTCTCCATCTCTCGGCCTCCTCATCCAAACACATCGCTATTACATTCATGCAAGGCACGGCCCGATGCTAATCTCAGGAGAAGAGCCGGTGAAAAATGGCTACAATTCCACTAAATCAATAAGTAAATATACACGCCTGATGACTCCTTATTATCCTTCCAATACATGAATGCTGAAGTAAAAATAAAGTACAGGCCATTTATCACCCCAGTAAGAAAATCCTCCCAAGTGATTACAACAATAAACAATATTACCTGGCATTTGTTTATGTTATTGTTCCATAAATAATGCAAAAATACCCCCTCTTGCAGAATACTGTATTTACTTTTTAAGGTATCGTAAAGTGTTCTCCATTTTTGTGTAAAAAGAAAAAAAAATGAAGTCCTTTATAATGCAGGTATGTATTAACCACTTTGAAACCCTTGCTACGCTTATCTACTCCCCACAAAACTTCATCTGAAGCTCAGGGGAGTAGATAGGCGTACTTGTGGTAAACAGTGTGCTGTATGCCCAATAAGCTATCTGATTATGTATATAGGGTATCATTTTAACCGTGACAAGTGAGAGAATAGATTTTGTGGTGTTTGACAACTGAGGGATAAGTCATGTGATTTTTTTTTACCGGAAAACTGAATGAAAAGCAATAAAACTGTTATTTTCATGTACTCTATACCCCCAAATAAATACTTGTAAAAACAACAAAAGTGACAGCATTGAAAAGAGAATACATAGTTACCCTAGGGACTTAGCTTTTAAAATATGTATGCCATGAGAGTGTATTACTGTTAATCATGAAGATAAGGGCTTTTAATTACTGATGGAGTACAATGAGAAAACAAAAAACACAAACCAGAAACTAATATATTATCGCCATACATTGTACTAGGAACATTATTTAAATGTTGAGAAAACCAGGACAAATTAGCAAATACAATGTGTGTATTTTACCTATGGTAACATTGTTTATTTGAAAACTATAGTGGATGGAAATGGAGAAAGTGTATTTTTTCTTTTTTTTTTCTCATTTTTCCCTTTAAAATGCACAGATAATAACATAATTACTAAAAGCAAATATCACCCTCACAAAGCATAATTTGTGGCAAAAAAACAAGATATAGATCATTTACATCTGAGTAGCAATAAAGTTATTGGTGAATGAATGGGAGGAGCGCTGAAATGTGAAAATTGCTCTGGTTTTTAAGCAAAAAACCCTGTGGTGCTGAAGTGGTTCATTGCACATCAGTACCAGCTTTTGCCTTACGAAACTGCGAGACTGGCCAATACAGCAAGTACCTGTTAGAACTAAGTAAGGTTTGTTTGCTACACTGGGAGAAATGGTCGCTGCAAAAAGACCAAGAGAGGATCTTGGGGGGGAATTAAAAACTTACTGACTCATCTATGTGTCTGTTAGCATGCAGGCACATACCCACGTCCTATATAGAATTATGTATTTATATTGTGCTGACATCTTCCATAGCACTTCACAGGGTACTTCCAACAATTGCTGTCACTACCTGCCCCTCATAAGAGCTCACAATGTAATATTTACCACAGTAATAGCCTTATGTCCTTCCTGTAGAATAACACTAATTTTGGGGGGGGGGGGGGGAAATGAACTTACTGGTGTACTAGAAATGTAAACAGCGTATTTATCTGATTTAGTTGCAGGTGATCAATATGAGCACTCGAGTTCTACTTTAAATATTGTAAAACAAGCTTAGGCCTTTTCTGTTCCTCACACATTGAGATTGGCCATGCAATGCAAATTTAGCCAGCCATGACTACAGTGCCATTGTGTATTCACAGAAACTTTAGATTATTTGAACTGTACGTAATGTCACAGAGTCCTTTAAGCACTACTGTAGTTATTAGGAAAAAAAAATGTACTACACATCACTTTATCTAAAATACGTTTAATACTGGGAAACAACTTTGTGCAATTATCATACAATGTTTCCTTTTGCCTTTTCCTGATTAATTTACTTATGACTTTTACTTATGACTTGCATATTTGTATTGTATAAAAGACCATCAGATGCCTACAATAAACAAAAGTATGAGTATCAGGTTATTTTGTTCTGTCCTTTTGAGACAAATGACCATTTAACATTCTACAACCACCAGTATGGATTTAAGATGTCGAAGGAAATAGATCTTTATAGTTAATATCAAGGGTGCTATATAAAGTTGTGATTATTTGAAAAGCCCTCGTTTGTAGCAAAAACAAGTGTATTTGTCAGGGCTGTAGAGTCGGAGTCGAGGCAATTTTGGGTACCCGGAGTCAGAGTCGTTGATTTCATAAACTGAGGAGTCGGATGATTTTTGTACAAAATCCACAGCCCTGTTAAAGGAGTTGTCAGGGGAAATAGTAAAATGAATGGTACTTACCGGGGGCTTCCTCCACCCCCAAGCTCCCAGGACCTCCCTCGCCGCAGCTCTGCCCGCAGCCGTTCGCCGGAGCTCCGACCCGGTCTGCGGCGATGACGTCAGAGCGACCTGGAGGTCGCTCTGTACTGCGCGATCGGCGCTGTCAATCACCGCCACATGGGCCGGAGCGGACTGTGCAGGCGCAGAGCGCCTGCGCAGTCCACTCCGGCTCACGTGGCAGTGATTGACAGCGCCGATCGCGCAGGCGCAGTACAGAGTGACCTCCAGGTCGCTCTGACGTCATCACCGGGGACCGGGTCGGAGCTCTGGCGAACGGCTGCGGGCAGAGCTGCGGCGAGGGAGGTCCTGGGAGCTTGGGGCTGGAGGAAGCCCCCGGTAAGTACCATTCATTTTACTATTTCCCCTGACAACTCCTTTAAGTATTAGACTAAGGAGTCGGAGCCATGTTGGGTACCCGGAGTCGGAGTTGGAGTCGTGATTTCATAAATTGAGGAGTCGGAAGATTTTTGTACAGACTCCACAGCCCTGGTATTTGTACAGTGCTACAGCATAAACTAAAGATATCCAATAACGGTGCATATTTTTAGCAAATCATCTTATTTTTTATAACATTATTCAGATTAAAAGAAAATATTGCAATTAATCAAAACAAAGCATTAAAGAATCCTACTTGCAATCGTATCTAAAACAGTTATGATTGTATTTGTGAAAAATAATTTCTTTAAGGAAACAACCGATAATGCGATCATTCAAGACCAGCTTCTCTGTTTTCATACAATAAGATCTGAATAATTTGATCAAAATATGTAACTAAAAATGGTACCGTTAATGAGCAAAATAAAATACATATATAGAAAAAAATTTAAAAGTGGATCAAATGAAGATTAACCTCTTTTTAATCATCCAAGTCTTATTTGTTTTTGTTTTATCTTACCCAGCTAATACAACTCCATCAGATGCATGAACATCACATAACACCTTTCCCAGTTCATAGTGAAGCTGGCTCACGGCACCTATACGATTCTGAAACAGAGAAAGGGGGTTGTGTATGTTATGATAAAAAAATTGTTTTTTAAGATTAGATTTAATATCTCCCATTGCTTTGTTATAATTACCCTGTAGTGAGGATATGTACGCCACCACATTTATTTCCTTTTAAACAATTCTGACTCCCTGGCTGCTCTGCTAATCCAGAGCCTCCAACATTTTAAACTGACGTTATTAGTACAGTAGAATGGTAGAAGAAAAAACATTGATTTGCATCATGAAAATCCGGCAGCACATAAAAAAATAAAAAAAAAGTTTAGGAATTTTCTACCTGACAACTTGCAGAGATGCAACAAATTTACTGGAGACACAAGCATTCTGGACAAACAGGACTCCACTGTACAACAAATTTCAGTGGCGATTCCGATTACATCTATCGATTAAAGCAACTTTTTTAAAATGCTGTATGTTAAAGTGAACCTAAAGCCGGTTAAAAAAAATGAGATTAACTCACCTGGGGCTTCCCTCAGCCCCCTGCAGCGGATCGGTGCCCTCGCAGCTCCGCCCCGATGCCTCTGGACCCGCCGGCGTCGACTTCCGGTTTCGCCGTCACCGGCCAACAGGCATGGGAACGCGAGTGATTGTTCGCGTTCCCAGCCTGTATATCGCCCCTATGCTGCTATTGCGGATGGATAGATGGATATATGGATATATATATATATATATCTCTATATATATATATATATATATATATATATATATATATATATACGCTAATATACATGCATTATGCAATCATGTTTGGCTGCTATACATGCAGAGTTTTAGAGCATTTATGTTATTTTCAATTTCTAGGCATGGTTGTAGCCTGAGGAAGTGGGATGACTGCCCATGAAAATTATCACCTAGGACAGCAATGGCTAACCTTGGCACTCCAGCTGTGGTGGAACTACAAGTCCCATGAGGCATTGCAATACTCTGACAGCTCTAAGCATAACTCTCGGGGAGGCAGAGGCATGATGTGATTTGTGGTTGTCACAGCTGGAGTGCCAAGGTTAGCCATCACTGTCCTAGGAGAAAATTCAGGAGAAAAAGTTAGAGAGAACCCGAGGTGGGTTTGAAGAATATTATCTGCATACAGAGCCTGGATCTGCCTATATAGCCCAGCCTCTGTTGCTATCCCAAACCCCCCTAAGGTCCCCCTGCACTCTGCAATCCCTCATAATTCACAGCCACGCTGCTGACAAACAGCTTGTCAGAGCTGGCTGTGTTTAGCTCTATAGTGTCAGTCTGCTGCTCTCCCCGCCTCCTGCAAAACTCCAGTACCCGCCTGCATCCCTTCCCTCCCTGCTGATTGGAGGGAAGGGACGGGGGCAGGGACCGGAGCTTTGCAGGAGGCGGGGAAGAAGCTGAGACTGACACTACAGATGTAAACACAGCCTCACAGCATGGCTGTTATTTATGAGGGATTGCAGAGTGCAGGGGGACCTTAGTGGGGTTTGGGATAGCAACAGAGGCTGGGCTGTATAGGCAGATCCAGCCTCTGTATGCAGATAACATTCTTTAACCACTTGAGGACCTAGGGCTTTCTACCCCTTAAGGACCGGCCACTTTTTTTCCATTCAGACCACTGCAGCTTTCACGGTTTATTGCTCGCTCATACAACCTACCACCTAAATGAATTTTGGCTCCTTTTCTTGTCACCAATAAAGCTTTCTTTTGATGCTATTTGATTGCTCCTGCGATTTTTACTTTTTATTATATTCATCAAAAAAGACATGAATTTTGGCAAAAAAATGATTTTTTTAACTTTCTGTGCTGACATTTTTCAAATAAAGTAAAATTTCTGTATACATGCAGCGCGAAAAATGTGGACAAACATGTTTTTGATAAAAAAAAACCCATTCAGTGTATATTTATTGGTTTGGGTAAAAGTTATAGCGTTTACAAACTATGGTGCCAAAAGTGAATTTTCCCATTTTCAAGCATCTCTGACTTTTCTGACCCCCTGTCATGTTTCATGAGGGGCTAGAATTCCAGGATAGTATAAATACCCCCCAAATGACCCCATTTTGGAAAGAAGACATCCCAAAGTATTCACTGAGAGGCATAGTGAGTTCATAGAAGATATTATTTTTTGTCACAAGTAAGCGGAAAATGACACTTTGTGAGAAAAAAAAAAAAAAAAAAAAGTTTCCATTTCTTCTAACTTGCGACAAAAAAAAATGAAATCTGCCACGGACTCACCATGCCCCTCTCTGAATACCTTGAAGGGTCTTCTTTCCAAAATGGGATCATTTGTGGGGTGTGTTTACTGTCCTGACATTTTGGGGGGTGCTAAATTGTAAGCACCCCTGTAAAGCCTAAAGGTGCTCATTGGACTTTGGACCCCTTAGCGCAGTTAGGCTGCAAAAAAGTGCCACACATGTGGTATTGCCGTACTCAGGAGAAGTAGTATAATGTGTTTTGGGGTGTATTTTTACACATACCCATGCTGGGTGGGAGAAATATCTCTGTAAATGACAATTTGTTAATTTTTTTTACACACAATTGTCCATTTACAGAGATATTTCTCCCACTCAGCATGGGTATGTGTAAAAATACACCACAAAACACATTATACTACTTCTCCTGAGTACGGCGATACCACATGTGTGGCACTTTTTTGCACCCTAACTGCGCTAAAGGGCCCAAAGTCCAATGAGTACCTTTAGGATTTCACAGGTCATTTTGAGAAATTTCGTTTCAAGACTACTCCTCACGGTTTAGGGCCCCTAAAATGCCAGGGCAGTATAGGAACCCCACAAATGACCCCATTTTAGAAAGAAGACACCCCAAGGTATTCCGTTAGTAGTATGGCGAGTTCATAGAAGATTTTATTTTTTGTCACAAGTTAGCGGAAAATGACACTTTGTGAAAAAACACAATTAAAATCAATTTCCGCTAACTTTTGACAAAAAACAAAATCTTCTATGAACTCACCATACTCCTAACGGAATACCTTGGGGTGTCTTCTTTCTAAAATGGGGTCATTTGTGGGGTTCCTATACTGCCCTGGCATTTTAGGGGCCCTAAACCGTGAGGAGTAGTCTTGAAACAAAATTTCTCAAAATGACCTGTGAAATCCTAAAGGTACTCATTGGACTTTGGGCCCTTTAGCGCAGTTAGGGTGCAAAAAAGTGCCACACATGTGGTATCGCCATACTCGGGAGAAGTAGTACAATGTGTTTTGGGGTGTATTTTTACACATACCCATGCTGGGTGGGAGAAATACCTCTGTAAATGGACAATTGTGTGTAAAAAAATCAAAAGATTGTCATTTACAGAGGTATTTCTCCCACCCAGCATGGGTATGTGTAAAAATACACCCCAAAACACATTGTACTACTTCTCCCGAGTACGGCGATACCACATGTGTGGCACTTTTTTGCACCCTAACTGCACTAAGGGGCCCAAAGTCCAATGAGTACCTTTAGGATTTCACAGGTCATTTTTGTTTCAAGACTACTCCTCACGGTTTGGGGCCCCTAAAATGCCAGGGCAGTATAGGAACCCCACTAATGACCCCATTTTAGAAAGAAGACACCCCAAGGTATTCCGTTAGGAGTATGGTGAGTTCATAGAAGTTTTTATTTTTTTGTCACAAGTTAGCGGAAATTGATTTTAATAGTTTTTTTTCACAAAGTGTCATTTTCCGCTAACTTGTGACAAAAAATAAAATCTTCTATGAACTCACCATACTCCGTACGGAATACCTTTGGGTGTCTTCTTTCTAGAATGGGGTCATTTGTGGGGTTCCTATACTGCCCTGGCATTTTAGGGGCCCTAAACCGTGAGGAGTAGTCTTGAAACCAAATGTCGCAAAATGACCTGTGAAATCCTAAAGGTACTCATTGGACTTTGGGCCCCTTAGCGTACTTAGGGTGTAAAAAAGTGCCACACATGTGGTACCGCTGTACTCAGGAGAAGTAGTATAATGCGTTTTGGGGTGTATTTTTACACATACCCATGCTAAGTGGGAGAAATATCTCTGTAAATGACAATTGTTTGATTTTTTTACACACAATTGTCCATTTACATAGAAATTTCTCCCACCCAGCATGGGTATGTGTAAAAATACACCCCAAAACACATTATACTACTTTTCCTGAGTACGGCGGTACCACATGTGTGACACTTTTTTGCAGCCTAGGTGCGCTAAGGGGCCCAACGTCCTATTCACAGGTCATTTTGAAGCATTTGTTTTCTAGACTACTCCTCGCGGTTTAGGGCCCCTAAAATGCCAGGGCAGTATAGGAACCCCACAAGTGACCCCATTTTAGAAAGAAGACACCCCAAGGTATTCCGTTAGGTGTATGGCGAGTTCATAGAAGATTTTATTTTTTGTCACAAGTTAGTGAAAAATGACACTTTGTGAAAAAAAACCAATAAAAATTAATTTCCGCTAACTTTTGACAAAAAATTAAATCTTCTATGAACTCGTCATACACCTAACATAATACCTTGGGGTGTCTTTTTTTTCTAAAATGGGGTCACTTGTGGGGTTCCTATACCGCCCTGGCATTTTACAGGCCCAAAACCGTGAGTAGTCTGGAAACCAAATGTCTCAAAATGACTGTTCAGGGGTATAAGCATCTGCAAATTTTGATGACAGGTGGTCTATGAGGGGGCGAATTTTGTGGAACCGGTCATAAGCAGGGTGGCCTTTTAGATGACAGGTTGTATTGGGCCTGATCTGATGGATAGGAGTGCTAGGGGGGTGACAGGAGGTGATTGATGGGTGTCTCAGGGGGTGGTTAGAGGGGAAAATAGATGCAATCCATGCACTGGGGAGGTGATCGGAAGGGGGTCTGAGGGTTTGGCCGAGTGATCAGGAGCCCACACGGGGCAAATTGGGGCCTGATCTGATGGGTAGGTGTGCTAGGGGGTGACAGGAGGTGATTGATGGGTGTCTCAAGGTGTGATTAGAGGGGGGAATGGATGCAAGCAATGCACTGGCGAGGTGATCAGGGCTGGGGTCTGAGGGCATTCTGAGGGTGTGGGCGGGTGATTGAGTGCCCTAGGGGCAGATAGGGGTCTAATCTGATAGGTAGCAGTGACAGGGGGTGATTGATGGGTAATTAGTGGGTGTTTAGGGTAGAGAATAGATGGAAACACTGCGCTTGGGTGGTGATCTGATGTCGGATCTGCGGGCGATCTATTGGTGTGGGTGGGTGATCAGTTTGCCCGCAAGGGGCAGGTTAGGGGCTGATTGATGGGTGGCAGTGACAGCGGGTGATTGATGGGTGGCAGTGACAGGGGGTGATTGATGGGTGGCAGTGACAGGGGGTGATTGATGGGTGATTGATAGGTGATTGACAGGTAATCAGTGGGTTATTACAGGGGAGAACAGATGTAAATATTGCACTGGCGAATTGATAAGGGGGGGTCTGAGGGCAATCTGAGCGTGTAGGCGGTCGATTGGGTGCCCGCAAGGGGCAGATTAGGGTCTGATCTGATAGGTAACAGTGACAGGTGGTGATAGGGAGTGATTGATGGGTGATTGATGGGTAATTAGTGGGTGTTTAGAGGAGAGAATAGATGGAAACACTGCGCTTGGGTGGTGATCTGATGTCGGATCTGCGGGCGATCTATTGGTGTGGGTGGGTGATCAGATTGCCCGCAAGGGGCAGGTTAGGGGCTGATTGTTGGGTGGCAGTGACAAGGGGTGATTGATGGGTGATAGGTGATTGGCAGGTGATTGACAGGTGATCAGTGGGTTATTACAGGGAAGGACAGATGTAATTAATGCACTGGCGAATTGATAAGGGGGGGGGGGGGGTCTGAGGGCAATCTGAGCGTGTGGGCGGGTGATTGGGTGCCCGCAAGGGGCAGATTAGGGTCTGATCTGATAGGTAACAGTGACAGGTGGTGATAGGGGGTGATTGATGGGTAATTAGTGGGTGTTTAGAGAAGATAACAGATGTAAACGATACATTTGGGAGGTAATCTGACGGCGGGTTTGCGGGCGATCTAATGGTGTGGGTGGGTGATCAGATTGCCCGCAAGGGGCAGGTTAGGGGCTGATTGATGGGTGGCAGTGACAGGGGGTGACAGGGGGTGATTGATGGGTGATAGGTGATTGGCAGGTGATTGACAGGTGATCAGTGGGTTATTACAGGGAAGAACAGATGTAATTAATGCACTGGTGAATTGATAAGGGGGGGTCAGAGGGCAATCTGAGCGTGTGGGCGGGTGATTGGGTGCCCGCAAGGGGCAGATTAGGGTCTGATCTGATAGGTAAAAGTGACAAGTGGTGATAGGGGGTGATTGATGGGTGATTGATGGGTAATTAGTGGGTGTTTAGAGGAGAGAATAGATGTAAACAATGGATTTGGGAGGTGATCTGATGTCGGATCTGTGGGCGATCTATTGGTGTGGGGGGGTGATCAGATTGCCCGCAAGGGGCAGGTTAGGGGCTGATTGATGGGTGGCAGTGACAGGGGGTGATTGACGGGTGATTGATGGGTGATTGACGGGTGATTGACAGGTGATTGACAGGTGATCAGGGGGATAGATGCATACAGTAAACAGGGGGGGGGTGGTCTGGGGGGGGGTCTGGGGAGAATCTGAGGGGTGGGGGGTGATCAGGAGGGGGCAGGGAGCAGGGGGGGGGATAAAAAAAAAAATAGCGTTGACAGATAGTGACAGGGAGTGATTGATGGGTGATTAGGGGGGTGATTGGGTGCAAACAGGGGTCTGGGGGGTGGGCAGGGGGGGG
The DNA here is from genome assembly GCF_040937935.1 of Hyperolius riggenbachi. Lineage (NCBI taxonomy): Eukaryota > Metazoa > Chordata > Amphibia > Anura > Hyperoliidae > Hyperolius > Hyperolius riggenbachi. The sequence goes on along the minus strand of NC_090646.1, from coordinate 526,165,387 downwards.
GTCTGATGGGTGCTGTGGGCGATCTGGGGCAGGGGGGGGAGAAATCAGTGTGCTTGGGTGCAGACTAGGGTGGCTCGGACACTGGGACCACCAGGGCAGGAGGCAGCCTGTATAATACACTTTGTAAACATTACAAAGTGTATTATACACTTTGTATGCGGCGATCGCGGGGTTAACATCCCGCCGGCGCTTCCGTATAGCCGGCGGGATGTTGCGGCGAGCGAGCGGTGACAGGCGCCGGCGGAGGATCGCGTCACGGATGACGCGATCGCTCCGCCCATGCCCTTAAATGGACCGCCGCCTCTGTGGGTGAGGCCGTCCTGCAGGGCTCCACTTCCCCGCCGCCCCTGTGTAGTGGGCGGTCGGGAAGTGGTTAAACACACCTCGGGTTCTCTTGAAATTGCATATAGGCCTATTGATTAACCTGAGAAAGCGGCGGATTGAGTCCCATGAAACGTTTTACTCTTGTTTGTAAAAAAAATATAAAAATAAATAAAACACTAACTACTTCTTTTTTATCCTAAACTATGTGTCATTCTGAGGCATGTTTCCCTTACCTTTTAAACAGTTTTAAGTGTTTTATGCTTTTTGGGGCGCCTCGCTCCATTTCCATAATGTTCTTTTCATAGAGATAACATAACAACTGATAAATGAACACTCTAGCTGTCAAAATTTCTTATTTTGTGGCAAAAAAAAAAAAACCCCAAAAAAACAAACAAAAACTATAAAGCCAACAAGCACAAGCTATCAAAATAATGAACTTACTCTGCTTACATTGTTAATATTGGAAAGCATCAAGTAGGAATTTAAAAATGAAGCTGAGCAGAACGGACAGAGAGATGGAACTGTCAGCCAGTCTGAAAGAGATCCTACCAATGCTGCATACAGCCAGATGCTAGAAATGCCGGCTGCACCTGATTAGCATTGCTTGTACACTGAATTTAATTGAAATAATTGATTTTAAAATTCCACTTTCCATAATCTTCCTAAATCCAAAGAGACCTGAGGCAGGCTTCACACGGTAGAACCATGCTACTCAACCTGCTGTTACGACATATGTGAACATAAGACCAATAAAGGAGCTCTAATATTCGGCTTTCCACACAGAAATCTGACACAGCACAAGACCGCTTCTGACTTGGAAATACTCCTTAGAGCAAGACCCTTAAAATAAAAAAACTCAGAAAATAACAACCCTTCATAAAATGTTAATGAAATATTAAAAAATGTGTGTTAATACATCACATGTCTCTGGGGTGGGGCTTGAAATTGGCAACACTTGATGTGGGATATGCTTAATGCTTCGTTGGGAGCAAAAATCACATTATGCAGAACACGTGTAAGCTTCTGCCAATTTCTGCCCGTCTCTATGGGTGTAAAATAGGTTTGAGAGAGTTCAACTGCAGGCTGGTTTCAGAAGTTTGCAGACATAGAACCTTAGACAGGCACAAAAGTTGAGTAGCCCCAAGAACATTATAAATGAATGGGGGAAAAAAAACGACCTGTTTATATATTTACATTTCTCGTCTGATGTAGACAGGTTGCCAGATGGTCATGGTTGGTATTTTGTTAAATCAAAACGAGAGGAACACATGGGGACCATGTCAGAAAGCAACATTGATAAATTACTAGATTTTTCACATCTACAACCAATTTTAAAGGCTCCCTCCAAGTAGAAAAAAAATCTGCCTCCCTTACCAACTTCCCCGAAACATAAGTGCAAATATTTGAAAAACTACTTTATTTAAGGTCTGGTTGGTTTCCCTCTTCTACCTGGAAAATATTCATAATCTTCAGGAAATGGGTGTGGCCAAGCTGTCAATTACTATCCCTCCAAAGTTGGTGTATGCATGCATGGCCAAGCAGTTACTCTAACAACCAGTAGAGGGGCTTTAAAGTGAACCCGAGATGAGAGGGATATGGAGGCTGCCATATGTATTTCCTTTTAAACAATACCAGTTGCATGGCAGTCCTGATGATCCTGTGTCTCTAATATAGTTAGCCATAGACCTTGAACAAGCATGCTGCAGATGAGGTACTCTGACTCAGCGGACTAAGGCTTTACTGGATTAGCCATATGCTTGTTCCTGGGTTTTGACTTAGACACTAGTTATGCCAAAAGATCAACAGGGCTATAAGGCAACTGGCTATGTTTGCAAGGAAATAAATATGGCAGCCTCCATATCCCTCTCACCTTTGGTTTCCTTTAGGCCAATGACAGTTTAAAATTGGCATTAAATGCTACTGCAAACCTTATCCGCCTTTCTCACCAGTCATCTCCTACTCCTCTCTGTCAATCCATCTGAAAAGAATATCCACACTACTATGCTTTGCTTTCAAATCACTTCACGATTTTCTCCTGCCTCTCCCTCTCCTTCTTCCAAAGACCTAATAATGTCCTCCTCAGTTACATGAAAAGCCTGTGCACCCCATGGAAATTTTTAACTTTTAAAGGTTTCAATACACAATAATCTAAATTTAATTTCCACATTAGTGATAAATAAATGTTTTACACACAAGTCTTCAAAATGTGTGTTCATTCAAAAATATTCTGTTTTTTAAAAGAAAACTAGGCTTTTTACCATTAATATAGCTCCCAATGATGAGCAACCCCCCCCCCCCCCCTTCCCCAAGAAAAACTGATACCAATTGTAAAGCTTGCTGGTGGGAGTATCTGGTTTCGGGATGAGAGTGCTTAAAGGGAACTAAGCACCCTTTCTTTCCCTGGAATTTGTAATAGCTATATGAGCTGTCACGTTCCCCCTCCCCTTCTCACTGTCCTTATTTACAGAAGTCAAAGATGCCATCTTAAAGGACAACTGAAGTGAAAGGTATATGGAGGCTGCTATATTTATTTCCTTTTAAGCATAGACCCTGAACAAGCATGCGGCAGATCAAGTGTTTCTGACGTTATTGTCAAATCTGACAAGATTAGCTGCATGCTTGTTTCTGGTGTTATTCAGACACCACTGCAGCCAAATAGATCAACAGGGCTGCCAGGCAACTGGTATTGTTTAAAAGAAAATAAATATCGCAACCTCAATACCTCTCACTTCAGTTGTCCTTTAGCACATTCCATCTGGATACCTATTTGAAGCAGTTGTCCCAATTACCCACCCCACTCTGTTGATGAAAAGGTATTGTTTACTTCTTCGTAATGAGTGCAATAAAACAATTACTTAAGACTTTAGATGCTTGAAATTTCTGCGGACGGGTTCAGACAGGCTGGCCTGCTGAAGTAGGCTAATAAAATCTCTGCTATACTTCAAATGTAAAAATAAATGGTAAAATTGAAGTTTTTTTTTTAACAATGAAACAGATTGTTGCCATGCATTTTTAATGTGCTATTGAGATGCCCTGGGTGCTAAAAAAGGTGTTAGAAAACTGAAGCTCAAACGAATGTGTACCTTGCAACATGACAGTAATACTAAACAGTCCAATGAATGTAACCGAACTGGTTAAAAAAGAAATAGGGGATATGGAATTGACAAGTCAAAGTCCTGATCTAATTTCCATTTAGAAGCTGTGTAGTGGTTTGAGGTTGCGCATGCACAAATAATAATAAAAAAAAAACACCCTAGGAATTGCACAGCTGAAATTCTGCATGAAGGGGGAAACAATTTTATCAAATTCTCTCAGTCGATGTCAGAGGCTGGTAGACAGTTGCATCAAAGGCGTACTTGAAATTATTTCTGCCATAGGGGGCAATATCATGTATCAGTACCAAGAATGTACGAGGGTCACTCAGAATGTAACAGACCACTGGCTTTTATCTGCCACACATGGTACGGTTTATAAAAAATTTTAACTTGCATCTTGCAGGTAAAACTCTTTCCTTCTTGCACTGCTAATCACATATCTGCACAATGCAGGTAACGGCTTGTTCCGCAGAATTAACATGAAGAGCCTCCCTCAAATTATCCTGCTAGAAAAGGGATTGAAAAGCTTGTAAAACATTACATTTTATAAAAAATAAATGCTTAAATAAAGGAGGTGATTATGCGGCAAAATAATCAGAAGATACAGTGTGTATTAATTCAATAAAATGTTTCCTTAATTGATTAATCGAAAATAACTTCCTTTCTGGATGACCCTCGTATTAAGCTTTTCTAAATAAGCAAATGGCATAAAACCTATGCAAACTGTATACTTATTAACTTTGTTGAATAAATTATTGTAAATATTTAAAGTTTTCTTTTGTTTGCCTATACAGGTATTATCTTTAGATAAACAAAAATTTGGTGTCCAAAATTACAAGGGGTGTACTTACCTTTTCACATGACAATATAACCTCCTCCAATGCATGGCTACAAGACTTTTCTCAGGCTGCATCCATTCAGTGGAATTCTATTCCTTATCTTGCAGAATTTATCTGTACCATCAATATGGTTAAAATGTTTTTCAAACCTGGCCTTACATAAATGTCTACTGATCTTCGTCCCTACCACAGGCATTCCCCCAACCACTAACTTCCATCATCTCTTCAGGAAGCAGTTCATCAGCATCATGAACAGTCCTGAATCCAGAGGTCTGGCCTGGTTTGACAGCAGAATCTAAAATGTATGTTTTTTTCCACCTCTCCATTTGCATTCATAAAAACAACAAAGAACGCAAACTTCTAAAAATAAACTGTCAACATTAATATTCGTACTTTTGTATGTAATTAGCAGTTGTTTTTTTTTTTCCAAAACTAGTCTCAGCTGTGTGCTATGAAACAAGAACTCAATCAGGAAACATAATAGATTAAATTGTTTGGCATTCTAATTATTTATTTAGTATATTAATTTCTGTTCTACTAATTTTGATGTACTTTAAGGTGACAAAGTTTACAGATTTGAAATCTAAATGAAGCAGCTTAAAGAAGTGGTTTATTTAATCTGTTGATCTCAGCAGGGGAGGCTGGTACAGCTCAGCATGATATTTGTTTTGAACATGTAAAGCTGTTACAACATTGTACACACAGAGTGTGGCACGGTACCTTCCAGTTTGTCCTCAGCAGGCTCTCCTGAGTCCGCGTCTCTCTCAGAGCTCCTTTCCAAGATGTGCAGGCTGTAACTTCACTATCCGTTAGGTATCCTTCCATTTGGCAAACATGGTACCACAACACTTCATCCTCAGCAAGGGCCTTCCACGTCTTGCTTACCTATTGAAACATTAAAACAAAGCATGAAGAAATCACCATTGGCTTATTGTGACTGCATGGCTGTGCCAGATAAGGCCCATATTAGAGCTGGGTTTCGTTCCAATGAATGTTCATCCTTCTTACTAGTCCATGAAACAAAGAGATTAAGTCACTTAGTTCAAAGCCCACAAAGCTGGTATTGAATACAAGTCAAAATAGGATTGCAAGCACACTACAGAGATTTCTAGACAATATGTGCCATTTTCAAGGCACTCGAACATGAATTTCCTTACAAGAGCCTTGAAACGCTTCACAGAGACTTGGGATTGCTGTCCATAGCAAAACAGAGCATGTGTGGCTACTGTCACCTCAGTCTTCAGTGTCCCCCTAAATATTCTCAATGTCCAGTCATACTGCACATGAGGTAAATGGCTCAAAACTCTAAGGGCTCGATGCATGACACTTTACATGTAATCAGTTTATTCTGCCTTCTATGCCAAATTATATTCACTAAGGTACTGGAAAGAGGGGTGAAGTGGCCTAAGAAGGATTCTATTGATCTTTGAAGAAACACACAACTTTCAGTTAGAAAGCTCAAGGGAAAATAGAAGTTTACTTTCTTAAAACAGAAGGCATTTGTGATTATTCAGGATGCTTGTTAATATTACAGAGCCAAACTGATCCAAAATGCATACAGACTGTTCTGGATTGGTTGATCCTCATCAGTGCATGGCATGGATTAATGTGGCTCTATGGGGTTAGGACATGAAACACCCAGAGTTACAGATTGCTCAGTAAGCTCATGGTGAACCAGAACTTCTAGGAGTGTGTAAGGGATTGAAAGAGACCAAAAAGCCTCTTTACTGTGAAAAATAGAAGTTTGCCTTCATGAAACAGAAGGTATTAGCGATTATTCAGTCTGTATGCATGTTGGATTAGTATTGCTCTGTAATACTAACAAGCTCACACATCACTGCCTTCCAGCTGTTCTGGAGGTGAGTTTAGCTATCAGGAACCAACAAAGAGATGATTTGCATATTCAGCAGTGATGCATTGTGGGACACCTCAGGGCTCACTCCAACCTGAATAATCTTCTGTTTTAAGAAGGCAAACTTCTATTTTGCATAGCATCTTAGTAAGGAGGCGTATTGGCCTCTTTCAGACCTTACACACTCCTAGGAGTTCTGATTAACCATGAGTTTGCTGGGCTATCTGTAACTCGACGTTCAAGGGATGCAACAAAACATGTAATTCTACAGTCCCTAGCTTTGCTGAGGAGCCATAATTATTAGCCTAACACTGACATTCACCCTTTTTAGAAGGCACAGTAGAAAGCAAATATCAACAAGGAAAAGTTCCTACTACTGCAATATTTTATGGATTTTCAATTAAGACAATAAAGCACAAGAGGGAATGGACATGGTAACCATTACATAATCTTTACGAGAAGCTGAAAGAAAATCGGTATGGGCATAACAGTTAACCAGCAAAACCCTGATGTATGTTGGTTATAACTTAATGCATGAGAATTGGCAGAAAGCTAGCCAGTAAGAGCCTCATCTCAGCTGCAAAGAGTCTCTAAAAACCCTCTTCAGCATTTCAGCTTATGGTACCAGTGAGATTTCATGTGCGTAAGAAGATGCAACTGACATACTGTCAGCTTTAGCAGGTTCATATAAGGCTTCATGAAAACTAAAGTCATAAATTCTTAGATACAATCTTATATATTTAAGAACAATATGCTTTTGTAGCAATAATCTTACTAGGATTTAGCCATGGTTAATGGGGAAAAAACCATTAAGCTAGGTACACACTAGATGAAACTAACGTCACCTAAAGATACAGCACATTGAATCTTCGGCAGTGACGCCTGACCACAGTTTTCCTCACTGTACCCAACAAAGGCTGCTCCATCATCCTCGCGCAGTTGTCACTCCTCCCCGCTTAAACAGCAACAGACTTGTCACTAGCCTGCAGGCTAGGAATCCTTCTGTATAGCACACAGACATGAACTGTTGCCCAAGGGATCAAGCCCCAATCCCTGCACATAACACTAATCACAAGTGTATACTTTGCTTTAGCCTTACTATAGTCTGGTGGTGCTCTGCATCATGATTACATACGGATATTCAAAGGTCAGTGTCTCCTATTGTGGTAAAATGCATTATGTGTCCACTCTTCCCAGTTCTTTATATGGCTACTGCTTTATACTTTGATAATCTTATTATTTCTGCTCATACAAATTATGTGATATTTTACAAACTTCTGAATACGGTATTTATTAAGATGTGCCATAACTGGAAAAGTTAAGCCCTAGATAAGAGACTGATATGTTTTCATTTTTGTGGGAAGATAAAAATACAGTAAGACAGATGTATTAACTTCTCTCAATTAGCCATAAGAGGCCATACAGCACACAATTTTCATTGTGCAACTTTACATGCTTACACCATCTATTTAGAATACGAGAGAGGCTTGCAAGGGCAGGGCTCTCACCCTTTTGTGTCTTAAAATCAATATGAATAAATATGCAACAAATTCTGTTACTGTAATTACTAATTCTGTATTTTGTAAAAATACAGAATTGTAATGATTCTGTATTTTGTACCAACTCTGTATTTTGTATATTGGTATATACCATTGGCTGTATTATTTGGTACCCCATGTTTGTTTCTTACTTTGTAAAGCGGCATGGAATATGGCGATTTATAAATCAAAAATAATTATACGTAAGGGGCAATATTGCACCATTAAGACCTTGTGATGTATAGTCAGGTAAGGTGTATTTTTAGCCAAATTAAAGTGTACCATAATCAAATAAAAAAAAAAAAATGTACATACTGCATTATGGTCCTTAATATTCAACTTACCGGAAAGTCGGATTATCACTGCAGGAAGCAACCGTGGCCATGCACAAGCACATTTTAATTGGGCATACGCGAATACTGAACTGAGCATGCCCAGTAAAAGGAAATGCATGAAAGAAATACGTGCACATGCGCTTTCTTCCACTGGGTTTGTGCAGAAAACAACATAGAAGAGGTAATGGGCAAGACCCTGCCAGAGTTCCCCAACGCTGTCCTCAGGGCCCACCAACAGTACATGTTTTGCAGAAAATCACACACAATCACAGGTGAGGCAATTAGTGACTCAGCAGAGCTGATTAACTACCTATGTGGATTTCCACAAAACATGCACTGTTGGTGGGCCTTGAGGACAGGGTTGGGGAACACTGCGACAAGCAAGTGCTCTGGCCCACCATTGAGCAAATTTTAATCAAATTTACTTAAAAGAAAAAAAGAAAGAAATAATACATTTGTGTAATGTTATTTTGACTGCTTTAATTTCTTAACTTAAAGGACAACTGTAGTGAGAAGAATATGGAGGCTGCCATACGCATTTCTTTTTAAACAATGCGAGTTGTCAGTCAGCCCTGATGATCTAATCTACCCACCTGCATCTACAGTGGTTGCTTGAGTGGTACCACATGTTTGTGAGTATAACGATTCTTGCTTTGTCATTATCCATTCATAACCAGTACATACTACACTATATTGGGCTCTCAGTGTCCTCATCTCTCTAGATTAGCTGCATGTTTGTTTCAGGTTTATACTTCAGACACAACGGATGCCAGAAAGATGAGCAGGATTGTCAGGTAATTTCAAAGGAAATAAATATGGCAGCCTCCATGTCTGATCAAAGGGAGATGGCACATCCAAGGTGAATCTTTATTGGTTCCATATAAAACATATGGCCTCCATGTCTCATCTTGGGTTCCTCTTAACACAGGGATAAGTAGACCAAATCTGCACTAGCCTCAGACTTGGTTGTTCTGAGCAAGGTTTTGCAGTGGATCCCAAATCTGCCATCTTAACAACCGATAAGTGGTTAACCGATAAAAATAAAGCTAGCCCTTAACACGGCATTAGTTTGTATTTGCTAGAATTGTGTCAAGCGTTCCCATACACCCCCCCCCCCACCCCCCATTTTTACATAGCCAAAGACTTGTTTGCGGATTCATCCACTGACTCATTGAAGGAGCACTAGCGCAAAAAGTTGTTACGTTTAAAATACATGTAAACAAATGCAAATAAGTACAGTATGTTTCCAGAGTAAAATGAGATATAAATTACCTCTCTATGTTGCTGTCACTTACAGTAGTTAGTAGAAATCTGACAGAACTGACAGGTTTTTGACTCATCCAACTGTTCATGGTGGATTCTCAGCATTTTATTTGTTCTTTACAAAAGCACTCCATGAAAAGTATCTATACAAAGATGCAGGCCGTCCTTTCTACCTGTTTTCACACTATTCCTGCGGTTGAACTGAGCATCTGCCATTCACTAAGTGCTTTTGAAATTGAAAAAAAAAAAAGAAAAAGAAACCTTGAGAATCCCCCACAAGGAGATGGGCTAGTCCAAAACCTTCAGTTCTATAGTAGATTTCTACTTCCTACTGGAAGTGACAGCAATATAGGAGAAAAGTAATTTATAGCACATTTTACTCTAGGTGAAAAAAAATCTGCTTTGTATTATGCATTTTCATGTATTTTTTATTTGGCAATTTGTTTCGTGATATTGGTCATTTACGTGCAACTTGATCATAAATTCAGGTATCGTCATACCCCCAACTGAACTGAACTAATGATGAAATTGTTATTCTACTATGCCATCACATTTTCTTTTATCCTTTATGCAACTATAACATAAGGTCTTCTAACCATAACAACTAATTTAAAAAATTGTATGGATTAATTAAAACTGATGCAATACAACACTAAGTAATGTTGCTGTGTACTTTAAAGTGGTTCAGATCAGCTCAACAGTCCTTTAGTAACACCAGCGCACAGAAAAGTTATGATGATAACCTAGAAGAAACAATTATTTCAAGCATTTGCAGTCATTATGTATAGACAGATGGTGGAAGAACATTGTCATTACATTACAGCAAATCGGAACGCTCCCATCTCAGTAGGCTCATTTTGCCTAGAGGAGACTGTCATACCTGTCTCTGCATGTTAACCCTTAATGTCTATGCTGTAGCAGATTACTTCACACTGATAGATGATAAAAAGTCTTGGAAATCGTTGGCACTGAAGCCATGAGGGAGGATGAGAAGAAAAGGAGTGAAAATGGGAGAGGAAGTAAGTTTGCTGGGTATGAGGACAGAAGTGTGATTAAGCCTGTGAAGGATCCCTGCCATCTCTTCGCTTTACTGTTTTTCAAGAGAGAAATTTGGCGAGATAACGAACTAAGCAGGCAGGTCGCCTCCAAGGCCACCAGTACAGCTTAGGATGCCAACTCCTTTACACTGGCCCAGTTCTTCCAAGCTCCCAAGGCCCCTTCATCTGAAATCTCTTGCAGTAAACACTCAAAAAGCAGCGGGGCATTCAGCTGAACAGAAGCGCTTTCTGCTGCCGGTAAATATATTAAAATTACAACAGAGAAAAAAAAAATTATGTTTTCTGCTCTTGTTTTGCCATCTTGTGTACTGATCATTTCTACAACCGTAGCTATTATGATAACCTATCAATATTGTTAAGTCCTCAATTTTTAATTTACACTTATTTTGTACTCAAAAATCTTTTATTGAGAACCAATGGTACAGTACAAATAGTCTATAAGAGAACATGTATAGCATGGAAGACAATACATCAGACATACAGTATCGTGATTACGAAAAATACAGTCTCTGCCGATATCACATATCCCTTCAAAAAAGGTCTAAAGTTTTTGATTTTTCAAAAAGAAACCATCGCCTAATGCCACTGTTACCAAGAAGAGCGTTTCGCAGTATGTTAACAACTGAATAGTAACTACTGAAAGTATTAGATTATTAACCAATAGTATAGCTTTTAAAGAGAACTATACTAATATCCAAGGGGATAACACAAAGGAAAAGAAAAAAGGGGAGAAATAAAAATGAACTATATACCATACAGGCTGGCTCGAGGTACTTAATCGAATAAACCCCTCCGAAAAAGTCATGTTGTGGTTCTCTCTCTTCCCTTTCTCAGTCCTCACAACCCCAGTCCACCCAGGTCCAAAATAGACTACCCAGATTCCAAGGACAGTGTCTCTGCCATTTCCACATTAATGTCCCAGAAATCCCAAATCTTTTTGAAAGCATTACCTGCATTATTCTTATATGCAGTCAGACAGTCCATTTGTCTAATAAGTAGAATTTTGGATCTCACTCTCTCCACAATAGGAGGTAGTAAAGATTTCCAACATGTTGCTATTGCTTAACGAGCTGCAACCAATATGATATTCGCCATTTTCTGAGTAGAGACCCATGTCTTAATGTACTTCTGTATAATAATCGCTATAAACTTTATATTATTTAAACTTTTCTTTAAAAAACAAAAAAAAAAACTCCATGGTGTATTAAAAAGTTAAAAACATTTTCACTAATAGTGTTTTCACTTTCCCCTCCTCAGCTAAGCTGTACATCTAACTCCTCAACCCCATCTTTTGAGGATCTGCAAAATTGGACCCCACCATAGAGTTGAAGCCACTGAAGCTGCTTCAGAGCCAACCAATATTATTGTGACTCCTCCCCAAAAACTCTGCCTCAAATTTCTGGAATTATTTTCCTTATAAGGATAGTGAAAATTAATAGAAAACACAAAAAAGTATGAATTCCAACAAACCGTCGCAACTTTATACACTTTTTTTTATAGTTTTTAATCATCAATAAGTGTGTAATGTGGGTGTAGTGGATCACCCTATTAGGATATTAGCAAAAAACATTCCCCCCAAATACTTATATCATCACATTTCTGAAACCTCTGTATCATCTTCACATCTCATTCAAGGATAATGCAACCTCACACCTATCAATGTACTAGCAGGAAGTTCAGAGTTGCAACAACCCTTTCTCCCCTCCAATCAGCTACAAAGAAAGCGGATTAATGCAGCAAGGTTCAGCCCCCTACCAGAAGTCACTGCAGTATGCCAGGTCGCTGTAATGACAATAACCTGCCTCCAAGAACCGCCATGGACTCAATTAACTGGTTACCATACGGAGTACAGTATATCTACGTCCCTTAAAAAGAGACTCTGAAGCGAATCTAAATTCAATTTTTTTCACTTCTATTTATGTAAAGCACTATAGCTAGTGCTAAACCGCCGCATCCCTGCGGCAAAACAAGGGGTTTATACCCCCCAAATCCCCTGTGCAAAATCCATGAATTTTTTGGTCGTGGATTTTGCTGCTCATGGAGGCAGAGCTTTGGCATACATATGAAATCGGCGCCAGTAGACTTTGGTGCAGGATACAGACGGTATATGGCGGATCCTGCTTCTGCACAAGTCTGGGCCGTGTTAAAGGGAAGGTTCAAGCAAAATAAAAAAATGAGTTTCACTTACCTGGGGCTTCTACCAGCCCATGGCAGCCATCCTGTGCCCTCCTAGACACTCACTGCTGCTCCAGTCCCCCACTGGCAGCTTGCCGACCTCGGAGGTCGGCGGGACGCATTGCGTACATTTTTACGCATTCCCGCTAGTGCAGGAACATTAACACATACATTTTTACGCGTTACTGGTTTAATGCGTAAATTTTTACGCATTGAACCAGTAACGCGTAAAAATGTATGTGTTAATGTACCTGCACTAGCGGGAATGCGTAAAAATGTACGCAATGCGTCCCGCCGACCTCCGAGGTCGGCAAGCTGCCAGTGGGGGACTGGAGCAGCAGTGAGTGACTAGGAGGGCACAGGATGGCTGCATGGGGCTGGTAGAAGCCCCAGGTAAGTGAAACTCATTTTTTTATTTTGCTTGGACATTCCCTTTAACCTCCTTAGCGGTAACCCCGTGTGTGACACGGGGTAAGCCGCCGGAGGGTGCCGCTCAGGCCCTGCTGGGCCGATTTACTTAATTTTTTTTTTGCTGGACGCAGCTAGCACTTTGCTAGCTGCGCCAGCACCCCGATCGCCGCCGCCGCGCGCCCGATCGCCGCTATCCGGTGCGGCGCGCGGCCCCCCCCCCCCAGACCCCGAGCGCTGCCTGGCCAATCAGTGCCAGGCAGCGCCGAGGGGTGGATCGGGTCATTCCGCCCCGTCGCCATGGCGACGGGGGAAGCCCTCCAGGAAATCCCGTTCTTTGAACGGGATTTCCTGATCGCCTATCGCCGGAGGCGATCGGCGGGGCTGGGGGGATGCCGCTGAGCAGCGGCTATCATGTAGCGAGCCCTCGGCTCGCTACATGATTTAAAAAAAAAAATAATTTAAAAAAAACTGCTGCGCTGCCCCCTGGCGGTATTTTTCATACCGCCAAGGGTGTTAAAGAGAACTCGAGGTGGGTTTGAAGAATGTTATCTGCATACAGAGGCTGGATCTGCCTATACAGCCCAGCCTCTGTTGCGATCCCAAACCCCCATAAGGTCCCCCTGCACTCTGCACTTCCCCATAAATCACAGCCATGCTGTGAGGCTGTGTTTACATCTGTAGTGTCAATCTCGACTGCTCCCCCGCCTCCTGCATAGCTCCGGTCCCTGCCCCCATCCCTTCCCTCCAATCAGCAGGGAGGGAAGGGATGCAGGCGGGGACCGGAGTCCTGCAGGGAGGCGGGGAGAGCAGCAGACTGACACTATAGAGATAAACACAGCCAGCTCTGACAAGCTGTTTGTCAGCAGCATGGCTGTGATTTATGAGGGATTGCAGAGTGCAGGGGGACCTTAGGGGGGTTTGGGATAGAAACAGAGGCTGGGCTGTATAGGCAGATCCAGCCTCTGTATGCAGATAACATTCTTCAAACCCACCTCGGGTTATCTTTAATTACTATTCCCCCTCCAGGCCATCATGGATAGTGGAGGAATGATATAATTTGGCTTCCAGCGATTGCTGGATGCCTAATTATTGTGTTTTTTTAAGCAACTTCAGCTCTGTCTTCTGACGGAGCCGACGTTACAGAGCGCGCTATAGAAGTAATCCCCTTTATAGTCTATGGTGGCGCCGTCTGCGCCCAAATCTTCCTGTGTTAAAAAAGGACTGCTCCGGAGCTTTGAGCTGCAGCTCTGCCTCCATCCGCGTCAATCTGCCCGCAGATCTCCGCCTCTCTCCGCCCCCCTCAGTAAAGGAAGATTGAGAGGGGCGGGGAGATGTGGCAATCAGCGAGGATTGACGCGCGAAGAGGCAGAGCTACAGCCCTAAGCTCTGCCTCAAGCAGGAAGGGCTTCCCGGATTTTGCAGAGGGGATTTGGGGGGTATAAACCCCTTGTTTTGCCGCAGGGATGCGGCTGTTTAGCACTAGCTATGGTACTTTACATAAATAGAAGTTAAAAACGCAAATTTAGATTTGCTTCAGAGTCTCTTTAAGACTTCTTCGTAGCTTCTGGAAAGCAGATATACATACCCCACCAGGAGAAAAGCATAATATAAATGTTCTGTGTGTGATACCAACGTGATATGAATGATTTAAATGAATATGTATCATAAATATAGTCAATCTGTATATTATAGTCTGATACTTTTCCAATAAGAAGTGATAGAATATTGAACTGGACAGTTCAAGCAGCAGAATGAGAACAGGAGATTTTGAAGCCCACCTCTCTCAGTGTGAGTGAGGGAAAAGGTTATGGTATATTTGGAACTATAGACAGAGCTGCACAGTAGAAAGAAGCATTCTTACGTTTCCATGACTTGGTAAATTACGTAATAGTCAATGTATATTTGGACTATGTGCTGAAGAATTGTATTTTGTTTGTGCCAGCATTATGGGCTGGCCATGACTTGTTTTCAGAGTCTGCACTATGAACTGTTCACCATAAAAAGTTCTACAGTTCTTTCAGTACCAGTACAAAATGGTGTATAACAGTGTTCCCCAGATCTGTCCTCAGGGCCCACAAACAGTACATGTTTTGCAGAAAACCACAAACATGCACAGGCGAGGTAATTAGTGTCTCAGCAGAGCTGATTAACTACCTCTGTGGATTTCCACAAAACATGCACTGTTGGTGGGCCTTGAGGACAGGGCTGGAGACCACTGGCATTAAGTAGAGCTTCAGCCATGGGTAACCGAGCCGCGTGTTCCTGGGATCCGGATATGCCTGTATAAGCTCAATACTGAAAACTAGGGGCTCTCCAGTCCATGGAGCACAGATGATGCAATATCTGGTAAATGTAAATATATTCATTTTATTAATTGTATGTATTAGCAATATTCTTTAAATAAATCAAAGCCTGAGAACTGAATATATTTGTATGCCTAATTCAGGACCTTAGCAGACTCAGTGAGAGTGGTATCTTGGTGATTAGGTAATACACCACGTCTGTGTCAAAGTACTGAGATATAATATATATATATATATATATATATATATATATATATATATATATATATATATATATATATATATATAGATAGATAGATAGATAGATAGATAGATAGATAGATAGATAGATAGATAGATAGATATAAATATAGATAGAGATAAATATAGATAGAGATAAATATAGATAGAGATAAATATACATCACAAAATCACCACAAAACGAAAAGAAAGCACCTTTGTTTAGAAATATTATAATTTCTCCATATATTGTACTAGGAACATAATTTTAATGTGATAGTCTGGGCAAATAAAAGGTGTGGGTTTTATGTATAATAGCATAGTTTACCTTAAATACAGCAGTAACTATAGTAGTTGAGGTGAGAATTTTTTTTTTTGTTCATTTTCCCTTATTTTTTTCCCCTTTAAAAAGCATAGAAAAATAAATTACTAATTAAAAATATCACCTACAAAAGGGCTAATTTGATGATGGGCTAACGGTGATAAAATTATTGGTGAACGAATGGGAAGAGCACTGAAAAGGTGAAAATTTCTCTGGTCCATAAGGGGAAAAACAACCTGTAGTTTAAAAGCCACAGAGTAACATCCTTGCTGGGACCTTGGGGGTGTTGTTGCATAAAGGGGGAATTTGTGTGGAAGAGTGGCCAACCCTAGTACCTGGAAAGTGGGAAGCAGGACATTTTAAGCATATAAAGCCTTTAAAATTCATTATGTTCCAAAATTACATCATATCTGCTAGTTTTTTGTTTGTTTGTAAGCGGTTTCTTCTTTTGCTTGGAATGTGAATTACACAATTGCTATAAATAGCGTGTTGTGGTTTTGTAATGGCTCTGCTTTGTTTCAGGCATCCAAAGAGGCTTGATGCAGACTAGCTGTGTGCATGCATCTTTATCAACAAACGTGTCCCATATTGAGGAGGCCAAGGTGTCCAAGACATAACCAAATATTATAAATCAGCAATTCTGATGCATACTGTTGACTGGCATCAGGGCCGGTTCAAGTAACAATTGGATTAGCCTGCCCCCCCCCCCCCCCGACCAAAAAGCATCATTAGAGGCCCTTCGTTGCAGCTAAATTTCCCTCCTGGGCCCCTGATCTGGCTGCTGGGGACAACTTGGGGGCCCCTACAGGCTCTGGGGCAGGAGCTAGTCTACTTTAGGGGACCCACCGTAAATCCCCATAGAGAATTGGAGCTGTGCCGAAAACGGAACAAATTTTCCGCTTTCAGCTCTTTTAAATCCCCACAAGCTATAGATCTTTGGAAAGGTTAGAATCTGCTCTAACGGATGATGCTACTTTCGGTGAGCAAAAGGTGCAACTCACCATGTAGGAAGCGCCGGAACGGCCGCGATCGCGGCTCTGTCGGCCATCTTACTTCTGTGCTGCTCATTTTTCTCCCTTCTCATTGGAGGGATTGTTAGCTGGGGGCGTGTCAGAAACTGCTCTCCCTTCTCCCCGGACAAGACAAACGCAGAACTAGCTACCTGACGTTTTTTTTTTTTCCCTCTGGCACGCCCCCAGCTAACAATCCCTCCAATGAGGAGGGAGAACAATATGAGCCAGCACAGATGTAAGATGGCTGACGGAGCCGCGATTGCGGCCTTTCGGCGCCTCGTTCACGGTGACTTTCAGTTTCTTCTCACCGAAAGTGGCATCATTCGTTAGAGCAGATTCTGAGCTTTCCATACATGTATAACTTGTGGGAGTTTAAAAAAGCTGAAAGCGGAAAATTTGTTCCGTTTTCAGCACAGCTCCAATTCTCTATGGGGATTTACGGTGGGTCCCCTAAAGTAGACTAGCTCCCTGGGGCAATTGCCCATTTTTTTCCTATGGTAGCTCCGGCCCTGACTTACATTTGCATAGACAGGGTAAAGACTGTTGAGCCCTAGGGGAAGCTATGATGAGAAGGAATTCAGATGACCAGCATGGAAGCTAGAAAGCTTTGCAACTCCTTATATGGAAAACCAAATATGAAATCTCCCTCTTATTTTACTACTCAGTCAAGCTTCAGTAAATTTCTAGAGACACAGTCATATAGGTAGAAAAAAAACAACGTTTTGTAAAAAATAATACCTTTTAATGGCTAACTAATAGAGTTAAATGATGCAAGCTTTCTGGGATCTAGTCCCCTTCTTCAGGCATATTTCCAGATGTAAGCTGAAGTAAAACACTGATGCAGATAAATGGTAAACACGAAGATAACAGTTGTGTTGGTTACTGTTTATCCGTTAGGTGTCAGGTGATCAGCAGGCTGGAGCCAGTGAGTTAGTGCAACCATACATGAAATCCAGCAGGTTTCTGAAGATCATGAAGCCAAATCAATCATGTTACATAAGGTGTCATGAATCCTGTTCCACAATTTAAACCTTCTGTTAATGTCTTGAACATTTTCATAAATTTGTACTCAGAAACTTTTCTTGATTCATCATTTTTGAAGTTACCCTTAAGAACAAGTACTTTTAGATCTTGCATGCTGTGTCCTGGTTCACAGAAGTGTTAGCCCACTGGTGTGTCCATTTTACCCTCATTAATTTTAAAGCGGTGATGGTTCATTCTTGTGCGCAGTTTTTGTCCTGTTTCTCCTATATAGATTCCTCTTGAGGGGCATTTCATGCAGCGTATCATGTATACAACATTGGATGACTCGCAGGAAAATTGGTCTTGTATTTGATGATATTTCTGTGAGTTTGGTATTTGTATTTGGCTTGTGCTCAAGATATAAGGGCAGGTCTCACACCTTGTGTTATTGCAGGGTAATGTGCCTGGAGTATCTGGTGTAGATAATGCACTTCTGATAATCATTTGTCTCAAATTGGGAGGTTGTCTGAAAGCAAGCAGTGGTAAATCAGGAAAAACATCCTTCAGGCGTTTGTCTTTATGGAGTATTGGTTGTAGGGCTTTTGATATCTTCCTCAGTGTCTTTAATTTTGGGTTGTAGGTTACAATTGGGATTCTGTTTTCAGTCTTTGGGTGTACTTCAACAGTTCCTCTCTTGATTTTAAAGTTGCTCTGTGTATTTGATCATCAACGATTTGTGGATGATATCCCTGATCTATGAATATTTTACGTAGTGACATAAGTTGTCTGTCTCTGTCCTCTGAATTAGAACATATTCGGTTATACCTCAGAGCCTGGCTGTAAACAATAGATTTTTTGGTGTGTTCCGGGTGGAAACTCTTCCATTTTAGGTAAATATGCCGGTCATTTGGTTTACGGTATATGGATGTTTGTAAAATTCTATCTTGTATATAAATTGTGGTATCCAGGAAACTGACATGGGAGGTTGAAAAGCTGAGCGTTAACTTGATGTTCTTGTGGTACTCTGAGAAGTTTTTGTGGAATCTGATTAATTCTTCCTGTGATGCTGTCCAGATTAATAGGATATTGTCTATAAATCTGAAGTAAGCCCATGGTTTAATTTCACAAGTTAAAAGGAAGTTTTCCTCCAATCTGGCCATAAACAAATTTGCATACTGGGGCGACATCCTACTTCCCATAGCACTGCCCATTGTCTGTAGATACATATCATTCCCAAATGAAAAATAGTTGTGAGTTAGTATATATACCTGATAAGTTGTAGTGTGGGCTCTGTTGGTAGATCATTTAGCTGAAGGAAATGTTGGCAAGCTGCAATACCGTCCTTGTGTGGAATGTTGGTATAAAGGGATTCAACATCCATTGTAGCCAGGATAGCACCCTCTGGGATCGGACCCATGGTAGTCAATTTGTTAAGAAGGTCAGTGGTGTCTTGGATGTAGCTGGCTGTATTCCTTACCATGGGTTTAAGAATGTTTTCTACCCAGCCAGATATCTTTTCTGTTAGTGTCCCCAAACCAGAGATGATAGGACGACCTGGGTTTCCTTCTTTGTGTATTTTTGGTAAGATGTAGAAGGTGCCTATTTTAGGATTAGCTGGTATTAATGTAAGTATGTTAGATGATCTTGAGGAAAGATCATTAAGCATATTCTTCAATTCCCTTGAGTATTGTAGCGTGGGGTTTGTTTCTAGTCTTTTGTAGTAGGTGTTGTTGGAGAGCTGTCTGTTTGCTTCTTGAATATAGCTGGATTTATCCAAAATCACTACAGCTCCTCCTTTGTCAGCTGGTTTAATTACCATGTTGTCATTGCTTTTAAGGCTCAGTATTGCTTTCCTTTCTTGAGTATTGAGGTTGTAGAGTGTCTGTTTTTGTTTGTCCAGTATCTCTAATTTGATTCTTTTTCTGAAGTTGTCAATATACTCTTCTAATTTCTTGTTCCGCCCTAATTTTGGTGTCCAGGTACTGCTCTTTTTTTTGTCTTCTACTCTGGTCTTTTTTTCAAATTCGTACAAGCTTTCAGAAAAACACCTCTTTACACAGGTAGAGGTCTTATTTTGAGATGAGGTGTACAATCCTCATGTTTAAAGCTCTACTGTAGTGTGAATTTTTCACGTCCCCAAAAAATCGTGGCCAATTTTTCTGATTGGCCCCCCCCCAAAAAAAACTAAAGAAAAATAAAATCGCATGTATATTTCTGTGCATTTTAATGCCAATTTTCAGACGTGAATTTTCACATTAGACAAATGTACATAATTTTCCTAGTAACAGCTTAAAGAGACACTGAAGCTAAAAAAATATATATGATATAATGAATTGGTTGTGTACTATGAATAATTACTAGAAGATTAGCAGCAAAGAAAATATTCTCATATTTTTATTTTCAGGTATATAGTGTTTTTTCTAACATTGCATCATTCTATAATATGTGCAGATTACACAACACTCAGCATTCAAAATGAGTCTTTCAGAGCAGTCTGTGAAGTAATGAACTCTCCTCTAGCAGAGGAAAAGTAAACAGTTCAATTACAGTTGAGATAATAAAAGTCAGATAACAGCCCTCTCCACGACTAATGCTGGGAATACACGGTTCGTTTTTGCCTTCGTTTAAACCTTCGTTTCGATTGTGCCTTTTGTCCTTTTCGATCCCGAAATAATCGGTCATACAGTTAATATCACCACCCACGGTTTCGTTTTTTTTTTTCGATTCTGATGGTTTCGTTTTCCCAATGATCGAAGGCTGCAAAGAAACGAAACGAAAATCCCTTTTTACAGGGACGGACTAGCATAAACGAATATATAATCGATCTGAACAGCCATCAAGCCTACCAATGGCTCGATTAGATGGATAAAGAGAGATAATATCAAACATGTTCGATCACTAGTCGTTCGTTTTTGGGGTCTATTAATCGAAACTATAATGAGATTATGACTATTTTCACATACGTTTTTAACACTCGATTCGTTTACCGAACGAATCGAAGGTTTAAATGAAGGCAAAAACGAACCGTGTATTCCCAGCATAAGTTAGTCAGAGAGCTTAATAGCTTTTTTGCATAGAGATAACTGGAGTTTCTCAACTCTTCCTGTACTGGAAACAATTAGACTGATGTATCTGATCTTAATGTTTTATTTCTTAGCTGTACTACACATACAAATCATAATATCATCATTTTTTTTTCGCTTCAGTGTCTCTTTAATCATGCTGACAACTTCCTGTAGCCATGCTGACTAGAAAGTGAATAAAATAAAGCAGATTCACGCAAATGGCATGAAAAATTGTGTTGCTATCTGATTCCATTTAAAGCATTATGCTCGAATCGCGGACAAATACATGCAAAATATCAGAAGAAAAAAAAATATGAAGCATGACCTCAGATTTTTTTTTCTGGCATACAATTGCTTATGGAAAGTCGCATTGAATGTAAACTGCCCCATTCACTACCACTTGTTGCTAAACTAATGCGCAATTTTGCTATGTGGAAAATCTACTGCAAAATGCACAAGTGGAAACACAGCCTTCTATGTTGCTCCTAGACAACTTCAAAGAACCTTGGCAACTATTGAAGAGGTAATGGCAGATTGACTGGCTATATTCACACTTGTGAAAAGCTGATTTTTTTTTCCCATTGGGATTCCCAATCGTATGCAAATTTGTGTGCTTTTTTACCGCGGCTAATGAAAGTCAATGGGAATTTCCATGCGATGTGTGAATGTATGTGGCAAGATGTACTTTTTTTGCGTATAGGAAATTGCAAAGGCAATTTCGCTAATTTTAGCAGCGTAATTCTTCATATGCGCTAACGCGTTCTTGCACATTAGCATGCAAATTTTAAGTTTAGTATATACAAATAATAGAGCAGGATCAAGAAGACTAAGCCACAGCATGATAGCTTTTGGATTGCATAGCTTTTGGATACTACAGAGACACTCAATAAGCCCCCAGCAGTAGCCGCCCAGACTCAAAAGTTACTTATGGTACAATTTTTTCATTTTTTTTTTTTATTTCGATAATTTTGTCCCAATATTCTGTTAGATCGAATATAAAGATTTTTCCAACATGTCCGATCGGATTTTTACCAAAAAAAGGGATAATCGTTTGTTTTTCTTGATTTTTCTACTTTCATTCGATTTGATAGTTTTACAGTGTTTTCTCCAGGCTTTTTTAGCCGGGTGCTCCACCTGGCTAATTTTGAATTTGGTGAGCACCCATCTGTCATCAGCTCGCCTCTTTATTCTCTTATCCTGCAAGCAGAGTTGTGCCGACCTTGCGTTTCCCCCCCATTGTGCCCCACCCGGCTACTTTTTCATGCCACCTGGCTGGAGAAAATATCTGGGAAGATCACTGGTTTCGGTCGAATAATCGGGAAATTCGAATGTTTTTAATAGTACTGAGTATGGGCACACCACTCATTAGGAGAAGCAAGGCAGTACGGTGGCATAGTGGATAGCACTCTTGCCTTGCAGCACTGTCTCTCCGGTTTGAATCCTAGCCAGGGCACTATCTGCATGGAGTTTGTATGTTTTCCCCGTGTCTGTGTGGGTATTCTCCAGGCACTCCATTTGCCTCCCACATCCCAAAAACATATAGATAATTTGTCTTACCCCTAACAATTGGCTCTAGACTATGATGGACACATGACTATGGTAGCGATTCGAACATGAGCTCCTTTGAGGGAAACTTAGTGACAAGATTATATTATATATATTCACTAAAGTGCTGCGGAAGAGGTTGGTGCTATATAAATACTACATAATAAATAAAGATGGATGCACAGACCAACATTTACTGCATTCTCTTAAAGAGAATCTGTAACGTTAAAACGTCCCCTGGGGGGTACTCACCTCGGATGGGGGAAGCCTCAGGATCCTAATGAGGCTTCCCACGCCGTCCCTCGGGGGTCTCGCTGTAGCCCTCCGTACAGCGGTGACGTAATATTTACCTTTGCAGGCAGGCTCCTGCGCAGGCGCTCTGGCTGCTTTCGCTCCGAAGGAGGCGGAAATACCCGATCTCAGTCGGGTCCGCTCTACTGCGCAGGCGTAAGTCTCCGGCGCCTGCGCAGTAGAGCGGACCCGACTGAGATCGGGTATTTCCGCCTCCTTCGGAGCGAAAGCAGCCACAGCGCCCCCGCTGGAGCCTGCAAAGGTAAATATTGAATTGAACAGTCGGCACAGTCGCCGGCTGTTCGGAGGGCTGCAGCGAGACCTCCGTGGGACAGAGGACGGCGTGGGAAGCCTCATTAGGATCCTGAGGCTTCCCCCACCCGAGGTGAGTACCCCCCAGGGGATCTTTTTGTCGTTACAGAGTCTCTTTAAAGGAAAACTGAAGTGAGAAGACTATGGAGGCTGCCATTTTTATTTCCTTTTAAACAATACCAGTTGCCCGGCAGCCCTGCTTGTCTGCAAAAGTGTTTGAAAAACACCAGAAACAAGCACGCAACTAATTGTCAGACCTGACAATAATGTCAAACACCTGATCTGCTACATGCTTGTTCAGGGTCTATGGCTGAAAGTATTAGAGGCAAAGTGTCAGCAGTGCTGCCAGGCAACTGATATTACTTAAAAGGAAATAAACATGGCAGCCTCCATATACCTCTTACTTCAGTTCCAAAAGATGGCTTTATAACTATAGCTTCTGTTGCTCCTTTTACATATTCATTCTAATTGTACACACATGCTAGAGATATTCTGGGTGCTTTCTAGGAAAGAATAATTTTACCAGAGGTATACAGATTGTCCCCTATTTACAAACACTCGAGTTACAAACATCTCATACATAAAGTTGTCTCTGTGTCCAAAGCACACTGTACACATTATTGCATGTTCCTGTATTGTATAAACTGTTTTAAGTGATTTAAAGAGGAACCATACTGAAAATAGCATAATGAATAAAATAGCTTATTTTTTTACTATATTACTTTATAAATTATTAAGCCAGTGTTTGCCCATTGCACAATCTTTCCTCACTCTAATTTACATTCTGAAATGTATTAAAGAGACACTGAAGCGGAAAAAAAATATGATATAGTGAATTGGTTGTGTACTATGAATAATTACTAGAAGATTAGCAGCAAAGAAAATATTCTCACACTTTTATTTTCAGGTATATAGTGTTTTTTCTAACATTGCATCATTCTATAATATGCGCAGATTACACAACACTCAGCATTCAAAATGAGTCTTTCAGAGCACTCTGTGAAGTAATGACCTCTCTTCTAGCAGAGGAAAAGTAAATAGTCCAGGAACAGTTGAGATAATAAAAATCAGATAACAGCCCTCTCCACCACTAACTTAGTCGGAGAGCTTAATGCATAGAGATAACAACTGGAGTTTCTCAACTCTTCCTGTACTGGAAACAATTACACTGATGTATCTGATCTTAATGTTTTATTTCTTAGCTGTGCTACACATACAAATCATAATATCATCATTTTTTTTTGCTTCAGTGTCTCTTTAAAGGTGGCCATGTGTTTAGCGCTGTCAGGTGCATGGCTGCAAATTGTTTGTTTGTTTACTCTGTGTTCAGAAGTCAATAGGAACACCACCTGATCTCCTAGAATGCTCTTGGGCAGAACAATGCACAAACAAACAGCCTAGGCTGCGACATCACTGGGAGGGTAGGGCTACAGAACAATATACAGTACAGCATTATAGAAAGGAAGTGTTTCGGATGCCGAAACCAGGATAATGAAAAAGTAGGTATCCTGAATAAATGACTGCATTCAACTATATGTCACTAAGGTGTCTCTTGAAGGTCATGTAACTGATGGATATCACGGTACGATGCTCTACTGCTACTTCATGACTTGAGATGGTGACAATGTGCATTTCCAATGTAACTTGGCTACATATGGAACATTTGTCATCTACATGAAAACAGTTCACAACAACACATTCAGACTGCCAATAAATACGTTGTTTGTAACTAAGGCAACAGTAAAAAAAAAAATCATAGACACGCAAATAAGTTTGTAATAACTCTGACTGTGACACAGTTATGACAGGATGTGGCAGCATTTCACATGGAGATAACAGAAGTAAAATAGATTTTTAAGTGGTACAGGGGTCTATATAAAGTGAATAAACTATCACTATGGCAATGCCACACTGACTCTTTGCAAAAAGTCCTGGAGGATGAAGGTTTGTTTTTTTTTTTAGATATTTTTTTTAATAAAAATAATTCAGATACAAAGATGTGCAGTACACAACCAGCAATAAACAACAGTTTAAAAAAAATGCTATGTGGGCCCAGAAACCTAGGACTCTCCAGTAAAAACGTGCAACTTGAAAATAAATAATACACGTGGGGCCTATTCATACTATAAATCGCAAAACTGTTTTACGTGGCTGATTTTAATGTGATTAGCGCTGTAAAAATCATTGCTCACACTTCCGCAATTCAGAGCAATCGCGATCAGCGCTTTATTAAGCACTGTACCGTGATCGACCCAGAATTGCGGCAAAATGCTGCATGTCACGCGTTTTTGCGATTGGCACCAATTGCAGCAATGAGATCACTGCCATATACTTTCCATTGCGCTAGTGCTTTAAAAAGTGCTAGCCCTTCGGCGATTAGCGAGAATCACCCGCAAGTGACAGGCAGCCTATTGGGCCAATCAAAGTGAGGGGATCTCATCCTACAAAGTCACTGGACCTGACAGGGTCCAGAATGGGACAATTGAAGTAGCTGTTGTTTGGGGGAAGCGAGAGTAAGTTAGTAGTGCATGCTACAGCAGTAGCATGCCTACTTTGAAAATGTTACTTGCGCTGCCACAGTAATCTGAACTGCTTGAGCAGTGTAGCTTAGTGAATCAACCCCTACTGATTTGTATGTGAGCCAGATGTAGCCATCAAAAGAGTCACATCTGGCTTCCGAGCCATACATTCCCTACCCCTGCCCTGAAACAACTAAATAAAACTCCATAGGGTCCTAAAAAAAGACAACTGATCTACTCTGGAAGTGAAACTTATAGCCTTGCACACATGTACCAAGCATGTTGTCCACCAGGGATTCGGAGCTTGATCCCTCAGTCTATAACTAGAACATTTATTTTCCCATTTCTTCTGCTTATTGTTGTGCATTTTCCCCTACGACTTACTCCGTTTACCTTATACCACCCAGCACATTTCATTTAGGCCCAAACCACAACTGGTTTGCTTTATGAACCAAAACTGGGCGACCGGCAATAAAATCACAAGGATCTCTACAGATATAGCAGAGGATCAGAAGACTTGCGCTGGCTATATGTGCCTCTTAAAGGAATACTGTAGGGGGGGCGGGGGAAAATGAGTTGAACTTACCCGGGGCTTCTAATGGACCCCTGCAGACATCCTGTGCCCGCGCAGCCACTCCCCAATGCTCCGGCCCCGCCTCTGGTTCACTTCTGGAATTTCAGAATTTAAAGTCATAAAACCACTGCGCCTGCGTTGCTGTGTCCTTGCTCCTACTGATGTCACCAGGAGCGTACTGCGCAGTCACAGTATGGTCTATGCCTGCACAGTACGGTCCTGGTGACATCAGCGGGAGTGAGGACACGGCAACGCAGGCGCAGTGGTTTTCAGACTTTAAAGTCTGAAATTCCAGAAGTGAACCAGAGGGAGGGCCGGAGCATCGGTGAGTGGCGGCGCGGGCACAGGATGTCTGCGGGGGACCATTAGAAGCCCTGGGTAAGTTCAACTCATTTTCCCCCGACCCCCTTACAGTATTCCTTTAAGCAGTAATGGACAGCTCGCCCAACCTGCGAGATCAACAATAAAAATCTGAGATTTAGATTCAGCCTGGTGCACAGGCAGGCAAGGTATTTATTAGTGATTGCCAGAGGTTCGTGGAATTGGGAGCTCCTGGAAGTAGATAGAAGGTTCTGTAGCAGGCGTCCATTTTTATTATTCAATGGAAAGCAGTTTAAATGAGCATATGATAAAATCAAGACTGGCCAGGGGGCACTTACCCCCTTATGACCTTATTTCCATTTGCTGGCACTTCTCCAGGAAAGCAACAACCTGCTCCCTGATTTCCCAGTATGAAAACTTCCATTTATCAAAGAAACAGATGCTTCTGTCCAATATATCCCTGAGTGACTAATTTATGTCTTTTCAGATGTTAAAAAAAAATGCTACACGGTCCCCCTATAAGTCAAATAGAAAACTGCAAAAGCTTTACCAGGAAAGAAAATACAGCAGGCTGACTGAGGCAGTAACAGGCTCAAATCAATGGAGAATAGAAGCGTGAACATGGCAAACAGCGCTCATTAATCAACACAGGGCGATCGAGCTTGACATGAGGCCTAAGTTGCTTACCTGTGCACACCTTCCCAGGTCTCGCCTGTCCAGATACTGAAAGATTTTCAAGGCAATTTCATATGGCAGTTGGATATCAAAGAAAGGGATTTCATTTATTTCATTCTGGAGAGAAAGTAAACATAGAAAGTATTAATAAACAGTCAAATCCCCATAAAGCAATTAAAGCGGACCTGAACTCAGAACTTCCTCTCTGCTCTATAAGATACGCAACAGCATAATAACCTATAACAAAAACAGGGGGTAGCAGGGCATACATATGAATTGGCTGCCAGGAGACTTGGGCGCAGGATACAGCCGGTATTATTTTATTAGTTAGCATTTATATAGCGCCGACATCTTTCGCAGCGCTGTACAGAGTATTTTGTCTTGTCACTTAACTGTCCCAATCTAGTCCCTACCATAGTCTTATGTCTATGTATGTATTGTGTAGTGTATGTCTCTTAGTCTAGGGCCAATTATTTTTTGGGGGAAGCCAATTAACTTATCTGTATGTTTTTGGGACGTGGGAGGAAACCGGAGTACCCGGAGGAAACTCACGCAGACACGGGGAGAACATACAAACCCCTTGCAGATGTTGACCTGGCTGAGATTTGAACCAGGGACCCAGCGTTGCAAGGCGAGAGCGCTAACCACTACGCCACCGTGCTGCCGGTATGACTTATCCTGCTGCTGCACAAGTCCCCACCGGCATTAAATACTATTCCCCCTCCAGGTCCACGTGAATAGTGGGGAATTATGTAATTCGGCATTTAGCGGTTGCTGGAAGGCAAATTACAGTGTTTTAGAAGCAACTTCAACTCAGTCTTCTGACGGCGCCGAAGTTACTGACTGTACGCCGCTATAGCCGTAATTCCTATTACGGCCTATGGTGGCGCCGACTGCGCCCAAATCTCCTGTACTGTAATCACAGCGCTCGGTAGCAGGTGCCTATTGCTACCACAAGGCCACCAAGTTGACATGACAAAGCAATAAATAATTTAAAGTGCTTCTTAAGTTGCCTACAGACAGGCAAATTTCTGCAAAATCTCATCAAAGCCGCAAAGTGGCTGATGTTGCCCCGTGCCCATAGTAACCAAAATTGTTTGACTAGTGTGAAATAAACTTTACTCAGTGTTCTCTCCAGAATTTTTTTTTCCAGCCGGGTGGCATGAAAAAGCAGCCGGGTGGGGCGAGATGAAAATGCAGGGCAACTCTGCTTACAGCATAGGAGGAGGTGAGCCGATGACAGCCGGGTGGTCACCAAATCTAGCCGGGTGGAGCACCCGGCTAAAAGAGTCTGGAGAGAACACTGTTTACTATTTGTAACCATGTCTACACAATACCTAGAGGAGAAAAAATGGAGAACTCTGTAGCAATGTACCTAAAACACAAGGGCTTCACAGGTACACAGAAATCAATCTGATAATCGGTACAGACACCTGCAAACACCATAAGGAGCTTACTCTTCTACTATTGTTAGTATTTGTAATCCATTTACTGGTACACTAGAAGTGACAGAATGCTGCATCCATTAAATATTCGCAGCTCACAGCCAAATATCAGATGTGCCTCAGCACAAGAGCCAAGCATTAGCTGCAGCTTCACATTATTATTATTATTCTACAACTAAAATTCTGCAAATAATCATTTGTGATTTATCTGCCCGGGATCTCCAGCTCTTACTCAGAAAATAGAGTGTAAGCCGAAAATGAGCATCCTAAAAATCAGATAATAAAGGTGTCCTATTTAAAATCTAGTGTGCACAGCCATTGCAGTGTTTACATAATGTAAAATAGTGGTAAAACTGATACTGTGGATATCGCAATAAATACAAGGTTGCTTTCACCATTTCCTCACAAAGAGTTAACAGCAGCTCATAATTTCACTCTCCTGGGGATTCTGATGGCAACAAAGAGTATTACTCAAACTTTGATGTAGCTCCCAAATCTCTGACAATCAGAATATAAGCTGGCACAAGCCGCGGGGAGCATTAGCTATGCTTACCAATTTGCTCTGGTGCTGTCATACTGCACTCTGCTGTCCTTTAGAATTGCATGTGGCTTGAAACAAAAGGATGACCGACGACAGGACCCATAAATTAGTATGAAATGAGGAACTGGTTTGGCTGCTTTGTTTTTTAGGACCAGCCATTTGAGCACAGCGAGCAGACTCTCCATGCATCCCAAGCTAAGCGCGGACGATTGTTATCCATTTAAGAAAGCAAATGGGAGCAGGCTCAAATTAACTGCTTAATTTATGTAATCAAAGCCTGTTGACTTGGCGATTACAAAGCTTCTCCCCTCCTAGCTTCAGACCTTGGCTAAAGATCTCCCTCGCTTTGCCAGACCAATTAAGAACACACAGACAAACATTAAAATATTAATTTTAGATTCTAGTTAATGATGTGGCTCCTTGGACAGTCACATTTTAAACTCTTGTCCGGAAATCTGCGCGGCGCGAGCCAAGGTAATGATATTATTAAGAAAACAGTTCTGGCTACTAAAAGGACTTCTGTACTTGATGCATTCCAACTAGAGTTAACAGACCATATAGGTAAATGACTTGCTAAATATATCATCTGCTGCAAATATTCGTTTTCCCCTACATCCATAAGCCTTTACTTAGGGTACCAGATTCACATATCAGTATTCTCCCCAGGAATTTTTTCAGCCGGATGGCATACAAAAAAGTAGCCGGGTGGGTTGCGAGAGGGAAATGCAGGGCCAGCGCAACTCTACTTACAACTTAGGAGGAGGAGGTGAGTCGAAGACAGCTGGGTGCCCATCAAAAATTGCCAGGTGGAGCACCCGGCTAGAAAAGCCTGGAGAGAACAACACTGCATAGGATACCAGCATTTGATGATAGTCCCCATTCTACCAAACTAGCTAAATACACTTTCCACCCTGGCAAAGCAAGCCCAGTTGTGCAGCAAAGGCAATGCAAAACCATTTGTTTGAGTGCTTTTGCATTTTTCTTTTATGTTTGGGTTTGGACAAGCATCATAGGATGTAGGAGTTTGTTTAGGAGGATGTCTGGCACTTCATCAGTCCACCTTCTCATTATCGCAGCATTTATTAAACATAAACGGTTGTTTATGGCTTACTCAGATGGACAGCAGGCACATGTGGATGCCAAGCAGTTACCACATGGCTTTACCATTCATCTACTGGGGATCAGTCCCTATTCAGTTACTGTATGATGCAACCTAACAGAAGAGTTTGTAACTACTGTTAGCAGTTAACACGAGGTGTGGTTACCATGGAAAGGCCTCAAAGCTTCACAGGAGCATCTGACAGACAGTGGAATTATCACAGTAAACCATCTATGTGAATGTGTCCTAATGCTACTTACAGTATTTATTTGAAAATCTGTCAAACTGCATTTCAATGCTACGGGACATCTATCTAACTCCACGCACGCTCTGCTCCCAATCAAAATTTTACATTTCCATCCAATTGATAATTTTGAACAATTTTGGCTGGAAATCGTCCAAAATTACAATCAGATAGGCCTGTTGGGGCATAGATTTTAGCAGATTCTGTCAGAGTGATCAAATCCACCAGGAATCTGCTGGAAAAATCTACGAGTGTGTGGCTACTTTACCGAGCAGATGTTTCTCCTATTGTACTTTATGCTAATTTCATCTGTTTCTGAGTATATGTAACTTAGTTTTTATTACTATTTTGATAGGTAAGCAGTCTATGATGATAGGTAGACTATGAAATGGCATATGGCATGCTTTGCATCTGCCTATAAATGCAAGGAAGGTATGAGGCAGCTTCAAGACAAGTCTGCTTTCATGCCCATCTATAGCAGGAAGGGCTAATAAAAGTATTAGAGGCAGTGGGTCAGAAGCACTGCCAGGCAGTGGTTTAAAAGGAAATAAATGTAGCAGCCTCCATATCCCTCCCGCTTCACTTGTTGGGGGGGAGAGAGCGGCAAATGGTTAAAGTGAATCTAAAGTGAAAATAAACTTATGATATGATTTGTGCGTGTAATACAGCTAAGAAATAACACATTAGTAGCACAGATATGAGTCTCATATTCTTTCCAGTACAGGAAGAGTTAGAAATCATCAACATGGGTTGGCTACAGTGCTGTTTTGTGAAGCACTTATCTTAAAGTGGTTCAGAGATGAATAACTAACTATAAAAAGTAACTTGCCTATATATCTTATCTAACGTTTAGATAGTTTACACAGCAAATCTAGCTGCAAACAGCTTCAACAGTATAGGATTATTCTTTCCTGTGATACAATGAGAGAAGCCATATTCTGCTTATCATCTTTACACACACGCTGCTCTGCATCTCCACCCTTCAGCCTGTGAAACTCCACTCCCCTCTCCTACTCTCTCCTCCCCTCTCCGCCCCCTTGCCTCTAATATGTCTGGCTGGTAATGCCTCTTCCTTCAGGAAAAGCCTCCTCATCCCCAGACTGAGCTCCCATGAACACTTGCTACATGGGACTCAGAATGCCTAGGCGCTGAAGGAGCTGTGGGCGAGGCTTGTTAAGTTTATAGGGAATTAGGGTATTTAAAAAATAAAAAAAGTATTTGGCTTGAGGAATGCCCTATAAACTATATGTAAGGGGTACAATGAGTAAAAGTTTATCATGGATCCACTTTAATATGTCTCTCGCGCTCCCGGCCGGCGGTTTGTTAGCCAGTGAATCAGTGAATCGGGCAACGGTGCCCGATCACTGATTCCTCTCCCCCGCAGAAAAAGCGACAGCTTCTCTCGGAAGCTACGCTTTTTCTGCTTCCTATGTCGCTCTAAGCGTACGTGGTACGCTTAGAGTGACGTCACTGTAAACAACTCATGGCTGCCATCTTGTGGCCAAAAAGTAAACTACATCTAAATGTTAAATAAAAATAAAAATACACATATTTACAAAAAAAAATACAATTTCAATCCCACCCTCCCAAAAATGCCCACATAAAATGTTTAATTAAAAAAAACAAAAAAACATTACAATAAAAAAAAAAAAAAAAAAAAAAACACAAATATTTACCTAAGGGTCTAAACTTTTTAAATATCTATGTAAAGATGAAATATTTCTTTTTTTTTTATTATAAGCTTGTAAATAGTGATGAATGCAAAACGGAAAAAATGCACTTTTATTTTTATTGTCGCCATACATTGTGATAGGGACATAATTTAAATGGTGTAATAACCGGGACAAATGGGCATATACAATACGTGGGTTTTAATTATGGAGGCATGTATTATTTTAAAACTATAATTAGGCCTGAACGATTTTAGGAAAAGATTGAATTGCACGATTTCTGTCAGAAATTGCGATTTCGATTCGATTCACGATTTTCTTCAAATCAAGCTTTATCGCTAATTTCACAATGTACACCATAACATTTGCAAGCATACACTGACAGAAAATGACATCATACTATCAAACTAATGGTATGATGTCATTTTCTGTCATGTTTGTAATTCACAGGCAGCTCCCCACTATACCAGACAACAGCCATGCAGAATAGATTTCCACAAATTCAAAGTGCCCCACTGCAGCAGACAACAGCTTTGCAGAATAGGTCACCACAGTCAGTAACACCACAGCACAGTCAGGCATTATCACGCTGACACGCTGTGCAAAGGAGGTGGAGGCAACACAAACAATACCAATGTCACTGCAATACCATGTCTGAGAGCTCGTCGGATATGTTCCAGACATTCTCATGCTGCAGTGGTTTCCACTGTAAAAGGTTTTTGTTTTTTTTTGTTTTTTTTTTTTCTTTTAATCTTATTCTGTTTCAGGTACATGTTATTAAAGCCGGACAGGGCTCATTCACACTACAGAACGCATGCACAAACTCAATTTCGTGCATGCCTTGACGTGTTGCTATGCGTTAAAGCAGAGATGTGGGCCGCTGCAACACAATAGAACCTGCAATAAAATATTTTCGAACACGTTACATCGCAACACGTGGGAACCCAAAGCCGTACTGTGAATGGTAACATAAAAGTCTATGGACTATCATGTTACCATATGGATGGCATATGTGCAGTTTGTCATAACACCATACCACATCGTGTGAATAAGCCCTAATCTTTTACATCATACTAGCACTGCCAATAAATACCCTCCATTTAGTACCAAAACATTCATAAAACATTGCTATGCACAATTAATTCCTTTTTTGCAGCCCAGTAGCAGGATGTGCACTGTGTCTGTGTGAGATGGGGATGAGAGGGACGCTGGGAGAGCCACTACTTCATGTTGAAGAGTAAGAAAACACATCCTATAAGTAAAATTTACCTTTTAAAAGAAAAATGAACTGACCAGCTACCAAATTATCTTTCTTGCGCGATGCTGGCATTGTGAATGAGATGGTCAGTGCAGCTGTGACAGAGTGGGAGGAAATGTCGGCTGAATCCTCCACAAGTGATATACTGTATATACATTCCAGACTCTGCACGGCTCTCATTTTACTGATGTCTGGAAGGGAGGGAGCAGGTGAGGGCAATACCTCGGAAGCACCATGATAAGCAGCGTGCAGATCCACTGCCAGGCAGCTCCAGCATGCGCTGCTCTTCTTCCCGATAGGGGGGTGGGGCCTCTGCATAACAACATTCCTCAAAGCCTCTCCTAACCAACTGGCTACAGTACTGCGAGCTGAGAGGGTGGGGAGGAGACAGGAGAGAGAAAAATCACCACGCTGTGGAAGCTGCATTTGAAATCGGATGGACTCGTGCTTCTCCAGGCACAGCCTAGTTTCTCTTCCTGGCAGGCACCTCCTGACGTATCCGGGCGGGCTGCAGACATAAATCACTAGGGAAAACACTGGAGAGAGTGAGCCGTCGCGATTAACTCCCGCTAAGCCGCCGCTAGGGGGACTGCTACACTGCATGCAGAAGGGGATGAAATCGCCGCTCTGACGATCACGGAATCGCCGTTTCCGTGATCGCGATTTCGATCCCCAAACGATTTATCGTTCAGGCCTAACTATAATTGCCGAAAAGTGAGAAATAATGATTTGTTTCCGTTTTTTTCTTATTCTTCCTTTTAAAATGCATTTACAGTAAAGTGGCTCTTAGTAAAATGTACCCCCCAAAGAAAGCCTAATTGGTGGCGGAAAAAACAAGATATAGATCAGTTCATTGTGATAAGTAGTAATAAATTTATAGGCTAATGAATGGGAGGTGAACATTGTTCGGATGCATGAAGCGAAAAACGACTGAATGCGAACTGGTTAAGATTTCACTGCAGAGGAAAGTTCAAAGGATCATTAGCACTGCTCTGTTTCTTAGTTTAAAATGCAGAGAGTAGTTTGTAAACTGCAAACATTAGAAGATCATGCGATAAAAAAAAAAAAAAAAAAAAAAAAAAAAAAAAAAGCTATAAAACTGAAAATAAAAATATTAAACTATTTTCTTTGCTAACAATGTTCTATTAATTATCCATACTACACATACAATTCATTATATCAGAAGTTTTTTTTTTTTTTTTTTCGCTTCAGGGTCACTTTAAGGCTAGGCGTGGGGCGGGCAGTTAAAGAAAACCTGTATTTAAAAAAAAAAAGCGCAGGCGTACTAGCGGCTTTTCGTTCGGGTAAGGCAGAAGTAGCCGAACCTGATCGATCCGCTCTACTGGGCAGACGCGAGCCCTTTTGTGCTTGCACAGTAGAGCGGATCCGGTCGGCGTTTAACTATTTCAGCCTTACCCGAAGGAAGTGCGCTGGATCCTGGCAATATAAATATATCATTGTCAGGCTTGTCGGGGAAGGATTGCGGGACGCTTCGGGGGAGCCAGCCCTGGATTGCCTGCAGCTACAGGGATGGGGGAAGCCTCATTGGGACCCTGAGGCTTCCCCTCCCGAGGCGAGTACCCCCCAGGGGATGTTTTTTAGTACAGGTTTTCTTTAAGGTTGGGAATGGGGAGTGGTGTTTTTAAAGGACAACTGAAGTAAGAAGAATATGGAAGCTGCTGTATTTATTTCCTTTTAAACAATACCAGTTGCCTGGCTGCCCTGTTGATCTATTTGTCTGCAGTAGAGTCTAAATAACACCATTCCCTTTCAGTATGCAGGCATAGTGCTGCTGGTAGCTGCTTATCATTGACTGTTACCGCTACTGGCGGCTGCCACTGCAGCTGGTACAGTGGTGGCTGATAATCTACAGGCAGGTAAAGGAGGAGGCAGAATGGTGACATAAGGTGGACCCTGCATGTGTCGCCACAGCCTGAAGGCCACATATCATTAACAACTGTAGAGAGCTTTGGGGGCCACCAGAAAATGCTCAGTGGCCCACATTTGGCCACCGGGCTGAACGTTGGACATGCCTGAACAAGATTCTTGTATTAATACTTCAGTCAATATGAGAAGTGATACTCAGGTCGATTTAAGGTACCCATACACTAACGGATTTTCCTTGGAAGCTTTGATCATTGTGATTTTATCTGTCAGAGATCGATGCTCAAACAAGATTGCCAAATCATAATTGTGATCTATCTCTGTCCTAAACCAATCCACTGACAGAAGGTCTCACTCACACATGGAATTGGTAGCAGTAATAGATCAATGGTCAGTAACAATGAACTACATCAAGCAGTTAAACGCTGCAGTTTGATAGATGTTTAATACTTTCATGTGTAAATCTATTAAAATCTATTTGCAGTGTGTAATAGGAACAGATCCCTCTCTGGGTGCTAGTCTGGTTTAGGGGGATCTAGCAGGTAAAATCATAGGGAACAGTTCTCCAATCACAGCACCCTCTACAGCACACGATTTGTGATTGGCTGAATCATGTGGGTGTAGTACTACAACCTATCTGAAACCCAGCAGTTTGAGATGGAGCTGTCCACCCAATCCTCTTAGCTGAAATTCCCCATGAAGTTTCCCGCTGGGTCCCCTAATTAGTGCTACTCTCTGCTCAAAACTTTTTTGTGCAAGTCCGGTGGTCTACTATTAACGTATGGCCACTTTTAGAAATCACATCACATTGCTAAAACACACAGCATTGCTAAACAACGTTGGGGAGCTATATGCGTTAGGTTCTCGCCCAGACAGAACTGAAGAGCCACTTAAAGCGGACCCAAACCAAACATCTTTTTAACCACCCTGGCGTTCTATTGAGATCGCCAGGGCGGCTGCGGGAGGGTTTTTTTTAAAGTAAAAAAAAAAAACGATTTCATGCAGCCAACTGAAAGTTGGCTGCATGAAAGCCCACTAGAGGGCGCTCCGAATGCGTTCTTCTGATCGCCTCCGGCAATCAGAAGTAACAAGGAAGGCTGCAATGAGCAGCCTTCCTTGTTTGGCTTTCCTCGTCGCCATGGCGACGAGCGGAGTGACGTCATGGACGTCCTGACGTCAGCCGCCTCTGATCCAGCCCTTAGCGCTGGCCGGAACTATTTGTTCCGGCTGTGCGGGGCTCGGGCGGCTGGGGGGACCCTCTTTTGCTGCTGCACGCTGCGGCGGCGATCAGGTAGCACGCGCGGCTGGCAAAGTGCCGGCTGCGTGTGCTGCTTTTTATTTTATCAAAATCGGCCCAGCAGGGCCTGAGCGGCACCCTCTGGCGGTAATGGACGAGCTGAGCTCGTCCATACCGCTAAGGTGGTTAATTCAAAATATTTAGTTGCACAACTCTGACAAATACAAAGATAAAAAAACACTCCTTCAAGCCTATGAGCATTTCAGTGCATGCTTTTCACCCTTCTCTTTTCATAACTAGAGTTATACAGGTGGCAGCCATTAGCAATTCCTCCTTTGCTGGACAGCATCTACTCCATCAGTTTGCCGGATTCTGACCCGGCAATATGAAAGGAAGGGAGGGGTTCCTCCAATAAATGTAAAATATTTTATATTTGTCATCATGCAGCTGGAAAAAGGCTGCTATTTATTATTATAATTTAGAAAATAGATTTTATTTCTAAAGTCTTGTATTTTTAATTTGGGTCCATTTTAAGCCAAGATTCCCGTAGTAGGTATATGAGGCTTCATGCTTCTAATTTCACAACACAAGGTGTCTATAATGTACTGGAAACTGAATGATAGAGGCTTATGCTACGTACACACATGCGACAACGATCGTTCGTTAAGAACGACGAACGAACTTTTAATTGATGAAAGAACGACCTAAGTAAAGATAGTTTTAAAATGTGTGTAACGATCTGATCGTTAGAACGAACGTTACATCACAGAAAGCAACTATTGCGCCTGCGCATAAAAATGAGAAGTTCCATGGAGAAATAGTGAAATGCGCATGTCAAGCCTAGTACGAACGATCGTTTCCAACGATGTACTACTTTTGCAAACGATCGTCGTTGGTTAAAATCCGCCGAGACAGAACTTTCTTTTGTAGCGATTTGGCTCGTTCGTCGTTTGCCTTAATAGTCGGTGGTTCGTTTTTTGTAACGATCGTCGTTGGTAAAGATCGGGGAACGATCGTTACAAACGACTATAGTCGCATGTGTGTACGCACCTTTAGTGATACTTTTGCTTGCAGTTAACCAGATTTGGGAGTACACCTGCAGCCGGGTAAATCAATTTCGTAATCCTCACATGCAAAACTCTCGCTTGGCACCACTGTTTCCAGTAAAAGTGGAGAAAAATGGTTTTAGCAAAATAAACCATTCTCTGCTCGGGACTAGGATGACATTTGTGCTGGGAGAGTGGCTTTAAAGAGAACACGAGGTGTATTTTTTAAAATCTTAATAGGACACAGAGGCATGTTCTGTGCACAATGACATGCCTCTGTGTCCTTCTATTGCCACCTCCAGCCCCCCCGGGCTCTACTGTCCCCCCTTGTCGCTAGCCTTGTGTTTACCTTCATATTGTCAATGGACTGTTCAGCAGCAAAGTTATGGGCAGCCTGGCTCTGTACTACTTTCAGGTGGCTAGGTCTCTCAGTGGTACGCAGTAGTGATGAGCAACGGATGAATTCCAAATAGGTTTTATTCAGAATTCATCCAGGTAATTAGCACATCTGAGTGGGGGAGGGTGGCGAGTTAGCGGGAGGGTTAAACTTACCCAAGAGCCTTCTTTCGGGTTGAAGGAGGAAGTGTGGTAGTCACGTGACCGTGAATTAGAACGCAGCGTGGGACAGATTAGAACAGAAGGCTCCTGGGTAAGGTTAACCATCCCGCGCCCCCCCCCCCCAACTCAGGTGTGCCAATTACCTGGATGAATTCCAAATAAAATCTATTCGGGATTCATCCGTTGCTCGTCACTAGTATGCAGGCGCTAGCCTGGCAGTGTGTGTCCTTGATCACGCACCTGTGACCTGCAACAGAGGAGGCGGGGGAGCGATGCAGGTAAACACAAGGCTAGCAACAAGCAGAATGTCGCTAGCCTGGAGCTATTTTTAAGGGGGGGGGGGGGGAGGAGGAGGCAGCAATAGAAAGACAGAGGCATGTCATTTGCACATAACATGCCCTGTGTGTCCTATTAAGATTTAATAAAAAATACATCTTGGGTTCTCTTTGAGAAACCCCCCCAAAAAATAAAAATGAATTTACCTGGGGCTTCCACCAGCCCCTTGCATCCACCATGTACCTGCGCCAGGACAAAACAATCCTCCGGTCCCCCGCCCTGGCCGCATGTGTCCTCCACCACACTCCCAATCCTGCACATGCGCAGTTACGCTTCTGGCGGTGAGAGCAAGATTGTAGATGCACACGCCAAGGGCCGGTGACAGGCTAAATCGCCAAAAAAAAACCTAAGCTGCGATGGGGGACTGGAGGATCGTTCTGTCCCGGCGCAAGCACAGGGCGGCTGCAGGGGGCCGGTAGAAAACTCAGGTAAGGTAAAAAATGTTTGTTGTTTGTTTGACTTAAGTTTCACTTTAAGGAAACAAATTTCACATGACTTTATTTTGTTTAAAAAAAAAAAACTCATAATAATTCACAAGACTAAGAAGTGTGGCTGGTGGCAGCAGGCGGCAGTCCTAAGGCACAGCTGTGCTGTACACGGTGACTGCCTGCCAT
Organism: Hyperolius riggenbachi; assembly: GCF_040937935.1. NCBI lineage: Eukaryota > Metazoa > Chordata > Amphibia > Anura > Hyperoliidae > Hyperolius > Hyperolius riggenbachi. The sequence goes on along the minus strand of NC_090646.1, from coordinate 526,126,443 downwards.
TACCAGGTCATGGATTAGCTGCTCCAGCAGGCTTGTGCTCCTCTTCGGAGAGCTTGGTGCTTCCTCCTGCGGCTGTGGCCTGTCCTCCAGCAAACTCTCCGCCAGCTGCAGGAAGCGGCTCCCAGCCCCCTCTGCCTCCCGCACCGGGGATCCCGGGACACGTTTCCAGGGTACGTCCTCCTCCTCCGGGCACTGGCGCAGCTGCTCTGGGCTCCCTTCTCCCCGCCTGCGCTTCGGGGACACTGGGCCATCCCGGGCTGCAGGTTCCCCTCGTATCTCTGCCCTCCAGCGCCGCCGGAACTCTTCCAGAGAGGCCTCCTCCATGGCCGCATTCACGTCTGCTCCCAGCCTGTCATATCTCTGTGAGCGTCAGCCATAGAAAACAGGCTCTGCAATATGCACAGCTGAGTAGCCTGCTGTACGAGTATGGTGCAAGCAGGATATCAGTCCGACTCGGAAATGGCACAGTATGCATCAGTTCCTATGAAATTACACCTCCTAATTGGAAGCAATGTACTATAGAAATACTCTGGCAGTAACAATAACAATAATATTTATATAGCGCTTTTCTCCCTGGGGACTCAAAGCGCTGTGACCCTGCATTATGCAGTCTCAAAGGCTAGGGAAAAGAGGTGAGTTTTTAGCGTACGTTAAAAAAGGGCGCCGGGAAAAAAGGCGCAGGGTTTTAAATGATAAGCATGAATAACGGGTACTTATCTGTTAGCCGGGCACATCCGGCAGGTGGCGCTAATTACTATTCCCCCTCCAGGCCGACATGGATAGTAGGGAAAGATGTAACTCTGGTGGAGTTTTGTCGCTACCTGCCGGATGCGCCCGGCTAACGGATAAGTACCGAATAACGTTAAAAAAAAATTGTGCTATATTTCGTTTAAAGAGGATCTGTAACATCAAAAGATTCCCTGGGGGGTACTCACCTCGGGTGGGGGAAGCCTCCGGATCCTAATGAGGCTTCCCACGCCGTCCTCTGTCCCACGGGGGTCTCGCTGCAGCCCTCCGTACAAGATTACGTCATTATTTACCTTCCCGGCTCCTGCGCAGGCGCTCTGACGGCTGTCGGCTCCGAACTACACGGAAATACCCGATCGCCGTCGGGTCCGCTCTACTGCGCAGGCGCAAGTTTCCAGCGCCTGCGCAGTAGAGCGGACCCGACTGAGATCGGGTATTTCCGTGTAGTTCGGAGCGGAAAGCAGCCACATCTGGAGCCAGCAAAGGTAAATATTGATTTTACAGTCGAGCCTGTCGCCGGCTGTTCGGAGGGCTGCAGCGAGACCCCCGTGGGACAGAGGACGGCGTGGGAAGCCTCATTAGGATCCCGAGGCTTCCCCCCACCCGAGGTGAGTACCCCCCAGGGGATCTTTTTGAGGTTACAGAGTCTCTTTAAAAATAATGTTTTATAAAGTTATAAATCATTAACCACTTCAGCCTACAGCTTCGAAAATCTTATGCATCCAAGCAATGTTCACCTCCCATTCATTCGCTAATAACTTTATCGCTACTTATCAAAATTAATTGATCTATATCTCGTTTTTTCCGCCACTAATTAGGCTTTCTTTAGGTAGTACATTTTGCTAAGAGCCACTTTACTGTAAATACATTTTAACAGGAAGATTAAGATAGAAATGGAAAAAAAACATTATTTCTCAGTTTTTAGCCATTATAGTTTAAAATTAATACATGCTACAGTAATTAAAACCCATGTATTTTATGTGCCCATTTGTCCCGCTTATTACACCATTTAAATTACGTCCCTATCACAATTTATGGCGCCGATATTTTATTTAGAAATAAAGGTGCATTTTTTCAATTTGCGTCGATCACTATTTACAAGCTTATAATTTTAAAAAATGTAATAAGATACTCTCTTGACATGTATATTTAAAAAGTTCAGACCCTTAGGTAACTATTTATGTAGTTTTTTTTTTTTTAATTGTAATTTTTTTTATTATTTTTTTTAATACAAAAATGTATTTGGGTAATTTTAGTTTGGGAGGTAAATAGCCAATTTTAGATGTAAAATAATGTATTTTTTATTCAGTACAGGTATGTGGGTGCAGTTTACTATTTGGCCACAAGATGGCCACATTCAAAAAGTTCCTAGATGCGAACGATGTCGCATCTAGGAACTAAAATGAAGAGAAGTTGTTTCCTGGGGGCAGAAATACCACGCTCTCTGATGAGAAAGCGTCGGTATTTCTGCCGGAGACTTGGATCGGTGAATGGGAATTATATTCCCATTCACTGATCGGGGGGGCAGCGGGAGGCAGCGGGGGCGCGCGCGGGCGCGCGCCCGATCGCGCGCACCACACGGCTGCAGCACCACTGCCTATCTGGACGGATATATGCGTCCAGATATGGCGAAGTGGTTAAATAATGTGTATGAAATCGGCAATTGTAAAAACGTTAATCTTCCCTGTTTAAAAAGTGAAATGTATAATAACGTTTTATAAAAGATTAATATGTTACTAAAACTATACTTAACCCTACTCTCACACAGAATCCTCCCTGTACCTACCCCTAGACCCCCCTGGTGGTGCCTAAACCTAAGACCCCCCCTGGTGGTGCCTAAACCTAAGACCCCCCCTGGTGGTGCCTAAACCTAAGACCCCCCCTGGTGGTGCCTAAACCTAAGACCCCCCCTGGTGGTGCCTAAACCTAAGACCCCACTGTGATAAGCATTATTAACGTTTTAAATAAATATTGTACTGTTTTTCGTTTAAAAATAATGTTTTAAAAAAATATTGTACTGTTTTTTGTTTAAAAATAATGTTTAAAAAATTATAAATCATTAAATAATGTGTAATCATGAGAAGCAGTTATAAAACATTAAAAGTCTCCGGGCGCCGCTTGTAAAACGTTATTTTTCTCTGGCGCCCTTTTTTCCTGTTGGGCGCCCATTAAACGATATTTATTATAGGAGTGAATGGCGGCGCCCTTTTTGTCCACCTGCCTCATGCACCCAAATTTCCTGCTTCCGAGTTTTTAGCCTTTTTTTAAAGCTGTCCAGAGAAGGAGCCTCTCGTACTGATTATGGAAGTGAGTTCCATAGAGTCGGGCTGCATAGGAAAATGCCCGAGCACCAAATGTTAAGTGTATCCTGGGAATAACCAGCTTCATCTTGTTGGCAGAGCGGAGGGTGCGTGGAGGGGCATAAAGTTCCAATAGATCCGCTATGTATTTGGGTCCCATGTGGTGTAGAGCCTTGAATGTCAGCAGGCAGATCTTAAAATTGATTCTCCATTTTACTGGCAACCAGTTAAGAGTTTGCAGTACTGGGGTGATGTGTGAGCTGCGGGGGGCATTGGCTAGGAGTCTGGCTGCAGCATTCTGTACTAGCTGTAAGGGGCGCAGAACCTTATTTGTAGATCCGATGAACAGGGCTTTGCAGTAGTCTAGGCGGGAGGATACAAATGCATGAGCCAGGGCAGGTAGGTCTTCAGCTGGGATAAGAGGTTTGATTTTCGCTATATTACTTAGATGGAAGAAAGAAGACTTGACGACAGCTGATATCTGCTGTTTGAGTTTTAGATTTCCATCCAGGATCACCCCAAGGTTTCGGGATGACAGTAAACTGTCATCCCGGGTGCTCTGTCAATCACCTGACATCCCAGGGTGCTCTGGCAGTAAACTGACACTCCGGGTGCTCTCCTAGTAAACTGACAACCAAAGGTGCTCTAACAATAAACTGACATCCAGGGGGGTGCTCTGACAATAAACTGACATCCCATGGTGCTCTTACAATAAACTGACACCCCAGGGTGCTCTGGCAGTAAACTGACACTCCAGGTGCTCTGGCAGTAAACTGACACTCCAGGTGCTCTGGCAGTAAACTGACACTCCAGGTGCTCTGGCAGTAAACTGACACTCCAGATGCTCTGGCAGTAAACTGACACTCCAGATGCTCTGGCAGTAAACTGACACTCCAGATGCTCTGGCAGTTAACTGACATCCTAGGAGGTTCTGACAATAAACTGACATCAAAAGGGTGATCTGGCAGTACACTGACAGCCAGGGTGCTCTGGCAGTAAACTGACACCCCAGGTTGCTCTGGCAGAGAACTGACATCCCAGGGTGCTCTGGCAGTACACTGACATCCAGGGTGTTCTGACAATAAACTGACATCCCAGGGTGCTCTGGCAGTAAACTGACACTCCAGGTGCTCTGGCAGTAAACTGACACTCCAGGTGCTCTGGCAGTAAACGGACACTCCAGGTGCTCTGGCAGTAAACTGACACTCCAGGTGCTCTCCTAGTAAACTGACAACCAAAGGTGCTCTGACAATAAACTGACATCCAGGGGGGTGCTCTTACAATAAACTGAGATCCCATGGTGCTCTGACAATAAACTGACATCCAGGGTGTTCTGACAATAAACTGACATCCCAGGGTGCTCTGGCAGTAAACTGACACTCCAGGTGCTCTGGCAGTAAACTGACACTCCAGGTGCTCTGGCAGTAAACTGACACTCCAGGTGCTCTGGCAGTAAACTGACACTCCAGGTGCTCTGGCAGTAAACTGACACTCCAGGTGCTCTGGCAGTAAACTGACACTTCGGTGCTCTGGTAGTAAACTGATAACCAAAGGTGCTTTAACAATAAACTGACATCCAGCTGATATCTGCTGTTTGAGTTTTAGATTTCCATCCAGGATCACCCCAAGGTTTCGGGATGACAGTAAACTGTCATCCCGGGTGCTCTGTCAATCACCTGACATCCCAGGGTGCTCTGGCAGTAAACTGACACTCCGGGTGCTCTCCTAGTAAACTGACAACCAAAGGTGCTCTAACAATAAACTGACATCCAGGGGGGTGCTCTGACAATAAACTGACATCCCATGGTGCTCTTACAATAAACTGACACCCCAGGGTGCTCTGGCAGTAAACTGACACTCCAGGTGCTCTGGCAGTAAACTGACACTCCAGGTGCTCTGGCAGTAAACTGACACTCCAGGTGCTCTGGCAGTAAACTGACACTCCAGATGCTCTGGCAGTAAACTGACACTCCAGATGCTCTGGCAGTAAACTGACACTCCAGATGCTCTGGCAGTTAACTGACATCCTAGGAGGTTCTGACAATAAACTGACATCAAAAGGGTGATCTGGCAGTACACTGACAGCCAGGGTGCTCTGGCAGTAAACTGACACCCCAGGGTGCTCTGGCAGAGAACTGACATCCCAGGGTGCTCTGGCAGTACACTGACATACAGGGTGTTCTGACAATAAACTGACATCCCAGGGTGCTCTGGCAGTAAACTGACACTCCAGGTGCTCTGGCAGTAAACTGACACTCCAGGTGCTCTGGCAGTAAACGGACACTCCAGGTGCTCTGGCAGTAAACTGACACTCCAGGTGCTCTCCTAGTAAACTGACAACCAAAGGTGCTCTGACAATAAACTGACATCCAGGGGGGTGCTCTTACAATAAACTGAGATCCCATGGTGCTCTGACAATAAACTGACATCCAGGGTGTTCTGACAATAAACTGACATCCCAGGGTGCTCTGGCAGTAAACTGACACTCCAGGTGCTCTGGCAGTAAACTGACACTCCAGGTGCTCTGGCAGTAAACTGACACTCCAGGTGCTCTGGCAGTAAACTGACACTCCAGGTGCTCTGGCAGTAAACTGACACTCCAGGTGCTCTGGCAGTAAACTGACACTCCAGGTGCTCTGGCAGTAAACTGACACTTCGGTGCTCTGGTAGTAAACTGATAACCAAAGGTGCTTTAACAATAAACTGACATCCAGGGTGCCCTGACAATAAACTGACATCCAGGTGGGTGCTCTGACAATAAACTGACATCTAGGGTGTTCTGACAATAAACTGACACCCAGGGTGCTCTGGCAGTTAACTGACATCCTAGGAGGTTCTGACAATAAACTGACATCAAAAGGGTGATCTGGCAGTACACTGACAGCCAGGGTGCTCTGGCAGTAAACTGACACCCCAGGGTGCTCTGGCAGAGAACTGGTATCCCAGGGTGCTCTGGCAGTACACTGACAGCCAGGGTACTCTGGTCATAAACTGACATGCCAGGGTGCTCTGACAATAAACTGACATCCAGGATGTTCTGACAATAAACTGACACCCAGGGTGCTCTGACAGTAAACTGACACCCAGGGTGCTCTGGCAGTAAACTGACATCCTAGGAGGCTCTGACAATAAACTGACATCAAAGGGTGATCTGGCAGTACACTGACACCCAGGGTGCTCTGGCAGTAAACTGACATCCCATGGTGCCCTGGAAGTAAACTGACATCTCAGGGTGCTCTGGCAGTACACTGACAGCCAGGGTGCTCTCTCTGGCAGTAAACTGACAGCCAGGGTGCTCTGGCAGTAAACACACCCCAGGGTGCTCTGGCAGTACACTGACAGCCAGGGTGCTCTAGCAGTAAAATGACATCCCAGGGTGCTCTGACAATAAACTGACATCCCAGGGTGATCTGGCAGTAAACTGACACCCAGGGTCCTATGGCAGTACATTGACATCCCAGGATGCTCGGACAATAAACTGGCATCCAAGGGTGCTCTGACAAAACCCGACATGCCAGGGTGCTCTAGCAGTAAAATGACATCCCAGGGTGCTCTGACAATAAACTGACATCCCAGGGTGCTCTAGCAGTAAACTGACACCCAGGGTCCTATGGCAGTAACATGACATCCCAGGGTGCTCTGACAATAAACTGACATGCCAGGGTGCTCTAGCAGTAAAATGACATCCCAGGGTGCTCTGACAATAAACTGACATTTAAGGGTTCTCTGGCAGTAAACTAACATCCAGGGTCCTCTGGCTGTAAACTGACATACCACGGTGCTCTGAAAATAAACTGACATCCCAGGGTGCTCTGACAATAAACTGGTAAGCCAGAGGGTTTTGGCAGTAAACTGACACCCAGGGTGCTCTGGCAATGAACTGACACCCAGGGTTCTCTGGCAGTAAACTGACATCCCAGGATGCTCTGACAATAAACTGACATCCAGGGTGCTCTGATAATAAACTGACATCCCAGGGTACTCTGACAATAAACTGACATCCCAGGGTGCCCTGACAATAAACTGAAATCTCAGAGTGCCCTGACAATAAACTGACATCCCAGGGTGTGTTGACAATAAACTGACATCCCAGGGTGTGTTGACAATAAACTGACATCCCAGGGTGCTCTGAAAGTAAACTGATATCCCTGGGTGCCTTAAGGGCTCTTTCACACTAAGACGTTGTGTTTGATGCAACGTTAAGGTCGCATAACGTGCCCCTAACACAACGCATGTTAGCTTTCAAGTTGGACGTTACATTGAACTGCGTTATGCGTCTCTTGATGCGTACTTGATGCGTACTTTTTGACACATAATGATCGAACGAAAATGGCGCATGTGGCACATTTAAAATAAACAAACAAACATTACTGAGCATGTGCAAACATTCTAACGCAGCGAAACACGAGTATAACATTCCCTTCTGATTAATCCCAATGGTTCAGCACTACTATATGGCCACTCAGCTACAACATGTTGCGGCATGGTTTACCACTGATAAGCTATACAACCCTGAAGCTCTTGGGTACAGCTTGGACCCACTAGACAACAGTGTGGCACTGGACTTACTAAGACAGAAGGTCCCCCAATCTTAGCTACAAAACAGCATTATAGCACAGGTCCACCTGGTTTGGAAACGTACCCGTAAATGGCATCACCTGTGGAACTATGATCCACACAGTCTGCTTTGGGGAAATACCTTATTGCCGGAATCTACAAGTATACCTGACACAGCATTTTGGCAACAGTGTGGGGTCCTGTTTCTGGGACGGGTGGTAGAGCAAGGGAAGCTAATATCCTTTTCATCACTTAGTGCACAGTTCCCAGACCTGACTACACACTATAGATACATGCAGTTGGTGCACACCTTCCACAGAGCTAGGAGCTTCTGTGTTAGTGGCGTAGCTAAGGAGCTTTGGGCCCTGGTGCAAGTTTTACATGGGGGCCCCCCCAAGCACTGTATACATAACAATTGATACGGCACACCAAAACCTGCCAAGGATTTCCACAGTGTCAGAGGTGCAAGAAGGGAATGGGGAACAGTTTGTTAATGATTACTACTATTTAAAGCATCTATAGAAGTGATGATTACCAGCACAGGGCCAATAGAGAGCTAATACTGTGCTTGAGGGAGGGAACCTCGGGTCCCGATGCGGTCACTACCTCTGCAACCCCTATTGCTACGTTACTGTTCTGTGTCAAATGCTGGACACCCAGCTGTCGCCCTGTTGGAGAATGGTCCTGTGAAACATTTAATAGGTGATATACTGTATATAAGGAACTGGTTGCTAATGGGGCGCTGGAACGCACTCAGTGCTCGAGAGACAAATGGTCAGAATGGGGTTTGTCACTTGATGATGAGGATTGGGAAGAAGATCTGGAGTCAGTTAGACGGGTGTCTGTGTGTCAAAAACGGTGCCATACAATTGTATATAATTCACCAAGCCTACCTTACCCCATCCATAGTAGCTAAATACAAGCCAGGCGCTAGTGAGACCTGCCCCAAGTGTGGAATACATGCCCCCTCTTTCTACCATTTATTATGGGAGTGCCCCCCGTGTATATATGTCTAATGGGAATGTGTGCAGCTTTTTCTATCCTTAACTGTGAAGTGTTATTTTTACTATTCAGTGATACGGACGGTATATGCTGCACAGCCTTACCCTGTTGTTACTAGATGTTGGTGTATTTTTGCATGTGATGCCCACTCTTATGTTTACCAAATACATGATATGACTGCTGAATGTAATTTTTAAAATATAACAAACTCCTAAGTCAGCTTATATAAAAGTAATCTGTGCAATTGTGTGTAACTGGCTGTGTGCTATGACCTTTTTGTACTTCATAAACTTTTCTATGGTTGAAAAACAAATACTTGAGCACACAATTGCATCTTATAGAAATGGCAATAAAACAATGCTAGAATTTTTAAACTGTGAAAACATAGTTTACAGTAGGTTGAAGTAATACACTTATGAAATATATAATTGTATGTGTAGTAGCAATGGCAGGCAGAGCTGTCCTGGAGTTTCACATTCTTAATTTCAATTTAAAGCGGTATTAAACTTTGACATAATATTCAATAAAAATGTGTTTTCCTAATTGTTATATCCCATAGAGTTATTATATTTGCTTTTGAGCATTAAGTATTATTATTCATTTTGAAATTACAAGCTCCCAAAGTACAGTTTTATTTGCTCTGAAAGCTGCCATTGCATTGTATTCATAACTGGTGTATTTATATTGTAATGTACCCAGTAATGATTTCTGAGCAGTGTAGCTGTGCAGAAACACGTCTGATTTTATGCCCGTTTGTCGTTCAAACCAGATGTTTGAACAACTAGTCATTCAAACAAAAAGTTGTTCAGACTCCTTGTATACACAGACGACAAAACGTTTGAAACGCTAATTACTGCTAATTTACATGTCGTTTGACTGGTCAATGGACTTGATAGAACAATGAACTAGATCAAATGACTCATCATACGACTTGTTGTTTGAAAGTCTATTTGTGTCAAACTAATAGACTTTCAAACAACAAGTTGTTTGTAGACATATACAGACCTAACTGTTGTTTGAACGATAGTTAGTCCATGGATCCGCAAAGCAGATCATTCAAAACTACTGCTATCAGTCTAATGATCGTTCGTACACACGCCAAACTGTCGTTCAAATGACCGGCTTGAACAACGAGTCATTCAGAAATATCAGACGTGTGTACATACCTTTATGTGTCCAAAACTGTCAGGGAATGTTTACATTCCTCTCTGCTACAATTAAGTAAACACCAGATAATGTTATCACCAGTTCAGATGCGGATCTCCCTGCAGGGAACATTCTGTTGAAAAAGTAAGTCCTGTGTTTTAACCCTTTGAATGCTGTTCTGCTTAAAAAAAATTGTGGTAGTATATTATATGCTGTAAATAATCTTTCAGAGTTTTAGAGCAAAGAAGAAATGCCAGGTTTTATACCACTTTAACCAATTCAGGACCATAGGCTTACAACCCCCTAGTGACTAGGCTATTTTTTACAATTTAGTGCTCTGCAGCTTCAATATCTCGCTGCAGAGCCATACTACTTAGTACACAAGTGATCCCCCCCCCCCCCCCCCCCCCAGGGCCGGGCGGACGCATAGGCTCACAAGGCCACAGCCTCGGGGCGATGGTCATCCAGCTGAATAATGGGCGCATTCTTCAATAGATGTGTCTGCCTGCCCGGCGCTTGCTTTGCTATTTACCGCTTCACATTTGCGCTGCTATGGTGGCAATCAAGCCGTTGTTATATCTTTGTAAGTGTGCAGCTCACGTAAGCCTATGCTTACTGACTGTGGCTGACACTTCTTACTGTTGGTGGGCTGGCTCTCGCGCGAGTCTCGCTCGTCCCCTTCTGTTGACACTGGCTGGCTTTGTCTGGTTGCGTGAGCCCGCCCCGCCCCCCTTCTTCTCATTAAGCATCACTCACAGGCATCTTCTGGCTGCACGGGCTGGCTGCGTGCTTAGGACTGTGCTGGGCTGGCACCTGGGGCCATTCACTGTTACACAGACAGTGAGTACTAGTAGTCCTGATTCCTGACAGTAATTGCCTGTTTGTTTGTTTGGTTGGTTAGTTAAGATCTGCCTGCATGCAGAATGTTTGTGGATATAAAGTATATAATTCATTCTGCACCTATAAAACACATGTGGCAGATAATGCTGCCTTCCTTAGAGGAAATTTAAAGTTTGATTAATAAGTAAGTTTAAACTTAAGTGGGGCTTCTTGCAACCCCCTGGAGTCCTCCTGTGCTGTGCCCATGACATCAATCCAAGTCCTTCTGGCCAGCAGCGCTGGCCTCATTCTGCGCATCTGCGGAACATGAAAATTGCAAATTTTGCAATGCGCAGTAGCTACTAACTGGCAGCAACCGACCAGCTTTGTGGTGGTCACCGCTGCTGGCCAGAGGGACTTGGACCGATGTGTTGTGGGCACCGGAGGACTGCTGGGGGCTGTAAAAAGCCACAGCTAAGTTTAACTCATTATTTGTAGACTTGACCTTGCTTTTTTTTATTTCTTGTGCTGTGGCATATGAGTCACAGCACCATCCTCCCCATTTAGCCCCCCCCCCCCCTGCCATCCCCCACTCTGATCAGCTGTAATGCAGAGCTCACTGATGGGCAGGGAAGAAGTGTCAGTACTTCCTCCTCTCTTCCTGTCCTCAGGAACACCCCCTGCACTGCTGCAGAGCTGCTCTGTGTGCGATCCTGAGGTAATTTATCTCACAACTATAGTGTACTAATAGCTGTATTAGTACACTATCGTTCTGAGCGAAATTACCTCAATACCGTACACAGTGCAGCTCCCTTACACCCGGTGAAGATAGGAACTATTGTGGGGGGGGGGCCGCACTTGGGCAGCTCAGCCTCTGTTGGTGGTGGACCTTGTCCCGGCCCTGCCCCTCCCCTTTTCTGCCAACCAACAGAGCTTTCTGTTAGTGGGCTCTGATCGCTCCTGCAGGGTTTTCTTTTTTTTATTATTTTGATAAAAATGTACTATTTTTTATTTCTTTATGTTTTAACCCCTCCCTCCCCCTGACAGCCAATGATAGCAATCGGCTCTCAGAGGCATCAGCCTCTGAGAGCCGATTGCTCTGTGAGCCTCTGCGAGTGACACGGCTGCCCCCAGTACAGAGCTGCTATAGATCGCAGCGCTGTACAATGTAAATAGATCTGCAACAAACAGGTGTCGCATGGTGGTTTGGGGGCCCCAGCGAGTGAGAGAGACCTGGGGCCCCTGGGCTGTCATGTGGACCAGTGTTTGTCAATGTAAATAGATGGTGGTTTCGCCATCTAACAGTCTCCTAGCAGCGATCGCCACTGGTAGACTGATCACGGAGTGGAGCTCCGTCACTCAAATGGGGATGCGCACGCGATCCCCTGTAAAACTCCGCCCCAGGACTTTCGGCGCTAAACGGTCCTGGGGCTCCTACCTTCCCAACGCCTATCGGCCTTAGGCGGTCAGGAAGGGGTTAAGGGGTTAAAATACTCTGAAGTGTAAAAAGCAGCCATGTCATTGTGACATAAAATCTGGTTCATTCAGCTCCCACTCAGAGAATTGACAGCTTATTGAACTTTTCAGCACTATACTGTTTTTAAATGATAATGTCTCTAATTATTTCTGTTGGTATTTGACCGCTAGTCCTACTACCTAATTTGCATAAGTAAAGCACCCTTGCAATGAAAAAGTAAAAAGGAGACACCTAGCAGAAAACACATGCAAAATCACTCATATCGTCTATGGGCTGCACACAAATCGCATTGGGATGCATTTTTCAGTGCGATTTTATGTGCATTTTAAAATCACACTGCAAGTTCTTTCTTCCTGCATTCTGTATTTAAAGTGGACCCAAATTAAAAATACAAGATTTCAGAAATAAAAATCTATTTTCTAAATTATAATAATGAATAGCAGCCTTTTTTCAGCTGCATGATGACAAATATAAAATATTTTACATTTATTGGAGGAACCCCTCCCTTCCTTTCAAATTGCCGGGAAAAAATCCGGCAAACTAGTGGAGTAGGTGGTGTCCGGCAATGGAGGAATTGCTAATGGCTGCCCCCAGTATACCCTAGTTATGAAAAGAGAAGGGTGAAAAGCATGCACTGAAATGCTCATAGGTTTGAAGGAGTGTTTATTTATCTTTGTATGTGTCAGAGTGGTGCAACTAAATATTTTTAATTTAAAAAAAATGTTTGGTTTGGGTCCGCTTTAAGTCGCACGTGAGTTGCATGCAATACTTTCCTATGGGAAATCAAAATCACATGCAATCACAGCATTTTTGATGCATTTTTGAAAAAAGAAAAGGGTGAAGGAAGGTTTCATAATGTGTTTTTTCACTCTTTAAATATGATTAATTATTAAAATGCACAACAGAACGGCACAAAAATGCATTAAAAATGCAGAAATGCATACAACACAAAAATACCTTGTTTTCAGCACATGCAAGTGTACTCCCAGTCTCTTATTGCCACACATGTTACCAGGGTACCGTCCTTTGCTATGGTAATGCGCGTTGGTATCATAGCATGTTACCAGAGCAACGTGCAGGTTATCCTCCTGGTAACACATGTAGCACTAATAGTGTAATGAGTTGTGTTCCCCTGGCATTAGTACCAGTTTAATTGTGCCTGATTTGCAGTGCAATTTTATCAGCCTTTTGTGCATCAGCTTCCATGTCACATGTCATTTCTGGTACACTCCGCCTCCAGTGACACATAATTTGTGGTACATATCAATACATACAATTAATAATATTAACATTAATAAATAAAATTAGCAGAAAGAAATGTATATTTCCAAATACAGCTGAAAGTATTGATATTATATCAAACTATATGATGTGAGGAAGTCATTTTCTTCATCCATCACATACCGACAGTTCCTCCCTTGCAATGTTTTGCCTTGTGCTATTTTAGATGCTGAATAATCTTGTTGCTGTTTCTAGCATCCACCAACACAGCCAAAATGTTATGGTTTTCTAGACGAGTTTGCATTTAATGCCTTTTTCATGTAAAAATCAATGGACCTTTTTATGATCTGAAACATTACAGATGACTGAGTGAATCAGAATAGAAAATTATCTTTGCCTTAGAAGGTGCCAGCATATTTCACTGTTGTGTAATAGTAATCAAAGCGAAAAACAACTATAGTTTCCCAGTTTTCCTTAGACTATCTACCCTGATGAGAACTGGTTGACTAATAAAAACAATTGTATTTCACCCCTCTAATTTTCCTGTGCAGTAGTTGTCTGTGTTCCTTGGGACATGCCGGCTGAACTGTCTGACTTGGGCTGGAAAGATGTGGTACACAGCATCATCTCTATGCACCAGTATAGAGAACTCTAGCAACCTTGTAACCTCTAACATAATACAACGTTTGTCTAAGCTACTTTTATTTATAAAAGATAGTAGGCCATTTGCTTGAATAACAAGGGAGTATATGTTAACCCCCGACCCCCCCCCAGCTATTTTTTTCCTGCCTGTCCTACCCACCTCATTAACTGAATAATTTATAGTTTAGTAAAGCCATACATACCCTATATTTGTAGCTTCTACTGCACGGTCAGTTGGTCACATGGTTCATGCTTCTGTTTGATTTCCCACTCTTTTTTTAGTGCAGATATACTGCCTTCTATTAGTGGAGTGTTGTGGTGGATTTGCTTCTTGCCTACTACTGTTTAAGTTGGCACTCAACCCCCTCCAACTGTGATGTATGAGCGGTTATTACTTAGGAATCAATGGCTGTAGCTGATCATTGGCTACAACTTGCGATTGAGCGCCAGTGTTGCGCAGTTAGGTTTAGGCACTTAAAGGTGGGGGTTAGGCATTAGGTGGGGGTGTTAGGTTTAGTCACTTAGAAGACGGATTAGGGTTAGGTATTAGTTGGTGGAGTTTGGTTTAGGCACTCAGAGGGTGGATTAGGCATTAGGTGGGGAAATTAAGTTTAGGCACTTAGAAGGGAGGGTTCAAGTGAAAATAGGTGCTGTATAGTGAATAGTGAAATATTTATAAACTAAATTGCCAATATTTTACAACTAGGGCAACACCGAGCGCCCAACTCAAGCAGTGCCCCTACAGTATTTGTGGTTCTCACAAGCAAGCTTCCAGTGCAGGCAGGATTGAGATTTAGAGAGGTAGCATGATCTTTGAATTTAAAATATATTTATTACTCTGTCAACATCCTAACATTAACCTTTGACATTTTGCATGACCTTAATCATAGTAATTTTCCTTTAAATGATAACCTCTTTCTACGCCACTTCTAACCTGATCGTAGTGTAAGCCCTCATACTGACCCTCTCCTAACCCAAACCTCAGGGCCGGCGCTACCATAAAGGCAAAGAAGGCAGCTACCCCAGGGCCCCAGAGTTTGTAGGGGCCCCCAGTGGCTACAAGAGGAAAAAAAAATTTCAAATCGGCCTTATAGTTTTTGAGAAAATCGATTTTAAAGTTTCAAAGGAAAAAAAATACACATTTAAAAACCTGCCGACTTTAATGGTTAATAGCAAATCCACCTTAAATGCTAGAAACCCTAAATTTGCAGGATATGTTAAAGAGATCATTGGGAATAAGAGGAAAAAACAATTTTTCAAAAAGACCTTATAGTTTTTGAGAAAATCGATTTTAAAGTTTCGAAGGAAAAAAGTATACTTTTAAATGCGGTAAATGTCACTTTTAGTAGCAAACCTAACGGTAGTGTAATTTTACATGCATCAAACGAAAGAGCAATAAATTTCCTGACGGGGTTTCCAGGGGGTCCATACGCAGCCGCAGCGCTTTGGCCAGGGATCGCTATACAGCCGCAATATGGCAGTATGAAGATCCCTGGCATTTTTTCCTATTTTTCCAATTTTTTTTTTTATGTTTAGAGTGTGGGAATTTTTTAATTATGTGGGGTCCCCCCTCCTGAAACTTTTTAACCCCTTGTCCCCCATGCAGGCTGGGATAGCCAGAATGTGGAGCTCCGACCGATTGGGACTTCACACCCTGACTATACCAGCTGCAAAAAAGGTCCCCTAATGCCGATTTTTTGATTTTTTTGTTCCGGGGTATATGTTGGGGGCCCCCCAGGTTTATTTTGCCCCGGGGCCCCATTGTTGCTTAAACCGGCCCTGCCAAACCTGACATGATGTTCTCATTTCTAGAACAATATACCGTAGTGGCTTCAGAAGTGCCAATAGCTAAAGTCAGGGCTATGGAGTAAGTACAAACATCATCTGACTCTGACTCCTCACTTTATGAAACCGACTCCGACTCCAGGTACCCAAAATTGCTCAGACTCTTTGATTCTGACTCCTGGGGACCCTTTCACACTGGTGCAGTGCGGCAAATTGTTGCACTGCTACCGCAGCCTAATGAAATCCTGTAGGGAAGTTCATACTTCTCTTGTTGCGTTACGCTGCGTCGAAAGTGCCTAATGTAACGCTAGAGCAGAACTACATTACCGTGCGGGATCTGCAGCGATCTGCGACGGCCCGGAAGTCATATAAGTCTATTGCGATGTGGGTTTTTTTAAATAGTTGATGTGGCGGCGTTACAGTGCACATGCACAGAAGCGTATTTTAACAATACGATTCTGCATACCCGAAGCAGGAAGTGACTGCAACCGCGCTCACTTCCTGCTTGGCTGGTGGCCAGATAGGGAACACCATGTACTGATGCCGTGTTCCCTGAAGGCCTATTTTTGGCAGTGCAATGCGGTGCGGTGCATCACTGACTCCAGTTTGCAGAGTGAAACCGGCCTGAGTCTAATACATACCAGGGCTGCAGAGTTGGTACAAAATATTCAGACTCTTCAATTTATGAAACCACTGACTTCAACTCCAGGAACCCAAAATTGCTCCGACTCCACAGCGTCAGCGTCATGCCAAGATCACATTGAACCAAGATGAACTGTTTGAGAAATGTACAATTGTTGTTTACTGCATTCTTTCAACTTGGAAGAATAATGAAGCGTAATGTACCGGTACATAGCTTTATAACTAAACCACCTACATAGTCCTGACTACTTTTGTTATACTCTTCATAATTTTAAAGATAATGCTTCTGAAGATTGGTATGTCCAAAAAGTTATTTCAAAGCCATATTACTGATGCTGCAAAAGTTGCTTATTTAATTTGAAAATGCGATGAAATAATAGAAAGTACATAGTTTTCATCTGACAGGCAAATATGAGATATCTATACTAAAATCTTACTTTCCTTCTCAAAAATAAATTATCTATGCAGCTAATCTACAGCATAAAAAGTGCACAGTGCATATTCTCGGATATGAGCTCACACACATTGGCATTAAATATCACAAAATGTGCCAGGGAAAATGTCTACTAGTAAGAACATTGTTCGATCATGATTTGTAATGCCACAAGAAGAAGATTAGAAATATGTGCTGTAATATGATAATAACATTGATCGAAATGCTGTTTAATTACCTCATAGCCAACCAGGAAATTCTCCTAACAGCATAGACCTCAAAGTCCCCATTTAACTTTACTTTCTATACCCTGAGCCAAATATTTCTAGCTAATTGAATGCTGATCACATCAGCAGCTCCACAATTCATTTTCTCAAGCGAGTAGGAAAAATGGTTGCTAAGATCAGACATTTTGGATTTTTCTTTATTGGAAAATTAATACAGCTTCAAAGAAAAATGTCTGTCAAAAAGCCCCTAGAATTATCTTATTGTAAATGTATATTGTCATGGTAGTAGAGTATAGTGTTATTCATCCCAAAGTAATTGGGAGTTTAATCACCTGCTGTACACTTTCATCTCTGCACCTACCTATGCCCAGATATTCTCCACTTTCTTCTCTGCATTTACCTATACCCAGATCTTCTCCACTTTCATCCCTGCATCTACCTGTGCTCAGATCTTCTCCACTTTCATCTCTGCATCTACCTATAAAAACAGGGAACACCAAGAGCCCCAATAGTGTAATTCGTACTGGACAAGGTGGCAATAAGTTTGTATTGCTAGATACTCACAAATCAGGGTCATTAGCAGGCAACTACTGTAAAGGCAGGTGGGGAGATTGTCCTGACCCCACTCAGGATTAAGAAGTCGCTCTCTGTAGACAGGAAGAAAGGGTAGCAACCCTCCACCAAGGGTGGACTCAAAATTGTATACAATGAACAGAGGCGCCAAAAGTATAAGATTAGATTAAATGAGCTTAAAGGGAACCAGAGAGGAACGGGGGGTTGAAAAAAGAAAATGATTTTATACATACCTGGGGCTTCTTCCAGCTCCATAAGCCTGAATCGCTCCCACGCCGCCGTCCTCAGCTTCCTGGATCCGCCGGTACCGGGCCCGTCACTTCCGGCGGACGCGGCCAATTGTCCGCATCACAGGGGCTCCCTCCATACATGTACGCATGCGGCAGCGCAGTAAGCAGCCACATGCGTATCTGTATGGAGAGAGAGCACCCTGTAATGCGGAGAATTGGCCGCGTCCGCCGGCCGACTTGCCGACTCGCGGCAATGACGGGACCCGGTGGCGGCGGATCCAGGCAGCGGAGGACGGCGGCGTGGGAGCGATCCGTGCGTATGGGGCTGGAGGAAGCCCCAGGTATGTATATTGAATCCTCTCTGGTTCCCTTTAAAAACCAACTTAAATGGCAAAATTGAAGGAGGAAGTGGTGGTCTTACCTCCCTCAAGCAGACACGACAATGACTGCAATTCAGAGTCAAGTCAAACACATTTATTAGGAACTCCAAAAAGAAATGCAATGCGTTTCGCAGGTTCAACCCTGTGTCATCAGGCAATATAGGGAGAAGTATCAAACAATCTGCACAAGGATTCAAGTTAAGCGCCTCTTTTTGGAGTTCCTAATAAATGTGTTTGTCTGAATCTCAGTCGTTGTCGTGTCTGCTTGAGGGAGGTAAGACCACCACTTCCTCCTTCAATTTTGCCATTTAAGTTGGTTTTTAAGCTCATTTAATCTAATCTTATACTTTTGGCGCCTCTGTTCACTGCATCTACCTATGCTCAGATCTTCTCCACTTTCATCTCTGCATCTACCTATGCCCAGATCTTCTCCAATTTCATCTCTGAATTTACCTATGCCCAGATCTTCTCCACTTTCATCTCTGCATCTACCTTTTCCCAAATCTTCTCCACTTTCTTCTCTGCATCTGCCTATGTCCAGATCTTCTCCAATTTCATCTCTGCATCTACCTATGCCCAAATCTTCTCCACTTTCATCTCTGCATCTACCTTTTCCCAAATATTCTCCACTTTCTTCTCTGCATCAACCTATGTCCAGATCTTCTCCACTTTCATCTCTGCACCTACCTATGCCCAGATGTTTTCCACTTTCATCTCTGCACCTATCTATGCCCAGATCTTCTCCACTTTCATCTCTGCATCTACCTATGCCCAGGTCTTCTCCGCTTTAATCTCTGCACCTACCTATGCCTAGGTCTTCTTCACTTTCATCTCTTCGTCTGCCTATGACCATGTCTTCTCCACTGTCATCTCTACATCTACCTATGCCCAGATCTTCTCCACTTTCATCTTCGCACCTACCTATGCCCAGATCATGCCCAGATCTTCTCCACTTTCATCTCTGCATCTACCTATGCCCAGATCTTCTCCACTTTCATCTCTGCATCTACCTTTTCCCAAATCTTCTCCACTTTCTTCTCTGCATCTGCCTATGTCCAGATCTTCTCCAATTTCATCTCTGCATCTACCTATGCCCAAATCTTCTCCACTTTCATCTCTGCATCTACCTTTTCCCAAATATTCTCCACTTTCTTCTCTGCATCAACCTATGTCCAGATCTTCTCCACTTTCATCTCTGCACCTACCTATGCCCAGATGTTTTCCACTTTCATCTCTGCACCTATCTATGCCCAGATCTTCTCCACTTTCATCTCTGCATCTACCTATGCCCAGGTCTTCTCCGCTTTAATCTCTGCACCTACCTATGCCTAGGTCTTCTTCACTTTCATCTCTTCGTCTGCCTATGACCATGTCTTCTCCACTGTCATCTCTACATCTACCTATGCCCAGATCTTCTCCACTTTCATCTTCGCACCTACCTATGCCCAGATCATGCCCAGATCTTCTCCACTTTCATCTCTGCATCTACCTATGCCCAGATCTTCTCCACTTTCTTCTCTGCATTTATCTATGCCCAGATCTTCTCCACTTTCATCTCTGCATCTACCTATGTCCAGAACTTCTCCACTTTCATTTCTGCACCTACCTATGTCTAGATCTTCTCCACTTGCATCTCTGCACCTACCTATGTCCAGATCTTCTCCACTTTCATCTCTGCACCTACCTATGTCCAGATCTTCTCAACTTTCATCTCTACACCTACCTATACCCAGGTCTTCTCCACTTTCATCTCTGCATCTACCTACAGTGGGTTGCAAAAGTATTCGGCCCCCTTGAAGTTTTCCACATTTTGTCACATTACTGCCACAAAGATGCATCAATTTTATTGGAATTCCACGTGAAAGACCAATACAAATTGCCCAGATGCCCAGATCTTCTCCACTTTCATCTTCGCACCTACCTATGCCCAGATCATGCCCAGATCTTCTCCACTTTCATCTCTGCATCTACCTATGCCCAGATCTTCTCCACTTTCTTCTCTGCATTTATCTATGCCCAGATCTTCTCCACTTTCATCTCTGCATCTACCTATGTCCAGAACTTCTCCACTTTCATCTCTGCATCTACCTATGCCCAGATCTTCTCATCTCTGAGAAGTGGATCGAAAATCGTACATCATTCCAAACATTTTTTACTAATAAATAACTGCAAAGTGGGGTGTGCGTAATTATTCGGCCCCCTGAGTCAATATTTTGTAGAACCACCTTTTGCTGCAATTACAGCTGCCAGTCTTTTAGGGTATGTCTCTACCAGCTTTGCACATCTAGAGACTGAAATCCTTGCCCATTCTTCTTTGCAAAACAGCTCAAGCTCAGTCAGATTAGATGGACAGCGTTTGTGAACAGCAGTTTTCAGATCTTGCCACAGATTCTCGATTGGATTTACATCTGGACTTTGACTGGGCCATTCTAACACATAGATATGTTTTGTTTTAAACCATTCCATTGCTGCCCTGGCTTTATGTTTAGGGTTGTTGTCCTGCTGGAAGGTGAACCTCCGCCCCAGTCTCAAGTCTCCAAGAGGTTTTCTTCCAAGTTTGCCCTGTATTTGGCTCCATCCATCTTCCCATCAACTCTGACCAGCTTCCCTGTCCCTGCTGAAGAGATGCACCCCCGAGCATGATGCTGCCACCACCATATTTGACAGTGGGGATGGTGTGTTCAGAGTGATGTGCAGTGTTAGTTTTCTGCCACACATAGCGTTTTGCATTTTGGCCAAAAAGTTCCATTTTGGTCTCATCTGACCAGAGCACCTTCTTCCACATGGTTGCTGTGTCCCCCACATGGCTTGTGGCAAACTGCAAACGGGACTTCTTATGCTTTCTGTTAACAATGCCTTTCTTCTTGCCACTCTTCAATAAAGGCCAACTTTGTACATTGCATGACTAATAGTTGTCCTATGGACAGAGTCTCCCACCTGAGCTGTAGATCTCTGCAGCTCGTCCAGAGTCACCATGGGCCTCTTGACTGCATTTCTGATCAGCGCTCTCCTTGTTCGGCCTGTGAGTTTAGGTGGATGGCCTTGTCTTGGTAGGTTTACAGTTGTGCCATACTCATTCCATTTCTGAATGATCACTTGAACAGTGCTCCGTGGGATGTTCAAGGCTTTGGAAATCTTTTTGTAGCCTAAGCCTGCTTTAAATTTCTCAATAACTTTATCCCTGACCTGTCTGGTGTGTTCTTTGAACTTCATGGTGTTGTTGCTCCCAAGATTCTCTTAGACAACCTCTGAGGCTGTCACAGAGCCGCTGTATTTGTACTGACATTAGATTACACACATGTGCACTCATCAGTCATTAGCACTCATCAGGCAATGTCTATAGGCAACTGACTGCACTCAGATCAAAGGGGGGCGAATAATTATGCACACACCACTTTGCAGTTATTTGTTTGTAAAAAATGTTTGGAATCATGTATGATTTTCGTTCCACTTCTCATGTGTACACCACTTTGTGTTACTCTTTCATGTAAAATTCCAATAAAAATGATTAATGTTTGTGGCAGTAATATGACAAAATGTGGAAAACTTCAAGGGGGCCAAATACTTTTGCAACCCACTGTATGTCCAGATCATTCACCACTTTCATCTCTGCACCTACCTATATCCAGATCATTCACCACTTTCATCTCTGCACCTACCTATGTCCAGATCTTCTCCACTTTCATCTCTGCACCTACCTATGCCCAGATCTTCTCAAACTTTCATCACTGCACCTACCTATGTCCAGATCTCCACTTTCATCTCTGCATCTACCTATACCCAGGTCTTCTCCACTTTCATCTCTGCGCCTGCCTATGCCCATGTCTTCTCCACTTTCATCTCTACATCAATCTACGTCCAGATCTTCTCCACTTTCATCTCGCGTCTATTTGAAAAGGGCGCCTGGAAAAAAAAGGCGCCTGTTGTAGCCCATATATGTCAAATTCGGCTACAAAAAGGGCGCCTGGTGTAGCCCATATACCAACTTGGGCTACAAAGGGTACCTGGTGTAGCCCATATATGCCAAATTCGGCTACAAAGGGTGCCTGGTGTAGCCCATATATGTCAAATTTGGGTACAAAGGGCACCTGGTGTAGCCCATATATGCCAAATTCGATTACAAAGGGCACCCGGTGTAGCCTATATGCTAAATTTAGCTGCAAAGGGTGCCTGGTGTAGCCCATATATGTCAATTTCAGCTACAAAGGGCTCCTGGTGTAGCCGAAAAAGCTAGTTTTAGTTTATAAAAATGATGCTGTTATAGGCAAAATTTGTTGGGCTATAAAAGGGCTTTAGATATAGCTGAGAAAAGTGATTACTATGACCTAACTTATCCCTACTCTCACACAGAACCCTCCCTTGATGGTGCCTAAACCTAACCCCCCTGGTGATGCCTAACCCCTCCCCGGTGGTGCCTAACCCTAAGACAGTCCCTGGTGATTACTATGACCTAACTTCTCCCTACTCTCACACAGAACCCTCCCATAACCCTAACTCCCCCTAGTGGTGTCTAACCCTAAGCCCCCCCCGGTAATGCCTAACCCTAAGACCCCCCCAGGTGGTGCCTAACCCTAAGACCCCCCAGGTGGTGCCTAACAGTGATGAGCGAAAATGCAAAAATTCTTTTCGCCGAAAAAAGCACTAATTTCTTTTCCACGGACAAATTTTCGATCGAATATTTTTGCTTTAATTTTCGCCTAATGTCCGTTATTTTCGCATTAAAACATAGTTCATCGTGTACGTATTTCCACATAGTCGTAGTACCGCTATGCAAAGCTTCGTCCGCTACACGTAGTTGACGTATGTATTGCGAAGTCAACTACGTGTGCGGTAACTGCGTCTATACGGATCATTGCGCATGCGCAGAAATATTATTGCCCTTCTATACGTATACAATTCCGCATTGGAAGGTGGAATGTACGCATGTATTAGTTCACCCATGCGCATATTTAGCGGATTATTGCGGAAATGTTTCCGCATAAGGGCATAAGCGTCCGCATACAGAGAAGTTTCTGTAATTTTCGCTGCTGGTCGAAACGCGACTATTTCTGAAGATTTTCGCGAAAATTCGCCGAATTCGAAAACGGGATTTTTGATGCGAAAAAATGACTTGGGCGAAAATTTGCAAGCAACACTGGTGCCTAACCTTAAGACTCCCCTGGTGGTGCCTAAACCTAAGACCCCCCCAGGTGGTGCCTAACCCTAAGATCCCCCAGGTGGTGCCTAACCCTAAGATCCCCCAGGTGGTGCCTAACCCTAAGACCCCCCAGGTGGTGTCTAACCCTAAGACCCCCCAGGTGGTGTCTAACCCTAAGACCCCCAGGTGGTGCCTAACCCTAAGACCCCCCCTGCTTTTGATGCCTAATCCTAACCCCCTCTGCAACCCCGAATCAGAAATCTTGGCTATAAAAGGGTGCCCCTTTGTAGCAGAATTAAAAACCTTGTAGCTGAATAAAAAATATGGGCTACAAAGGGGCGCCTTTTTGTAACAGAATCAAAACACTTGTAGCCGAATAAAAAATATAGGCAACAAAAGGAGTGCCTGACTGTGGGCAAAAAAAATATAGGCTACAAAGGGGCGCCCTACTGTAGCCCAAAAAAATATGGGCTACAAAGGGGCGCCCGCTTGTAGCCGATATTAAAACTCAGGCTCCCTTTTTCACCACCTTGTAGCGGATATTTGCAGAAATAACATTGGTGTCTATGGAGGCGCCCTTTTCATACAGGCAGTTCAGGTGCCCTTTTCAACGGATCCCTTCATCTCTGCATCTACCTTTGCCCAGGTCTTCTCCAATTTCATCTCTGCATCTACCTATACCCAGGTCTTATTCCTGCCTGGCTTGGAGGCAACAATCAACACTATTAATTTCTGGAAGACCTGCTGCCTAGCTTGGTTATTTACATAACATGTCTGCCTAATTATGTTATTAATTGGATGTTTTGCCCAATTATATAATGTTGGAGAGTGGAGATATGCCTACCTATTTTTGGTATCTGGAGGACATGCAGCCTAATTTTGTTATGTGGGACACATGCTGCCCTATTATGTTATCTGAGGGACAGGCTGTCATATTTTATGTAAAACCAACGCAGGTGAACTGATACATAAACTTTAGTACAACATCTAATAGTAGTTTGAGTGCAGTGACAAGTGGCATTCACTTCTTGGCAATACATACAATGTGTGGCAGTATGTATTTGCCAAGAAGTGGAATGTGGATGTGGAACGTGGATACAGAAGTTGGAGCGGCGTGGCACATTGCCTCTGGAATCCGGTGGTATGGCACACCTGAAAGCCAGCCAGATGGCCCACGGTCGGGGTTGAGCCTGTTAAAACCCAGAGCCATTCTTAAAGGTTTTAGCATGTGAGTGTGCACTTTTAAATCAAATAAATTGTCGTAATGGTTTTACACCATGGAGGATGTTGGCTTTATATTTTGAGGTAATATGCATATGAATACTACTTGAGAATTGAAGAAGAGAGTTCATGATAGGCATATGGTGACCTTGAGTACCCCAGAAGTGCTGTGGACCCAATCTTATAGAGAATCATGTCATAAGGGTGAGTGCTCCATCTTGAGGGTAAGGTGGTGTTGATCCACAAGTTCAAGCACACCCATGTCACAAACTGTTTCTTAATCAACTGTGGGACATCTGGAGGCCTTCATTGGTCTAGAATTCCTGTTCAAAAGGGACTTTATGCCTGTGCGCTTATGAACTTTGAAGCCCTTATAGCAGGGAAGTCGATCTACAGTCCTCAGGGGCCGAGGTCCTCATACATTTTTGGCACAGCTCAAATTAATTGATGGGACTGAATCAGGAAAGGTGTGGTTCATCAAGTAAAAGACATTTCTCTCTTTCTCTGTCCATCCTAAACACTGGCATGGGTATGGCCCTTGAGGACTGGAGTTCGACACCTGTGCCTAGTGACTGAGCAGATCTCGCTTCACTGTTGACAGATCCGTAAAAATGAGAGTCCCGGGTTGTTGCAGTGGGTTACAGATGTTTTAACATTGCCACTTTTACTTTGTACTACTACCCTACTTTAGTCAGGAAGCTCACAAGTCATATGCAGCGCATTCATTCTTTATAAAACCACATCATGTCACCTTCAAAATGTCATCATTTCTGTTCCATTTTTTCTCAAATCTTCTGTGTGGACTGACACAGAGGTTACGCATTTTTTTTCTTAAAACACCCCCAAATCAGCAGGAGGCCACTAAGAAGAACGACGGACTGGAGAAATAATATGCTTAAGATTAGTAATGTGCTTACAAATCTGTAGAATTAGATAAGCCAAAGATGAAATCTTATTTACCGAGGATACTTTTAAATAACACAGAGGAGCAATGCGATTTGGCCTAAAAGTGCTCGTAAATGAAATGCAATGTTAAATAAATGATAAACAGTATTTTATATTTTGCGCTTCCAGACTCAAAGTCAATAAATCTCACAGTTGGTGTTTAGCAGGAATAAAAGGAAAATACAGTGAAAAGTTATTGTTGTGAATAAGTAACAGATCACTGTCACATAAAATCTGCCACTGAGGGATCTCACCCTGTGCTTTAGATTAAATTCTCAGTAAACACCAATGTGTAGTAACTTATTAAAATACGTAATAGGTGTTGTTCCTCAATAATATTAAGCCCTGGTGGGGCTCTCTACCCACTGTTTATCTCCAGTTCAAATATGAATATTTAGAAATTTCAGGTGGCATGTAAAAACATTTCAACTACTTGTATAGTAGCATATCTATATCCATTCAGATAGGTTCCAGTGATGAACCATCACACACTAGTCAACAACGTTTCCTAAATTCTTTTAAAGAGGCACTGTAGTGACATATAATAGAATGTATATACTTCCTTTATCTATACTGTATATTGCTGTATATGGGTATGTAGCCCCATGCACCCAGTCAGGAGCGTAACTAGACATAATAGGGCCCCTCTGCAAAAATGATAGCATGGGGCCCCCTTTGTCCCCGAATCCCACAGGATTGGGACCTGGCCAATAGCAGCAGAGTGTTCTGCTGTAAAGCAGCCTCTGGAAGCAGGAAAACATTTACACAAGCTCCTGCACATGGTTTTTGTGAGTGAGATTCTTTGCTAATTGACTGCACTTGCGGTTGGGGAGAGGGATGTGGAGGGGCCCCCAAAGCCTCTGGGCCCCCCTGCGATGGCATGGGTGATTGCTATGCCCATGCACCCAGTGATGCTTAGCTTAGGCTATTTAGCTGTGCAGAATTTTCCTCCCAGAGCATTCTGGGAGACCAGGCATTATTTTCACTGGCTTCAGAACACTCAGTAAACAAACATTCCACAGAGCTACACCTGACGGGGACTAAATATGTTGTCACCTGTGATAAATTTTGGACTATATCTCAGATCTGCACATGACTTTCTTTTGTCCTCCTCTAGAATCCCCTCCTCGCATTCACGTATACAAGATTTTGCACGTGCTTCATCCCTCCTTTGGAATACACTGCCACAACACATCTGTCACTCTCCAACCTGTAACATCTTAGACGTATTCTCAAAACTCACTTTCTCCGACAAGCATACGCTGTACCTTAGGCCACTCCCCTTTGACCTAAGGATAAGTTGCACTCCTACTAGATATCATAAAAAACACTGCCTCTGGGTATGTTCATTGCATACTATCCCACCTCTTGCCTCCCCCCCCCCCCCCCCCCATACCTTTAGATTGTAAGCTCGCAAGGGTAGGGCTCTCTCACTCCTTTGTGTCTTAGAATTTGTTATACATTTCATTCATCATGTTACTATTGTCACTGTAATTACCAATTCTGTATTTTGTACCAATTGTGTATTTTGTAGAATGGTGTATACCATTGTCTGTATTATTATGCACCCCATGTTTGTACAGCGCCAAGGAATTTGTTGGCTCTTTCTAAATCAATAATAATAATAATGTAAATCAGGAAATCAGAGTGAGGGAACATTTTACAATGGAAAACACTGATTATATGATTTATAAACGAATATCGTAAAAAAATAAATACATTTTAATGATTACTACAGCTGCTGTTTAACCACTTGATGACCCACCCTTTACCCCCCCTTAAGGACCAGCGCTGGTTTGATTGATCTGTGCTGGGTGGGCTCTGCAGCCCCCAGCACAGATCAGGGTGCAGGCAGGGAGATCAGATTGCCCCCCTTTTTTCCCCCCTATGGGGATGATGTGCTGGGGGGGTCTGATCTCTCCTGCCTGCTGTGGGTGGCGGGGGGGGGCACCTCAAAGCCCCCCTCCGCGGCGAAATTCCCCCTCCCTCTCCTACCTGCTGCCTCCCCCTGGTGTTCCGGGCTGCACAGGACGCTATCCGTCCTGTGCAGCCAGTGACAGGATGTGGTCTGTCACATGGCGGCGATCCCCGGCCGCTGATTGGCCGGGGATCGCCGATCTGCCTTACGGCGCTGCTGCGCAGCAGCGCCGTACAAATGTAAACAAAGCGGATTATTTCCGCTTGTGTTTACATCTAGCCTGCGAGCCGCCATCGGCCGCCCGCAGGCTATTCACGGAGCCCCCCGCCGTGATTTGACAGGAAGCAGCCGCTCGTACGAGCGGCTGCTTCCTGATTAATTAGGCTGCAGCTGGCGACGCAGTACTGCGTCGCTGGTCCTGCAGCTGCCACTTTGCCGACGCACGTTATGAGTGTGCGGTCGGCAAGTGGTTAAAGCAAAACTTTAGGACGTATTAACCACTTAAGGACCAGCCTATGCTGGTCCGATCTGTGCTGCATGGGCTCTCCAGCCCACAGCACAGATCACTTTGAAGCCAGGGCGACCAGACTTCCCCCCTTTTTTCCCCACTAGGGGGATGTCCTGCTGGGAGGGTCTGATCGCCGCCGGCCATATGCGTTTTGCGGGGGGGGGGGGCTCCTCACGCTCCTTACCTCCCTCTCCCTCTCGCTACGTAATGCGCAGGACAGAATTCCGTCCTGCGCCTCCTAGGATAGGCTTCCGCCTATCAGATGCCGGCGATCCCCGGCCAATCAGAGGCCGGGGATCGCCGATCTGCAGCAGCGCCGTATGATGTAAACAGCGTTCAGAACCAGACCCATCCCAATAGACTTAATGGGCTTGGTAGGACAGCAAGGGAACCTAATAGCCCTATACAAATGTCAAAGCAGGAGGGCTGCAGGTATTAGGTGATGTAACTGTAAAAATAGAAAAAGGCATATGCACCTCCTCTGTTAGTTTTTTGAGCCCTCTGACTTTTTTAAAAGTTTTCAAGAACTATTAAATATTTAAATTAAAATAGCCCTAACGTATTTTGTTCTATAATGCATCAGTCCCTTAATGCATATGTAAATTAAACTTAAACATATTAATGAACACCTGTGATGAGTTATTCCAAAGGTAACCAAATAACATTGATGTACCGTTGTACGTTTGTGTTTGTCTTACGTAGGTTATATAAAGCCTTTTAAGAAATGTGCCAGACAGAAGATTTAACCAGCTGTCTACAAATTCTGATATGTCGGTTTTATATCCTTGTTTATATTCGCTAGGCTGTTTGTTTTTTTTAATGATCCAGGAGAATGTACTTTTTATTGATAGTGTTTTATTGTTGAATTACTTGTGTTTTAGCATTTTTGTTCACCATAACAAGCTGATGGTTGTGACACAAAAAGACTCAGGAAAACAATGATGGGCGTCAGGGGTCAAGGTAACTAATGACATCTACCAAATAGGGATTACAAAAGGGAGATCTATGGGGACATGGTATGGTACTGGCAGAAACTGGGGGCACAAAAGCACTGCAGACTCTCTGGAAAGCATCTTCTTGGGCATTGAAGCCACAGAAGTGTCCTTCCTGTATTTGGAATACCATTGTCATTATGTAGAAGTGTCATATTAATATTGAATCTGCCACGTGTCTGGTACACCAGAGGTGTACGGAGGCGGTGGCTGGATAGCGTAATCTCAAATCTCAGCTCCGCCTGTTCAATAAGCCAGCACCTATTCAGTAGGAGACCTTGGGCAAGTCTCCCTAACACTGCTACTGCCTATAGAGCGCGTCCTAGTGGCTGCAGCTCTGGCGTTTTGAGTCCGCCAGGAGAAAAGCGCAATATAAATGTTCTGTGTTTGTCTGTGTTTGTGTAATGCCTTTTATACACTTGCTATATAACATCCAAACCTAGGAAAAATTTAGAAAGATGAATCACTATACTGTAACTTGTGGCCGCCAAGAGAGTAGGGGCCCATGATCATCTGTGTTTCTGGTGTCACCTCTCTAGGATACTTAGCCTCTCCTTATGTGAGATGGCCTCTCTCTCTCACATACACACACACAGACCAAAAAGCCCTCTTAGGGCCTGAGCCCATGTAATGCTGGGGGGTCATACTTTCTGACCACCCAGCACAACAAGGCTAAGAGCTAGATAATGGAAGAGGTTACACAGGCTGCCCAGAGCAACTGCAGCTCTGGGCTTCCGATATCGCTACAAATAAAACACAATGGCAGCGCAGTGCGATGTTGCACTGCCTTAGTTCGCACTGTGCTGCCTTAGCGATGCAAGTATTCAGACAGGTACAAGACAGGACTATAGATTGGAGTGTAACTAGTAGTAACCACAGCTCACAGTCACATCCACAGAAGCAGAGCAAGCAGGCTAACAACAGTCACCAGCAAGCATCCACACGGACAAAACTACAGGAAAGAACATACCTAATAGCAACCGCAGCCTATAGTTACGTTCCTAGAAACTAGAGTAGAAGGAATACTACCAGTCACCAACGTGGTGATGGCAGAATCCAAGCTATCTGGATAATGGACTTCACTGATCTGGATGCAGCGAACGTCCATCAAGCATGGAACTAGGCTATACACAATAATAAGAAAAATAACAAACAGCTCAACTGACGGATAAATATATATTAGCAAGTCTGCATATATATTTATCAAGAACTAGCTAAAGCACAAGTAATAAGGTCGCATAGAACTACAATAACAGAACTATACAGAGTAACAAGGTGCCCAGTAAATTAGCGTAGTGACCACTATGACGGGCAGGGTAAGAAATGCGAGGCAGACTTTTATGCTGGCATCAGCCAATGGATGCAGGTATGCAAATCTCCACACAGCTGAATGGTAATCACTCAATCCTGAGCTGGCTTGATTACCATTTGCTAGCTGGCTGTGAATGAAAAGGATCCCCATAAGAAACACATGCAGAATTATGTAACAACATGCATGCTGGAAATCCAGGGCTATCTGGCCACAGCTCAGCTGCAACAAGCAATTGGTGGAAAGATGACAGCATCCTGAGCTGCCCAGAACTGCAGAGCGATTGCAAATGACAATGAGCCCCATTGCAAATGCACAACCGAATGCAAGCAGACAAGCCAGAACTGTCCGTTTGCAGCTCCACTGCAACGGACAGAATACACTACAGGAGGGATTCTTACAGCCCACTGATGCAGTTGTGTCTGCTTTTCAGTTAAACAACAATGTTACAGATGCTGAAAAGCAGACAGAAGCAGATACAACTGCGTTAGTGGGCCCAGGATATTACTAAAATGTTATGCAAAACAAAAGTTTGCCATTCCAATGGTTCTGGAGGTGTAGTTAGCTTACAGGGACAACAAAGGATGATTTGCATATTCGGCAGTGATGACGTGGGAGACATCATATACTCACTCCAACCTGAATTATTGCAAATAACTTCTGTTTTAAGAAGGCAAACTTTTGTTTTGCTTAAAATTTAAATAAGAGGGCTTTTTTGTCCTTAGTAGCCCCTTACACAGTTCTAGGAGTTCTGGTTCACAAGAAGCTTGCTGGGTGGTCTGTAACTCTGGGTGTTTCAAGTCCTACTCCATAGAGCCACATTAATCAATCCACTGATGAGGATCAACCAATCTGAAACAGTCTGTATGCATGTTAGATTATTGTGGCTATGTACAATTAACAAGCTGACACATCATTGCATTACAGTGGTAGTATAGCATATAATTTGGTTTGTGCTGCTCATCCCCTGGTATATATTATATTACCCTGTGAGCGTGCATAACCACGCCCACCTCTAGCACAGTTAAGCATATAAATGAGCAGAGCTCAGAGTTACCGTAAGTCAGATTCAAGATACTGTACCTGATTTACATCTATAATCTGTACAGAGCTGTACAAGTGAAGTAGAAGTGTACAGGTACAAAAGACAAAGATAAAAATGTTACCTAAAATAAAAATGACGTGAACTAAACAGAAAAATAAACAATAAAAACAATATTTTAAATACATTTTCAAGCCTACTTGGCCAGACCTTCAAGTTGTGCGTCAGCTTCGTTCAAGATCTTGTTTACTGTTTTTCGCAGCACCTTGATGAAGCGGCGGATCCCCTCAACATGGTTCACCAGGTGCTGTTCTCTCACTTACACATCTGTAGGGGAAAAACTATATAACAGCTTTGTTATATTTGGATCATCACTATAATCCACATGTGTATATTACACCGTTACATATAACCTTCACTATCGCTCCAACAAATGACTTTTCTCACCTCCCCTATGCTTCTACACTAGAACTAGCTAAAGGGCTTCCGATATCGCTATGAATAAAACAGTGAAAATAAATGTTTTGGCCAAAATGCAAAACGCTATGTGTGGTGAAAAATTAACACTGCACATTACTCTGAACACACCATCCCCACGGTCAAATATGGTGGTGGCAGCATTGTGCTCTGGGGGTGCTTCTCTTCAGCAGGGACAGGGAAGCTGGTCAGAGTTGATGGGAAGATGGATGGAGCCAAATACAGGGCAATCTTGGAAGAAAACCTCTTGGAGACTGCAAAAGACTTGAGACTGGGGCGGAGGTTCACCTTCCAGCAGGACAACGACCCTAAACTTAAAGCGGAATATAACCCTGCATTTCAACTTTGCTCTAAAACATTATTTACAGTATATTATATGCAACCAGCATTTGTTTTTTTACTAGACCAGCATTGGAAGGGTTACACAGGGCTTTAAAGTTCCTTTAGATTTCTGCAGACGCATCCGAAGCTGAAAAGAGATACATTTTGTTTACAGAAATGTATCTAAGTGTTTAATGTGACTCATCTCTCTGACTGAGAAGGAGCTTGGAGGACTGCCAAAGAGTGTGTAACTGTTTATCAATAGATACATAGAATGTAACAATCTGAACTTCTGCATATCTCTCCACGGAACTTGAAACGTCTGTGTTTAACCCTTCCAATGCTGGTCTAGGAAAAAAAAAAATGCTTTTTGCATATAATATGCTGTAAATAATATTTTAGAGCAAAGTTGAAATGCAGGGTTATATTCCGCTTTAAGGCCAGGGCAACAATGGAAAGGTTTAAAGCAAAACATATCCATGTGTTAGAATGGCCCAGTCAAAGTCCAGATCTAAATCCTATTGAGAATCTGTGGCAAGATCTGAAAACTGCTGTTCACAAACGCTGTCCATCTAATCTGACTGAGCTGGAGCTGTTTTGCAAAGAAAAATGGGAAAGGATTTCAGTCTCTAGATGTGCAAAGCTGATAGAGAGATACCCTAAAAGACTGGCAGCTGTAATTGCAGCAAAAGGTGGTTCTACAAAGTATTGACTCAGGGGGCTGAATAATTACACACACCCCACTTTGCAGTTATTGTTTTTTTTTTAAATGTTTGGAATCATCTATGATTTTCGTTCCACTTCTCACGTGTACACCACTTTATATTGGTCTTTCACGTGGAATTTGTGAGAAAACGCGGAAAAGCCGCCGCGTGTGGTGACAGCAAGGCGGCTAATTCCGTGTCCAGCGCGGTGGTTTGCACACAGAGGCATGCGTCTGGTACTGGGAGTGAACGTGGAAAAGCCGCCGCATGTACTGATAGCGGGGCGGCTGGTTCCGCGTTCAGTGCGGCGGTTTGCACGCAGCAGCATGCGGCTGGTGTGGCTGGGTCTGTTAGTTCACACAGATTCAGGAATACGCGCGCGCGCGCTGAGAGGCAGAACTTTTATGATGGCCAAGGGGGAATCAGCTGACCAGGCTGGTCAGCTGACCTCAGAGCTAGTGGCTATTGGTCTATCGCTTAGGGGTGGCGCCAGAGAGCGCTACTCTATATATAGTTACGGCTGGACACTCGCAAGTTGTCTGCCGTTGCGAACACTACGTGGAAGCAGATCTAACAGTGTGTTTGAACCAGGAGGACCTGGGAATTCACACTGAGCCAGATTACTACTGTATTATTATTGTGTTATACTTCAGACTAGTTCCAGGGTGTAGAGACCACGAACAGGGCCGGGCCGAGGCATAGGCTGGAGAGGCTCCAGCCTCAGGGCGCAGTGTAGGAGGGGGCGCAGAATTCATTCAGCTGTCATTCCTAATTGTGTTTGAAGCAGAAAGAAATAAGAAAAGGGGATACTTGGCAGTGACTGCAAGCAAGATAATTAGATATTAAGGTGTTGGGGAGGTTGTGGGCCCTGTGGTGCCTCTTAGTCTAATAGCAATCAGTGTTTGATGGCTCGGGTGGCAGGGATGGAGGGGCGCACTTTGGTGTCTCAGCCTTGGGTGCTGGAGGATCTTGTCCCGGCTCTGACCACGAACCTCACACTCAAGACTAGGGAACTTGTGTTATCATTCTGTTATACTTCAGACTAGTTCCAGGGTGTAGAGACCACGGACCTCACACCCAAGACTACTGAACTTGTGTTATCATTCTGTTATACTTCAGACTAGTTCCAGGGTGTAGAGACCACGGACCTGACACCCAAGACTAGGGAACTTGTGTTATCATTCTGTTATTCATCAGACTAGTTCCAGGGTGTAGAGACCACGGACCTCACACCTAAGACTAGGCATTGTTTGATATCTGTTATGACCTATTACTTTCCTGACTATCCCTACGCTCGATGATTCGGTACCACGCACATTTGATTATCTGTTGCCAACCCTGCCTGTCTTGGATACCGAACCAGCCTTCTGTCTTTGTACTGTATTTGTCCGTGTGTTGCTGACCCGGCTTGCCCGACCTCGAGAGCTATCTCTCCTCTTCAGGAGATAGTCTCCAGATCCACCTTCAGGTGTCACTCACTCTCTGGCCCTTCCTACTTCAGCCTGAGACTCCACCCCTTGGGAGATCTCAGGCTGCTGGAGCGTTCTCGTGCTTCTCTAAAGAGCAGTATTGTCCATACTGTCAAGGACCACCTGCTCATCAGGTGGATTACTCAAAGTAAATACAGTTGCACCAAACACTCACGTTATATACAGGTGTCCAGAGATTAGTACTATATCTGTATTATTGGTGATTCTGCAGATCATCAATAATCGGGTATATACCGTATTTTTCGCACCATAAGACGCTCCTGACCATAAGACGCACCTAGGTTTGGGGGACAAAAACCAGGGAAAAAATATAAATTAAACCTGGTGCATCTATGTTGCAGGGGCATCTTGTGGAGCTTCCCCCTAGCTGTGTCTAAGCTGCACTGACCAGCTTAAGAAGCCCCAACTTCCCCCCAGGCCCACTAAGCCTCCTGCAGCCCTGGCAGTGTGATCTGTGTGAAAAAGGGGGCACCTGAGGGAGGCAGGAAGATCATGAACTGCAGGGTGGGTGGCCTCCCATACTTTGATCTACCTTTGACACTTGTCCCCTCTCCCGCTAAGCATCCATGACCCTGGTAGCTAAGCAGCTCCCCAGCTAAGTGACCCCCGACAGCTAAGCGGCTCCAACCTAAGTCTCTTGTGAATCAGACACCTGTGATGCACCCCGCTAACTCTCCTGACACCCACAACACCTGAGCAGCCCAGCCCCCAGCTAAGTCTCCCGGCACCCCCAACACCTGAGCAGCCCAGCCCCCAGCTAAGTCTCCCACCCCCCAACACCTGAGCAGCCTGGCCCCCAGCTAAGTCTCCCGGCACCCCCAACACCTGAGCAGCCCAGCCCCCAGCTAAGTCTCCCGGCACCTAAGCAGCTCCCCCGCTAAGTTTACCGTCACCTCTGTCAGCTCTCGGAGGAAACTCTCATCTGATCCGGCCGTTTCTGTGTTAGTCCGCTCTTGCTTGTATTCTGTCTGGCGCTTCCAATCCCGGCTGCTCGCATCCCGGGTCCCGGGTGGCGTCCTCTCTCAGTGTGACCACATGATAGGTCACATGATGATCACATGATGGGTCACGCAGAGAGAGGACGCCAGCGGGGATGCGAGCAGCCGGGATTGGAAGCGCCAGAGAGAATGCAAGCGAGAGCGGACTGAGGACCAAAGAACAGCCAGGTCCGATAAGAGTTTACTCCGAGAGCTGCCGGGGGTGACGGTAAACTTAGCGAGGGGCCGCTCATGTGTTGGGGGTGACGGTAACCTTAGCGGGGTGGGCGCCCATGTGTTGGAGGTGCCGGGGGACTTAGCGAGGGGCCGCTCATGTGTTGGGGGTGACGGTAAACTTAGCGGGGTGGGCGCCCATGTGTTGGAGGTGCCGGGGGACTTAGCGAGGGGCCGCTCACGTGTTGGGGGTGACGGTAAACTTAGCGGGGTGGGTGCTCACGTGTTGGAGGTGCCGGGAGACTTGGTGGTGAGCCGCTTTGGTGCCGGATGACATAGGAGGCTTTGCGGGGGAGCCACTTAGCTGCCAGAAGGGCGGAACAAATGTTAGAGGTAGATGAAAGTATGGGAGGCTACCCGCCCACCCTGCAGTATGGGATCTCTCTGCCGCCACCTCTTTCACACATTTCCCAGTGCAGGAGAACACCGCAAACATTATTAATGGGAGGGGGCAATGCTGGGTGCTAGCCTAAAAGTACTATTCGGACCATAAGACGCACTGAGTTTTCCCCCCTACTTTTGGGGGAGAAAAAGTGTGTCTTATGGTCCGAAAAATACGGTACCTGTATTCTTGGTGATACTGCAGATCACCAATAATCAGATTCTCTCTGTGTGCTGACACCGATCGTTACAGAACGTCAGACCAAAACCAAATGGACGCACTGTATAGCCATGTTGAAGTCCTGACTGCCGCGGTAAACAATCTTTCCGGCACAGTTCTGAAGCAACAGACCCAGATCAGCCAGTTATTTGGGGCTATTCAGGAACTTCAATCAGCTATAAACTCAGTGCGATCTCCTCTAGTCACGGACATCCGTATGTCCGTACCCGAAAGGTTTTCTGGCCATAGATCTGACTTACAGAATTTTAGAAATAGAGTGTTATCATACTTTGAGTTGAGGCCTAATTCGTCTGGAACCGAGGCACAGAGAATTACGTTTATAAAGACTCTGTTGTCAGGGGATTCCCAGACCTGGGCGTATAGTCTCCTGATAGGGCATGAGGCCCTAGCCTCGGTTGAGGAATTTTTTAAAGCAATGGCTATAATTTATGATGATCCGCACATTGCTTCTACCGCTGAGCGGAAGCTCAAGACATTGCGGCAGGGCAAAGGTCCGGTTGAAAATTACGCTGCTGAGTTCAGGAAATGGGCAGTATCTGCGAGATGGGGGTCATTTGCACTGTTAGACTGTTTTTTGGCAGGATTGTCAGATGCAATCCATGACGTAATGATAGGACATCCTGAGCCCAAATCTGTAGATGAGGCAATTTCTTTGGCCGTGCAGATAGATCGCCGTTTGCGCTACCAGAAACAGATTCGTGGTGGGAATGCTGTAAGGTCTATCTCAGACGACTTTTCTCGATCTTCGTCACCCGCTGACGAGCCGATGCAAATCGGATATTCAGGGCTGAGTCAGGTGAAGAAGAATCACGAAAGGCCAAGAAAGCGCGGTCTATATGGTGCTAAGGGGCCAGGAGAATGCTGCCGTCTGGGGTGGGTCAACACCATAGGCGAGCAGTCGTTACCTCTAAACAATGATCGTCTGCTCCTTCCTTGCTCTATTGCATGGGAGGGTCAGACTAGTTCCGCAGAAGCCGTTGTGGACTCCGGTTCTGCAGCAAACCTCATAGATTACGATTTTGTAAAAAAATTGGGTATACCCCTGGTCCCATTAGACCGGCAAATTCTGGTCACTGCAGTGGATGATTCTCCGTTGCAGAGTGGTCAGACTCTCTTCCAAACCCCCTGGTTGTCATGTTGTTTAGGGGCGTTACATGAAGAGAGATTACAGTTCCTGGTGATGCCCATGGCAACCTCCACCATTGTTCTTGGTATGCCCTGGTTGCAAATCCATTTCCCACAGATTGACTGGGCTTCAGGACAGTTACTGAAATGGTCAGCCCATTTTCATCGGCATTGTTTGGGGAGAGTTGGGGTTGGTGCTACCAAGATACAGGTCGGAGAAGTGGCAGTGCAGGTCAAAGCCGAAGCTTTAATTAAATGTTCCGAGCCTGAGACCGGCCTACCTCAGAAGGTGGTCAGGGCACCTGCAGAGACGGTGGAGGACTGGATGCCTAATCTGGGCCCTTGCCAGCGAGACATTCTAGAGGGTAAAACATCTAGTCAGACCTCACCGGGTACTTTACAACATTTACCAGTGTCAAGGAAACCCCGGACTCAGAAAAATCAGACTAATAAGAGAAAGTCTGTAGAGTGTGAGTTTTCCCCTGGGGACATGGTGTACGTATCCTCTCGGCATGGGGCCCTGAAGCGAGCATCACCCAAACTGGGTCCTACATTCATAGGACCATTCCCAGTGACCAGGAAGGTTAATCTAGTCACCTATGCTGTAGATCTCCCAGCCAACATGCGAGGTGTGAGCTCATTTCATGTGTCCTTGCTCAAGCCGGCAGTGCACGTGGATTCCGTTTCCCTCCCCCCCTGTGTTGATTGATGACCAACTGGAGTATGAAATTGAAAAGATTCTGGACTCACGGCTTGTGCAGAACTCCGTACAGTATTTGGTTCACTGGAAGGGGTATGGCATAGAGGAAAGAACTTGGGTGCCAGACTGTC
The DNA here is from genome assembly GCF_040937935.1 of Hyperolius riggenbachi. Classification (NCBI taxonomy): domain Eukaryota; kingdom Metazoa; phylum Chordata; class Amphibia; order Anura; family Hyperoliidae; genus Hyperolius; species Hyperolius riggenbachi. The sequence continues at coordinate 526,088,409 of NC_090646.1, read as the reverse complement.
GTATGCACGCAGAGGAATTAAAGAAGAAATTCCATAACTTGCATCCTGGAAAGCCTGGTGGGAAGTGTCCGGAGTCCACTCCTCAGGGGGGTACTGTGAGAATACGCGGAAAACCCGCCGCGTGTGCTGACCACATGTACTGATAGCGGGGCGGCTGGTTCCGCGTCCAGTGCGGCGGTTTGCACGCAGCAGCATGCGGCTGGTGTGGCTGGGTCTGTTCGTTTACACAGATTCAGGAATACGCGCGCGCTAAGAGGCAGAACTTTTATGATGGCCAAGGGGGGATCAGCTGACCAGGCTGGTCAGCTGACCTCAGAGCTAGTGGCTATTGGTCTATCGCTTAGGGGTGGCACCAGAGAGCGCTACTCTATATATATATATAGTTAGGGCTGGACACTCGCAAGTTGTCTGCCGTTGCAAACACTACGTGGAAGCACTCAGACCTTAGTCAGATCAAACAGTGTGTTTGAACCAGGAGGACCTGGGAATTCACACTGAGCCAGATTACTACTGTATTATTATTGTGTTATACTTCAGACTAGTTCCAGGGTGTAGAGACCACGGACCTCACACTCAAGACTAGGGAGCTTGTGTTATCATTCTGTTATACTTCAGACTAGTTCCAGGCTGTAGAGACTACGGACCTCACACCCAAGACTAGGGAACTTGTGTTATCATTCTGTTATTCATCAGACTAGTTCCAGGGTGTAGAGACCACAGACCTCACACCTAAGACTAGGCATTGTTTGATATCTGTTATGACCTATTACTTTCCTGACTATCCCTACGCTCGCTGATTCGGTACCACGCACATCTGATTATCTGTTGCCAACCCTGCCTGTCTTGGATACCGAACCAGCCTTCTGTCTTTGTACTTTATTTGTCCGTGTGTTGCCGACCCGGCTTGCCCGACCTCGAAAGCTATCTCTCCTCTTCAGGAGATAGTCTCCAGATCAGTTAGTGACATCCACCTTCAGGTGTCACTCACTCTCTGGCCCTTCCTACTTCAGCCTGAGACTCCACCCCTTGGGAGATCTCAGGCTGCTGGAGGGTTCTCGTGCTTTTCTAAAGAGCAGTATTGTCCATACTGTCAAGGACCACCTGCTCATCAGGTGGATTACTCAAAGTAAATACAGTTGCACCAAACACTCATGTTATATACAGGTGTCCAGAGGTTAGTACTATATCTGTATTATTGGTGATTCTGCAGATCATCAATAATCGGGTATATATCTGTATTCTTGGTGATACTGCAGATCACCAATAATCAGATTCTCTCTGTGTGCTGACACCGATCGGTTTAAAATTCCAATAAAATTGATTCATGTTTGTGGCAGTAATATGACAAAATGTGGAAAACTTCAAGGGGGCCGAATACTTTTGCAAACCACTGTATATTACCCTATATATTGAATCTCCTGGTGGACTGCACTCCTTCCCCTATACAGCTCAAATCTGTCTAGTGCAACCATTTCCCCTTAACATTGTTCACTAGTGGTATTCCTTCTGTCTCCTTGTCAATTTGGGGTCACCAGTAGTCAACTCGCTCCCCCACAGTGTTCCTGTTCCCACTTGACTAGTGTACCCCATTCCTCCTCCTTGATAGGTATAGGTTTCTCTAGTGGACTTCTCTACCTCAGGCATCTACTGAATCACAGGCATTAGTATGACCTTCATTTTTTACCTCTCTTTTGTATTCCAGATTCACGATGCAAGCAACAGCAGGTAGTGGAGGCATTGGAGGCAGAAGCACCAATAGACAGTGAGTACTGTCTAGGTCCACATGTCTGGAGCAACAGCATGACATGACAGAGTGGTCATGTAGTAATCTGTAGTGGGCTACCTCCATCCGCAAAATAGCAGTTTTTCTTTGTCTACTTAAAATAGGAATATCCTCCCAAAACTAAAATTTCAGTAACTGCTCTTAGTTATATAACAGAACATTTAAAAGGATTCCCAGGCCTTCTCTGTGTCTAAAAAGTTCCATTTTGGTCTCATCTGACCAGAGCACCTTCTTCCACATGGTTGCTGTGTCCCCCACATGGCTTGTGGCAAACGGGACTTTTTATGCTTTTCTGTTAACAATGGCTTTCTTCTTGCCACTCTTCCATAAAGGCCAACTTTGTGCAGTGCACGACTTATAGTTGTCCTATGGACAGATTCCCCCACCTGAGCTGTAGATCTCTGCAGCTCATCCAGAGTCACCATGGGCCTCTTGACTGCATTTCTGTTCAGCGCTCTCCTTGTTCGGCCTGTGAGTTTAGGTGGACGGCCTTGTCTTGGTAGGTTTACAGTTGTTTACAAAAAATACAATGTATTATGTGCTGCGCTCTATCCCTCACTAGGACCACAGCACATATATATATATATATACCAATCCCTTTCCTCCGTGGATCGCTTTATTTGCAGATTACCAATCTGTAACAGTCCAAACGTTTTTCAAAATACTGCGATCGCTTCTTCTAGTGACATCAATCTTTACCAGCACTCCAAGAAAACACCTTGAAAGAGGGAAAAAAACACATATGGTGTAGCCAGTTTAAAACCCTAATCTATCACCCTCATGTGACAGGCACCCATAGACATACAAGGAGTGAGTAAACACTGAAGGGGTCCACCACCTGCGGGCTCAGGCGCTCCCCCCCATATGTCCCTGCTCACCAAAAGCTTCGCCTCTAATCATTCATCAATGTCTGCCACCTGGGCATTTCCTCATGGATATATCTGTAATCAAACTTAGAGAGATGCGCTATGTGTAAAACCACTTTTAATACTTAGATTAAAACGCATAGTAATGCCCGTACATTAAAAAGGTATAACAACAGCGTTATATATCACCATCCCCTCGGTCAAGGCAGGATTCAGCGTCTCGCGTCTCCACAGCCTCCACGCCGCCTCATGGACTCAGCTCGTACGTCCTGTAGCTCCGCCCCGGGTCATCTAAGTCCATGAGGCGGCGTGGAGGCTGTGGAGACGCGAGACGCTGAATCCTGCCTTGACCGAGGGGATGGTGATATATAACGCTGTTATTATACCTTTTTAATGTACGGGCATTACTATGCGTTTTAATCTAAGTATTAAAAGTGGTTTTACACATAGCGCATTCTAAGTTTGATTACAGATATATCCATGAGGAAATGCCCAGGTGGCAGACATTGATGAATGATTAGAGGCGAAGCTTTTGGTGAGCAGGGACATATGGGGGGGGGAGCGCCTGAGCCCGCAGGTGGTGGACCCCTTCAGTGTTTACTCACTCCTTGTATGTCTATGGGTGCCTGTCACATGAGGGTGATAGATTAGGGTTTTAAACTGGCTACACCATATGTGTTTTCTCCCCTCTTTCAAGGTGTTTTCTTGTAGTGCTGGTAAAGATTGATGTCACTAGAAGAAGCGATCGCAGTATTTTGAAAAACGTTAGGTTTACAGTTGTGCCATACTCCTTCCATTTCTGAATGATCGCTTGAACAGTGGTCCGTGGGATGTTCAAGGCTTTGGAAATCATTTTGTAGCCTAAGCTTGCTTTACATTTCTCAATAATTTTATCCCTGACCTGTCTGGTGTGTTCTTTGGACTTCATGGTGTTGTTGCTTCCAGTATTCTCTTAGACAACCTCTGAGGCCATCACAGAGCAGCTGTATTTTTCTGACATTAGATTACACACAGTTGCACTCTATTTAGTCATTAGCACTCACCAGGTAATGTTTGTGGGCAACTGACTGCACTCAGACCAAAGGGGGCTGAATAATTACGCACACCCCACTTTGCAGTTATTTATGTGTAAAAAATGTTTGGAATCATGTATGATTTTTGTTCCACTTCTCACGTGTACACCACTTTGTATTGGTCTTTCACATGGAATTCCAATAAAATTGATTCATGTTTGTGGCAGTAATATGACAAAATGTGGAAAACGTCAAGGGGGCCAAATTGTGAAGACTGACATGTGAAATAATTGGAAATTGCTTACCCAAGAATTTCCTCCACTGGAGGATCTGCTGCCTCGTCATGTTGGTCTGCATGTGGGCAAAACCACATATCGTCACATGCGCTACATAATAGCTGGAATCAGAAGGCAAGCACCTTGGATATGTCCAGAAGATGACCATGCTTACTAAGCCATCATCACAATGCTTAGACTAGGACGAGCGCTGGAAGAGACCATTGCATTTCCCTACTTCACCACTCACTGTCTGCCAAGCAACCACCCCCACACCACCTAGGCCATCATCATGCATACACACTATCTCAAGACTGGGCCACATCATGTTTGACATGACAGTACTCACCAACTTCTTGTGGGTGCCAAACGCTTGATGGCCCAGCTTTCTCCTCATTCCCCAGTATATTTTGCTGTTGGTCTGCAAAGAACACCCAAAAATGTCTACATTTTTACCTTTACTTCAGGATTCCTTTAACGGAGCATAATATAAGGAAAAAATGGCTAGGAATTGGGGGCGTGGTCTGTGTTGACGGGTGGAGTTTAGAGCACCAGAACCTCTGGGCCTACAAGCTCCTGAGGTGTAAATGCCCACACCCCCAACATATTAAGGTTTCAGGCTACAGTCAGAGTTTCCTTGCATCCTTGTAATAGCAGGAACAAAATGGAATGGGAAAGCAGTGCCGTATGTTATCTGCACATTGCTTCGCATGTCGCTGTTAATGCATGCATTTTGTGGTAATCACGAGAAGAGGGAGATTGGCACACATGCAATGAAAAAAAGAAATGGAGTGCAAGGATCCAACTGAATAACGTTCCAAATTAATTACCGTACATTAGCATGATGTTTGCGTGCAAACAGAACCCTTGTATATTTTTATCTTGAGCGGTGGTGCCCAACCCATGGCTAATTTTCTTCTCAGTTGTCAGCCCACTGCTGAACTGTTGATGACACTGGTATTGCTGAACAACGGTACCCAAACACTGTGCCGGATCAGCCTACTTCACAAGCAAGATGTGATTTTTAAAGCAAACTGTAATGATCGCTGCTGCAGCAGCTATTGCTGGAAGTAGTGCTGCAGCTCAGGCAGTTCTGATGTCTTTCCATGCAAGCTGCATAGCCTTGTCTGTCTTTCCCTGCTGTCAGCTTGTGACTGATTATCATTCACCTGTGTGGGAATCTGCATGTCTGCTCCCATTGGATGACCTCAGTATAAAGATCTGCTTCCTGCAGGGTTTCCTTGGGTTTTCATAGCTTCAGCTTAAGCCTGCCTTGCTGTCGCTTTAGCCCCCGATCGTGTTTCTTGTTAAAGATACTTTGCTGGTCTTTGCATCATATATTGGTTCATTGCCAATATATATGCATACCAGCACGTTTATTATTTTCCTTGTATTTGTGTTACGTGATACATCAGTGTCGCTGATGTATACGTACACGAACTGTTTATATCCTGTGTTCAGTTAGTCAGTTTTCCAGCACGTTTTGGTAGTTTGTGCGTACCGTGAACACCCGTGCTGAGCTAGTTATCCTGTTCCTGGTCCTGTTTGTGGATTGCGTTCATCTCTGCGAAGAGATAACGAATCCTTCTGAATCCTGTTCTGTTACCGTTTGTGGATTGCGTTCATCTCTGCGAAGAGATAACGAATCCTTCTGAATCCTGTTCTGTTACTGTTTGTGGATTGCGTTCATCTCTGCGAAGAGATAACGAATCCTTCTGAGTCCTGTTCCCTGTGTTACTCCATTCCTAGTCAGCGTTCCTGCTTATGTCATATATCGGTTCATTGCCGATATATACATATGTTAGTCAGACGTAACAAATAGTTTCATTGATAGCTGTAATTGTAATACGCTAGGAAAACATACTTATTGTATATTTATCTGTGTTACGTTCATCTATCTTAATCCTGCTATTTTCTGACTATCCTGTCCTGTCTTTGTGAGGCACGCCATCGCCGCATCGCATTGGCTGCCTCATTCCAGTCTGTCTGGTTTTGGACGCTTGCTGTCGCTAAGTAGCCGCTAGCTAGCAAGCGTTCATTCTGTCTACCTGTCCTGATCTCCTCAGTTCTGGTTTGTGCGCTCAGCGCTACTTTGCGCTGAGACGTTATAACGAAAGCATTGTTTGTGGCTGTCAGATCTGCACCAGCTCCGTGCGCCACAATCTCCTATTGGAGTCAGTCCTCCCCTCCACTATACTAGGGATAGCCTGTTTCCTGGTGCTAGTGTGTGTACCTTCTCCACACCAGCTCATGCGTTGCATGCTGACTGTGGAGAATACACCACCAAGCCTTACATTATGAAAACCCCATTACCAATCCCCATTGTGGGGGGGATTCCCAGAAAGTATGACACTGTTAATTATGGTTCCTGTTCCTTTAAGAAATTTGAAGAACTTAGCTCTGAAACAGAAAATGAGTTTTTCTCTGAATGTGCCAGGTTCCTGACCAATCCTGATCTCCAAGCGACTCCTGTTTCAACCTGGGCACTCCAACTAAGTTATATTTTGTTTAAAGGGGAATTATTCCAGTGGGCATTTGATGTTCTCAATCATTCCGATTTGAAAGAGAGACCACTGGAATTTCTAGCGTTTGTGATCCATAACTGGTTGCGCATAGATCCATTGCCTTTTCCTCTTAATGAACTCCTGGCAGCAGGCCAATCAGCTACTCCTTCAATTGCTTGCAAGAATGAGCAGCAAGCAGAAAGTGTTACTGATAATTTTCCTGCAGCTTTGAATAAATCACCAAAAACCGCAAGGTCAAAGGCAAAACGCAAACGTTCTAAGAAACGTGTCCAATCTGCAGAATCGTTATCCTTAGCGACTGAGACCTATAATGAGATTCTGCCATTAACAGATAATGAAATGCAATTGTCTTTCAGGGGAGTTAAATGGACTTATGAAACTACTAATGAACTTTCCTCCCTGGCTAGGGAAAATAAAGATTTTTGTTTAAAAGAATTATCTGAGTATGATTATGATGAGATATTACAGAGTATTGAACAAATCAACTTATTTGTGAACCAAGGGAAGTTTGCATACACTACAGTTCAACACTTGCTACAGGTATTGGAGATTCTTAAGAATAAGGAATCTGCCAATCACCTGCTAATTAACCCTATACATGTGCCTGCCACAATCATATCTGCAAACCATGATCTGCCTGTTAAGTATGCTTGGAATCCTCCATTTGAGAAAGGAGAGATGGAAGCTCTGGTCAATGAATGGAAGAATGATTCAAGTTCATTTTGTCAATTTTACAGTGCAAAAAGTGAATTGGTATTGAATGCATGCATTAAGTCTGCCTATAACCTAATAAAAACTGGTGTGTGTGAGTATGACTTTGTGGCTCCATTGATTGATGTGTGGGAACTGATTTTGGATGATTTTTTTGTGACTCCGAATTCGCAAATTTGGCGTTCTGACCCGCCTGCTTCAGCACCTTTGGCTGATTCAGCAGGTGATTCGGAGCTCTTTTTGTGTGAAATTGAAGTTCCTGCAATTCCACCCTGTACCATGGATAACTCAGTGTTACTTCCCAGTAAAACAGAAGCCACTGATACATTCTTAACCTTGCCCTGCGCAAATTTCTCAGCAGAGAATCCAGAGGTCCTGCTGACTTCCGAGTCCAGCCTAGCCAGTACTCATGACTCTTTGTTTAGTGAAACAGACACCAGAAAAATCTTGCCTGTCTCTGCAAACACTTCTGCAGAAATTACCTGTGTTAATAAAGTTCAACTCCTGTCTGATCCAGCAGATGCGCAAACATTGTGTCTTGATCTTCCTGTTTCTACACCTTGCTCTAGTTTCGTGAATAGCTCAGAGCATCTGCTATGTGAACCTGAAATCGCAGAATTATTACCTTGTTCAGAAAATTTTCCAATAAATTTGCCCTGTACCATGAATTGTGCAGTAGATCTCTCCAATGAAACTCAGGTCACAGAATCATTATGCTGTCCAGCAGGTGCTTCCATGGTTTTGCCCTGCAATATGGACTGTTCAGTGATCCTGTCCAGTGAAGCTGTGGTCGCAGAGTCTTATGCTTCACCCAGTACTTTGGATACTTTAAACCCTCTAGCAGAGGAGGCTGAAGCACTGCTTACCTCAGTTGGTGTTGCAGTAATATTCACTTGTCTAGCAGCTGTTTTGGAATTACAGTCTGCTCTAATAAAACTTGATGAATTTCTGCCCAGCAAAGCAGAAGCCATTGAAATATTGTCCTCGTCAGCAAGTGTGTCAGATACCTTGTCCTGTACACAGTCTGATTTAACCAATGTTGTTGAGTCCCTCTCCAGTGTTGTAACAGCCGAGGAACTCCAGCCCTGTCCTCTGAATGTTTCAGAAGTCTTGCCCTGTAACATGGATAATTCTGATTCTCTGGTCAAAATAATAGAAATCTCAGAATTTCAGTCCGGTCTGATGAGTGTTCCTGAAACCCAGCCCTGTATCCTGAAAGATTCTGGTTCTCTGGCCGCTGTGGCAGAGGTTCCAGAGTCCCCTTCCTGTCCAGGGAATTCCTCAGTTTTGCCTAGTCCAGTGGGGGCTGCTGCAATACTGACTTGTTCTGCAGCGCCTCATGAGCTCCAATCCAGTGTATTAAATGAGTCTCTGTCCAGTCCAGAGGTAGTTGTGGAGTCCCTGTCTGGTTCAGTGCATACATCAGAAGATTTGTCCTGTCTTGTTAGTGCCCCTGAATCTGATTTGTTACTGACTTTGCTGGAATCAGCGACATCTAAGTCTGATCCAGCATTCTCGTGTAAAAGTCCAGTAGTTGCGAAGTTTAGTCATGATGATTTTTTTTTGGCCAGTCCTGGTTTTGGTCCTGTCTTGGCTGACCCTGAGGCTCACAGTTCCTCGACATGCCCAGAGGTTTCTCTTGTGCCAGTGTGCCCAGATGTTCTTTGTGTGCCAGAATGCCCAAGTGTGTCTAAGGTGTTAGCGTGCTCTGATGCTTCCTTAGTGGGAACACGTTCTGATATTGCCAGTCTGCCTGCATGCCCAGAGATGGTTCTGGTCCCTGAAAGCCCTGATATTGATGTTTGTCCTTGTGGCCCTGACTCGGGAATTGCCCTAGGTTCCATAGGGGTTCTTGATGGTTCTCCATGTGAGCCTAAGGGGCATTCTGACCTATGGAGATCTCTTTGGAGCTTCAAGGTGTTCTGGGAGGTCTCTGAGAAAACTTGTCCTGGTACCTTGGACTGGTTCAACAGTGGGTTTTGTGTTGGTAAAGACAGTACCGGTGGGCATTGCAAAGGCTTTGTCGTTTCTGAACGGTTCCTGGAAGGCGGTGGGTATCGCTCAGGGAGTTTCGGAGGGCTTTCTTCTGGAAATCATGGTTCTGATGGGTGTCACACTGGGGCTTGTAGTACTGATGGGCATGGTTCTGTAGGTTCTGGTTCTGATGGGTCCAGTCTTGTGGGCAGGGCCGCCATCAGAAATTTTGGGGCCCCTCACAAATCATCAGTCCGGGCCCCCCCCCCCCCAAACTGAGAAATGTGCGTAGCCATTACATGTTGGCAGAGCTAGTTGGAGACTTGCTGTCCACAAATTAATCACGAATAACCACGGTGGATACTCGTGATTCAAGTTAGCTCTAATTGCCACAGCTGAGCGGCTAGATGCGGCGGGGTTAATTACCCAGACCGCCGCTCTCCGCCCAGCGTTTCAACGAGGTGCAAGTTTCCGAATGGACGCGTTGCAAGCCTCGATATCGAGCACTTCCTCCTTCAAGCCGGAAGGAGGAAGTGCTCCATCATTTTTTTAGAACCTCCCAGTTTTATTTTCTGTTTAAAAAAACTAAAAAAGTAGGTTTAATGCTATTGTCTCATATGGTAATGATTCAGCTTTTCCCATAGTCTCGCAGTTAGCAATCATGTGACCCCCAACAAGACAAATTCAGCAATCATGAGTCCCCCAACAAGACAAATTCAGCAATCATGAGGCCCCCAACAAGATAAATTCAGCAATCGTGAGACCCCCAACAAGACAAATTCAGCAATCATGAGGCCCCAACAAATCATGAGGTCCCCAACAAATCATGAGGCCCCCAACAAGACAAATTCAGCAATCTTGAGGCAATGAGGCTCCCAACAAATCATGAGGCCCCCAACAAGTAAAAATTTAATCATTAGGCCCCCAACAAGACAAATTCAGCAGACATGAGGCACATAAATAGACAGCATTTCACATAAATAGGCATAATGCCCCCTTATTATGGTAGACACCTCTCACCTGGATTCTGACAGGGACCCCCAGGTTAGGTAGTGAGTGACATGGAGCCCTTTTAGGTAGTGAGTGAGTGACAGGGAGCCCCTTTAGGGAGGGAGTGAGTGACAGGGAGCCCCTTTAGCTAGTGAGCGAGTGACAGGGAGCCCCTTTAGGGAGGGAGTGAGTGACAGGGAGCCCCTTTAGATAGTGAGTGAGAGACAGGGAGCCCCTTTAGCTAGTGAGTGAGTGACAGGGAGCCCCTTTAGCTAGTGAGTGAGTGACAGGGAGCCCTTTTAGCTAGTGAGTGAGTGACAGGGAGCCCCTTTAGCTAGTGAGTGAGTGACAGGGAGCCCCTTTAGCTAGTGAGTGAGTGACAGGGAGCCCCTTTAGCTAGTGAGTGAGTGACAGGGAGGCCCTTTAGCTAGTGAGTGAGTGACAGGGAGCCCCTTTAGGGAGTGAGTGAGTGACAGGGAGCCCCTTTAGCGAGTGAGTGAGTGACAGGGAGCCCCTTTAGCTAGTGAGTGAGTGACAGGGAGGCCCTTTAGGGAGTGAGTGAGTGACAGGGAGGCCCTTTAGCAAGTGAGTGAGTGACAGGGAGGCCCTTTAGCTAGTGAGTGAGTGACAGGGAGGCCCTTTAGCAAGTGAGTGAGTGACAGGGAGCCCCTTTAGCTAGTGAGTGAGTGACAGGGAGCCCCATTAGGCAGTGAGTGAGTGACAGGGAGGCCCTTTAGCTAGGGAGTGAGTGACAGGGAGGCCCTTTAGCTAGTGAGTGAGTGAGTGACAGGGAGGCCCCCCCCCCCCAGCCGCCACCGCTGCTTCCCCTACCTTGCCAGGCTGCCAGCAGCGTCAGACCTCAAGATCAGCGGCGACCCGACCAGTAAGAGCGGGCGCTGGACGGTGCGGGTGCCGCTCTATATGCGGAAGTGACGTCACTTCCGCATATCAGTACGGGCGCTGGGTCCTAGCGCCCGCACTATTGTCGCCGCCTGATAGAGGTCTGACGCGGCGGCGGAGGCGGCGGCTAGAGGGATGGAGGGAGGGAGCAGCGGCCAGGGGAGGTCGAGCGGCGGTCGGGCGGCACCCGCTAGGGCCGCGGCGGGGATGGGGCCCCCCTGCAGGCCCGGGCCCGTGACGGGAGTCACGGATGTCCCCCCCTGATGGCGGGCCTGCTTGTGGGGACTGATTCTGGAATTCGGTCTTGCCGGGCTGTCCCGGTCATCATGAATTATCAGTCAGACTGTTTTGTTGGAAATTTCAGTTTTGAAAAGCGTCTGGAATCCACTTTTAAAGGCGGGGGTACTGTAATGATCGCTGCTGCAGCAGCTATTGCTGGAAGTAGTGCTGCAGCTCAGGCAGTTCTGATGTCTTTCCATGCAAGCTGCATAGCCTTGTCTGTCTTTCCCTGCTGTCAGCTTGTGAATGATTATCATTCACCTGTGTGGGAATCTGCATGTCTGCTCCCATTGGATGACCTCAGTATAAAGATCTGCTTCCTGCAGGGTTTCCTTGGGTTTTCATAGCTTCAGCTTAAGCCTGCCTTGCTGTCGCTTTAGCCCCCGATCGTGTTTCTTGTTAAAGATACTTTGCTGGTCTTTGCATCATATATTGGTTCATTGCCAATATATATGCATACCAGCACGTTTATTATTTTCCTTGTATTTGTGTTACGTGATACATCAGTGTCGCTGATGTATACGTACACGAACTGTTTATATCCTGTGTTCAGTTAGTCAGTTTTCCAGCACGTTTTGGTAGTTTGCGCGTACCGTGAACACCCGTGCTGAGCTAGTTATCCTGTTCCTGGTCCTGTTTGTGGATTGCGTTCATCTCTGCGAAGAGATAACGAATCCTTCTGAATCCTGTTCTGTTACCGTTTGTGGATTGCGTTCATCTCTGCGAAGAGATAACGAATCCTTCTGAATCCTGTTCTGTTACTGTTTGTGGATTGCGTTCATCTCTGCGAAGAGATAACGAATCCTTCTGAGTCCTGTTCCCTGTGTTACTCCATTCCTAGTCAGCGTTCCTGCTTATGTCATATATCGGTTCATTGCCGATATATACATATGTTAGTCAGACGTAACAAATAGTTTCATTGATAGCTGTAATTGTAATACGCTAGGAAAACATACTTATTGTATATTTATCTGTGTTACGTTCATCTATCTTAATCCTGCTATTTTCTGACTATCCTGTCCTGTCTTTGTGAGGCACGCCATCGCCGCATCGCATTGGCTGCCTCATTCCAGTCTGTCTGGTTTTGGACGCTTGCTGTCGCTAAGTAGCCGCTAGCTAGCAAGCGTTCATTCTGTCTACCTGTCCTGATCTCCTCAGTTCTGGTTTGTGCGCTCAGCGCTACTTTGCGCTGAGACGTTATAACGAAAGCATTGTTTGTGGCTGTCAGATCTGCACCAGCTCCGTGCGCCACAATCTCCTATTGGAGTCAGTCCTCCCCTCCACTATACTAGGGATAGCCTGTTTCCTGGTGCTAGTGTGTGTACCTCCTCCACACCAGCTCATGCGTTGCATGCTGACTGTGGAGAATACACCACCAAGCCTCACAGAAACAAAAGATGTAATGAAAAAAAAAAATCATGTATACCTGGGGCTTCCTCCAGCCTCCTCAGGCCTGATCACTCCCTTGGGCACCGTCCTATACCTCCTCGTTCTTCCATATGGGGCCCCGGTATCATACAGTCGGGGCTTACTGGGCCTGTCTGCACATGTGCTCCCGTCGCCGGGAGCTCTCAGGTGCAGAACTCTCCTGGCTGTGGGAGCTAGATGAAGGAACGTGTGAGCGTGTGCAGCCGCAGTGCCCATGCGTCGACTGACACCCTGACTAGCCGAAGATACCGGGACCCCATTTGTAGGATCGAGGAGGCATAGGACGGCACCGAAGGAGTGATCAGGCCGGAGGGGGCTGGAGGAAGCCCCAGGTATGTACAGTGGGTTGCAAAAGTATTCGACCCCCTTGAAGTTTTCCACATTTTGTCATATTACTGCCACAAACAATTGTATTGGAATTCCACATGAAAGACCAATACAAAGTATTGTACACTTGAGAAGTGGAACGAAAATCATACATGATTCCAAATTTTTTTTTTTACAAATAAATAACTGCAAAGTGGTGTGTGCATAATTATTCGGCCCCCTTTGATCTGAGTGCAGTCAGTTGCCTATAGATATTGCCTGATGAGTGCTAATGACTAAATAGAGTGCACCTGTGTGTAATCTAATGTCAGTACAAATACAGCTGCTCTGTGAGGGCCTCAGAGGTTGTCTAAGAGAATATTGGGAGCAACAACACCGTGAAGTCCAAAGAACACAGAAGACTGGTCAGTCAAATTTAAAGCAGGCTTAGGCTACAAAAAGATTTCCAAAGCCTTGAACATCCCATGGAGCACTGTTCAAGCGATCGTTCAGAAATGGAAGGCGTATGGCACAACTGTAAACCTACCAAGACAAGGCCATCCACCTAAACTCAAAGGCTGAACAAGGAGAGCGCTGAACACAAATGCAGTCAAGAGGCCCATGGTGACTCTGGACAAGCTGCAGAGATTTACAGCTCAGGTGGGGGAATCTGTCCATAGGACAACTATTAGTCATGCACTGTACAAAGTTGGCCTTTATGGAAGAGTGGCAAGAAGAAAGGCATTGTTAACAGAAAGCATAAGAAGTCCCATTTGCAGTTTGTCACAAGCCATGTGGGGGACACAGCAACCATGTGGAAGACGGTGCTCTGGTCAGATGAGACCAAAATGGAACTTTTTGGCCAAAATGCAAAACGATATGTGTGGCAGAAAACTAACACTGCACATCACTCTGAACACACCATCCCCACTGTCAAATATGGTGGTGGCAGCATCATGCTCGCATACCTCCCAACTTTTTGAGATGAGAAACCGGGACACTTAAGCCACACCCCTGACACACCCCCAACCACACCCCCTGACACACCCCTAGAAATATATATAAATAAATCTGCAATTGTCAGGGAGTGGGGAGAAGGGGAGAGTGCCCATGGCAGCGGAGGGAAGAAAAGGATCGAGGCGCCAGCCGCGGCTTCTGTGTGCGGGATGCGGCGGTCTGGGATAAGATTGTCCCTCCCTCCCTCCGAATGTGCCCCCCAGTGTCCCCCTGTATGCAGAGATAACAGCGCAGCGGAGCGGGCAGTCTTACCATCTTCCTTGCGCACCGGGCATCTCTTGTCTTCTCCGCTTCCTGCTTCCTGTGACGTCACAGGAAGTAGATGGAAGCAAGAGATGGAGATGCCCGGTACGCTAGGAAGATGGTAAGACTGCCCGCTCCGCTGCGCTGTTATCTCTGCATACAGGAGGACACTGGGGGGCACATTCGGAGGGAGGGACAATCTTATCCCAGACCGCCGCATCCCGCACACAGAAGCCGCGGCTAGCGCCTCGATCCTTTTCTTCCCTCCGCTACCTGCCGGGACACAAGGGGGGGGGGGGTATCCCGGGACAGCGGGACCCCTCCCCCAACCCGTGACCGTCCCGGCGAAAACGGGACGGTTGGGGCCCCTGTGCTCGGGGGGTGCTTCTCTTCAGCAGGGACAGGGAAGCTGGTCAGAGTTGATGGGAAGATGGATGGAGCCAAATACAGGGCAAACTTGGAAGAAAACCTTGGAGACTGCAAAAGACTTGAGACTGGGGCGGAGGTTCACCTTCCAGCAGGACAACAACCCTAAACAGAAAGCGAGGGCAACAATGGAATGGTTTAAAACAAAACATATCTATGTGTTAGAATGGCCCAATCAAAGTCCAGATCTAAATCCAATCCAGAATCTGTGGCAAGATCTGAAAACTGCTGTTCACAAACGCTGTCCATCTAATCTGACTGAGCTGGAGCTGTTTTGCAAAAAAGAATGGGCAAGGATTTCAGTCTATAGATGTATAAAGTTGGTAGAGACATACCCTAAAAGACTGGCAGCCGTAATTGCAGCAAAAGGTGGTTCTACAAAGTATTTACTCAGGGGGACGAATAATTACGCACACCCCACTTTGCAGTTATTTATTTGTAAAAAAAATGTTTGGAATGATGTATGATTTTCAATCCACTTCTCACGTGTACACCACTTTGTATTGGTCTTTTACGTGGAATTCCAATAAAATTGATGCATGTTTGTGGCAGTAATGTGACAAAATGTGGAAAACTTCAAGGGGGCCGAATACTTTTGCAACCCACTGTATGATTATTTTTTTTTTAATTTCGTCTCTGGTACACTTTAAAGGACAACTGAAGAGAGAGGTATATGGAAGCTGCCATATTTATTTCCTTTTAAACAATACCAATTGCCTGGCAGTCCTGCTGATCTTTCATGCATCAGGAGTGTCTGAATCACACACATGAAACAAGCATGCAGCAAATGCAGTCAAACATCTTGCACGCATGCTTGTTCAGGGTCTATGACTAAAAGTATTAGAGACCGAGGCTCAGCAGGATAGCCAGGCAATGTGCATTATTTAAAAGGAAATAAATATGGCAGCCTCCATATCCCTCTCACTTCAGTTGTCCTTTAAATGGAACCTGAAGTGAGATGGATATGGATGCTGTCATATTTATCTCCTTTTAAACAATACCAGTTGCCTGGCTGTCCTGCTGATCCCCTGGTTCTGATAATTTTATACATAGACCCTGAACAAGCATGCAGATCTGGTGTTTCTGACTGGATTAGCTGCATGCTAGTTTCAGGTGTGTGATTCAGACAATACTGCAGCCAAAGAGATTAGCAGGACTACCAGGCAACTGGCATTGTTTAAAAAATAGCCCCCATATACCTCTAGCATCATTTATCGAGAATGCATATGGATACTAACACACATCACAGTTATTTGAGTTAAAGCGGACTTCCTCTCTGCCCTAAAAGATACGCAACAGCATAATAAACTTTAAAGAAAAACATTTCTTTGTTACAGCTGATACAAATCCTGCAATAAATCTGCAGTGTGTCTACTTCCTGCTTTCATGGAAACAGACATAATGTTAACATCCTGTTTTTACAAATTAGCTGCTCTGTCGAGGCCGTTCTTGAGCTGACACAGCCGAGAGATCAGATTACGGTGGTGATTAGTCTCTAAATACATACAGGGTGCATTTCTCTGTTTTCCTTCTGTCCTGTGCAAGAGTTCAGCTCCACTTTTTAAAATAAATGTTGAGGTAAACATTGAAATAATAAAAAAAAATGAATAACCCTTTGTATTATGTTCCAGTATATTTCTTTCAAAGCCCATACTGCTCTTTGATGTATAATTGGCTCTACAGCTGTATGGGATATCGGTGTGGAGCTGCAGACTGTAGCAGCAGGAGAGCCACACTGCTACTTAGCGTGCAGCAATCGCTGGGCAGATTTGTACCAGATCGCAGGATATAAATACACATATAGAGAGAGACTTTCAGGTGACGTGTTGTTACAGAAGCCCTCTGATGTGTAGTAGTCATGGCTGAATAGGATCCTGTTGCCAGGCAGTTTATCTGCCACACATCTGATGAGGCTGCTGTACAGAGCAGGCTCAGCCATCCACGAGTTAAACTCACCTCCCAGCTCTCATGTGAAGGTTCCATTGGGGGAAGATGATGTAAACTCTCCTGATTCCCCTCCCTTGCTCCCTATCTCACCTCCCCTAAAATCCACCATGTGACACGTGAATTAATAATGGAGCTGTTAGCACAATAACAGCTCAGCACACGTTCCCCCTGATGTCTGGAGCTTTGATCTCAGCTGGAGAAGAGGAGAGCCATGTGCCCGCTGCCTTTCCACGCCAGTCTGCCAGAGGTGTGTGTCTGCAGCTCTGAGCGGCCAGCAGAGCTGTGTTCCCGGGTCCAGCTGACAGCTGCCCGGCTCAGGATGGTGGGGGACGAGCTCCAAGAGCGGACGGTGCGGAGGAAAACAAGCCTGAGCAGGAAAAGGCTGTGTACCTGCTTCTATGTGCTCTACACTGCCACTCACCTGGCAGCACTGGCACTACTCATACAGGGCAAGAGGAACCTGTAGGACCGGCGGAGAGACGGAGCTGTCCATTTCAGCACCAGCAACAGGTATCCTATGAGGCTAACCTATGCAGCTAGCCAGCAGCCATTGTTCTCTTTGGGTCCTACATCAAACTCTGGATCAGATTGATGTGCAGATAGCATGTTACTGTTATAGATCAGTGTTTCTCAACATTGTATTGGTATGTACCCCTTTTAAAGCCCTGTATTCACCAAGTACCCCCTAGCATAGTAAACATTATCACAAGTACCCCATCACAAATATATATTTAATCATAGTAAATGATAATTGGTTCTAAACAATTTCCAAGCATTTACTATTGTTTTAATTAGCTAAAACATTAATTTTGTGTTGTTTAACTAAGATTTATCATTTTCTAAAACTCTAAATTTGTTATTCTTGGTTAAGTATATCAAGCCCGAGTACCTCATGGAACCATCAGAAGTACTCCTGGGGTACGCATACCACAAGTTGAGAACCTAGGTTATAGATCACTGTTGTATCTATTTAAAGGTGCACACTAATGATACAATCTTGACTGTACAATCTTACCACTTCTATGTAACATGAGGGACTGCCTAGTCAAAGTATATTCACTCAGTTTACCCTTCTACTACATAGATTTGGTCAAATTGTACAATCAAGATTGTATCATTAGTGGCTACCTTAAAGCGGAATATAACCCTGCATTTCAACTTTGCTCTAAAACATTATTTACAGTATATTATATGCAACCAGCATTTTTTTTTACTAGACCAGCATTGGAAGGCTTAAAGTTCCTGGAGATTTCTGCAGACGCATCAGAAGCTGAAATAGATACATTTTGTTTACATAAATGTATCTTAGTGTTGAATGTGACTCATCTCTCTGACTGAGCTGGAGGACAGCCAAAGTGTGTAACATTCAGCATTTAAATACATTTATGTAAACAAAATGTAACTATCTGAGCTTCGTCTGCAGAAATCTCCAGGAACTTTAAAGCCCTGTGTAACCCTTCCAATGCTGGTCTATTAAAAAAAAAATGCTGGTTGCATATAATATACTGTAAATAATGTTTTAGAGCAAAGTTGAAATGCAGGGTTATATTCCGCTTTAAGTGTCCAAAAGTAAGTTAAAACATAGTTTCTCGACATGCCATTTATGTATCCCTGGGGGTACTTCTGTTAGGACCCGGGGGTTCTTGTACTTGTCACAGTCAATATGCTATAGATAGTTAAGACGGAGACTAAGGTATATTATATTCTATTGTGTAAACAAATGAGAAGAAGTATGTTAGTAAAAGCAGGTTTGGACAGCATGCATATGCAATTAGAGACACCCCTAAAACACCTAGATATATTGTATGTGTGTCAAAGGGAACATAGGATGATGTTACCTATAAGAGGTAAATGGTAAACATTATCTATAGGGGTACATTTCACAGTAATGCAGAGAAACTGTGTTAGGACAAAAGAAAATAATGTAAACATTAGCCTACTGCTGCCACATGGTTCATATGCTGTCATCAGTCTTACCTCTGCATCATTGTTTACAGTCTCTTCACTCACTCTCATACCATTTTATTATTTTTATTATTATTACTTCATTTTGGATAAAACTAGTCATTAACTAAAATGGTGTTATAATAGTTGCTACAGAATAGAATTTATCTCCATTATTAGACCATCCTTGCAACATATATTCATCATCAGACTCCTTTCACACTTGTAATGTGTGCACAAACGCAATTTCATGCACGTTTGTGGACGCACGCCATACATGGCAAGTTCTGGTATAACCTGTCGCCGGTGATGAGAAAATGTTCCCGTGGTGGAGGTATAATGCAGTTCATGGGAACTTATGATGAACTTCATGTTACCATGTAGATTACACACCATGTGCAGTGCGTCTGAACTGAAAGTACCGCGCACAGTGTGAACAAGCCCTAAGTAGTACACCATAACCAAACAGAAATATTTCCAAACATTCCATTGTATACAAATGTTTCCAAACATTCCCATGTGCGCTTATTAATTAGTTAAAATGTCTATCGGTTTTCTATAAATAACCTTTTTATCCTTCAAAACCCAAGATTTGTTATAATGAACTGTCTATAACTAGCACAAGTACCTCTGCAACTCATGAGAAGTACCTTTGGAAACATGTGGTATGCAGGAATCCAATAGACTCTTAGATAAACAAAAAGCAATGTGTCAGGTGCTTAATGTCCACATCTGAATTACTGGTAATACTTACAGGATATAGTCTAAACCGTGTTTGGCTTGTTTAGCAAACCACTGCAAAGAGTAAGTATAATGTGCATGACATATAGCAATAAACTGTAATCAGACCTGAAAGAATGATAGATGATTATATGTGCTGACTGGTTGTTATGTGCTACTGCACTATAAACACTGACTTTTGCCTTTTTAAATTACCATTGTTTTAGCATAGATCACACAGCATCACTGTTTATCACTTTTAAAGTGTTTCATCTGAGCATACAGTCTGTGTATTGCTTCAGTGTAAGATTATGTGAGCTCCATCAGGTAAAATATCCCCCTGGGGTCTGCATTAACCAAATGTAATCAAGACCTGGTGAGACCTGTTGCTATGGCGGATAAGGTTTTCTAATTGTATAGTCTCATAAAACAAGGAATTACTCATCACCTGGTATGTTTACTAGGTTACCTTATTGCAGTGCTTTGCCTGGTGTGTGACATAACATTCTGCAAAAATGTGATACATCGTAACAAAAAAGATACCCAACTGCTAGTAACAAAAAAGTGAGTTTATCTAATAAGATGATACAAAACTCACTGGTGAACTGCAATGTACAGCAAGTCATAGGTATTATACTTCAGATTATGTTATGTATAAAGCATCAGATAGCTTCACTTTATAGCCCCAAATTCAATTCATTTAATTTACAATAATCTTATTACCTTTGATATTCTATTCATCTTACATAACCAGTGTTAGAAAGGACAGGTCTTCCAGGCCAAGGTCTCTATGAAAAATAATGGCATTAAAAATAATGGCATTAAAAGAGAGAAGTCTCACGTAACTAGCACAAGGATCCTATTTGTTGACAAAGGCGATCGCTTATAGCCAGCCTCGTGTTTTGGCTCCAACAACAAAAACAAACGTGCAGAGCGTTTTTATCTTCCATAGAACAACAGTGACTTAAACAGCAGCCTGCGATCTCACGCAGCAACACACTGTTATTATAGCCCCGCTCCCATATTCACAAATCCCCTCCCAGTGCGTATCCCTCTTTAGTAAGGCGCTGACACCTATTATTTAAGCCAAGTGTAAAAGATTACATGACTGTGAGGTGTCTGACAGTAATAACTTGGTGTCTAGGCAGTTGTACACTCGCAAGCCAGTAGATCATGTGACATTCGGAATAATAGTCAATTAAGGGGACACACATTAAGTTTTACATTGTTAAAACGTAAAATGTAACTAACTGGTATCGTCTGTGAGGCGGTGGAAAAAAACAACTGAGATATAATAACCCAGCATAACTAATTTGATTTCCAGTTCGGGATTAGAGCAATCTGAACTCATTATGAGTTAGAGAACTTTGCATATTGTTCTTTGTTGTTGTAATACAGTACAATCTCATTATAGTAAACTCTGATATATTATTATTATTATTTAGTATTTATATAGCGCCAACATATTACGCAGCGCTGTACAGAGTATATATGTATATATCTTGTCACTAACTGTCCCTCAAAGGAGCTCACAATCTAATCCCTACCATTGCCATATGTCTATATTATGTAGTGTAAGTACTGTAGTCTAGGGCCAATTTTTTTTTTTTTTTTTTTTTTTATGGGGAGCCAATTAACTTGCCCGGAGGAAACCCACGCAGACACGGAGAGAACATACAAACTCTTTGCAGATAGTGCCCTGGCTGGGATTCGAACCAGGGACCCAGCGCTGCAAGGCGAGAGAGCTAACCACTACGCCACCGTGCTGCCCATATATAGTATACCTCTGGATATAGTAAAGTCAGTCCTCAGGTCCCAGCAAATACGTCTGTATAAATATACAAGGTATGACCAATTCTGATATAGTAAACTACTTTTCCTGGTCCCTTGGAGTTCACTATAAAGGGATTCTATTGTAATAGTAATAACAAATAAAATAACAACTATACAATACTTAACACAATAAATAAAAAAAACAAGTTCCTCATCTATGATTATTTTCCATGTTACATAACTGCATAACATTACTTTACACAACCTTCCACCTCACCCTCCCTCCTGCTATGCTACAGCCTACAAACAAATATTCCTCCATAGACCACACAGAATATTCTGGGCACACCAAGTCCTAGGAGGCCTGTCCCTTCTAGGAATAACCATCAACTCCATCCCCTCAGGGAAAGCCACTGGTTCTCTGCTGCTTCACTGTTACCACATGGCATCTACATGAAATCCTTCTGGGCTGAATTAACAGGACAGTTTATAGAAGCGCCTGTCTCTAAGGCAGTTTTATTTTTGTTATCAAGCTGTGATGTATCATGAACTATTTTACCCCCGAGCTTAGAGGAGAGACACATGCTACTTGGAGAGCTAACAAGTGTTCATAAACAACCATTTTCTTCTGTAGGAGAAAGAGCTGTTTGGAGGTTATCTGCCTTTATAAGTACTATTATTGTATGCTTAGATGACTAGAATTAATTATATGGCTACTTGCAGGCATTCAATTAATTTTGTCCAGATTAATAAGACAAGTCAATGGCTGTGGAAGCATCAGACTTCTTGTCAAATCTTCTGTTGAAAATGGTGCATGGGGAAATAGAGATTGGCTAGTCTGGATTTACCTGGCTGAATATTATAATGTACAATTACAGTGGAAGGCCTCTGCTTCTTTTGCCTCTCCTAGGAAAAAAGCATACAACAGACACAGCTAGTACACTGATCATTGCTGAAACATGATTATGTTGGTTGGATTGCATTTCACACATTTGTCAATTGTTAAATGCCTGTAATCATCTTCATTTTCACTCTTCAGGTGGCTGTAAGGCTGCCTGAGACATCCAGGCATGGGCAAGAGAAGTTCATTCTATTAACTTCCCTTGCATGCTATTTACTTGTAATGACAGTGAAGAATACTTTCTTAGCTATTGTAGATTAGGTATGTAAGAACCATGCTTATAAATGAGTTGGTTCCCCCCACAAACTGGCCTTAGGCTATTGTAGGGACATTACACTAAGATTATTGTAGGGATTAGATTGTTAGCCCCCTCTGAGTCACAGGTCCTGCAAATAATGTCAGTGCTACATAATAATAATATGGTAGGACATTAGACTTTGACCATAGTAGGATTTAGATTGTGAGCTCCTCCGAGGATGGTGAGTGGCATGACTATATACTCGGTAGAGCGGATGATGTCAGTGTTACATAAATACATAATAATAGTATGGTAGCGCATTAGATTATGACTATGGTAGGGTTTAGATTGTGAGCTCCTCTGAGCACATGCATGACATGACTATGTACACTTTGGAGCACTGCAGATGATGTCAGTGCTAATTTGTGCACATATTATTTTTTCTGAAGCTAACACCCTCCTTTGCTGTACCTGTTTTGAATTCCAGTGGTGTTATGTGCCCATTTTTTGAGCTCTGCACATCTATGCAGGTAGTTAATTTGGGTGCAGCCTCTGTCTGGAAGGGCTGCCAGTGATCCCTGCTGAACAAGATAAGCATGCCATTCCAAGAACTACATGTTGCTTGTTGCATTCAAAAGTTTCTACTAAGCATATGTGAATATAACTAAATTTATTAGTAATATACTCTACCAGTTAAATCCATACATATATGTATATGCATGGTCACGTCATGGGGGATACCAGTTAAAATATTTCAGTATTTCTCTATGGTAACATTAATAAGTCCTAAATATATTATTTAGCACATACAGAAAGATTAAATGTGTACCCATTATCACAGTGTCATTACAATTCTTTAAATTGGGGAGACATGGGTTACTGTACTTATACACAATACACTGCCTAAAACCGAAGCCAAGTAATGTTTCCGACAACACAAAAGCAACATGAATCAACACAACAACAGAAAAATGAATCACAGGACTGTTAAACAAAATGCATGTTACTAACTCCCCAGGCTCAGGAAGAACAATACCATGGCAAAGTACTGAAGAGTGACAAAACCGACTGACCAAAGATATTGAATACAGTAATGTCTTGTGAGATAAAGACATGCTTCATTTATTAAAAATTGGTATTTATTTCTAAACAGTGGGTTATGAATGAATGAAAAGTTAGAAAAAGAAAGTCTGTTATCCGTTACAGTCACATAGGCTCTTCCCACAAGATAAGCAGGGTATTGCCAGGTCAGAGAGATAGGTGCTCGTTCTGTTCATAGCACATCAGCTGGTGTGTTCTGAGCTGTCAACGCACAGCTAGAAATATACATCCAGTGCTGAAGCTTGATCATCAGATTAACTGTTGCTGAACAGAATGCACTTGCCATGAAGTCCTCACTGGGTTTCTCTATGGGCGTGCACTCACTTCTGCCTTTTTTTGGTCCTTTCTACTGTATTCAACTTATATCTATTACATTATTTTACCACACCTATCATACACCATTCAATTTTCAAAGCAATCAACCTGATTGTTCCACCACATCCGTTCCGATTGATCAGTTTGATTGTACCCTGTGTGGCCACTTTAAGCCTGGATTAAAGGATCTGTCCAAACTCCTGAAATAATTTAAAGCTCTCCACAGGAAAGACATAGATAGCACTCGACAAAGAGACCCCTGTCTAAAGTGGACTACACACAAGTTGATCATATATTTTCTTTTAAATGCTTTTAAAACTATTGATTTTATAGATCAAACATTTCTGAAGAGGTTTCCATTGATTCAAATTTTTACCCATGCCCAATCCAACTTTTTTGAAATATTTATGCAAAAAAAAAAAAAAGATTACGGTAATTTCATTTTTTTATTCAATCATTTGATGCAGTAAACTTGTGGTAAATATTTTGTCAGTTAGACTTAGCAACTGCCATTCAGGGAATGTTTTTAAAAACAAAGAAATCCCTGAGAATCCCCCATGAGGAGATGGACTGATCCAAAACTTGTCGGTTCTGTCAGATTTTAATTGCTTACTTTTTTCGCTGTAGTGGCCCTTTCATGCTAAATGTGTAGTAACAGTTTATAGTAGTCAGTCATAAACATCCTTTGTCTGTTTTAATTGCTTTTAATGGATAAAAATGTGCGTTTGGTTACAATGAACTACTGTGCCTTAGAGACGTTCTTTATTCTTCTTCTTCTCATTTTACATACTGTCATCATCCTCTGTGGTGCTGTACAAAGTAACATACATGAGTTAGCAACAAATACTGTATGTACAGTAAATATGTCAATGGCAAATACATAGGCCTGTCCTTCCTTGACAATAATCCAGAAATCTATGAACGATCCTTAATCTCTAAACATACTCTTTACACACAACAAATACAAGCTATTGTTATAGCTAGCTTTGGCTCATGAAGGAGAAATGATCACATACAGGCTTATTCAGTGCCAAACTTGGAAGTGCAGTGGTGTGCATAAACACACTGCACCAATCAGAATGGAGCTTTAAGAAGGTAGCCTAGTGACAGTTGGATTCTGATAGGTTGCCATGAGTTGCTGCACACCATTACATTATGTTCCTAAAAAAAGCACAATGAAGTGACAGTATGCAGCTACTATGTGGTCGTCTTGCATCAGTGAATGCTGGACAGAACCCTATGATGTAATGTCTAGCAGCAACTAGAATACCAAATATGAATACCAAATTCATGACTTAAGGATAAGAAACATAGAATGATGTGGTGTGCTGCTTTGTTGACAGGCACCTTTGTGTTAATCAGCTAGAACATTCAATGCATCTTTGTATATTTTGTGTTAATATAAAAGAACTAGATAAATCAGAAGACACATTGCACAGAGATTGTACAATTAGATCATTGCAGAAGGCACTCATGGGGGGCCATTTACTAAAGTGATAAACAAAATGAAGTATAGAATAGTAAGTGTAAATCTAAGTTTACTTTGAACATTTAAGAAAAACAATTACAAACTCATCATCTGCTAATATATACTGGAGTCTCGTATCTTTAACGTAAGGGCAGAAATTTTAATTCTGAAATGTAAACAGCAGCCATATCTGTGTGATTTAAAATCTGATTAATTCAGCGCTTGACAAAAAGTAATAATCCTGCATGCACAGCCAGATATAAGTGTTTCAGCTTCTATTTATTTTTCAGTAGAGCTGCCCCTGCATTTCAGCTGTCTTATTTGCAAAGATAAGGCACTAGTGTTACAATAAAAAAAGTGAACACAGGCAAGCTCTAAGTAGGCTTGGTACTACATGCACCACTGTTGATTTCATCACGCCACATGTTGGTTTCTAACAGTGAATGCTTTTTTTAAAACATAAACACAGGCCCTGTACTTAGACTCACAGATACTCACACTGTATTTTGTTTATGCAAAGTATACAATTTTTTTTTCACTAAGGGGGTCTTATAGGTACTTTGATGTCCCTTGCACAATCCTAGCAGTTCAGGCTTATCATTAACTAACTAGGTACTCCGGAAGAGTGCTTCATGTTTATGGAAGACATTCTTATCTGACAAGTGTCTCAACTATAAGGGCTCTGTACTCTGCACTCTCAGATGTTTATTTCTTATCAGCTCTGTTTAGTGGATATCACATTGAATTTTAAACTTTCTTGAGATGGCTTAAGGTGGTCTTATAGGATACGTCCCTTTTAGTCATCAATAAACTGATCATGACATGGAACATACATTTTCCTGTTAGGTGACTCCACATTGATAGATTTAAAAACAGATTGATATTTTAAATGACCATACTTTGCCCGCTAAAAATAAACCAAACAGCTGAAAAGCATGCCAACAATTTCTCCATCTGATCATAAAAACAATCTGTACTAGCAAGAATAAATATGGTTCCCTGAAAAATGTCCAACTCTCCTGATCAGTTTTTTTTTAGATGAGGTTTCTTTATGGAATGAATCCAATGGCACGGAAATATGAAACGTTATACAAGTGACATCTCACAGATTTTATCATTTATAAAAATCTAGGTTTTGAAATGTATCCATATGTCACCAGATTTAATCAGTAATGAATTGTCATTTCACTCATTTATCTTTAGAAATTACATAGCAACAGATAGAAAAATTAACCACCCTGGCGTTCTATTGAGATCGCCAGGGCGGCTGCGGGAGGGTTTTTTTTTAATTAAAAAAATACTATTGCATGCAGCCAACTGAGAGTTGGCTGCATGAAAGCCCACTAGAGGGCGCTTCGGACGCGTCATTCTGATCACATTAACAAGGAAGGCCACAATGAGCGGCCTTCCTTGGTTTGCTTACCTCGTCGCCATGGCGACGAGCGGAGTGACGTCATGGGCGTCAGCCGACGTCCTGACGTCAGCCGCCTCCGATCCAGCCCTTAGCGCTGGACGGAACTGTTTGTTCCGGCTACGCTGGGCTCGGGCGGCTGGGGGGACCCTCTTTCGCCGCTGCACGCGGCGGATTGGCGATCAGGTAGCACACGCGGCTGGCAAAGTTCCGGCTGCGTGTGCTGCTTTTTATTTGATCAAAATCGGCCCAGCAGGGCCTGAGCGGCACCCTCCGGCGGTAATGGACGAGCTGAGCTCGTCCATACCGCTAAGGAGGTTAATAGAAAGAATATTTCATTTCATCAATCATGACATATTGATTAAAATCATTAAACTGATCACATGATAGATGGTATTGTGGTCGGCATTAAGGCTAGTATAATCTTATCTCAAGGCTGGAGGGGTCTCTGTAGATACAACAAAAGTAAAGGTAGCCATACATCTAGCAATGTATGGGCAGATTCCACCAAGAGACAAATCTCTCTCTGATCAAATCTGATTACAGAGAGTTCTGTCAGCTGCCCATACACCACAGGCCAAATCCCAATCAATTTCATGCTGAAATCGATCCGGAATCGGCCTTTTGCGTCGCATCCGCCGCCCAGATGCTGTCCCCTAATGAAAAATGTCCCCCTGGTGCCCAGTATAAAGTAAACATTACCTGTCCCCGGCCTGTGCTTGTCCCCCACTGGCTCCTGGGATTCCTCCTCTGCATATACGCACGCCCCACATGGTTTCCTAGTAAGGGTACGCATGTGTGACATCACACGTGCGCCCTTCCTAGAAAGCTAGGAGCAAGGAGTGTTCCCAGAGCAGCGAAGGGACAAGTGCAGGTCGCGGACAGGTAATGTATACGTTACACGAGGCAAGGGGGGGGGCGCATTTTTTATTAGAAGGGACAACTGCGGAGGTTTAGTCGTGAAATTGCATGCCGTTCCCGCCGAGCACCCAAGCAAGCAAATTGGCTCAACATCTTGCAGGATGCATGATCAAAAATGCGACCACTATTTGTCCAGCTCAAATATAATAAACGATTTGCATGGTCAATCGACTGCCAAGTCGCCTGATGTATGGCCACCTTTAGACCTCTAAAATAATGTTTGTGAAAACTTCCTGTGATATATCCAAACTCTCCGGGTCCCGCTGCAGACTTCACTACTGGCGACACCTGGCCTGATTATCGGCCCAACACTTCCTTAATGGTGACACCGGCATGACAGCAGTGATCACAGCGGCCGGCGTGACAATGCTGTGCATGCGCGGTTTTCTAACTCTGAACCAGAACTGTCATGTCGGCCGCCTTGATGACGTGTACGTCAACATTAAGGAAGTGTCGGGCCAACACTCAGCCCGGGTGTCGCCGGTAGCGAAGTCTACAGCGGGACCCGGAGAGGAGCCTGGAGGTTTAGAGGTTTTGTAAGTGCAGCCATGTGCAGCACCTGAAATTCACAAACATCTAAGCAACCCTCATTTTGTTGTTATGTAACCAAGATAAGGCAAGCAAACATTTGTCACCAAACAGCAGACACTTGTCACCAAATAGCATGCACTTTTTAATTTCCAGTCCAGGTTTGCTGTATTCCTTTTAGCGGAACTGTAAATTCCTGCAGAAAAGAAAACACAGTTTCACTTACCTGGGGCTTCCCCAATCCCCCAGCAGCCGTCCTGTCCCGCACCGGTCCTGCATGAGCCTCCGTTCTCCCGTGCCAGCTACTTTCGTTACCACCATCAACGGAAACTGCGCAGGCGTGCGCCCCAGGCTATGTTATTACCAGAAAAGATTAATTAGCCCAGATGAACATTAACATGAATGGACAGGTCTGTGTTATGCTATTAGAGATGTAGGTGGTTTATGGAAGGAACAGGAACGCTACTAGATGATATTTGGTCAAGGCTATCTATCGAGTAAGGACTTTAAAAGAAACCAATTAGCCATTCTTCTATAGAACACTCAGTGCACTGAGCATACTCATGCTGTAGACATGAGACTCTTATTTTTTGTCTACAGCTGGCTTGAAATTGGTATTGATTGATTAAAAGCTGTGAGTACCTGGATAGTGTACTGGTTAAGGCAGGAGTGCCCATTAGGAAGATTGTGATTTACTGGTAGATCTCAAAGGACTTCTGGGTAGATCCCATACCGCCCACCTGATTGATGTGCATGTGCTGCACTGTATGTATATTCTACATGGTAGATCATTTTTCATTAGTAATTTTTGAAGTAGCTTGCAAGCCGGCACCTCTGGGTTAAGGGCTTTGCCTCTGACACAGGAGACCAGGGTTCGATTCTTGGCTCTTCCTGTTCAGTAAGCCAGCACCTATTCAGTGAGGAGACCTTGGCCAAGACTCTCTAACACTGCTACTGCCTATAAAGCGCACCCTAGTGGCTGCAGCTCTGGCGCTTTGCGTCCGCAAGGAGGAAAGCACAATATAAATGTACAGTGTCTGTCTGTGAGTGTTTCCAGGCATGTAGGCAAGGCAGCCCTTCAGGCACTGTGTATTGGCTAACACTAACTGTGGAATGAACATTGATGCTCAGATATGCCAAACATGCATGCTTGGCAAATCTGGGAGGGACACGTGAGGACACCACGTACCATACACTCTTGGGGAAAAGAGTAGCAATCTGCTGAGAAAATCTAACATAGACCGTTGCTTTTAACCAAATTACTATGAAAAATATAATTTCCATTATCAATCTTATGATTTCTTTCTAGTTATGATTTTGGATGTATTCCAGGTAGAAAGGGTGCTTCTAATAGAACAATGCAGAAATCATACACATCTGAAAATGTATTCACGCAAGAATAAAATCCCTGTACTCTCACTGGTCCCAAATGCTTAGAAAAGTAAACATAAGCTAGCACAAAAAGTCCCAAGTTACACAACCCTCAGGTGGCATTTCTTGTGCGCTAATGTCATCCATAGCGTGCCAGACACCTTCCAAACACACAGCCCTGCCTGTTAATGCTAACAGTCAATCTACTAGATCAGCTGGGATTTGTGATTACACCTCCACAAGGGCCACACGTAGCAGCAGCACTGGCATGAAATGTTTTCACATTGCAAAGAATTTTGCTACATCATCCGACAGGCTGGTGGCAGCTGTGGTATCATGTACATTTATATACTGAACACATACAAATCACTGATTATAAACATAAGGAGACATAACTCCATCCCCCTGCACACGTCTACCCCATATGTAAAGCTACTAGCAAAGCAAAATAGGGTATCTTACCTATCCTGGCCAATTGCAATGGCTGATGAGAATTTTTTTGTCCTGTAGGGCCCAGTGCACACCAAAAACCGCTAGCAGATCTGCAAAATGCTAGAGGTTTTTGAAGCAGACTTCTGAGCCATTCTAGGCATGTTTAGAGAGGTTCTCTAAACATGCCTCGAGTTTTTTGGAGCGTTTTTGAAATAGAAAGATACTATTCTGGAAAAGATGCTTATCCTGCAAGAATAACGAGGTCTAGAGGTTTTATTTCTTGTTGCACTTTGCTTCAATTGTTGGACACTGCCTTTAAATGAGGCAGTGGTGACAAGGAGTTCTTTCTCTTCATCTCAAGCTGACAGCCCAGGTCTCACAGGGAGCAAGCTTTCATACAGGGCAGAAGATATTGGGCCACAAGTCAATGAGGTTTTTTATGTTTGATAGCTGATAAAGTTAGCATGACTTGTAAATAAACAGGTGTTTGACATTTTCAGGAGTTTGATTGCAGATCAGTGGCTGATGCTCTCTTCATTTCAGTTTCAGGTTAGGAAGAATGGTGTCCTCATGAGGAGGAGTAATTGAAGCCATTGGTGCCTGAAGATGAAGAAGATGTTCCTGAGCTGGAAGTGCCGATGAAGGAGTAGTTGAATGGAATGGCTTTGAAGGCTGAAGAGAGTGAACCTACGGGCCCCAATGCATGCAATGAACAATCAACCTTATTGTCCTCTGAGCGTAGGAAGGGGCAGCATTTCAGTAGGTAGTTGCCACCAACCAGCAAGATATGGTAGAATGTGCAATGGGCTGAGTAATAATGAGTGTGCTGTAGCTCTCCTAGAGGGCTCCAAGTTAAACTTGTAGTGTGATGATGATGAAAACACTGCAAGCTTCCAACTGCTTCCAGTCTGGCAAGTTTGTTTGCAAGTGCGTGGATTTTTTGAGGTTTCTCCAAGACACACTATATGTGTGGATATATTGTATGTACATAATAGAGTCTATTTATTGTACATAAATTAGTTTCTCTTTCAGCCAGTAAATACTTTTCCAGTACCGCTACTGACAATGACATTTTTAGATTTATATTGAACAGGTTTATTGCTCACGAGAAAGCAAAATTTACTTGTCAAGTGATTTATTCTATTTACTGGAGAAAAAATGCAAGAGAAAGCTATTTGTTAATGTTATGTTTGTGCTACACATCAGACACAGCCTTAATGATTTTGTAGGTGCTGTAAACAGTGATTTATTCGAAAATGTTCTATAAATTGCAGTTTTTATCGCCATCGAGCAGAGCTGTCCGCAGAGGCCAGCTTCTGCTCGAATAATAACTTATGGACAACTTAGATGGTCCTATATTAAATAACAGACACTGAGCCAAATCTCTCACTAAGCAAGATGTGGGCGACTGTTAACCAGCACAGATCTGTGCACACCAAATCACAGCAAATGTTGGCATTCTCTTTTGTAGATTGGGTAAATGTGAATTGCTGTCATGATAGAAAAAAAAAGCGTATCATTTTTTAAATTGATTTATATGTGCATAAATGATCAAACAGGCACTTACATTAGAGAGCTAAGGGTACCTGCTAAAGATCTTCAAAGGTGGAACTGCAGCGGTATTTTTTGTAAATATGAATTGAACCAGGAAACAATACACCTATATAATCAAATAATTTTTGTGCTGTTATATATTTTAGTTTGTATCTGTTCCCACCACAAATTCTAAAATTTAAAGTGATCAGATGTGTTTGTTTTTTTATCATGCAATTTGTGAATTTTTGTGTGACTGTGTACATTTTCACTTTCTTTTACATACATTTGTACTAAAGGTTTTTTTTTTTTTTTTTTATGCAATCACATTCTGTGTCATGGACTTTCATTTGATTGGCATCATTTGAATGTTAAATTGCATCTAGAAATGGCACAGTAAAGCTTGCAATTTGTGTGTGATTCTTTTGTGCTTCCATTGACTTTAAGTCAAGTGTGAATGCATCAACTAAGCAACATGCAGTGGGTTTGCATTACCGACATATTACAACTCCCTAGTAAGGATAGTATGACACAATTTACATTATGTAGAAAATTAAACTGTGATCCACAAAATATATGTGCTCAGGAAATCGCATCAGATCACGTGGTGGGGACAAGGCTGTTGTCATTGCTCAGTTCTTGATGCCCTTTTTACTCCTGATTCCACCTGAAGCTGGGCCCATTTTTGAGCTCAGACTGTACATGTACATAACCGGAGGGTAAGGGACTTATCTTCTGTCATAGCTCGGAAATCTATCAAAAATTTCTTGCAATGCTTAGGCGTGCCAGTGTGTTGTTTGTAGCAAACGTACGGTCATCTCATAGCTGATGTGACCTTTACCTCACAAGTATAGCCTCTTCTCATAACAGTTTTTATTCCCAAAATAACATTAATTTTGCCACTGTTCATCTCAATCTTATAATCAAAGTTCTTATAAAGTTGTATGTAATTGCAAAATATGTTGGCAAGTTGTAAAATGAACATTAATGATGATTATACAATACCTCAAGCACACGTGTGCAAGATAGCAGCTTCAGGTGGATAACAGGTGGGATGAACACATTTGTAAAGACTTCCTGATGGGCATTTACAGCATTTCTGTAATTTCCGTCACAGTTCCACTTTTGAGTTTTTGTTATAGCAACCCACCATCAACTCTTATCAGCAAAAACAAATATCTACGTACTGAAAGATGATTGTCCTGATGTAACCTAAACATATGGTCATTTACAAAGCAGTCCTCCAAAACAAGGTTAACGTCTATAAAAATGTAATACATCTACCACAGCTAAACCGCAGTTACCTTGACTGTTACATTGTAGACATTCATCTAATCAGTGGGGTTGTATCCACTATTGTATACTTTAAGACAGGAAAAGTGCTTATACCAAGCAATGCTAAATCAACAGTAAGAAATATGGTATGAGCAAGTGGAAAAAGCAATAAAACATCTAAATATATGTATAAATACTCATCTTCTGTAAAAACTTTTTACTAACAAACATAAAAGATCTGCTAAGAAGAATATGGACAGCCTCACCTGTCATATTTTCTAAAATTTGAATGATGCTAGAACAATGGTTTTGGCAGTGTGGTTTTGTAAGCTTCTGCATAACTTTGTGAAGACATGTTCACTGTAAAATAACAGGAAACACAATTATGCAAGGTGATCTAGTTACACCAATACTGACAATCTGTCTTTGTTTCATTCTTTGCACTTAACCCACTCGACATATTTTTTTTTAGAAAGCCGTGTGTATTTATTAGACCTGATACCTACTAAGATTGATGCTGTACTACAAATATACCATTTTTTTTCTACAACACTTACTGATATGATGAAATAACGACAGCTTATGTAAGTGCCTGAATTGATCATCTTGGTCTAGAGGAATTCAAGCTAAATGACTTACAATGTGACTGTTAATGCTGTACAATATTAACCAAATGTGTATTTTTTTTGTTTTTATTGCAATGTGGATCTATGGTTTTGCCTTATAAAACCAGGGTGGTGCTAGTGGCTTTAGTGGCCTGGTAAAGGCATAACAATCCTTGGTGCTTCTGGGAACTGTGTCAGGAAAGAAAAGATGTGAATAGCAGCTCTGACCTATTTCTAAGTCTTTCATACTAAGGTTGGTGTTTTGGTTTTAGCCAAGATTGATAAATTGAGGATATGTAACAGACTAATACTGTATATAAGGAGGACATCATGTGGATCAAGAATGGTGCTATACCATGGGAGTGGTTTATTAAAACTGAAGCTTTCTGGGAGTTTTATAAAACCAAACAGATAACAAAAGGATAAGGGTCTGGTTTAGTAAATGTTCTCCAAAGCTGGAGAACACTGAATAACTTCAGGTATGTCCAACTCCAGTCCTTAAGGGCAGCGATCCTCACACATTTATGGCACTGCTTAAATTAACTGATTGGACTGAATCAGGAAAGGTGTGGTTCGTCAACACATATCTCCATTTCTCAGTCCATCCTAAACACTGGCATGAATATGGCCCTCAAGGACCTGAGTTAGACATCCCTGACCTAAGTGAACCATTAAACCCAGCTTGGATTTATTCAAAATTGTCTGCAATTAGGTTTCTAGTCTTCACATGCTTCATATGAGGCCACAGCAAAGATCATTCAAAAGTTGGTGAAATCATAGTCATAAAAAGAGACGCATGCTTATTTTTTAGATTATATCCATAACTTATAAGGACTGCCGATAAAAAAATTAAATCACTGCACACATCTATGATTGCACAAATGAAAAAAATAAAATAGCAAAGCCCAGTACAGTCTGTTGTGACTTAGGTGAGGGCTGCAAAGTATAACCACCGTATAACGGACCGTTTTTAATAAATCCAGGCAAGGATCAGCAGGTTACCTATGTCATGTCCTCCAGTGTTCGCCATGGTTCTCCAACCATGGATCCTCAGTACATTAAACCCTATGAGCTTTATTTAATATCATAGTGCTAAGAGCAGGTATACATAACATTGCAACTAAACTTAGTGTAGGCTGTAAAGGTTCTTTGGCTTCCATAAGTTATAACTCATCCAATGCTCTTTACACTGTTATTAAGTTTGTAAGGGTGATTTTGTTGGCTCAGTTATTTTCAGATTTCAGTACCAAGCTAACTTTAGTTTTTGAGACTAGAGTGGTTTTAAGGCAACTGAACAAATTTGTTTTTACTGGCAAGCTTGGCCTGGTGCTAATTTCTGTATTGTTGGTGCTATGCCATCTTTATTACAAGGGCTTTTGGATTGTTTACTAAAAAAAATAAAAAATGTAAAAACAATTTTAATCAGTTATACAATGTGAAAGAAAACAAAACTGTTATTCCAGCAACCAATTCCAAAACATAGCACAAAAGTTTTGCTTAAAAAAAAAGATAAAAATAAAAAAAACAAGACTTTCATTCAAAAGTACATCGGATTGTTTTCAAAAATAAATGGTAGATTTGTATAATTTTAATATAATACCAATGCTTTTATGCAAGCCAGATGTAAGCATTTTTGATACGTTTAAGTCTTTTTTTCTTGATGAACAATTTTTATTTGCATGATGAACTAGGGCATTGAAAACAGCCCAGTGTATAGCAAAGTCTCATTAGCTACAGTGTTTAAAGGGCACCTGAAAAAAAATCAATCTAACAATAAGACTGCATTAGCATAGCCTTACTGTTCCTTTCACCCCTGTCTGGCTTTGAACCTTGGGAAATCTTTGTTCTCAGTTCACCTCTGTGTAGTGGATGTGTAGACACACCCCCATGACATCATCTTGCAACCTCGCCACACAGAGGCCTTAGCACAGACAGTCATGCACTGAAAGTGGGGTTAGTTTACTATTTTGCCAAGACACTCGTATTAAAATTAAATCTCAAGAAAATAATCTGTAAAGATGCATACAAATTTACTTTTTGAAATTATATTCTTAAATAGACAATTGTCAGAAAAAATGTGGCTATCAAAATACTACCCACTGGGGTTGATTTACAAAATATATCATCTGCCCTTAACCATTTCTCACCTCCAAATTAATATCTTTGTATTATTTTCCAAGAAAAAAAAACACTACAGATAAGATTAACATAACTTCAATATTACTTTGCTTGCCTTATTTAAACTGGTGCTTAAAGTGAGCCTCCGGACTAAAAATCTACTCAGCAGAACTTAAAAGGCTTGGTGTTTCTTTAACAGTTTCACAGCATCAGAACTTTGTTTTTCTTACCAAAGCATCATTTTTAGCTGCATTTTTAGCTAAGCTCCACCCATCAAAGAAAAAAAGCCCAGGCTTTTTTCCCCTGATGCTGTGCAGAGCATTATGGGATTTCCTATGTTGTTGTTCACGTTGCCTAGCAACTAGGAGAGGTGCTCCGGACACAGGACAGTTGGAACTGTGTCTCATGCTCCGTGACCTCCTTTCAACCAATAAGATGGCTGCCATCATGAAATCAAACATTTGCCTGTTCTTTTAAAACAGTGTGGGTAAGAGATTATATTACCTATCTATTTTAATTAACATAACTAATGTGACTTAATGACAGTTTGTTTGTTTAGGCTGGA
Organism: Hyperolius riggenbachi; assembly: GCF_040937935.1. NCBI lineage: Eukaryota > Metazoa > Chordata > Amphibia > Anura > Hyperoliidae > Hyperolius > Hyperolius riggenbachi. The sequence goes on along the minus strand of NC_090646.1, from coordinate 526,052,507 downwards.
GTTCCTCTTTAAACAGATAAGGTCCCCTATGTAATTAACGGTTCCCTGAGTTTTCTCCTAAGATGCAATTTTTTATATTACCTACAAAATAACTTTTTTTTAGCAACAATTCAAAAACAAAAATTACTAAAAAAAAAAGGCAGAAAGGAAACATCAAACATTGCCCATGTCTTTCTGGAGTCTTGAAAGATACTGTATTTTATTAATAATGTCTTCCTTGAGAAAACTTCCTTGAAAAAAGGGCCAATGAGAGAGAATTTATGAGGTAAAATAGATGCTGTAAGCAGAATTATTGAAATAAAACATAGGAGAAATAACTCATGAGACAGCAGCTATTTCATGAGAAACGGCTTGTGAATCAATTCCATTGGGCATGATTCACAAAGCCTTTTCACCTGTTTTCACCTTATCTATATTAAATGTTTAAGCTCCAAAGAGCAAAAATATAATATAATTTAAGGCAAGAAAAGTAATATTGAAATGAAGCTAATCAGGATCAACTTACTTTGAGTGACTATTTTGCTTGTAAATGTGCTGAAAGGTTATTTTTATCACTTAGGTGATAAAGTCATTTATCAGATTTTTTTTGTGAATAGAGCCCATTGTCTCCAATGCTGCCTGTGTTTACATGATGCACCTATCCCTTCTCTGCTGCAGAGAGTGAAATAAAAACTCACCAGCCACAGAACTGTCTCAAAAACAATAACTACAAAGTCATGCAATTTAAAAAGGCAAAACCACAAATATTGTTACTACTGTTACTTTGCTATATGTTGGTGTGTTTTCTTTCTGAATTAATTTCTGACTTAAATCAGGAACTACTGCTTTTTTATACACTTAATGGAACATTAAAATGGCTGGAGATAAATTTCCCCTCAAAATTCTTTAACTATATTTATTTCAATATGTTCAAATCATATAATTTGAATGGAATCTGATTATTGACCATTTTTTTAGTACATTTGCGGTTACCCACAAAAGATTTAATACTGGAATGTAAATTGCGTAACTCTTTTTCAAGTTAGCTGATGTGCAATAATAAGAAAAAAATCATTATTTTATTATTTTAAAATCAAAAGTAATGAAAATAGATGTATACTTAGAGGAAATGATATTTCAAAGACTGAATTTGTTTAATGCATACATCCCATGATCCCTTCCCATGTTTTGCAACAAGCCAATCTCTGTGGTCAGTTTAGTCATAAATGCTCACATTGATTTGTAGTTCCACCCATAAATGGCATGGTTGTATGGAATTAATTTAACCCTCTTATGTGGGCTGGTTTGTAAAATATTGCATTACAAGAAACTTGCTTTACCACCATTTGTGATTTTTTTTTTGTAGTTTCTTCTATCCAGAAATTAGTAAGTAAAATAAGATTAGTATGATGATTTGTTGAAGATTAGTTATAATTTAAATCTTAACATAATGTGGTGCTCTTGGGTGATCAGATAAGTATTCTTGAATCCCTATAGGCTACATCATAAAGGAACTGCAGTGGTACCAGATTCTGTCTGTAGCTCAGTTGTGAAAGCACAAGGGTTGGATATTTAGCTCTTTATTTTGCATATGACAATAAATGGTAGAAGTAAAATACTTGAGAAAGCTTATGCTGATTGTATAGATTAGGTAATAGAGCAGTTGAAAACTGGACATTGGATGTGGAAAATAGGGATGGTCAATGAGATGCAAATAATTTTGAGCTGATGCAGGATTATGCACATTTTGTAAGCAAATTTATGCAGCTTGAAAATGGACCAATCAAATTTTACCATAGCAGGATTTGATTGGTTAATTTTGAAGCTGCATACATAATTTTCAGAATGCTGCATCAACTCAAAATAATTTGCATCTCATTGACCATCCCTAGAGGAAAAGGCAATTGCAACAGTACTGAACAATCACACAAAAGGTTTATGGTTGAACAGGACAATCCTCTGTCCAGTCCGCTCCTATTAGCCACAAACCAGTGACTTCTTAGTTATCGATGATTGTGCTTTCATTGGGTTGTAGACAGCATAAAGAGTCAGCATTAAGCTGCAAATCAGAGAAGTCAAAGTCTCTATTGAGTGTGAGCTTAAAGCCTTTTACATATGCAACCCATATGATTGTTCTACAAGGACTTGGCTGCCCCATGATGAGTAGTTGGTCATGTGTACAAGGTTTAAAACAGGCCGTGGGGCCCACTGGAATAAAGGTTAGAGTATTAGGAAAGTACTGGCAGGCAGCTTGTAGTACTGTCACCAAAGCAGCATTGTATTGTATTGTAAACCATCACAACCACTTTAAAGTAAAGAGAAGAATGGTGATGGCAACAGGATATATGCTAAAAAGTACAGGTTTAAAAACAAATGTTGGTGCTATTTACAGAATGGTAATCAGAGTAACATTTCAAAGACCCAATGGAATCTGAATATTTCAGTCTGATAGGTGGCTGGGGAATGTGTAGATAGCTCTTATTTAAGACATGGACATGAATGAGGCCCATAGTAGTCACATATTCCCCAAAACAGGCTTACTGAAGATTGGTGGTTTTAAACTCAGAGCCAGACATGGAGGGAAGAAGAAAACACTTCTTAAAATATTATGGGAACCCTGTGATGACTTTCCTACCTTATTTCTGTTCTTAATTAATTACTTACGTCACTTGAATGTGCATTTATTTGACATGATCTTTAAGTATAATTGTTGCTGAACATAGTTACAAGTTTGTGACTTGGAAAGTCACTAAGGCTTGCTGACATGAGTTACAGTGGCTAAACGTATCCATACAGAAATATAGATGCTTTCCCTGCACAACATGGATCTGCCACCTGACTATTTCCCTCCATGTCTTTTATCTGTATTCTATAATGTATAAACCTCTGGTCCTGCTCTTCTTTACATTCTGGCTCACTTGTCCATCAGCATGGTTGTGAGGTGTCCAGCAAGTGTCCCCATCTTCCAATGACTATCTGGTCCACCATATCTTGAACAGGGTAGTGACCCTTTCAATAACGGCCTCTTAATTTGCCTTCCTATAGTACTTGCCACTGGAAGAGATATGATGTGGTGGCCATCATTTAAGAGGCGCTGGAACAAGGAAGATCTTCAGCCATTTATTTGCGGTGCTGAGCAAGTAGAGCAGGATCAGAGACCAGCGTGAGTCTTCCTTGAGAGGTACCTGCTCTTCTCTCTATGGATGCCCAGAGATTCACTTAAACCATGAAAAAATTGCAAGAGTACAGTTCTTTCTTAGTAATCCCATTTATTTTCCTTAGTTTTTGCATTAATTTCTATTTTGAAAATATGTCTTACGATATTCATCTTACTGGCCTTATTGTTTTACATTGCATGGGAAGACCATGAGTTTTTAATCAGTCTTTCTTAGCTTTCTGCAATGCCCTATTAAAAAGACACTGCAGCAGAATGAAAATGGAATTATACTAGAAGCACAGTTGAAAAGAAGGTTTAAAAATGATCAACTTGTTGTTTTTTGCTTTATATTCCCTTCCTTGGATGATGGAACAGAAACAACCCTTTGTAATGACAAATCCATTAATCATCAGCTCTCTGGCGTTATTAGTTTGGAGAGACAGCCTGATGTTTGGAATGTAATTTCACCTTTGTGAAATATTTCTGGTCAATGGGATGCAAATTTTGCATGCAATTTTGCTCACCTTGAAAATGGAACAGTCAAATTCCACCTTAGGGGAGATTTGATTGGTCCATTTTCAAGCTGCATAAATTTGCATGCAAAATATGCATAAACCATCCCTAGTCACACACAAGTACTTTTGTAATACTTAAGAAAAATACCTTTAAATAACTGTTAAATTTCATACCAGCAAGGATTATTACACTGCAAAACATTTAGAACAGTCCTAATCCCCACCATCCTGCATGAGCAGTTTGCTGTACACAGAAATAAGATTTGCATTTCTTTTTGCAAATATAGGACCCATGACATGATCAAGGTACACAAATACTATTATTTAACATGTCCTGCTAGGAATGTTTTTTTTCAGGCTTCTAACTTCACACATAAACAAGATGGAATCTAAAATGTTTGCTGCAATCCATGTTATGGGAAATTGGGAATTAAATGCTTTTATCAACTGAGTATATATTTGCCTCAAGAGAATGAGAACAGTAAGGCACAAGGCACTTTGGTGTTTATTTTAGGATACAAAGAGCAGAGACATGCAGTAACACGCTTCCACTGTGCAGTGTGACCGGTAAATACGATTACTGCATAAGATCACCACTGCTTTGCACACTGATCTTTGCTTATAAGACAAAGGTGCTTGTAAATAGTTATAACTTAAGGCTTAGATCTGCCTGTACTTATATTGGTTCAGCACACAAAATATCCAACAAGCTTATATTTATTTAAAGCCCGCAGAGACTTAGGGGCATTGCCAGTCTGTCAAATATGGATTCTGACTTTTCTCCTGAACCTGTAAACATTGATATATTTTAATTTGTTTAGGGGATATTGAATGTATTTTATCTTACAACCTGGCATTAATTGTTGTGTGTGATCTTCAGAACTGCATTCAACTTTGTAATACATTGCACCCAGCAAATAAAAGATTTGTTTAAAGGGTTCGTCCAACTAAAACTGATACTAGTGTTCTGGATTGATGGCAATGGGTGGAGTCCCTACCAGCTACTGTATTACATTTGAGAAACTGAGGCTGACATTTTTGAGAAACTGAGAAAGATACCCCTTACCAACTGCTGTTATAACAAGGGTATCAGTCTGCTCTTGGACTTGTACTTAGAGTAATACTGAACACAAACAGTAAATTTGTCACTAAGTAGCTGGGCTGCAGGAAAAAAGGAATATATAATGAAAAAAAAACACACACACAGATATATATATATATATAATTAAAATAATGTCCTCTTCCAGCCAGTTGTACCTGCTTGTAATGGTCAAATCATTCAATGCAGCCAGCAGAGAGGAGGGATATTTGTGAGTTGTGAAGCCTAAACGGCTATCCAGTAGCTGGTCTTGCCTTGAGGGGAAGGTGCATTTGAGCAGTACAAAGGAAAGGGACAAAAGCCAGGGGCATTCCCAGGGCAAGTTAAAGAGGAACTCCAGCCTAAACAAACATACTGTCATTAAGTTACATTAGTTATGTTAATTAAAATAGATAGGTAAATTTAATCTAATACCCTTTTTAAAAGAACAGGCAAATGTTTGATTTCATGATGGCAGCCATCTTTTTGGTTGAAAGCAGGTGACAGGGAGCATGAGACACAGTTCCAACTGTCCTGTGTCCTGAGCACCTCTCCCAGTTGCTAGGCAACGTGGATAACAACATAGGAAATACCATCATGCTCTGCACAGCATCAGGGAAAAAAAAGCCCAGGCTTTTTTTCTTTGATGGGTGGAGCTTAGGTAAAAATGCAGCCAAAATGATGCTTTGGTAAGAAAAACAAAGTTCTGATGCTGTGAAACTGTTAAAGAAACACCAAACCTTTTCAGTTCTGCTGAGTAGATTTTTAGTCTGGAGGTTCACTTTAAGGACAAGCTTTCTGCTAATTTGACACCTCAAAAGGACTTACGAGGCCTGTTTTGTAAAAAAAAAAAAAAAAAAAAAAGTTAGATACCTGTGTCTGTTTGTAAGGCACGAAGGACGCCGTCCGCGCCCTCTGTGCCGTTCCGCCAGATCCCCGCTGCTCAACATCCCCCCGAACGTCCCCCGACCGCACGGCCCGGGCTCTCCAGCCTTCACAAAGATGGCCACCGGAGCTGGCAGCGGCTGCGCAGTCCGCATAGCCGCGAGTGCGGCTGCGCAGCTATAACGCCAACCCCCCGATCCACGCTACTGTTACGTGGATCGGGGGGTTGGCCGTAGAGCTGCGCAGCCGCACTCGCGGCTATGCAGACTGCGCAGCCGCAGCCAGCTGCGGCAGCCATCTTTGTGAAGGCTGGAGAGCCCGACCCGGGGCGTGCGGTCGGGGGACGTTCGGGGGGATGTTGAGCAGCGGGGACCCGGCGGAATGGCACGGAGGGCGCGGACGGCGTCCTCCGTGCCTTACAAACAGACACAGGTATCTAACTTTTTTTTTTTTTTTTTTTTACAAAACAGGCCTCGTAAGTCATTTAAGGAAAATCTACAACCATGCACACAATATGCTTCCACCTACACATGGGTGTTTGAAACAAAAATGGACACCACTGAATGGTCACACACACTCTTCATTAACCATTTAGGCCTTTTGGACATATAGTATACGTCCAAAAGGCCACATGTGCGCTACTGCGTGCACACGCGCTCCCGGGCCGGGGTTCGTTAGCCCGGGGATCAATTAATCGGGACATGGTGCCCGATCATTGATCGCTATCCCCGGCAGAAAAAAAGCGATGGCTTCTCTCAGAAGCCTCACTCTTTCTGCCTCTTATCGCTCCCCTACGTCCCTCTAAGCGTACATGTTACGCTTAGAGTGACGTAATGTAAACAAACTCATGGTTGCCATCTTGTAGCTAAATAGTAAAATTACATCCACATGTTAAAAAAATAAAATAAACACATTTACATAAAAAAAAAATTACTATTTACATCCCACCCTCCCGAAAACACCCAAATAAAATGTTTAATAAAAAACAAAACAAAAAAAAATTACAATAAAAAAAAAAAGGAAATTTGTACCTAAGGGTCTAAACTTTTTAAATATCCATGTAAAGATGAAATATTTCTATTTTTTTTTTTTATTATAAGCTTGCTCGGATGCATAAAGTGAAACACGACTGAGGGCTGAAGTGGTTAATGTACAAGTACAAGACCACAGGAATAAACCCATTGACTATTTGCTGTGCGTTCAGTGTCACTTTAATGTTACAAAACAAGATTGCAGCAGGAGGATTGAGACTCATTTTAGCCAACTCCATAACCTGGGTTTGAAAAAGTGTCTGGGATCCCAGCAGGATGTTTCTGCCACTGAAAGGCATGATAAATATTTATGTCTAATGGTGGCCATACATGGTACAATTTTTCATTTTATGTCGATTAGATAATTTAGTTCGATTATTCCGTTAGATCGAATATAAAGATTTTTCCAGCATGTCCGATCTGATTTTTCTCGAAAAAAAACGGGATAATCGTTCGAATTTCTTGATCGAAAAAAAAATATTTTCAACTTTCATTCGATTCGATCATTAATGGTGGCCATACACGGTACAATAAAAACGTTCGATTTTCCCGTTTATTCGATCTAAATGATCGAATTGAATAAAAGTTGAAAATGTTTTTTTTTCTGATCAAGAAATTCGAACGATTATCCCGTTTTTTCGGGAAAAATGATCGGACATGCTGGAAAAATCTTTATATTCGATCTAACGGAATAATCGAACTAAATTATCTAATTGAAAAATTGTACCATGTATGGCCACCTTTAGATCAAATAAACGGGATAATCGAACGTTTTTATTGTACCATGTATGGCCACCATTACCTGCATGATGTATCAGTTTATTAGGTGGACCAATCCTTTCATAAAACACAACTAAGTGAAGAATTTATTGTGAGTTCAAATGTAGGCAGAAGTGTATAAAGAAAGATTTATGTTTAAAGACAGAGGATTATTCTATAAAATTCAGTCTCTAAGTGCTCTATTTAATAATTTTAAGTTTAATATTTATGTTATATTTTTATGTGTGTAATAATTAAAAGGGAGCAATTTGGAAATAATTCTCCCATCAATTGTACAACAAATATAATTTTCTTTTCAAAAAGTAATTTATTATTTTGCCAAGTTTAAATACAAGTATGTTAAAGAAAAACATGTGTAATGTCTTTCCTTCTTTTCTATCTGGTGTCATTGTCACACATTACATCTATCTCACAAGCACTATACTAGTACCAGGAAAAGGCATCCCCCATTGTCTTACTGGCAGGTGTAGCTGAAGAACAAACACTGCCCTCTTGTGGAGAAATAGCAAAATAAAGTAGAATAGTCAATTTGTTGTAGAAAAATGCTGCGAAAGGGAGTTGTAGGCATGAGCGAAAAGTAATGTGTAATCCTATTTGCCACTGAAGCACTAAACTTATCTTATGAGTTACTTAACGCATAGCAAGTAAAAAGTCACTGTTAATTTGTTGGACCTGATTAAACAAAGTTGTAATTAAAGTTTGATAGTACTTTCATCACTTTATTTGTAGTTTTTTACTTAATAGCTACTAAACAGGAATCGCACAGATCAGGTCAGAAATCTGAGAAAAGCTTAGAGCACCAGCACAAGGTTAGCATCTACTAAGAGAATGGATAGCATTACAAGGGGAATTCTGGTGAACCATAAGACGTATAAAAGGCTACTGTTACTAGTGGTCACCACATTTTAAGGCATATGATTATCACCTGGGATGGAGATCGCTGTACAGATGAATGTCTGTTAAACAAGGTGTGTATGAGGATCTGCAGATATCATAGACTATGAATGCATTTTGCAGGAATAGATCTTTTACAGGAACAGATCTTTTGCAGATACTGATCTGTTGAATGTCTACAGCATCTTTGTGTTCAGCATCTTGCAAAGATTTCTATGTGATGGGGAGTTCAGCTCCATAGAATAGACTGTGTAGGTATGGCTCTCATACTACATGGAAGGGGGTGAAATTGGTCTGTGATCTTTCATTTTCCAAAGACTTTTATCTGATGTGTGTATGCACCTTAACACATTTAGCCATAGATCCTGAACAAGCATGCAGCTCAGATGTTTGAAGTTTGACTTTGACACTACTGATGCTTGAAAGACCAGCAGGATGCCAGGCAGATGGTGTTGCTTAAAAGGTAATACATTTGGCAGCCTCCATATTCCTCTCACTTCCGGTGTCCTTTAGGCCTTGGGCCCACTAGAAATCACAAATCACTCTCAAAAAGGTTAGCGTTTTTGAGAGCGATTTTGCAAGTCACAACAGAGCGATTTCCAGAGTGATTTCAGGGAATGTGATTTTGTCCCCTGTATTCGCTGAATGAAATAGCTCTGAAAATGCTAGAGATTTTGACAAATCGCAAACACGGCTGTAGAATCATCATCATAGGCTTTCATTAGCCTAGCAGTTTGGAATTGCCAGCAATTCACAAAAAATGCACATAGTCACTAACACAGCTATAGTGGACCCCGGCCCTTAATGATGCAGTGGTCCAAAGTGTCATGAGTGTATGCGTTGTGTGTGTATGAGAGTGAAGGGGAGGGGAGGCATGTCCTGGACTGCCATATAACCAGACCATGGCAAGTAAATGAGATATTTTATTTTAAATGGCACTTATAGCACTAGGTAATATAGGTGGTAGGGTACCGTTTTGATTGGCATTTCTTACCTTGTAATGAGCAGCTCTGGCATCATCTGGAAGCTCCACCCACTTTGCAAGCAGCAATTTAAGCATTTGGAGGTGCTGAAACATTATATATAGATGGCGCCAATAATAACTTCTGTAACGCTGCTGTATATACAGTACAGTAATAAATACAAACTCAAAAACAGTCAATATTTAACCCGATGGAACTTTATTTGTACATAAAGGTATTAACATAATCAGTATGCAACACTATTAAAATGTTTTACTCTTAGAAGTAAAGTATTCCATATGTCCAGGCTCCTGGTACTGCAACAAGCATGACAGGCAGTATGTTCTTTTAATGCCAAGTGCACGGGACAGAAATAATATACTGCTTTGATATATGCAGTGAAAGTTGTTTCCAGGTGACCAGTCACATTTCCAGTGATTTGGTTAAAAGATGTACTGTAGTTGCTGATGATATCACCCATGCTCCAGTCTATGATATCGATATAAGGTGCAAATCTCTAGGTCGTAAGCTAAACACTCCACACTGAGCACAGAAAGTGTGTCCTTGTTTTTATCTCAGAGACTATGACACAGGAGATGTTGCCAGCAACCTTACTGTGCACACATCACTAAGGAGATCTCTGAAGCTGCTGCTGCTAAAAGAAATTGCACATGACCAGACATAGAGGCAATGCACCTATTATTTCTGCCTAATGAATAAATAAAAACATGCACTTATTTCAAGAAACTCAAGAGAACCGTTTCTTTCTGCTTTCAAGGACTCTCACAAAGGAGTCTAACTCATTGCCCTAGTACAGGGGTCAGGAACCTTTTTGGCTAAGAGAGCCATAAACGCCATATATTTTAAAATGTAATTCTGTGAGAGCCGTACCATGTTTCAAACTGGGATAGTGCTCATGCGCAGCAAAGGGCTCACGTCCTGTTGCCATGGTGATGTGCACACAGTTGATCCTCCAGGCAGCGGAAGTGTAAGACATGTCTTCAGCTTCTCTTGGGTTTCAGCAACATCAGCAATTTCCCCGAGAGCCAGACAGGAGAAATACTGACTAACAGCTTGTACAATTATCTAGCTGATTTGGGGGTTGATTCACTTTGTAGGACGAGATCTTGTCCTACAAAGTCATTGGATCTCACAGGGTCCAGAGTGGGACAATTGAAGCAGCTGTTCATTTTGGGGGGAGCACAAGTAAGTTAGTAGTGCACACTACAGCAGTAGTGTGCCTACTTTGAACATTTTATTTGCGCTGTCACACTAAGCTGCGCTGCTTGAGCAGTGTAGCTTAGTGAATCAACCCCTACTGAATTGTATGTGAGCCAGATGTAGCCATCAAAAGAGCCACATATGGCTCCCGAGCCATAGGTTCCCTACCCCTGCCCTAGTATCTCAAGAAATGGAGATGCCAACTGAGATTTCAACTAAAATTGCTTCCTGATCTTTCAGAAATAATGACACTCTCTGTGCCGTAAAGAAATGTTATCAGCACTGACACATGCCTTTATTTTTGGGCTGTTTTTTAGGCTGGGTGCACGCTAGGGCACATTGAGGCCGTAATATTAGAATTTAGCTTAAAGAGACACTGAAGCGGAAAAAAAAAAGGATATAATGAATTGGTTGTGTAGAACGGATAATTACTAGAAGATTAATAGCAAAGAAAATATTCTCATATTTTTATTTTCAGTTATATAGTGTTTTTTCTAACATTGCATCATTCTCTAATATGTGCAGTTTACACAACACTCAGCATTCAAAATGATTCTACAGAGCAGGCTGTGAACTATTGACCTGTCCTCTGGCAGAGAAAAAGAAAATCCTTGACTGAAAGCTCAGATAACAACCTTCAGAACTCAGAGCTCTCTGCGACTTTGAAAGTCGTAGAGCTCAATGGCTTTTTTGCATAGATAACAACTTAAGTCTCTTAACTCTTCCTGTATTGGGAACAACATTAGACGTATGTCTCTGCTCCTAAGGTTTTATTTCTGAGCTGTACTACACATACAAATCGTTATATCATCATTTTTTTCCGCTTCAGTGTCTCTTTAAAGCTCAACACACACCATACAATCTTGGTTGTACAGATTTACCAAATCTATGTAGTATAAGGGCCATTAGATTGAAAATACCTTTAATGATTGATTGGATAAGCTCTTATACTACATGAAAGTGGTAAGATTGAACAACCAAGATTGTATGGTGTGTGTTGAGCGTAAGGCTGCGAGCGGCACATGCAATGTATTCCTATGGCCCACTCAAGATCTTGGAATTTTATGCGTTCGTTCCTGTGAATTTTATGTGTTCGTTCCATGTTTGCATTGAGAGTAGAAACAAGCCTGCATTTACAGTAAAAAAATTTCTGCAGCATTTTAATATTATATGTTAAAATGCAAACAAATACAACTGAAAAATCACATGCAAATTTAATGAATCGCCATTTCGGCAAAACATTTGCGATTTCGCACAGCTCATGTGTGCACCCAGCCTTACATAAGTTTTCACAAAAAAAATAACCGTAAAGAATTGTGAGTACTTAGCACTGCAGACCACACATCACATAGGAATAGAAGATCTCACTTACCAAGAAAGGTTGGACAAACTGGGTTTATTTAGTTTGGAAAAAAGTTGACTGAGAAGTGACTTGATTATCATGTAGAAATACATCAGAGGGCAATACGAAAGCTTGGCAGATGAGCTTTTTGTTCCTAAGGTTGTACAATGGACAAGGGGACATGATTTGAATATGGAGGAAAAAAGTTTTTGCTATCAATTTAGAAAGGGGTCCTTCACAGAGTGGTTCAAATTGGGAAAATCATATCTTAGGAAGTAGTTATGGCAAACTTTATATATACGTTTAAAGAGGGCTTGGATGCTTTCCTTGCATTGAAGGGCATCCATAATATAATTCGTAGGTAATTCCCAGGAGAGTTAATCCAAGGATTTATCTGACTGTCATCTGGAGTCAGGAAATAATTTTTCCCTTTTAAGCCTAATTGGCCCAGGCCTTGTAAGGTTTTTCGCCTTCCCCTGGATCAACTGGAATATGTGCGTATTCAGGATGGTGTTTTTTTCTTTTTTCTGTATGAAATTGATGGACGGATGTCTTTTTTCAACCAAACTATGTAAATATGTAACATAATTATTATTTATATAGTGCTGGCATCTTCTAAATGTTGGCATTTACAGAGAGAATATAATCTTGTCACTCTCCTTTGGGGGGTTCACAATCTAAACCTTACCATAGGTATTTGTAGGGGGAAACTTATCTATATGTTTTTGGGATGTGGGAGGAAACTTGAGTGCTCGGAGGAAACCCACACAGACACAGGGAGAATATACAAACTCTGGGCAGATAGTACCCTGGCTGGGATTCCAATCGGGGACCCAGTGCTGCAAAGCGAGAGTGCCTTCCTCTACCCCACTGTGCTGCCATAACACATAATGTATTGGTTTATAAGTTTCTGGAGTGCAGCATGCCTTCCCCTTTTTATATACAGTACTGAGCAGCAATGGGTAAACATATTACAGACAGAATGTTGGTTTTAGGAAAATGTGACCTGGATGCTTTTTTCTAGCACTGATACCTGACAATACCATTTCCTCAAGAAGTTGCAGAAGGTAGCACAGACAACATGATTATCTTGGCTAGTTCTCCAATATTTAAAGGCCAACTGAACCTATTTGGTACCACTGGACCTCATGCCAGAAGCAGAAGCTCAGAGGAGGTCCTGGGATGCCACTGATGTGCACCTCAGCAAATGAATTGTATGACACAGGCACTGCATGCCCCTGACAAGGTACAAACAATGGCAGCAATCTGACTTCCAAGGTTTTCTTAGGCTTTCAGTCTGCTGAAACAAGGACTGGAGAATGGATGTAAGTGAAGTACACTCACTGGACCTTGCCTATTAAAAGAGATAACAAGTGCATTAAGCTCTACGATCTTGTCTTTGCGTAGGTCAATACACCTGGAAATGGCCAGAAGTAGAGCCGTCCTTCCACAGGCGCAGAGTCTCCACACCTATAGAACGGCATAGTGGACAGGTCTTCTCTCTGTCAAACCAAAGGCACAGGCACTCCTCACAAAACACATGCTAGAGAAATCAGAAAACAAGAATCAGTTACATTATGCATGCAGTAGTTCAATATCGTGCCATTTTAAAGAAGTCCTAAAAAAACGCACTAATAGTTCTTGTGCTAAATACAGGAAGTGCTAGGAATGCTAGGGGCGCATGGAACAGGAGCACGGAGAGTGACATGGGGCTTTATATTGATGGAAGCCTGAAGGATGCATGATGTGTTTGTATGGAACATAATAAATCAAATAATATGGTTTTGTTAAGAAGTCCTCTTATTCTCCCTCCTTTTCCTCGTCCCCCCCCCCTTAATGTGCGGCGGAATAAAGATACGAGAAAGCTTCAGCGGGCTAAAGCATACGCTAGAGCTCCAGCCTGCAGGTCCATGCTGTCTCCTCCTCAGCAACACGGCTCGCACAGCTTCCTGACTCAGCGCGTGTGAGCGGTGTTGCTGAGGAGGAGACAGCGTGGACCTGCAGGCTGGAGCTCTAATGTCTGCATTAGCCCGCTGAAGCTTTCTCGTATCTTCCTTCCGCCGCGCATTAGAGTAGGTGAGGAAGAGAGGGAGATATGCCCACCTTGCCACCCCCCACCAGGTAATCTATATGCCCACCCCCACCAGGTAATCTATATGCCCACCCTTCCACCCCCCACCAGGTAATATATATGCCCAACCCCACCAGGTAATCTATATACCCACCCACCAGGTGATCTATATGCCCACCCTTTCACTCCCCACCAGGTAATCTATATGCCCACCCCTACCAGGTAATCCATATGCCCACCCCCACCAGGTAATCTATATGCCCACCCTTCCACCCCCCACCAGGTAATATATATGCCCAACCCCACCAGGTAATCTATATACCCACCCACCAGGTGATCTATATGCCCACCCTTTCACTCCCCACCAGGTAATCTATATGCCCACCCCTACCAGGTAATCTATATGCCCACCTTCCAACCTCCGACCAGGTAATCTATATGCCCACCCCCACCAGGTAATCCATATGCCCACCCCCACCAGGTAATCTATATGGCCACACCCACCAGGTAATCTATATGTCCACCCCCACCAGGTAATCTATATGCCCACCCCCCACCAGGTAATCTATATACCCACCCACCAGGTAATCTATATGCCCACCCCCACCAGGTATTCTATATGCCCACCCCCCACCAGGTAATCTATATGCCCACCCCCACCAGGTAATCTATATGCCCACCTTCCAACCTCCGACCAGGTAATCTATATGCCCACCCCCCACCAGGTAATCTATATGCCCACCCCCACCGGGTAATCTATATGCCCACCTTCCAACCTCCGACCAGGTAATCTATATGCCCACCCCCCCACCAGGTAATTTATATGCCCACCCCCACCAGGTACACTGGGACCTAGTTGTGGGCCAACCTCAATGTCTACTGGCCACCTTCCTCCCTTATAACGTTCTCTGGTGTCTAGTGGCCCTCCCCCTCCCCTATACAGTTCCCTAGTGTTTAGTGCTTTCCTCCTCCCTCCCCATATGGCTTCCCTGGTGATTTAGGGTTTCACCTCCAATATAGCTTCCCTGGTGGTCTAGAGTGGGCCAAACATAACGCAAAGTGGGGAAACCACTTGAGGTCCAAATTTAATGGCTCTGAGGGACAAATTTGGCCTGCGGGCCAGAGTTTGACATGCATGCCATAGACTGTATTGGTAAATATATGCAATGTGTAACCACACCCACTTTAGTTATGACCACACCCACTTTTAGCTGCCTGTCAGGGGCCAGCTGCTGGCTGTGTCCGCCACTGTTCGGAGGACTTTGGAAAACATGGCCGCAGCTGGAGGCGGCACAGTTTCTGTCATTAATGACTTACAGGCAAGAGGGTAAGTGATTCACTTTACCACCTGCCGATATTTGCAGCATTAATAGAGAACTTTACATTGACAAGACAAATAACATTTATCTTGTGCTTTTCTCCTGGCAGACTGAAAGCGCTTGAGCTTTCAGTCCGCAACTAGGGTGCGCTCAGTCGGCAGTAGCAGTATTAAGGAGTTTTGCCCAAGACCACCTTACTGAATCGGTGCTGGCTTACAGAACATTAAGAGCCGAGATTTGAACCCAGGTCACCTGTGTCAGAGGTAGAGCCTTTAACCAGTACACTGTCCAGCCAGACATTGCAGTCTATTTTACACTGGAAGTACTTTACAAGTAAACCTGGAGCAAACTTAAAGAGAAACTCCAACCAGGAATTGAACTTTATCCCAATCAGTAGCTGATACCCCCTTTTACATGAGAAATAGAATGCTTTTCACAAACAGACCATCAGGGGGCGCTGTGTGACTGATTTTGTGCTGAAACCCCTCCCACAAGAAGCTCTGAGTACCGCGGTACTCTGGGCAAACTGCCACAATGTAACAATGTTCACAGACAGGAAATGGCTGTTTACAGCTGTCTGTAACAGCCAGAACAGCTAGAAACAGCTACATAACCTGCCCACAGTAACAATGGGCTCTATTCATAAAAAAGATGTGGCGAAAAAACTCCTGGAGGTAAAATACCGCAGCGGTATTTTACACTTCTGGGTGGTCATTCAAAGAAATCTTGAAAGCTGCGATCGCAGAGCGGAGATCTCCCGCTGAAAGCTGGCGGTAAGCTGTCGGAAGGCATGCGGAAACACTTCCGCCGGCAGAGTCCCTCCGTGCACTGCTCTCTCTGGGAGGTCTGTCCCATTCACTTGTATGGAATCCGCAAAATCAGAGGAAGCGGTATTTCCCGTCCACATACCGCTTCCTCTAATCTTTATGAATGGCCATTTTGTTACTTTTTTCTAGATTAATCTAGAAAAACACTGGAGAAGGCGGAAATTTCTCGCTCTGCTGGGGGATTGTAGATTTTCATGCGGGAACAGCTTTTATAAATACCCACTTTGCTAAATGGACGAGAAAACCCGCTGTTTTGAGCGGAAAACTTGCGGTAAGGTTTTATGAATAGAGCCCAATGTCACCATGTAATAAATGTCAGAATGTGAATCTGGGAGAGGAAAGATTTTACAATGAGCAAACACTGACTAAATCATTTATACATAATTATGGTAAAAAATGAAGCACTTTTTTATTACATTATTTTCACTGGAGTTTATCTTTAACACAGTGTCCTTTTCTTAAGAAATGTGTCCACTGAAATTGTCTGTACTTCCAAAGATAGGTATACAGGCAGTGACAATAGCCACGCCCACAACTGCCTGACCAGTGACCATACATCAGCTCCTGCACTGGACAAAAATAAAAAAAAAATAGTTTTGAAACAGCCTATTACCTGGCATATTAAGATCATGGGATCCTTGAAGAATCTCTGGCATATGGCACATAAACTCCCAGCTTCTCTGCATTGCTGGCTGCTGGCAGGAACACCATACTTCTGTATAAGATAACAGAAAATTGCAGATACTTCTGAACGATTTCAACCAATGTCATGAAAAAAAGACACTTAATATCAAGTTATGTCAAAGACAACGTTATGCTATACGCATTATTGAGCTGAAATATCAAAATCTGGTTTATGTTAGGAGCTAAAGCTAGGCAAACACATTTGATAATTAAGAGAACAGCGGTGTGTCACAGAGGCACTTCACTTGCTGTTGCAGAAATTCTGTTTGTCCCCATATTACTGCCTGATGAAGCGGGTGCTGCCTGCGAAACACGTTGCACCTTTTTGGGGTACTTTTCAATAAATGTACTTATATTTATACAGACAGTCTTTCGTGTCTGCTTAGTGGAGGTAAGTCCACCGCTTCCTCCAAGAGATTTTTAAACATTTTGGTCAATTTTATCCTGCTGGCGCCTCTGTTCTCTTAATGCTATATTGTGTCCACCCTTGGTGGAGGGGTCACCTACCCCCTTTTCTCCGATCTACAGAGAGCGACTTCTTAACCCTGAGGACAGGTTTAGTCTCCTCACCTGCCGATACAGTGGTTGCCTATGTGGTAACCCATGTTTGTGAGTATACACAGCTCACGTTTCATTATATTCATATGTTATTAACATACTACACTATATTGGGCTCTCGGTCTCTCCACTTTTACATTTGAGAATGGTCACCTGATCCAAACCTCTGTGGATGAACCAGCCTCCTCAGGTGTTGATCATTCCATAGGGA
The DNA here is from genome assembly GCF_040937935.1 of Hyperolius riggenbachi. NCBI lineage: Eukaryota > Metazoa > Chordata > Amphibia > Anura > Hyperoliidae > Hyperolius > Hyperolius riggenbachi. The sequence goes on along the minus strand of NC_090646.1, from coordinate 526,034,993 downwards.
TTGGTGATCTACTGGGTATGATGTTCCCTGCCATTCTCTGTTGTATTACTTCAAAGCAAGACATTGCTGGCCTCACTCCTCTGTCTTCTATGCGTAGAAATGAACATGCTTCTCAGCTGAGCTGTATACATCAGTCATAACAGCTGTGAGTTTGCGCTCTGCATGCCCAACAACCATCCCCTGTCTGTCTAATCTGTGTGGCCTGATGACCACAATAGAAAATGTTACAGGTAGAACAGATTACCCATAACTCATTAAATGCTTCAATACTGGATTTAGTATCTATAAAAAGTTGCATACAGAAAAAAAGTATTGAAATTACACCTGAACTGTGAGGGACATGGTGGCTGCCCTGTTTAGGGATTTCAGGGTCTATGGCTAAACGTAGTAGAACAGAGGCACAGCAGGATAGCAAGTCAATCTGCATTGTTTAAAATGAAATAAATGTCAGCCTCCATATCCCTCTCACTTCAGTTGTACTTTAAAGCAGGGGTCCCCAACCTTTTCCGGCCCGAGGACCACTTACTGACCAAATTTATCTCCGAGGCCTGGGGGGGGGGGGGGGCTTATTGCGTGCGCGACCTAGTGGACAGTGTCGTGCCCAGCGGGTTACGGGGGGCGGGGCTGGGGTGCGGCGGCATAGCTAGCATAGTTGCCTCAGTATAGGGAGTTTAGTTGCCCCAGTATGGCTAGTATAGTTACCCCAGTGTAGCTAGTATAGCACCCCAGTATAGCTAGTATTGTGACCAGTATAGCTAGTATAGTCCCAGTATGGGTCGGTAGTGCCCTAGTATAGCGCCCAGTATAGCTAATATAGTGTCCAGTATGGGTAGGTAGTGCCCCAGTATAGCTAGTAAAGTGCCCAGTATAGTGCCCCAGTATGGCTAGTAAAGTGCCCAGCATGGCTAGGCTAGTATAGTTACCCCAGTATAGCTAGTATAGTGCCCCAGTATGGCTAGTAAAGTGCCCAGCATGGCTAGTATGGTTACCCCAGTATGGCTAGTATAGTGCCCCAGCATGGCTAGTATAGTGCCCAGCTATAGCTACTATAGTGCCCAGCATGGCTAGTATAGTGTCCCAGCATGGCTAGTATAGTGCCCCAGCTATAGCTAGTATAGTGCCCAGCATGGCTAGTATAGTGTCCCAGCATGGCTAGTATAGTGTCCCAGCATGGCTAGTATAGTGTCCCAGCATGGCTAGTATAGTGTCCTAGCATGGCTAGTATAGTGTCCCAGCATGGCTAGTATTGTGCCCAAGCATGGCTAGTATAGTGCCCAGCATGGCTAGTACAGTGCCCAGCTATAGCTAGTATAGTGCCCAGCATGGCTAGTATAGTGTCCCAGCATGGCTAGTATTGTGCCCCAGCATGGCTAGTATTGTGCCCCAGCATCGATAGTATAGTGTCCCAGCATGGCTAGCATAGTGCCCAGCATGGCTAGTATAGTGCCCCAGCATGGATAGTATAGTGCCCAGCATGGCTAGTATAGTGTCCCAGCATGGCTAGTATAGTGCCCAGCATGGCTAGTATAGTGCCCCAGCATGGCTAGTATAGTGTCCCAGTATGGCTAGTATAGTGTCCCAGCATGGCTAGTATAGTGCCCAGCATGGCTAGTATAGTGCCCAGCATGGCTAGTATAGTGTCCCAGCTTGGCTAGTATAGTGCCCCAGCATGGCTAGTACAGTGCCCAGCTATAGCTAGTATAGTGTCCCAGCATGGCTAGTATTGTGCCCCAGCATGGCTAGTATAGTGCCCAGCATGGCTAGTACAGTGCCCAGCTATAGCTAGTATAGTGCCCAGCTATGGCTAGTATAGTGCCCAGCATGGCTAGTATAATGCCCAGTATGCGTAGGTGGTGCCCGCGGCCGCCGCTTCTGTTACCTTATGAGCGGGCGGGCGGCCGCTTCCGGATTCCCCATGCGCCGCTCTCATTCATGCAGTACTATCTCCTCCTATAACAGCAGCGCGTCTTGCGTCTGCTGTAAGGAGGGAAGGAGACGGGGCAGCGGCTTCCTGTAGCGGCGATATGCATAGCCGCTACCATGGGAACCGCTGCCCCGCCTCCTTCCCTCCTTACAGCAGACGCAAGACGCGCTGCTGTTATAGGAGATAGTACTGCATGAATCAGAGCGGCGCATGGGGGAATCCGGAAGCGGCCGCCCGCACATAAAGTAACACACGCGGGGGGGAGGGGCAAGATGACAGACCCGCCGCGGCCCAGCTGGAAACTGCCAAGGGACCGGCAGTGGGCCGCGGCCCGGTGGTTGGGGAACCCTGCTTTAAAGGACAACTGAAGTGAAAGGGATAAGGAGGCTGCCATATGTATTTCCTTTTAAACAATACTAGTTGCCTTGCAGTCCTGCTGTTCCTCTGCCTCTAATACTTTTAGCCATAGACCCTGAACAAGCATGCAGCAGATCAGGTGTTTCTGACAATATTCTCAGATCTGACGAGATTAGCCAAATAGACCAGCAGGACTGCCAGGCAACTGGTATTGTTTAAAAGGAAATAAATATGGCAGCCTCCATATTCCTCTCACTTCAGTTGTCCTTTAAGTACCAGTAAATACAGTAGTGATGATAGATAACATCAGTTAATAAAGAGACTACGTATGGGAAGCTGGTTAGTTCAATATGCTCAGTTATTAAAATGACCACATATACAGTACTATGTCTGTAAGACACCTAGTGTTTTTGTTAGCGATATTACTATGTGAAGGCTGCATTCTAAAGTATTGGTGGCAAAACATAGACCAGCTGCACCATAACATACATATATAATATAGCCACCAGTAAAGTTTAATACCAATCAGGCAGAAGGAGCTACCAGGAAGCAATGAGTCCATTTAACCTGATGTTTGGAAACAAAAAATAATCTTTTCTCAAGAGCGGTCTATCTAAAAAGGTTGTGGTTAAACTGTCTCATATTTCTTACCGACACCTCCCTGACTGCTTGGTAATATCGTATACAATGAACAGAGGCGCCAAAAGTATAAGATTAGATTAAATGAGCTTAAAAACCAACTTAAATGGCAAAATTGAAGGAGGAAGTGGTGGTCTTACCTCCCTCAAGCAGACACGACAACGACTGCGATTCAGACAGTCAAACACATTTATTAGGAACTCCAAAAAGAAATGCAACGCGTTTAGTAGGTTCAACCTCGCTTCATCAGGCAATATAAGGAGGAGTATCAAACAATCTGCACAAGGATTCAAATTAAGCGGGCGCGGATTCGGTAGCCAGGGAATCAATGTATCGGCTATGGTGCCCGATCATTGATTCCTCTCCCCCGCTGAAAAAGCGACAGCTTCTCTCGGAAGCTGCGCCTTTTCTGGCCGTTCCCTTCCCGATGAGTTACTGTAAGCGTACGTTACGCTTAGAGTGACGTCATGTAAACAAACTCATGGCCGCCATCTTGTGGCCAAAAAGTAATACTACACCTGTAAAAAAAAAATTTAAATTCACACACATTTACATTATAAATCTATTGTTTACCTCCCACCCTCCCAAAACTACCCAAATAAAATGTTTACTATAAAAAAAAAACATTACAATAAAAAAAAAAAAAAAACATGTAAATATTTACCTAAGGGTCTAAACTTTTTAAATATCAATGTAAAGATTAAAAATATTTCTATATTTTTTTTATTTTAAACTTGTAAATAGTGATAGATGCAAAACGGAAAAAATGCACCTTTATTTCCAAATAAAATATTGTTGCCGTACATTGTGATAGGGACATAATTTTAACGGTGTAACAACCGGGACATATGGGCAAATACAATACATGAGTTTTAATTATGGAGGCATGTATTATTTTAAAACTATAATGGCTGAAAACTGAGAAATAATGAATTTTTTCCGTTTTTTCTTATTCTTCCTGTTAAAATGCATTTACAGTAAAGTGGCTCTTAGCAAAATGTACCCCCCAAAGAAAGCCTAATTGGTGGCGGAAAAAACAAGATATAGATCAGTGCATTGTGATAAGTAGTGATAAAGTTATAGGCTAATGAATGGGAGGTGAACATTTCTCACGTGAAAACGACGGAACCTGAATGGGTTAAGCTCATTTAACCTAATCTTATACTTTTGGCGCCTCTGTTCATTGTATACAATTTTGAGTCCACCCTTGGTGGAGGGTTGCTACCCTTTCTTCCTGTCTACAGAGAGCGACTTTTTAATCCTGAGTGGGGTCAGGACAATCTCCCCACCTGCCTTTACAGTGGTTGCCTGCTGGTGACCCTGACTTGTGAGTATTTTGCAATACAAACTTATTGCCACCTTGTCCAGTACGAATTACACTATTGGGGCTCTTGGTGTTCCCTGTTTTTATGCTTGGTAATATCGGCTGCTGTAAAGTACTGAGAAATATGCTGACATAATGTACAGTAAATACAGAAAATTATTAATAAGTACCTGAGGGTGGCAAAGTATCCGCATTGCTTTTCTTAGACCTCCAATTCGACCGTAGATGTCAAAGGACTGAAAAAAAAACAAATGAACTTATGTGATAACTGTTACTGAGTATGATTCATTTTATTTACATTCAGGTGCAGAGTCACGCATGCAGTAGCTCTTTTGTTACCAAAGTGACTAATTTGGATGTTACTGGTCTTTCCGTACAAGGACCAGCAACAATGAAATTAGTGCTGACTAATGCATAATACTCACAATTAGATTTTCTGGCAGATTTTCTGGCAGATCGATGATTTTCAGCATGTCTGATCTGATTTCCAATAAATTTTCCATAAAAGTGAACAGAAAATCGATCGGAAATCAGATCGGACATGCTGGAAATAGTCGATCTGGCAGTAAATCTGCCAGAGAATCTGATTGTGTGTATTAATGTGTATTAGGCATAAAAGCAACCATATATATTAAAAACGGTAATTCTGTTGAACCTTTGTGATTGATTAAAGGGAACCTGTCACAAACCAAACATCAGAAGTCTCAGATGAAAGCTATATATGAGCAACATGCACATTACTAAAGAGTGAGCTGTATTAGCTCCTCTGTAAAGCCATGTAAGAATTCTGTCACCCAAAACAATCTTCCATGATCACTTCAGATGCCAGTGTGCAATGGATCACTGTACAGATATGCTGCTTCTTAGCTGTGCATCAAGAAGCCTCTACTGTGCTGTGAACAAGGAAAGCTCAGTATCTAATCCCTACCATAGTCTACGGACAATGTGGTGGACATCAGTTATGTTTTGGGATGTGGGAGGAAAACAGTGCCTGGATGAAACCCAAGTAAACATAAGGAGATAAACATATACAGATAGTGTCCTCGGGCTATAGTGCTGTAAAGGCAAGAGTGCTAACCACTGTGCTGTCCATGTTTTTTTTTTCTGGATAAACTCCTTTTAAAATTATCTACCAACATGAAATAAGACACTTACCTAACTAATGCCTGACTGTAATGGTATATAAACAAAGTACCTGCAAGTGGTTTTTCCTATAAGCATTTGCCTTCACAAAAACATGGGGACTTAAAATATATGTAACGTACAGCTGGCAGCCCTTGACTTTAAAGGGAACCAGAGAGGATGACACATACATACCTGGGGCTTCCTCCAGCCCCATACGCACGGATCGCTCCCACGCCGCCGTCCTCCGCTGCCTGGATCCGCCGCCACCGGGTCCCGTCATTGCCGCGAGTCGGCAAGTCGGCAGGCGGACGCGGCCAATTCTCCGCATCACAGGGTGCTCTCCCCATACAGATACGCATGTGGCTGCTTACTGCGCAGCCGCATGCGTACGTGTATGGAGGGAGCCCCTGTGATGCGGACAATTGGCCGCGTCCGCCGGAAGTGACGGGCCCGGTACCGGCGGATCCAGGAAGCTGAGGACGGCGGCGTGGGAGCGATTCAGGCTTATGGGGCTGGAAGAAGCCCCAGGTATGTATGAAATCCTTTTCCTTTTTTCACCCCCCGTTCCTCTCTGGTTCCCTTTAACTTGTAGTCTGACTTTTAGCCCCAGCAAACCCCACTTTGTTACAGTGCAAAGCAGGTGACTGCATTCCACGCTGGTCTTGGGGCAACAAGAGCCAGGGCTGTAATCAGAGTTTTACATTCATGCAAATATATATAATCTTCTTGCCTGGATAACTTAAAGGAATACTATTAAAGTATCTAAATTTCTGGAAGCAGCATTAATCAATATGGCAATATGAGTCAGAACGAGCACAGAATATGTTTCTGCTGTGCAGTGTGTCTTTTTAGTATACCTTGCAGACAGCGTCCCCTGAACAAACTGACGGCGACGGGTTTTTGGGGCAGACCATTATGCTAGAGGTGATGCCTCTTGCCGAGTGCAGCTGTGGATTATACTATTTTATGCTCCCCAACTTCAGTGCAAGTTATGCAGCATGTTACTATGAGGAGGGAGAGACTCTCCCTCCCTCTCACTCCAAGTCTGCCCGGCCAATAACATCATGCTTACTTGTCCCCTTCTGTTTGCGTGCGAAGGGAATCGTCAGAAGTTTCCCTTCACACTAGTGAAGCCCGGTTCATGAGGGATTGGCTCATTTGAGCCGGTTCTTTCCTGTGAGTCGAGTGATCCGACTCATCACACTGAACCGAATCAATCCAGTGGATGAGAAAGACACTGAACCGAATCAGTCTAGTGGATGAGAAAGGAATCCTTTCTCATCCACTGAACTGATTCGGTTCAGTGTGATGAGTCGGATCACTCGACTCACAGGAAAGAACCGGCTCAAATAAGCCAATCCCTCATGAACCGGACTTCACTAGTGTGAAGGGAAACTTCTGATGATTCCCTTCACACCCAAACACATGCCCAGGACACTCTTGGCCATGGCTGCTCTGCACAGCCATTCGGGAGTGCAATCCATGAGGATGTATGGAGTAGATAAAGCATGTGCCCCACTGTGACCAGAACAGCGGCACCATGGAAGGGAGTCTGGGAACGATAAGGGGCTACGCCATTTCTGGGGACCTTACAGATTATTCAGGTATACATCCCATTTACAATTAGTCTCACCTCAGGTTATCTTTGAAAAGTATCTATATAAGAACACTGCTAGGGCAGTGCCAATATGATGCATTTATCTTTAGCTCACCTTACACAGACTATATAGGATTATGAGGATACTCCCCAAGAAGTAGGTGCTGGAAGGATCATCCCCTATGATATATTTATACCACAATTGGATGGGCACCAGGGAACGGACCAGCTGGCTCAGCTCTTCAATCAGCAGGTAAAACTTGCCCTGTAGAGACACAGTTAAACACTTAATGCCACAGAGACTAGGCAGACTCAGACACAGAGACGTTCATTACTTCAGCTGGTATTACAAGTCTACTGAGAATACATAATAAGACACTTCAACACTTATAAGTCCAGCACATTTAGCTTATCATTTGCCGTAGGCAATATAGTGTATAAAAATCTTACATGTATCATAAGAAAGACCTCCAGGAGAGAGCAACTGGAGCCATGAAAACAAATTTTGTGTCTTTATTAGTGTGTATTGCTCTGAACTACATATGGGACGTAGCATATAAGGTACTGGTGTCCGAAAGGAAATCCTCACCATTCAAGAATGCAGGACTAAAAGACAAGGTGAAGCGAAAAAAAGGTAGCAACAAACAAACACAGTAACATGAAACATGAACCAACCAGATCTTTTCATCCTACTCAGGCCATTTAAAGAGGCACCAGAGTGACATATAGTAGAATGCCATAAATGATTCAGGATACCCACTTTTATGTTAATTGTCCTGATTTCAGCATCAAAAAATTCCTATGTCATTATATTGCTGTATATTGGTATGTAGCCCCGCCCTCCCCAGTGATGTCACTTGCATATTTACCTAGAGGAACTCCAGTGAAAATAATGTGATAAAAAAGTGCTTCATCTTTACAATAATTATGTATAAATGGTCTAGCCATTGTTTGCCCATTGTAAAATCTTTCCTTTCCCTGATTTACATTCTGACATTTATCACATGGTGACATTTTTACCGCAGGCAGGTGATGTCAGTGGAAGGAGAAGCTGCTTGCTTTTTTGGCGGTTGGACACAGCTGTAAACAGCTGTTATTTCCCACAATGCAACAAGGTTTCAACAGTGTGATGTCAGAACCATGGTCCTGTGGGAGGGGTTTGACCACAATATCAGCATACAGAGCCCCATGATGTTCCGCTTGTGAAAAGGAATAGATTTCTCATGGGAAAGGGGGTATCAGCTACTGATTGGGATGAAGTTCAATTCTTGGTCACGGCTTCTCTTTAGACGGCTGTAATTAATAAACACACCCAGTTTGCATTGTGTTGCCATGACCATATGGCAATGCTCAATGCTCATATGGTGCCCATACAACCATATGGCAATGCTCAAACTTCAGCAGATACCACAAGAGTGATGGTGCCCATACAACCATATGGCAATGCTCAAACTTCAGCAGATACCACAAGAGTGGTGGTGCCCATACATCTGTTGATCTGCCACTAGATCGACCATTGGATATATCTCTCTGTTCACATTTGGCGCAGGGTAAAGGGGAAAGACATCTGACCTTGCTCTAGCTATACTCCTGCTATCTTTCAAAACTATTTCCCTACTGACTGGCTAAACGTTAATTTCCCTATGTAATTTGTACCCCGGCAATTGGCGTTGTCCAAATTACACCATTTTTATTGTAATTTGGGCTCTGGCTATTGACGGCACCCAAATTTGTCACTGAGAGCCGCTATCTCCATAATTCCCATTTTGGCCTATGGTGGCGGAATTTAGCTGTCATGGATCTATCACCTGCCCACACACAGCAGACAGATTTCCTATCCTAGCACCGCCGCCTGCCCCCCCCCCCCCAAGTATTTGTGTCCCCTCATGTGGTGAATGTTGAAGGCTCACATGTCTCCTGGGGTCGCTCCTAGCCTGCTCCCATGACAAAGTGAGCGCCTGTACCACGTGACACTGACGCATGTAGCAAATTTTTTGGACTGTAAGACGCTCCTGACCATAAGATGCACCTAGGATTAGAGGACAAAAACCAGGGGAAAAATATATACTAAACCTAATGCATTCTTGGTGAAGTGGCATCTTGTGGTTTATGCCCCCCTTTGTACCTCATGCCCCCCTTGTGTGAGTCTTATAGTCCCAAAAAAAAACAGTAATTACATGTGCTCATGGGAGAACCAGACACAGTAGAAAGGATGGTAAATATAATGCAAATAATTTCAAGTTGATGCAGGATTAAATATGCAAATTTTGTATGCAAATTTATGCAGCTTGAAAATGGACAAATCAATTTTTACCTCAGCAGGATTTGATTGGTTCATGTTTAAGCTGCATATATTTGCATAATGAAGCATCAACTCAAAATTATTTGCATCTAATTAAAGCGGACCCAAACCAAACATTTTTTTAATTCAAAGTATTTCGTTGCACCACTCTGACACATACAAAGATAAATAAACACTCCTTCAAGCCTATGAGCATTTCAGTGCATGCTTTTCACCCTCCTCTTTGCATAACTGAGGTTATACAGGTGGCAGCCATTAGCAATTCCTCCTTTGCCAGACACCTGCTACTCCACCAGTTTGCCTGGATTCTGTCCGGCAATATGAAAGGAAAGGAAGGGTTTCTCCAATAAATGTAAAATATTTTATATTTGTCATCATGCAGCTGAAAAAAGGCTGCTATTTATTATTATAATTTAGAAAATAGATTTTGTTTCTGAAATCTTGTATTTTTAGTTTGGGTCCACTTTAACCATCCCTACACAGGAGGAGGCCAGGAGTCGTGCCAGCAGACAGGTGAGCCTTCAACACTCATCACTGGCATGGTCGGCCAGGGGTACGTTAGTCTTCAGGCAATTGAACAATGTTACCGCCACACCCCCGACTGAGCCCTTACGCCCAAGATTTTCCAGCATGCTCAATCGATCATTTTGACAGGGTATCGACTGAAAGATCAATCGAGTAGCTATGTTGCATCATGGACTCTCCTCTGATATGATAAAATTATTGGATCAAAATTTAAATTGTTCTGCAAAATCAAGCAATGTATGGGTGTCCCAAGAAATCCAAAACACTGCAAGCAATGCTTTATAATGTATTGATTTTAGTGATTGATCGATTTTTTCATCAACAAAAGTGGAATATTGTTTTGTAAAAAATTACCTTATGCCATTATGGTGTTAAATCAAGTTTGATGAGAATACCTGTTGGCTGACTAGGAACTTGAAACCGTAACAAAAATTGAACTTCATTCCAATCAGTAGCTGATACCCCCTCTCCCATGAGAAATCTTTTCCTTTTCACAAACGGACCATCAGGGGGCTCTGTATGGCTGATAATGTGGTGAAATCTCTCCCACATGTGATGTCAGCGCCTCACAGCACTGAGGTACTGACATCACACTGTGGGAGCCTTGTTCCATTGTGGGAAATAACAGCTGTTTCCAACTGCCAAAAAATGCAAGCAGCATCTCCTTCCAGTGACATCATCTGCCAGCAGTAAAAATGTCATCATGTGATAAATCTCAGAATCTAAATCAGGGGAGGAAAGATTTTACAATGAGCAAAAAATGACTAAATCATTTATACATAATTATCGTAAAAATTAAGCACTTTTGTTATTACATTATTTTTTACGGGAGTTCCCCTTTAACATCACAAAGAGATTATTCTCATATTTTTTGTCTAATGAACTTCAGTTCCCTAGGACTGCAGACTGCTTCTCAATACTTGCCACTGGCTTGAGTTGCCTGTGAACTAATGATGGCACCAATTACCGATGAACATGTGTGCCTGGTACACATGCCGACACCAGCTCATTAAGATCTTAGGATACTGGCACCAGAGACACCTCAATCTCTCTGGTACAGCGACATGAGCTATCATTTGTGTAGAGTATTGTTTCCACTGCTGTGCCGCAGATGAAAAGACCAGAGAGTGTGCAACACTGATTAACGACTCAGACTTGGATTATAGCCTTCTCAGTCCGCCGTATCCCCTGAGGTCTCTGTGTAAGAGGAGGAGAGTGTGTGTGTGTGTGTGTGTTTGTGCCTGTGTTTAGAGGCTTAGGGAGGGAGGAAGGTGAGATCATACTGCATGTCTTATGTTTTACAATCCCGCTGCTAGGAATAAGTCTCATTGCTCAGAGCTTTGGCATTCTTATGATCTCATAGCCCTCCAGTGGCTGCCAGAGAATGCACATTTTCATCTGCTTAGAGCACCTATTCTATTGTTTTTATTTACACTGAACCCCACAGGTGCAGGAGTAAAGCAATAATAACGTTAAAGGAATGATTACATTTGTGTTGGCTGTAACAGCTCTAACGTTTGTTCTAAATGTGAAATAAAACGGCTGGTAACTGTTTAAGGATGGCCATAGCCCAGCAGATATTTCACCTGGAACAACAGGCAGTCAGGTATCAGCTTACCTTCAAGCCTGTAGCTGTGCCCTGATGTGTGCTGTGCTGTTTTTAGCAGGTAAAGACAGTGCATGGGTGCTTAGAAAGATTATTATATTTTCTCCATTGAAAATGACTGGAAATTGTTCTTACAGCCAGAGCCGGGACAAGGTCCTCCAGCACCCAAGGCTGAGACACCAGAGTGCACCCCTCCATCCCTCTACCCCAGCCATCACACACTGATTGCTATTAGACTAAGAGGCACCCCAGGGCCTCCAACACCCTAATCTTAGTTATCTGGCTTGTAGTCACTTCAATGTATCTCCTTTTCTTATTTCTTTCTGCTTCAAACACAATTAGGAATGACAGCTGAATGATTTGTGCGCCCCCTCCTGCACTGCGCCCTGAGGCTGGAGCCTCTCCAGCCTATGCCTCGGCCCGGCCCTGCTTACAGCTATTTATCCCAAATGTTTTCACTATTGGTGTACTGTATGTGGAAACAGTAAATTGAGGCGCCTGCGATCGGTGGAAGTTTTGGATGCCACCACAGGCGCCCAAATAAATAGCGGCTATGTGGGGAAATTTGGGCTCCCAATAAATATCGGGTGCCAGGGTCACCCACAATGCAAAATACTGCTAAAGATAGCGGGAGGCCCGGGCACCCAAAAATTTGTGGTGCGTTTTGCCCCATTGGTGGCATGGAGACAGTTAAGGTTAGGGGTGTGAGTTAAGATTAGGAGTGGGGGGGGGGGGCGTTTAGTTTAGTCTTTGGGGGAGTGGTTAGGCATCCAGGGGGAGTGGTTAGGGTTAGACATCGATAGAGGTGGGTTCAGTGTCAGAATAGGATTAAGTTTAGCTGTACTGTAGTGAAATGTCGGTATCTATTACTGATATTTTACTATCACCATTAGCACCGCAAGAGTATAACATCTGTAAATTTACCAATATTCTACTACCTGCTATTTCTCGGTACCTTCTTTTCATATACGCACTGTATGCCCCCTGAGAACCAATTAGGGCGATCGCCTCTCATATGCATCAGCCTATGAAAGGGATCTCATGTTGAGCCCATCCAGGGGACAGCCAAGTGACAGGGCTGTCCCCAGTACAGCGTTGCAGTACATTGCAGCGCTGTACAACAAAAAGAAACAGCCATTTCTTTTCTTTTCAGTCTGCACACAATCCCTGCTAATCTCCTCCCTCAGGACTTGACGCCTTTCAACGTTAGGCAGTCCTGGGGACCCACCTTCTCCAAGCCTAGCAATCGGGAAGGGGTGTTAAATTGGACCTTAGATTGTGAGCCCCTTTAAGGGACAGTTAGTTACAAGACTATATACTGTGTAAAGCACTGGGAATGATGTCAGCGCTGGTAGAATGGAGGGGATGGTAATGAAACTGCGTCTTGATGGGAGGAGCTCAAAGAAGTAGCTGCCTGGGTGAGTGGGGTTGTGGGTAATCCTGGTGGACCTTGCTCTCATTCTAGTAAATTTAAGGAGGTCTAGCAAAGACAGGGGAGCTCCAGTGATCCTTTACGCTGTGCTAATCACTCTTTGGAGTCTGCATTTGTCACATACTAAACAATGACGGAGGAGCAATGGATGGATTCAATGGTAGCGGTGTAAAAGCTAGCCAGCAGTTCACGTGGCCATTAACGGAAGCAGAGGGAAATTAGGTCATCAATCTGACTCTCCTTCCTTGGGATATAGAACTAATGTTTCAGCAGTGAAGACAGAGCACATTAAGATGATGCAAGATGCATCAAACATTTATTTTAGGTGCCAGTCCTGGGAAGACTATTAAACCTACATGTATGCTGTTGGGATGTAGTGGGAAAATAAAACATCTGGAGGAAATCCATACAAACCACATGCAGAAGGCATCTTAGTTGAGAATCAGGTCTGGGACTATATAGTGCTGAAAGCCATCAGCCTTAAGTTCCATTTTAAAATGATGTAACGATTATTTTCAGAGCTAGAAATCGTAACTATTAATCTCGGTATTCAAAAGAAATTACACAGATTAACAAGATTAGGCATGTGAATTGGATATCCTCCTGCCTCTCGGTTATCTCATCCTGGATGTCTGCCAGGTTCCTAAAGACTGAACTCCTAATCTTCCCGCCCCATGCTGTTTCACCCCCCACAGAGCTCTACGTCACTGTCAATGGCACAAACATTCGTCCAACCACACAAGCCCGCTGCCTGGGTGTCACCCTGGACTCAGCCCTCTCCTTCACCCCCCACATCCAAACCGTAGTTAGGGCCTGCAATTTTCATTTACGTAACATCTCCAAGATCCGGCCTTTCCTGACCCCAGACACTGCCAAACTCCTTGTCCATGCCCTCATCATCTTCCGCCTGGACTACTGCAACTCCCTCCTGTCAGGCCCTTCTCAAAACCGCATCAACCCCCAACAATCCATCATGAACGCAACAGCTAGACTAATCTACTCCTCCCACCGCTCCGTCTACACGACACCCCTACTTAAATCCCTTCAATGGCTTCCAATTCACTTCAGAATCAGCTTCAAGATCCTATGTTTGGCATACAAATCTATACACAAATCCTGCCCAACCTACATCTCTGACCTGGTCAGCAGATATACACCTGGCCGCCCACTTTGCTCCTCCAACAACCTCCTCCTAACCACCCCACGCATCTCGCACTCCCATGCACGACTACAGGATTTCACTAGAGCTGCCCCAATCCTGTGGAACGCTCTCCCACTGCCCATCAGGCTTGCCCCCACCTTCAAAAAAGCACTCAAAACTCACTTCTTCAAGGAGGCCTACATCAACTTAACACTGCCCTAACCCTCTCTGCCAAGAAGATCTTGATGCACCCCCTCCTTTCGTGTCACCAACCCCTCCCTCAAGATTGTAAGCCTTTGGCAGGGCCCTCTCCCCTTGTGTAATATACTTGATATATATCAACTTTTACCACTACCACTCGAGTGTATGATCCGGCATTGTATTACTATCTCTGCATTGTGTTGAGTATCTTACTGCTTATTACCTGTATTGTTGTATCTATTGTCTATTACCTGTATTGTGCTGTCACCCCTGTTATCATTGTCTGAAATCCTATTAATTGTACAGCGCTGCGTAATATGTTGGCGCTATATAAATCCAATAAATAATAATAATAATAAAATAGGGAATCCTTGATCCAGTGGGACTGTGAGACTGCAGAGCATAGCGGTATAGGTATATAGAAAAGACAAAGAAAATGTAAATGCATTAGAAGTGTAACGGTTTATTATACTGCATTGCCATTAATAGACTAATCCCAAGTCACATCAATCATACCCATAGCTAAAGTTAAAGGGCTGAAATTTGCAATGCACCAATCAACAGAGCACTCTAGTTGCTATCACTGAGCTGCAGCATTAGGTAATTTGCTCCATATAGAAACCAGTCTCGACTCAGACTCTCCCTCTATTGGACTTACTGTGGCAGCAGATTTTTTTCTGTTTAAAAAAAAAATCAATACTTATTTTATAATTTCTGCAGTACATGATTCTAGCATTTTCATCCACAGGAAACCTGATTAAAGAACTGATACTCGAAAACACTTTTAAAAGTTAATTTTAGTAAAACGTCCGCAATTTGTAAAGTAGCAGCGTTTTTCCGTTGCTTACTATTACCTAACTAGTTATGACGTGACCACTTCCAGTACAAGGCTGGTCTATGATGGAAAATGTGTAATGCTTCGCTTTCCTAGAAAGCTTTTAGCCATTGCTATGATGTGCGGAGAAACACAAGATGCTGCAAATGGTCAAAACAAAGTTTACTTCACTTCTTAATAATTCAGAGACAAATTAGATACATTTTACATGCTCTTTCCACAAGGTGGTCATATTAATTATCAATGAAAACACATGCTAGAATACGATTTTAAAAGCGCACTAAGTCAGAATGGACATTTAGATCAGAAGTTTGTACTGCATTGCATAATGGTTATTTGTTAAGCCATAATGATCCCTGCTAGTTGATGGATAAGTCATTTTTATGGACAGCTACATACTGTTACTGTTGCTGGATTAGATGAAGCAAAAGCTGAAATTAAGATTCCCAGAAGAAATATCAACCTCAGATATGTACTCTTACGGAAGAAAGTGAAGAAGAATTAAGAAACCCCTTAATGAGCGTGAAAGAGAAAAGTGCTAAAGTTAGACTACTATTAAAAAAACTAAGTTTATGTCATCAAAACCCATGCCCTCCTGGCATATAAAGGGGGGGGGGGGGGTGAGAGAAATGGAAGCAGTATCAGACTCTGTGTTTCTTGGGCTCAAAGATCACTGCAGATGGAGATTGCAGCCATAACAATAAAAGACATTTACTCCTTGTAAGGAAAGCAATGATACACTTGGACAAGTAATAATAAGCAAAGATCCTGTCAAAAAAACGGTTTGTATAGTCAAACCATGTTTTTTCCAGTAGTAATGTAGTAAACTAAATGTCCAGGTCCCAGACAAGTGCCATTCTAAATATGCAGGAGTGACAGCTGGCATAGTAAACCTGCATATAATAGAACTTTAGTGGAAAGTGGGCAGGTGCATGCGTCAGTCAGAGATCCTTGAGCTGTGATCAGTTTGTGGGTCAGCTGCATGCTGTCTGCATGATATTCTGGGCCTGCAAAGATTATGCCAAAAGCATCGGCCGATGCATGGGCTAAAGACTGCAAGCTGCACCAACTGATGAGACCTAAGCTGCTGCCTGATTACTGTATTGCATGCAAATCCCTGCACTGTGAATTCTGATCTAGCTTAGATGCTGTCTGTGCTCAATTACTGAACTGGCTTATGCATGGTTGCTATCTGGAACTGTAATGATCGACTGTAATGTACTGTTTTTCAATTTTAGTGCCATTGAAAAAGAAAAACAGTTACAAAACAGCCAGGACTGATCCACATGGATTGCTGCTAAATCGTGGTGATTTATGTGTTTGTGCTTCTCATTCAAGTGAACAAAAATCACTGTAGAATTGTTTCATGCAGCATTTTTAAAAATGCAAACGCAGCCGGTGTGGATCAGCCTAAAACAGTCTTTATATTTGCATTTTCAATAAAATGCTATGGAAAAGAAATAATGCCTCCCAATGGTAGCAGGAAAAAAGGGCGCTCGCTGAGGGTGGAAAATGGCGCCGCCATAGACTCTAATGCAATCATCGTCAATATGGCAATAAAAAACGCGGAAAAAAAGGGCACTGCGATAAATATAGTTAAAGCGGTATTGTCACCATAAAAATCAAATTTCAACAGCAACTGGTCTGAGTGTATTAAGTGATAAAGATGCTAATCCTGCATTCAAAACTTTTTCTGCTGTTATGGTTTGGAGTTATCACAAACTTTAGGAGCACTGGCCCTACTGCCAAACAGTGCCAAAAAGTTGAATGCTGGGAGTTCTGATGAATGCTGGGAGTTATTTTTATCTATAATATATTCCTCCTCTTCCATTTATTTCCCTGCCTAGCTGATCACTTGTGTTTATAAGCAAGGCTGAGGTGACTCAGTGATTGGATGTGTAAATAAAAAAAGACTCTGGGAGGAGGGCAGCTAATGAATACACAATGAGCAAGAGAAGGGAGGGGCGAAAACAAGACTCAGGGAGGATATGATGTCAGCATTAGCTTGGCAAAATGGCCACTGCCTGCAATAGGATTTTCTGCTTTTCCTTTATCAAATTCACAGGAATCATTACGTGGATAGCACAATACATCTGTTATGTAAGTAGAAGTAGTATTTATCTACTTATATATGTGTTTTTTATTATTAGGTTAGCATGGGTGTCGCTTGTTCTTTAACAACATTAGAGTGTTTGAAGTATGTTATCGTTTTAGAAGCTTGCAACGTTATAGTTCTTGTCATATTATTTCGTTTGTATGTACAGATTTTACGTTTTCAAAGATATTATAGTTTTTATGTGTAAAAGGGTGTTTCTGCAGAGGGAGTGGCTAGGGTTAGCCACCACCAGGGGGAGTGGTTAGGGTTAGGCACCACCAGTGGGGCGGTTAGGGTTAGGCACCACTGGGGAAAGGGGTAGGGATAGGCACCACCAGGGGGGGGGGGGGGGTATTTAGGGTTAGGCACCACCGGGGAGGGGGGTCAGAGTTAGGCACCACCAAGAGAGTTGTCAGTTTTAGGCACCACCAGGGGAGGGTTCTGTGTGACGGTAGGGTTGGGTTAAGCTGTATTGTTGAATTATGTAACAATATTTAACGTTAACATATTTTTGTTATTTCCCCTCTGTTTTTACAACGGTATTTATCGTTAACCAAGTTTGACAACGATTATCGTTTTTTCATGCACGCCTCCCAATTTTTGAATGAAGTAAGATACAGTACTATGGCACACTTTATGTGCTTGAGTATGACAATTTCTGATATAGTAAACTTCTGATATAGTGAACTACTTTGCCCGATCCCTTGGAGTTTACTATAAAGGGATTCTACTGTATTCATCTTGCATGAGGATCCATCTTGAGCTCACTTCTGCAAGAAAAGCACAATTACTCCAAAATTGCGAATACAGGAAAAACACTGAAAAATCACAATTTCTAAAAAAATGACGTCCTCCTTCTCAGCTCAGGAAATATGGAACTGCGGGTTCAAAGAGGCAAATTCTCCTGACTGTGTGATAATTATTTATTGGACGGGCATTGATTCATATACATTGTAATTACTACAGAATTCGTACTTTATTATTTGAAAAACAGAGTTTTAAACAGCACTAGGCACAGGCTCTTTGCTGCATACAAATGCAAATAAGCCCACTGCAAAATGCAAATGGGAAAACATGATAATGGTGTAGTGTGAACAAGGCCTTAAGCACAATTCACATAGTTGGTTAAGGGCAGCTCATTAAGCGTCCCTCAGCTGCCTATTAAATTGCCTCCTAAAAAAATTTCCAAAATAAAATGCAAAATTCATCACAGTTACTTAAGCGGGTCCCCATGTGATCTTTCATACGTGATTTGCCAACAAACCGTGGTTACAGATATAATGGAATCACATTCATCATGATTACCAGTAATGATTCATCAAGTCCATGATTTAATTACATATCGTCTACCGGGATTTGGTAAAACTATTCAGTATTACACATTAATAAATGAAAGCAAATATTAAACTACTAGTTAAAGGAAATGGCAGTTCTAAACAAAAGTACTGTATCCCATTTAGAGAGCAGAGTACAATGTGAAAGCGTACTGGTAGGTTTGTTGGCGTTCACCCAAACTTTGCCCTAGAGTGTAGCAGGGGCATGAAGGGGTGAGGCACTCTGGGGGTAGCAACTAATACAAACTATTCAAGGCTCTCGATTATTGGGCTGCATAAATAAGTCAAAAGAACAGGGTACACACTTTTTGCTACTAACTTACAATAAGCGCTGAGATATTACATTTAACATAGAAATATGTAACTGTGTTAAAATAGTAGGGAAATTGCACCTTCGCTGACAAATACTCTACACTCTTGGATTGGATCAATATACAGCAAGGATTTATTCCAATCATTATTTCAGTTTAATTGCTTTGGCCATAATTCAATGAAATCCCCCCCCCCCCCCTCCCAGTTGTCTCACAAGACGTTTTCAGTCCCAAAAAGAAAAAAAGGGTCAAAATAAGTTGCCTAAAATTAACTTATGTTAGATATTACTTTTTTACCTACTTTTCCTCATTTTTCTACTTGCTAGGTGCTTCATATGACTTTGATACCTCCTCCTTCCAAACTGGAAGCATCGGAGTCATGTGAAACGCAACGTGATACGCAGGGCAGTGAACTCCTCCTGACCCTGTCCGCTTGTTTGGGTGCTGAACTGCCGCAATTGGGAATATTTGGGTGTTTGGATTCAGTAAACCGAATTCAAACACCAACCCTACTAGGTACTGAAATAATATTTTGGAGGCTAGTTGAGAAAGCATGTCTTATGTGAAAGCTCAGGAAGAAATACTGCTACCAGAGTTGCAATGAAGAACAGTTTGAGTTTACTGTCAGTTTTGAAAAAAGCCGGGCAGTAAACTACAGCAAACGCCACGTTTTAATCCCTATTTCTCACCATCATTTGAGGCGACCCTGGAAGCAACAGATTGCTTCCAGAGTTGTTATACCACCACACCTCCGTGTCTTCTGGTGGGGGTGAAAACGGCTGATCACCGCTTTAAAGGGACACTTAAGTCAAACAAAAAAAATGAGTTTTACTCACCTGGGGCTTCCAATAGCCCCCTGTAGCTGTCCGGTACCCCCGCCGTCTCCCTCCGATCCTCCTGGCCCCGCCGGCAGCCACTTCCTGTTTTGGTGACAGGAGCTGACGGGCTAGGGACGCGAGTGATTCTTCACGTTCCTGGCCACAATAGCGCCATCTATGCTGCTATAGCATATATCATATACCATATAGCAGCATAGAGGGTGCTAATGTGTGTGGGAACGCGAAGAATCACTCGCGTCCCCAGCCTGTCAGCTCCTGTCACCGAAACAGGAAGTGGATGCCGGCGGGGCCAGGAGGATCGGAGGGAGACGGCGAGGGCACCGGACAGCTGCAGGGGGCTATGGGAAGCCCCAGGTGAGTAAAACTCATTTTTTTTGTTTGACTTAAGTGTCCCTTTAAGCTGTCAAATGCTTTTCTGCACGCATGGATAATAGGCATTTTATAATATAAGGGTGGGGTCTCAAAAGTGGGCGTGGGTAAACACTATTTCATTTTAATAGCCCCATGTTTTCTTTCCACTGCATCTCCACCACTGTAGTTCACCTTGTATGTATCTTTATTTTAATTGCCTCAATTAATGTGTGTCTCCATTTAAGAACTCCCATAGTCCCCCCCCCCCCCCCCACAGCAGTTCCCTCCTATAAACTTCAATTTATGCTGTACCCCCTTATAATGGTCCTAATGCTATGTGCCCCTTTTTGTGTTTTTTTGTGGGGGTTTTTGTAGCACGTTTGGTTCCCCGTCTTATAGTGGTGCACTGGAAGTGTCCCCCTAATAATGTGCACATAACACTGTGGCCCCTGTGTCCTTATATTATGGTCCTTGTGCCTCCTTATACTGGCCCTAAAGGCAGTTCCCTTTATAATTTTCCCTGGTGGCCTAGTGTCTCATTGCATCCCTCCATATAAAGATTTCCTTGAAAGAATGGTAGCCCCCCCTCCCCACTTTATAGGCTTACCTGGCAGTCTAGTGGTCCCCTTCCCCCTTACATACTATTTCCTGGTATTTTAGTAGTCGCACATCCTCCCATGTAGATATTGGAAGCAGGGAGCATGCTGGGTAAGTATCCTTTGTTCCAGCAGTAAGCAATGCTTGTACTTCAGCTGGCCTCTGCCAGCTGCATGTACTGGGTCCCGGGCTTGATGATGTCATCAAAGTGGGACCCAGTATATGCAGCCAGAGGAGGGCAGCTGCAGGAGGAGAAACAGAAGAGCTGTGACTTCTGTTGGAATGAAACAGAGGTGAGCGATACTTACCAGATGATCACTTTTCACTGCCGATCATGGGAGAAGGGAGGGACTGGGAGGATAGGACACCAAGAATGGCGTCCCTGGTTAGTAGCAGACAGATCCCCACAGATAATGAGCACAGCTGCGTGCAAACATGCACGCTGTGCTCATAAGTAGTAGGAGACGAATATTTAAACCCCTGAGGCTCAGATGAAATCTCAAAGGATGTAAAGATACTGTCTCCAAAACATGAAGTCCTTCCTACAGAGTGTATAGATTACCTTAATTTACACTGTTTTACTTGAGGTAAACATATTCAAGCACAATTACTATCGACTCCATGGTTTGGGACTCAAATACTTGTGCAACAGTTCGGGGTCAAGTTCTAGGGCAACATGTCGCTAGCCTACTTGGAGGAGGGCCAAGAGCATGACACAAAACAGAGCAGCATGGAGCGGGGGTGATGAGAAGGAGAAGAAAAGGGTCAGTCTGTGCTCATCCGAGATATTCGCCTGTCTGGATCTCTCAGCAACGTGTTGGGAAGGATCGGGGGCTGCTGTACATACACTAAATACTTGGCAGAGGAACCCCAAATTCGGCATCCTTGGCCGAGAACCACCGAGCAAGTGTACAATGCTTAATGCTGAAGAGCAATGGGGAACCAAATTAGATTGTGCAAATTAAAGGTGAAGCAGCAAGACAGATATCGGCAATATTACCGATATTCTATTATTAGGCACTGGATAATACCAATAGTAGAATATTATTATTATTATTATTATGTATTTATATAGCGCCGACATATTACGCAGCGCTGTACAGTGTATATATATATCTTGTCACTAACTGTCCCTCAAAGGAGCTCACAATCTAATCCCTACCATTGCCATATATCTATATTATGTAGTGTAAGTACTGTAGTCTAGGGCCAATTTTAGGGGGAGCCAATTAACTTATCCGTATGTTTTTGGAATGTGGGAGGAAACCGGAGTGCCCGGAGGAAACCCATGCAGACACGGAGAGAACATACAAACTCTTTGCAGATAGTGCCCTGGCTGGGATTCGAACCAGGGACCCAGCGCTGCAAGGCGAGAGAGCTAGCCACTACGCCACCGTGCTGGTAATTATACTGATATTCTACAATCAGTTTTCCTAACCTTCCTTCCCTCCACACTAACCCTCTCTGCTAACTACACCTAACACTAACTCACCCGTATCTATGCCTAACATTAAAACTAGGGAAGGGACGAATCCACAATTTCTTCGAATCCGAATCCGGATCCGAATCTAAAAAGGTTCTCGAATATCTCGAACCTTTCGAATCCCGAATCTAACGAATCCTGCACATAAGAATTGTGCGATCCATGGAATAGTTGCCCGCACTATAGGTAGCTAGGTAAAGGTGTCTTCAGTATAGTTAGCAAGGTATAGGGGCCTTCACTATAGGTTGCAAGGTATAGTGGCCTTCAGTATAGGCAGCAGGGTATAGTGGCCTTCATTATAGGCAGCCGGGTATAGTGGCCTTCAGTATAGGCAGCAGGGTATAGGGGCCTTCACTATAGGTTGCAAGGTATAGTGGCCTTCAGTATAGGTAGCAGAGTATAGTGGCCTTCAGTATAGGCAGCAGGGTATAGGGGTCTTCAGTATAGGCAGCAGGGTATAGGGGCCTTCAGTATAGGTAGCAGAGTATAGGGGGCTTCAGTATAGGCAGCAGGGTATAGGGGCCTTCAGTATAGACAGCAGGGTATAGGGGCCTTCAGTATAGGTAGCAGAGTATAGGGGCCTTCAGTATAGGTAGCAGGGTATAGGGGCCTTCAGTATAGGTAGCAGGGTATAGGGGCCTTCAGTATAGGTAGCAGGCTATGGGGGTGCTTCAGTATAGGTAACAGGCTATGGGGGGCTTCAGTATAGGTAGCAGGCTATGGGGGTGCTTCAGTATAGGTAACAGGCTATGGGGGGCTTCAGTATAGGTAGCAGGCTATGGGGGTGCTTCAGTATAGGTAACAGGCTATGGGGGGCTTCAGTATAGGTAGCAGGCTATGGGGGGCTTCAGTATAGGTAGCAGGCTATGGGGGGCTTCAGTATAGGTAGCAGGCTATGGGGGGCTTCAGTATGGGGGGCTTCAGCATAGTTAGCAGGCTATGGGGGGGCTTTAGTATAGGTAGCAGGCTATGGGGGGCTTCAGTATAGATAGCAGGCTATGGGGGCTTTAGTATAGGTAGCAGGCTATGGGGGGCTTTAGTATAGGTAGCAGGCTATGGGGGGCTTCAGTATAGATAGCAGGCTATGGGGGGCTTCAGTATAGATAGCAGGCTATGGGGGGCTTCGTATGGGGGCTTCAGTATAGATAGCAGGCTATGGGGGCTTCTTATGGGTGGCACATATCCTCCTCCCTCCCCCCGCAGCCTCCTCCACTTGTCCCCCTGCATACATAAGGAGAAGCAGCCTCTCACCTCCAGCATCAGCGTGGAGCCCGGAGCCGCAGACCTCTCCCTTCACTTCCTGGTTCCCCCTAGTGGCCACCTGACCGGCTCTTACTGATGACGCGTAGTAAGAGCCGGTCACTAGGGGGAATAAGGAAGTGTGCAGGAGGTCTGCCGCTCCGGGCTCCACGCTGGAGGTGAGAGGCTGCTTCCTCTTATTTATGCGGCGGGCGAGCGGAGGCGGCTGCGGGGAGCGGGAGGAGGACAATTGCGAGCGGGTAAAGCGGCGGATGCGCGGCGATGCAGCGTCGGGATTCGGCGGATTCGGCGAACAGAAAATGGCGTCGGGATTCGAGTCCACGAATCTCGAATATTTCCTAATATTCGAGGGATTCGTGGATTCGCCGGATTTGTCGTCCCACCCCTAATTAAAACTATGCCTGCTTTCCCAATACCATGTGTGCTGCAGCCGCTATAACCTGCTGTAGCTACTATAATCTCTTTTCTGTAGCCACCATTTTTTGCATCTACACTATCCATTACAACTGTTTTACTTTTCCATTTCCAAGTGTGCTTCCATTTCCAGTTTGCTGTATCCGCTAATTTTTGAATTTACAATATTCGTTAAAGTCACTTTGCTTTGGCCGGCATCAAGTGTGCTGCAGCCGCTATTTACTGCTTTGGCTTTCCTGACACCAAATATTCTGTATCCATTATTTATTGCTATAGCCGCTACAACCACTTACTGTAGCTGCTAATTTTTCCATGCTCCCAAATTTCTCTCCTGCCCCGCCTGTCACCGCTAATTAACAGTATACTCAATAATGGCACCCTAATTGTCTAGTAGCCGCATGCGTCCCAATTGTCAGCTTCCTATCAGATCATAGTGAGAAATACAAAAAAGTTAGTGAAATAGCAGTTATGTATTTGTATTGCGCACCTGTCATGCAAAGATTTAGGCTGTTTTCACAGTGAGACGTTACAGGCGCACGTTATGCAACCTTAACGTAGCATCTAACGCAACATCTTAGTGGGAAAGAAGCCTTACAGTATATCCAAGAAGTCACCACAGGTGTGCGTCATACGTTATGAATATTGGACAAAAGCTCAATCACATTTGAGCAATCCATACTACAATCTGATATAACACAGGTGAAGGCTGCAAACTTCTGCCACCTAATAACAGACAATTTCTGAAATAATTCAGTCCATGCTTGTTAGATCACATAGGCTTTCAACTTTTCTCGATCCTTAGTAAATCAAGGTCATTGCCTATATAGTAGCTGGAAAGTGTAATGGTTAAAGGACCTCTGTCACGAAAATCTTAAAATTTAAAACACATGTTAACATATACAAATAAAAAGTACGTTTCTTCCGGAGTTAAAGAGACTCCGTAACAAAAATTGCATCCTGTTTTTTATCATCCTACAAGTTCCAAAAGCTATTCTAATGTGTTCTGGCTTACTGCAACACTTTCTGCTATCACAGTCTCTGTAATAAATCAATGTATCTTTCCCTTGTCAGACTTGTCAGCCTGTGTCTGGAAGGCTGCCAAGTTCTTCAGTGTTGTGGCTCTGCTATGAACTCCCCCTTTCAGGCCCCTCTCTGCACACTGCCTGTGTGATATTTAGATTAGTGCAGCTTCTTTCTGCTCTCTTATCTTTTACAAGCTGGATAAATCGTCCTCTGAGCTGGCTGGGCTTTCACATACTGAGGAAATTCAGACAAGGGCAAAGCTGTTTGCAGGAAGAAAAGAGCAGCCTGAAACTTCAGTGCATGAGAGATGCAGGGGAAAAGAAACACACAAATGATCTCTTGAGATTCAAAAGGAAGGCTGTATACAGCCTGATTGTGTATGGATGTATTTTGTATGTGTGGACATACTGTACATCAACCTACTTCCTGTTTTGGTGGCCATTTTGTTTGTTTATAAACAAACTTTTTAAAACTGTTTTTAACCACTTTTAATGCGGCGGGGAGCGGCGAAATTGTGCCAGAGGGTAATAGGAGATGTCCCCTAATGCACTGGTATGTTTACTTTTGTGCGATTTTAACAATACAGATTCTCTTTAAATGAGCCATAAATTACTTTTCTCCTAAGTTGCTGTCACTTACAGTGAGTAGCAGAAATCTGACATTACCGACAGATTTTGGACTAGCCCATCTTCTCATAGGGGGTTCTTAGGTTTTTTTTTTTATTTTTAAAAGCACTTAGTGAATAGCAGTTGCTCCATCCAACTGCCAAAAAAAGTGTACAGTGAATAGGGAGGCTGACCAGCATCATTGTATAAATCTTTTTCGGGGACTGTCTTTATAAAGAATAAAGGCCATGCTGAGAATCTCCCATGAAGAGATGGACTAACCCAAAATCTGTGGGTAATGTCAGATTTCTACTACCTACTGTAAAGTGACAGCAACATAGGAGAAAAATAATTTATGGCTCCTTTTACTCTGGAAGAAACGTACTTCTTATTTGTAGGTGTTTTCAATTTTAAGATTTTCGTGACAGTTCCTCTTTAAGGGCTCTCAGTAAGCCAGCACCTATTCAGTAAGGTGTCCTTGGGCTAGACTCGGGATTGATCCCCTAAAGGGGCCCATACACTCAGCCGATTAGCGGCCGTACGATCGAAATTGTTCGCAAATCGATTGCCCAATCGATCGATTTGCGGCCGATTTCGATCGACTTCAATCAATCTGACTGACATGCAGGAAAATCTAGGTCGATCAATCGATCTGCTTATCAATTTGCATTGGACCTAATGGCAAAAGAATGTCATCAGATCGATTTTCAATAGTAAAAAATGTTCCAAAACACATCAGATAGATCAGAAAATCTATCTGATGATCTATCTGCTGCTAATCTAACGAGTGTATGGCCACCTTAAGACTCCCTTTGGGTCCACCAGGAGAAAAGCACAATATAAATGTTATTCGTCTTGTCTATATAAACAAATGCAACCCTTTGCTTTCTGTTATGTGAATAGGCCACTGCTGTCATACTATCAGAAACCTGGAATGAAGCTTTAATCTTTTACATGTCATGCAGAACTTACAATAAGACTAGTGATTCTGCAAGTCATCTGTCACCAGGGTAAAAAAAACTTAAAAATTATTCCAAAAGGCTGAGTGATGATCATCATTCACATCAGAGCAAATCAAGATGTACCAGAGAAAACAATTTGCCATGTAAACAAAACATGGTCAGCTGGCAGCTCCGCGGAAGACTACTTATTAATCAAAACGTTGGCTAAAGGGACGCCGGGACTCACCACGCAGAAACCTTGGAAGCTTTCAACCTTTAATCATCAAAGAGCATCTGTGACTGTACGGGGCTCTCAGCTAGTGGCACCTAATAAGTTGGTATTGTGATCGAGTGCCTACCAGATGTGTTTGTGTGGCTAAAATGAATGTACCTCTATTATTTTGCTACTAAATTGTCTGCTTAGTAATTCAATGAGCCATTTCCTCCTGGTGTGAATATGCCCTCTGTGTTCCAATGAGCCGGGGCTTCGAGCCCCACAAACTCCCGGCCAGCTGAAAAGATCAGTGTGTCTGGATGTGGGTTACCAGCTGCAGATAAGGATGTCATTTGAAACTGGCCTAAACGGAGAACAAAAGGAGACCACAAAGCATTTGGAAACTGTAGGAACATTAGAAAATAAAGCAATTGGACAGCAGGAAATGTGGCAGTCCTACCCAGATATGCTCGTAATTGGGGCCTAAAACAGAAAAACTGGTTCAGAGTTAGGTACTTGCTAACTGCTCAGCATCATTCTATGGCATGGGGCAGTGTGTTATAGACACAGAGATGGTATATTGACCAAAAACATCAATTATCACAAAAAAAACCCCAACCTACTTTAAATTTAATACCCGTGTGTTATTTTGCTGCACAATTAACGGACATGTATTTAAAACATAAAATGATCAAATAAATTCCAAATGATCTCCTGTACAATAATGCAATTATAATGGGTGGAGCTATCAGCTGGTCTACCAGCTTCCTTATGTCTCCTGTTTCCAAACCCCCCACTCTAGTCTATTGCTGAACATCCATTTCTAAAGGTACACATGATGCAATTTTCCCATCAGATCGACAGGTCAATCTATTATTTCTGGCATACACAGAAAAGACAGGTATGGCACCACACAATAATAAACCAATCCAATATCTTGATTGATGTTCACTCAGATATCTGCAGCAATTTCTTCAATGACAGGATAGCCTCCACCACACCCAATGTGTGAGACAGTCAGAAAACACCTCCAATAGATCTACTGGTAGTTTGGGACTGCTCTATGGACACCCCTCGCCTCCCTGGCATCCTCTGCAGGTCTCAGAATAATGTGCAGAGATTTAGTCTTCCATATCTAAAAACATGTTAAATCTTGTTCCACAATACCTTGAATTAAAATGCTCATATAGTGTAATACTGCATAACTTTCAATAAGATTAAATAAGTTTGCACTCATATTTCCAGGGTTAAAATGCATGCTCAGAGTTTTACCTGGCCTCTCTTCCATTCGAGGGCCTCTGGCTGGCCACCACCTCTACGTCGCAGTGTGGTCTGGCCACAAGCACAACTTGACCGCTCCATCCCAGGATGCCGTTTCACCATCCTCCTGTCTCTGCTAGCATATCCAGGCTCCACCCAACATGTTTCGTCACTTAGTGATTCATCAGGGGCTTGTCTGATCTGTTCCTGATCGATAAAGGGATCGCTTTTCAGATCAGTTCTGCACAAAATTGATCCCTTATATCAATCAAGATCAGATACCACATGCTGACAATTATCAATGGACCCATCGATCTGACAGGAATATTGCATTATGTGTAGCAGCCTTTACATGCAGTGGTTTGCAAAAGTATTCGGCCCCCTTGAAATTTTCCACATTTTGTCATATTACTGCCACAAACATGAATCAATTTTATTGGAATTCCACGTGAAAGACCAATACAAAGTGATGTACACGTGAGAAGTGGAACAAAAATCATACATTTTTTTTACAATAACTGCAAAGCGGGGTGTGCAAAGTCAATACTTTGTAGAGCCACTTTTTGCTGCAATTACAGCTGCCAGTCTTTTAGCATATGTCTCTACCAGCTTTGCACATCTAGAGACTGAAATCCTTGCCCATTCTTCTTTGCAAAACAGCTCCAGCTCAGATTAAATGGACAGCGTTTGTGAACAGCAGTTTTCAGATCTTGCCACAGATTCTCGATTGGATTTAGATCTGGACTTTGACTGAGTCATTTTAACACATGGATATGTTTTGCTTTAAACCATTCCATTGTTGCCCTGGCTTTAGGTTTAGGGTCGTTGTCCTGCTGGAAGGTGAACCTCCGCCGCAGTCTCAAGTCTTTTGCAGACTCCAAGAGCTTTTCTTCCAAGATTGTCCTGTATTTGGCTCCATCCATCTTCCCATCAACTCTGACCAGCTTCCCTGTCCCTGCTTAAGAGAAGCACCCCAGAGCATGATGCTGCCACCACCATATTTGACAGTGGGTATGGTGTGTTCAGAGTGATGTTCAATGTTAGTTTTTCGCCACACATAGCGTTTTGCATTTTGGCCAAAAAGTTCCATTTTGGTCTCATCTGACCAGAGCACCTTCTTCCACATGTTTTCTGTGTCCCCCACATGGCTTGTGCAAAACTGCAAAGAGGACTTCTTATGCTTTTCTGTTAAGAATGGCTTTTGTCTTGCCATTCTTCCATAAAGGACAGTGCACGACTAATAGTTGTCCTATGGACAGATTCCCCGACCTGAGCTATAGATCTCTGCAGTTCGTCCAGAGTCACCATGGACCTCTTCACTGCATTTCTCAACAGCACTCTCCTTGTTCGGCCTGTGAGTTTAGGTGCACTGCCTTGTCTTGGTAGGTTTACAGTTGAGCCATACTCCTTCCATTTCTGAATGATCACTTGAACAGTGCTCCGTGGGATGTTCAAGGCTTTGGAAATCTTTTTTGTAGCCTAAGCCTGGTTTAAATTTCTCAATAACTTTATCCCTGACCTGTCTGGTATGTTCTTTGGACTGCATGGTGTTGTTGTTCCCAATATTCCCTTAGACAACCTCCGAGGCCATCACAGAGCAGCTGTATTTGTACTGACATTAGATTACACACACATGCACTCTATTTAGTCATTAGCACTCATCAGGCAATGTCTGTGAGCAACTGACTGCACTCAGACCAAAGGGGGCTGAATAATTACGCACACTCCACTTTGCAGTTATGTATTTGTAAAAAAAATATTTGGAATCATGTATGATTTTAGTTCCACTTCTCACATGTACACCACTTTGTATTGGTCTTTCACATGGAATTCCAATAAAATTGATTCATGTTTGTGGCAGTAATATGACAAAATGTGGAAAACTTCAAGGGGGCCGAATACTTTTGCAAACCACTGTATCTGAGTTCTGATTTGTGCAGAGTGGTTACGATTTCCTGTCCTCTCATACCAGATGGATCACAGACCTGTAAGTAATGCTGGCACACAGTGCAATGGGCAGCAGTGAAGGGAAAACTCTCAGACTAGTAGATAGCACTGTAGAAGTTTCTGGGTTACACACTGTTGTTATAGGGGATCACCATGTAAAATACAGGAATCTATGGAGGTTCTCAGATATCTTCAGTGGCAATATCAGCTATGCATGATAATTGCATTATTGTTCCAGCGATATATTTGGGATTAAATTTGCATGTTTAAATGTAGTGTATCCATCCAAAATAAATGTAGTGTATCCATCCAAAATATGCTAGATGCAGTTCTTAAGTACTTTCCTGCGTAACGGTCACAGTGTTATTTAATGCCTAATGTTAAGTACCCAAGGCCAGATGGATCAAAGTTTCTCTGGCGACGAACGATTGTTTTCCGATCCCTCTGGCTTAATTAGCAAGTGTAGTTTGCGAATGCGAAAATGAACGATTGAGATAAGTACTGTGAAAGTCTATGAGGATCTGAATGATCGCTCTTTCAGTGATTCACCATGACGGTCGTGTAAAAACAAACACCGGGTGGTGTCTGTGTCGTTAAACATAATTTAACAAATTTTTGTTTGATGATGTTTTCATTTCAAATGATGTTATGCGATATCACTTAAAACTATCCTTATTCAGGAAAAGGCCACCCCCCCTCCAAAAAAAAAAAAAACACGCATCATGAGTATTGGCCTTTAATCTATTGTAAACAGACTGTACTATAATTCATATCTAAGAAAACAAAGAAAAACAGCCACAAAACGAGGTTACATTTTCCCATTAAATGCCAGCTGAGATGGTCCAGAGGTACTGCTTCCAACTGTGAAGTATGGGGTCATGAGATTGACATCCAGGTAAGAGAAAAAAAAAGTCCATAATTTTTCAGTCTACTACTGCATCCGATGCAAGGTGAAAGGAAACATATTTAACCACTTTACCCCCAGCGGTGCGGATATCTCCGTCCCCGCGCTCGTGCCCCCGCGCTTGTGTACGCCGCTGCCCGCTCGGAGATCAATGAACGGGAAAAACCGTTCCCATTCGTTGATCTAAGCCCCCCGCAATGATCGGCTGCTTCTATGAGAAGCAGCGCAATCATCGTGAAAAAAAAAAAATGTTTCCCAGCCTCCCTGAACTTCCTGCAAGCGTACTTCCTACGCTTGCAGGTCGCATAAACAAAAAGTTACTGTGGCCATCTTGTGGCCAAATAGTAAAACTTCACCCTAAAGCATTTTTCATATACAAATACATTAGTTTTACACAAAAAAATTAATTACCTCTCACACTCCCCAATGTATTTATTTTTGTAATTAAAAAAAAAAAAGTACAATAAAAAATAAATAAATAAATAGTTACCTTAGGGACTGAACTTTTTAAATATTTATGTCAAGAGGGTGTAACACTGTTACTTTATAAACTATGGGCTTGTAATTAGGGATGGACGCAAAACTGAAAAAAATGCACCTTTATTTCCAAATAAAATATTGGCGCCAAACATTGTGATAGGGACATAATTTAAACGGTTTTATAACCGGGACAAATGGGCAAATACATTCCATGGGTTTTAATTACAGTAGCATGCATTATTTAAAAACTATAATGGCCGAAAACGGAAAAATAATGCATTTTTTCCCACATTTTTTTCCTATTTTCCCATTAATACACATTTAGAATAAAATAATTCTTGGCATAATGTCCCACCTAAAGAAAGCCTAATTGGTGGCGGAAAAAAAAACAAGATATAGTTCATTTCATTGTCATAAGTAATGATAAAGTTATAGACGAATGAATGGAAGGAGCGCTGAAAGGTGAAAATTGCTCTGGTGCTCAAGGGGTAAAACCCCTCAGTTGTGAAGTGGTTAATGAACAAGCATCATTTATAATGGCAAACCAGAGTACCACTTTGAATGACTTCCTCTCATAGTAAACAGCAATGTGCAGTACAGATGAATGCACATCTATGTAAATTACCAGAGATAATCAATGTACTCTGCATATAATGTCCTCAAGAAAAAGTGTGTGATCTCTTGGATTTGGTGACTGATAAGACTCTGACTGGTTGGTGGTAATCATGTGATCTTATATCACTTCTGCTTACTGTTTGGTCTATTAGTTATTATACTTTTATCCTGTAAAAAAATAAAACATTATAATGAATGGAACAGACACAAGATTCTTTCTGACTGACCAATCACAACCACATTATCATGGTCACATCTCTTCTGTATCCTATGTAGGCTAAAACAGAAGGAAAACGTAAACACATGATGATGTTATTGTGACCAGCCAATCAGAGATTTGTGATCATGTGATTAGCGATGGTAACTATTAGTACCTAGGAGTACATAGCTACTTGTAATAGAAATTTAAATTAAATAGCGTTACCCATAGCAGAGAGGGAGTTAACTCACCTATGTCGCCACCTATAGCCGATTAGTTCCACTTGCAGTTCACGTAACTCTATTTCCTCCTAAAAATCCGGAAGGAGGGAGTAGTGGCGTGGCTAGCGTCATCTAATTTAAATTTTGATTATGAGTAGCTACTCGCAGTGCACACCACTATAAGTGATGAATCTGCTTTCTAGAATCTCTGTTACACAGAAAAATTACACATCAGAAACTGATCATCTCTAGTGACCGCTCCTTCTTGAAATTCTGATACGAAAACACTGAAAAGTTTAACACTACCTATATGAAAAAGCTGGCACTCATGACAAAAGAGAGATATGTGTTCATAGCCATGAAAATGATAGGAGCAGTTATGACTTCATAAGACTGCTAAATCTGTATATTAGTTCCTAAAGGTTACAACACAAGCTTGCTCTCTACATGACGTCAGGTGCCATGTCTAATACGGTCAAGGACAAATCCATCACATTCAAGATTTAAGTGGAGCACAGGACATCATCTATCAGGATGTTAATAATGTTATTCATAAGGAAGGACTGAAGCGGCATGTGCATTCTTGAAATGAATCTTTTAGGATAGGAGAAGGGAAGCTGCTATTTATTGTTATTATGCTTTTATATAGAGCGGATACAGTTTTCACAGCTCTTTGTGGAGAACACTGAGCAATACACATCGGTTACTTCCTCAGTGAGGATCACAATCTAATGGCTAGAAGATATTACATCTTCTGCCTCCTGAAAAGATCTTCCATGTTTGCCTTGGGTGACGGTGCACCAGCAATCGCCATACAGTCATGATTCTTTAGCATGTACTGTCTTATGACAAGGAAGGAGTAAGAGGGCCCTAGATTAACTAAAATTTTGGCACCAATATCTGGCCGAATCGATCATGATTCTCGAATCTGGCAGATATTGATAGATTGTTTCTATTGATTTCTGTCCAAAATTGGTTGAAAGGATTGATTGGGCATGCTGGAAAATCTCAGTCGCAAGGGCATGATTGGGTGTACAGTGGTAACAATGTTCAATTACCCGACTACCGATGAACCATTACTGACGTCACTAC
The DNA here is from genome assembly GCF_040937935.1 of Hyperolius riggenbachi. NCBI lineage: Eukaryota > Metazoa > Chordata > Amphibia > Anura > Hyperoliidae > Hyperolius > Hyperolius riggenbachi. The sequence goes on along the minus strand of NC_090646.1, from coordinate 526,001,800 downwards.
ATGCGGAGGTGTCACGTGGTACAGGGGCTTGCGTTCGCAATTCAAAAACACCCCGACACAGGAGAAGGCAACGGGTGGGGTGGGGGGGGGGGGGACACTGACATGGTGGGTTAGCCCAACAGGCGGCGGCGCTAGGACAATTTCCCATATATTTCATGATCAGTTTGGTGGCAGATTGAGAGGTGTAATGCCACCTTAAGAGGTTTCACAGTACAATAGTGCTTGGATCAGTAAACTCAGCACAGCCACCTGCCCGTTCCACCAGCAGAGTTACATGCACAGGACAAGAGATGCCAATACAGTCATCACACTGTCACCTGAATCAATCATGGACAACCATTTGGGGCAATAGGTGCTCATCTGCTGCTTTAGGCCTTTGTCACACTTGACAGAATACTAGCAATAAATCACTGTTACAAATTATTTATAAGCAATGTGCTGCTGTAAAGACTTTTCTATGGGGATTGAATCAAATCCATATCAGTCTATTAATAGTGATTTATAGCCATATTGCTAGGTGACTGTCAACAACTACAGGAAAGCATCTGCAGTAACAAAAAGCTGAAAAAACACAAGTATTTTACCTCTGGAGTTTTGTTGTGTTTGTGCCACCAGCCTTATCTATTCATTAACCTAATTCAAACAACAATGCTTTGCCGTCAAATCGCTTCATACCTAAAGATTCATACACACGCTTGATTAAAGTCAGCTGAGGCAGAAAATAATGGGCAATAATCCGGCATGTGTACAGAAGCCCCGACCTGCAAGCGACTCTTCAAGCGGATCAGCTTGGCCTAGCAACGGCTGATGCCTTTGTGCCCCTGCCGCATGACGTCACGTATGTGCATGAGCCACTACGTCGGCCGCTTGCCTCCCATATAGCAACAGAACGTGTTGCCCAAGGGATTGACTGCCTTAAATATCTCTGCCATCATACAACACAATACTATACAGTCTGTTCCCTCAGCTTCTTCAATCCTATATAATAAAACCCCTGTGTCTCTGCGTCCTTTCCTTGTGTGTGTGTGTCCCTGAATCCAGACTTGACAGTTTGCTGTCTGTGAACCTCATTGCATTGTGGGAAATAACAGCTTTTTCCTACTGCCAAGCAAGCAACATCTCCCTGTGTGCATATACTTTGGACAGCAGTGGCGGATGTGCAAGTGGGACACGTCTGTGCACACATTGCGAGTGGTAGCGGCTGTGGCCTAGCGCCCATTTTTTAATGGGTGGGCTTTTTTACTAGTGATATCATAATGTCTTCATTCCTAACCCTTATCCATACACATTACTTCTGCAATTGTTCATTTCATCTTATTATGCCTGGTAGACACAACTCTGCTATTTCCCAGCAGATCGATGGGTCAAATGGATCATTTACAGCATGTCTGAACTGCTCCTGATCAAGAACGGAATTGATTTTAAAGGACATTAGAGGTGAAAATAAACTGATAAGAAAAACAATAGTATCTATCCTCAGTCTCCTAAAAATTTACTTTTTTAGATCCCACAGTTTTATTTTATATTTAAATCTAGTTTTTAAGTTTTTTACTGTTTCATTGTCTCTGCTCAATGACACTTTCATTGAAGTATGCTAGAGCTCAAATCTATGACTTATTGACCCTTTTTACACTTTCCTGCTCTCAGAAGCCATTTACTGACAAGAAAGTGTTTTATGGCCGTAATTACTTAACAGTGAGGGTTATGCTATAGTCTGACCCAGTCCAACCCGTTTCTGACCTGGACAGAAACTGTCAATTGCGTACATGATATTTAACTTTTTCAGGCAGAAAAAGAAAAAAGGAACACAGCATAGTTATGTGTGTGCTAGGCACTGTACATACCTATGTCTATCTCATCATGGCACATGTCACCTCGGTTATCCTTTAAAGCGGTTTTAAACTCTGACAAAATATTCAATAAAAATGTGTTTTCCTACTTTTTATAACCCATACAGTTACCATATTTGCTTTTGTGCACACGTATTATTATTCATTTAGAAATTATAATTTCCCAAGGTTCAGTTTATTTACTTTGAAAGCTGCTGGTGCATTTTATTCATAACTGTTGTATTTCTATTGTAAATGCACCCAGTAATTATTTATGAGCAGTGTTTCAGTTCAGGACTCATTAGCAGAAGTTTCTGCACAATCAGAGAATGTTTACTTAATTGTATCAAGTGAAGAATGTAAACACAAGATAAGGTTATCACCAGTTCGGATGCGGCTGCCCCTGCAGGAGAAAAAATCAGTCCTGTGATTTAACCCTTTGAATGCGGTTTTACTAAAAAGTGAATTGTATTAGTATATTATATGCTGTAAATAATCTTTTAGAGCAAAGAGGAAATGCTGGGTTTCATTCCACTTTAAGATCACTACTGCACAAAATCAATCCTGTTCTCAATCAGGAGCAGATCGGACATGTCGTAAATTATGGATTTGACCCGACGTCTAGACGGGAAATAGCATATTGTGTACCAGACTAATGCCTGCCCCATGTTTAAATAGACCCCTAAAAAGGAAAGCAAGTCCAGTGCTCTCAGGGTCAGGAGCCAATGAAATCGGCTTCTGACCAGCTCATGGAGCTCCAGTGTCATAGCGAAGGCAGAGTGAGTGGGTTTCAGTGCAGGAGAGTGACGGCTCTGCGCGGTGTGACGTCGGAGAAACCCATTTTTTGTACCAGCAGTCTCTGGTCCTTAAGGGGCCAGTGATTGCTGGTACTCAAGTGGTTAAAAAGAAATCAACAGCCTCCATAACCCTCTCACCTCAGGTTCCCTTTAAGGCTGTATGGCTTATAGCAAGTTCATCTTGAATGAAGTTTTTGTGACACACATTTGTAATGTATGTTCCTTATTAATTCATTTATTATAAATACAAAATACTATAATAGACAACTTATGAATTTATTATAAATGAAAACTACTGTAATAGACACCTTATGAATTCATTATAAATGCAAACTACTGTAATAGCCATGAATAAGGATACAGTATGCAAATATCTCTTAAAACCCTATTGACATGCTTGTTATGGGTCTGTGGATTGCTAACTAGTGATGTAAAGTAACAGATGACAAGCCTGAAATATGAAGAGTCAGTAAAGGCTTGGTAGAATGATTTCCAGAGAATAGTCAGGGGGCACTAAGTCCAGCCTCACATGGTTTGGTATTAAATGGGTTATAGACACACTCATTATATATGGTAGGTAGCCATGCCAGTGCCCTTAACAATCACCCTCAATACACTTTAATCTCACAAGAATAGTCTGTCTCTGTCCTCATAAACGTGAAGCTAAAGCATTTTTCACAAGTCTTATTAGTCTAGAGGCTCTGCTGAGGACTTACGTCCCCTAAAGAGATGACGACTGCTACAAAAGATCAGTTATCTAATATCTATCATAGCTCCTCTTGTGATGCTGAAATCTGTATGTAAGTTATTGCTCGTAACTGCCAACTCCTACAGCAGCTGCACAAAAATGTATGCAGACTTTAAAACCCTTTAAAAATAAGATTAGTAAAATAAGTATACCAAGATCTACAGAAGTTATGTAGGTCTTACAATAAAACAATGCCTCCTTGTGCAAAAGATTATAAAGATCCATCAAACAACACTGCACTGCTGAGAGTTAATAAAATCCCACCATAGTAGCTCAGTCCTGTGCTGATTTTATCTTAAAAAGACAAATCCGTCATAAGGAAACAAAGCCTTGGTGGGAATCTAGGATGCCTTTCCCTCCTCCTATCATCCAACGGCAAAATGACAAGGATTAATGACTGTTCCCATTTGTAGGTAGAACTGGTGGAGGGGGGTGTGGAGAAACTCTCAACCTTTCCCGATGAAGTAATTTATCTCACCAGAGATCATTCCTGTCTGTTCAGTTACAGCATATTAATTTTCTCCCAAAAACAAAAAGATGCTGAAGTAAAGGAGAAAGGAGGGGGATGATAGTTTGGAGCAGGGCCAGGGACAAATGAAGAGCTGCCTGCCTTGTATTCCTTGTGAGCCAAAAGTTAATTGATCTGCCGTTGGCATTTGTCTGCCAATGATAAGATGGGAATAGCAGACCAATCAAAGCCTACCACCAATGAACTTCTCAGGGGCCAGTCCTACTTACAAGCTCTAGTTTTTTTTTCGTTTTTTTTTTAGAAGAAGAAAACAGTAGAACAGTTGAAAGGAGTGAGCATTCGGAAATGTCCTTTTTAAAACTATGATGATTAAAGTAAAAACTAAAGGGAGTCAAGGACAAAACTTAAATCCAGCAAGTTTCCAAGGTCTTTAACATCCTTCAGTGTCTAGCTGTTATTTGGAGGTTGATATGGCTTAAAGAGGAACTCCAGTGAAAATAATGTAATAAAAACAGTGCTTCATTTTTACAATAATTGTGTATAAATGATTTAGTCAGTGTTTACCCGTTGTAAAATCGTTTAAATCCCTGATTTACATGGTGACATCTATTACAGGGTGACATTTTTACTGTTGGCAGGTGATGTAGCTGCTGCTTGTTGTTTTGGCAGTTGGAAACAGCTGTAAACAGCTAGTGGCTGGGTGGTGTAATGGTTAAGGGCTCGAACCAGGGACCAGGGTTCGAACCTTAGCTTTGCCTGTTCAGTAAGCCAGGACCTATTCAGTAGGAGACCTTGGGCAAGTCTCCCTAACACTGCTACTGCCTATAGAGCGCACCATAGTGGCTGCAGCTCTGGCGCTTTGAGTCCGCCAGGAGAAAAGCGCGATATAAATGTTATTTGTCTTGTCTTGTCTAAACAGCTATTTCCCACAATGCAACAAGGTTCACAGGCAGGAAACTGCCAAGAGTACGTACTCAGAATTTCTTTGTAGGAGGGGTTTCACCACAATTTCAGCCATGCAGCGCCCCCTGATGGTCTGTTTGTGAAAAGGAATAGATTTCTCATGTAAAAGGGGGTATCAGCTACTGATTGGGGATGAAGTTCAATTCTTGGTCGGAGTTTCTCTTTAAATTCACACATGGTAAAAAGCAGGTAATTTCAGTTTGTATTTTCTCCAGAAAAGAAGATTGTTATGAAAAGTGTGACTCTCCATAGCAGACTGCGTTGTCAGTGGCCACTCATTGTCCAGCATACAACAAATTTGTCCAGCACTCAGGGAGGTCTCTTTTTACATAGTGCTATGCATCTAGTGGCTAAGATGGACAGATACCTATGGTATGAACATACCTATGCAACAGCTGAATTAAGCAGTGACTGACACGGACATCTGGTGTGCAGACATACATATGGTCACAAAGAGTCGGAGTTGACTAAACAAATGAGGATGCATATTCTTCATTGTTTAGCCTTAAGTAGGTCTGTAATGTGAATATTCTTATCAGTACATTTAAATTTTTCCTTTGAGATCTATCAGTAGATCACAATCTACCCAATGAGCATCCCTGGTCATGATAGTCATTAGTCAACATAAAAGTAGCAAAGAAACTTACAAACAGGAAACGGTGGAGCTGATGTGATGACAGGTTTAATCAGGATTTTCTATTCTGTAACAAATGTGGGTTTTTCTTTTGAGATAGGCACAGCGTGAAACAAGTCAGCAACACCAGTGTTTATTTATGCTATAAAGACTATTTACGAGCTATTACTATGTACAGAAAACAGCCACCAAGGCATAAATGAAAACCCAGTCTCCAGGGTGTTGAGCGTTCAGTTCCTAGGATCTACCATCACCAATGCCTTGAAGTGGGGAGAGAACACCTCCAAGGTCCAGAGGTTAAGGAACAACTGAGGAAGGTTGGGATGACGCGGAAACTGATGACCAGCTTCTACACTGCCACCACTGAGTCTATCCTCTGCTCCTTCATTGTCGCCTGGTATACAGGCACTACAGTAATCAACACTGCAGAGAGATTCATCGGGTCACCCTTACCGGCACTGGACCTCCCTACGCACCTCCAGACTGAGATCCAGGGCAAACAGGATACTAAATAACCCCCACCCACCCAGCAGTTGCTACTTCAACCCTCTCCCATTGGGCTGCCGCTATAAAACCATCCCCACTAAAACCTCCAGACACAAGAACACCTTCTTACCCCAAGCTGTCCTCCAACTAAACTCTAGCTACCATCCCTGGTCCTGCATTGCTGTCTTCTGTACTTTTGCCTATGTCTAAATGCCTTATAACTGCACTACAGTATTCCATGCCGTGTATACCACAAAATTTCCGAATACAGTGGATTCTGAAATCCTTGCCACTACATGGTCTACTAGCTAAACTAAAGGTTTAGATTCCTCTTTACAGTGAGCAAACCTATTGTTTGACCTTAAATCCAAATGTACAAAAAAAACAAAACAAAACACCAGCCACTTTTTTTGCAGCACACCACATACATAGTTTAGTTTGTTAATCCAGTACCTCATAGTTACATAGTTACATAGTTATTTTGGTTGAAAAAAGACATACGTCCATCGAGTTCAACCAGTATAAAGTACAATACCAGCACCAGCCTGCTCCCTCACATATCCCTGTTGATCCAGAGGAAGTGTGTTTCTCAAAGAAAGAGGGACCTTAGGCTGAGCTCATCAGCCTTTTACACACACCTGTTGAACTCTCTTAGAGAACAGCATATCCTGATGTAGATTTGCTTCTCTCTTTCCTGCCTACCTGAGGGTGAACACCAAATCGCAATTCACATATTATAATGGCAGTACAGAGTACAGAAATCTGGGACATACATAAACTTCACTTACCTAGACTCACTATCCCTGCAATTGTCACAACACACACATCATCTTTTTACACAGATATGAAGGCATCATATATCTATAACTATATAGCATTATTCTTCATACACAGCTAAATAATCACATGTCCAATCCAAGCTACTGCTGTTCAGATTTGGTAAACCCCTATAAACCGTGTAAGTATGAATGCCCGTAATAACGTTTTTCTACAGGGAGGTATAAAGTTTTGAAAAAACGCCTAAACTTCAAAACTAGATTAGGCTTTGCAAAGATAAGCAAAACATCAAAGTGGATCTCAATAACACATTATTCAGCACAGAACTGAGAAAACTATTCAAGGCATTACACTATTCACCTCTACCTTTAATACATGTGCATTTGAAAATTTACACAGCGATTATGATATTAGTTAGAAAAATTACCTTGGATTTCACAGCTATAACAATCTGAGGAAGAGAGAGAATCAGACACTTTAGGGACACCGTGATGTTTTTCAGGACAAAATCTGAGATTCCCACAATCCACATAAGCTCAAAGAAATCTATTCCTTCCAAGTTGGGTCTCAGAAAGATCAGGCTGAAAACAACAGTAATGAAATTATCAGTCAGTGAAAACATCAAAACAATGCATCAGAACATCTTAATCATGACTTATTAATGAAAAGGAAGGTCTTTTAATAAAACACAAAAGATAATTGTAGTTTATAGAAAAAACAGCATGTAGAGAATCAGGTAGAAAATTATGTACTGTATAAACTTGAAAAGAAATGGTAAGAATCAGTACCGTAACATATTTGGAAGGTATTGTAGTGCATGGTCAGAAATGTATCCTACCACACCAAAGGCTGTAATGAAAGCAAAAGCTAGTTCCACAAAGTACTGGCACAGGGGAGATCTTTTATCCATTTGGAGTTGTATTTTTTTTATGGTCTGACCTATTATACTGTATGTTGTTGCTTAGCTGTTATAAATTGTGCTGAGACAATGTGTGTTCATTTCATTGGGTTGATTATTTTCTTTTCCCGCTGTGTATTCACAAACAAAAGAAAATACACCCCTTTTTAATTCCAAAGTTTTCCTTATCAGAACGTCCATTGACAAAAAAAATTAACCATTGCTTAGCAGGTCTAACATTGGGTAAATAGAACCTAAGATGACCAACACATGACATTATACACTTTGTCATTATTTATTTAACCAAGGCTAAGTCAAAATGTAGCAGTATGAACTGCACCCTTACCACTTTCATAGGAATTAAAGGACAGCTGACCTAAGAGGGATATGGCGGCTGCCATATTTATTTCCTGTTAACCAGTTCAGGACTATAGGCTTAAATCCTCCTAGTGACCAGGCTATTTTTTACAATTTAGTGCTCTGCAACTTCAACTGCTTGCTGCAGAGCCATACATCTAAGCACACAAGTGAATCCCCCCCTTTCTGCCCACCAACAGAGCTTTCTGTTGGTGGGCTCTGATCGCTGCTGCAATGTTGCTTTGAACTCTGTCACTCAAGCAGGGATGTGCACGCGATCCCCTGTAAAACCCTGCACCAGGACTTGACGCCTTTCGGCATTAGGTGGTCCTGGGGCTGCCACCTTCCCAACGTCTATCAGCCTTAGGCGGTCGGGAAGGGGTTACCAGTTACTTGGCATCCTGCTGCTTCTTCATGCATTAGTAGTGTCTGAATCACACACCTGAAACAAGCATGTGGCAAATGCAGTCTAACTGCTAATGCACACCAAATCACTATTGCAATCGTTAGCGCTTAGTGATTTGCAATAGCGATTTTGTTATGTGATTTTCAGAGCGATTTTTGAATGAATGAGCATTTTGGCTCATTCATTGAAGCTGAAAAGCTCAAAAAAAAAAAATACTACATGCAGCACATTTGCGATTTTGGAAAAGTCACAACGCTGCTGTGGGAACACTCTCATAAGGTTTCAAAGTGTTGGCAATCTGAAAAGTGCTCAGAAGCGCTCTTGGTGTGCACCAGCCCAAACATCTGGACTGCATGCTTCTTCAGGATCTGTGACTAATAGCATTAAAGGCAGAGGATCAACAGGAAAAGCAAATAATCTGCATTATTTAAAAGGCAATACATGTGGCAGCCTCCATATCCCTTGCAGATTAGTTGTCCTTCAACCAGCTGCAGACCGCATAACGCAGATTGGCGGCGGGTCCGCAGCTCTCTTGCTCTTTAGCGACGCATATATGTGTCATCTTCTGAGGAACGAGATTTGACGGGAGCTCGCACAAGCTCCTGTCAGTTTATGCAGCAGGCCCCCGCGATCAGCCTGTCAGCCAATGATCAGTGCTGGCAGGCTGTTTTTTTTAGGTAATTATTTATTTAAATATTTATATAGCGCTGACATCTTACACTCACAGATTATAGTCTTGTCACTTAACTGTCCCTCGGAGGGCTCACAATCTAATCTCTAACATAGTCATATATCTATGTATGTATAGTGTAGTGTTTGTATCGTAGTCCAGAGCCAATTAACTTATCTACTGTATGTGGGTTTTTTTTTGTTTTTTTGTTTTTTTACAAAATTTCCTTTTTTTGATTAAAATAATAAAAAGTAAAAATAGCAGCAGCAATCAAATACCACCAAAAGAAAGCTCTATTTGTGAGAAGGAGGTACAATTAATTTGAGTTCTAAGTCGTATGACTGAGCAATAAACCGTTTGTTGTGAAGTGCGGAATTGTAAGAAATGACCTAGTCACTAAGGGGATATAAACCTCTGGGGCTCAAGAGGTTTAAAGCTGTCTATACACTTATAGCTTTCCACCCGATGTTTCAAAATGATCAATTATTTTCAGAAGGGAATCAATTCAGAAGGAATCAACATACAGCACATTGATTTTCATTTCAGCAGGAAATCTATTGAAAATCGACCGCAGTGCTGCATTGTTCATTTCAATGCAACGCTATGGCATATTGATTGTTCGCTGCTCCTGCTCTTCCCCAATCAACCTACATTTTCTGACCTATCCCACTGATACTTTCAATTGATTTTTGGTCAGAATTGATCGAATCGAACATTTAAAGTCATCGACTCCCATCTGATTCAAAGTGATCGAATCTTCTGGAAATCGAATGCGAAAATCGATGTGTGTATGGGCACCTTAAGAGTGTAAGTAGCAACCATGTGTGGCTAATCAAATGCACTTGAATAATTGATCATCAACAAATATGACCAACCCTATAAAAGTTTAACCACTTCACCACTGAGGGGTTTTACCCCCTGAGCACCAGAGCAATTTTCACCTTTCAGCGCTCCTTCCATTCATTCGTCTATAACTTTATCATTACTTATCGCAATGAAATGAACTATATCTTGTTTTTTCCGCCACCAATTAGGCTTTCTTTAGGTGGGACATTATGCCAAGAATTATTTTATTCTAAATGTGTTTTAATGGGAAAATAGGAAAAATGTGGGAAAAAAATTAATTATTTTTCAGTTTTCGGCCATTATAGTTTTTAAATAATGCATGCTACTGTAATTAAAACCCATGAAATTTATTTGCCCTTTTGTCCCGGTTATAAAACTGTTTAAATTATGTCCCTATCACAATGTTTGGCGCCAATATTTTATTTGGAAATAAAGGTGCATTTTTTCAGTTTTTCGTCCATCCCTAATTACAAGCCCATAGTTTATAAAGTAACAGTGTTATACCCTCTTGACATAAATATTTAAAAAGTTCAGTCCCTAAGGTAACTATTTATGTATTTTTTTATTGTAAATGTTTTAATTTTTTTTTAATTGCAAAAAAAAAAAAAAAAATGGGGAGTGTGGGAGGTAAAGAGTTAATTTTTTGTGTAACACTCATTTATTTCTATGTGAAAAATGCTTAGGGTGTAGTTCTACTATTTGCATTTCTGCATGAGCATGTCTCATGATAAGCCATTTTAGCCAGATTTGCACAGCTAGACTTGAAAGGGTTAAGCTTGGCGTAGAGCACGCATACATTTTCTTGTGATTGAGCATATTTGCATTCTGTCCTTTGGAGGCAGGTGGTGGATGGTTTGCTCTATAAGTGGGCTGTCTGTGCCTGTCCTCCCCCCCCTTCTGGAGTGATGTGTGTGAGCCAGCCCTGAGCCCCACAGCTCGGGGTGACCCATGCGTCACTCCTTTCCCATGCAGTGCCCCGAGTCGATGCGCAGCAGCAGAACGCAATGGACGTTCAGGTAAGTGCCTGTTTTTAAATTTTTGGGAGATGGGTGCGGATGGCCCCCCCCCGGCGCCGGCCACGCTTGGGGGGGTCGTCTGCGCTACCCAGCCTCCACCTCCGGGGTATCGCTGTGGTCTCTAGGCAGTGAGAGAGCCTGGGGCCCCACAGCCCCCCCGGTTGTATGGGGGCAATGGGAAGCCTCCCCGAGGCGCTCCTGGATAGTGCTGTATAGCATGAACTAATTCCCGCAGGGCAACCGCTTCGCGGTATTGGTTTTTGACCCTGCAAAGTTTGGCATGCGAAAGCAGATGCATTTCTGCATGAGCATGTCTCATGATAAGCCATTTTAGCCAGATTTGCACAGCTAGACTTGAAAGGGTTAAGCTTGGCGTAGAGCACGCATACATTTTCTTGTGATTGAGCGTAGTTTTACTATTTGGCCACAAGATGGCAACAGTAACTTTTTGTGTATTGCGACCTGCGAGCGTCCTTCCGGACGCTCGCAGGAAGTACTAGGAGGCTGTGAGTGTTTGTTTTTTCTCACAATGATCGCGCTGCCCATCGGAGAGCAGCGGATCATTGTGGGGCTTAGATCAACGAATGGGAATGGATTTTCCCGTTCATTGATCTCCGGGCGGCGGCGTGTTTACTAGCGGCGGGCGGCGTGTTTACGAGCGGGAGCGCGGACAGCGGTGGGAACGCGGAAAGTACGGATTTCTCCGTCCCTGGGGGTTAAAGGATGGAAAAAGGGACGGAGAAATCCGTACGGGCGGGGGTAAAGTGGTTAAGTATTGTCAGTTTGTTGATATAGAACATTCAGGTGTGAAATACAACATTAACAACTGTTAACTGTTAATGCTTCCCATGAATATGGGAAGGGTCATATGGCCATTTCCAAACAGGATGATGTCTATATTTCTACAATGAGAAAAAATATTCACAACTGCTAAATTCACCCTAAATTCAGATCATGCAATGCTCAGAGAAACTGCAAAAAAGCCCCAAGAGTTACATCTTAGATCCTACAGACCTTATTTAGCATGTTAAAATTCAATAAAGTACAATAAGACATTCGACTCACAATGCTGTGTAATGTGTGCACATCTTCCACCATTATGTAAAAATCTGTAACGGATTTGTTCACTGCATAAGCTGTAATCCACCATTGTCTTGTACTGTTAACTGTATTGCTTATATTATTTTGTTATACCTTGTATTCTGTTGTACAGTGCCACAGAAGATGCTGGCGCTATATAAATCAATAATAATGAGAATTTCAAAAATAATGAACAGATATAGCTTATTTGGAAGGGTTGACAGGAGAAAGTCTCTTTTCCCTAAAAAGAACATGGCAACATGCCTTAGGTTTGCAGAGTTGAACCGAAATAATCCACAAGACTTGTGGAACAGTGTCCTTCAGACAGACAAGAGCAAAGTGGAGATATTTGGCCAAAATGAACAGCTCCACATTTAGCAAAAACCAAACCACTGTGAAGCACAGTGGTGTAGGGGTGATTATTTGAGCTTGTTTTGCAGCCATATGACCTGCACATCTTGCAGTCATTGAGCAGACCATGAACTCCTCTGCATACCAGAGAGCAAAATACAACTGAATTGCCATAGAGTTTGTAGAAAATGATAGTTGGTTGAAGACTGAGCTGGTGAGATATTTTTTATAGCATTCAATTAAAAATGACTTGTGTGGGACTGATGCATGCAAAATCAATCTAGTGATAAAAGTTAACATTCCTTTTAAAAGCCTACCTCTATGAGTAAGAGCAAAGAGTTAACCACTTTCCTAAAGAAACTCTTTATTCTGTTGATGTATGTACATGACAGGTCCTCTTTAATAATTAAAGCACTGCCTATTGTTAGGTAACCATAAAGACTGAAAAGAAGTTAGATGTCCCTGAATGCCTTAGTTTGCAGTTTATGACATCATCCATAAATACACCAATTAGAGCATTACAATGCGTGAATGTTGCCCTCCAGGGATTTGTTTCTCCACAAATTGCCCATTACTGTTATACCTGTAATCAGAGTTGTTGTAAAGACTAAACTATCCTACTTGACAAAATTTAGTCTCAGGTACAGCACACACTCCACTGCACAATAACCTGTCAGAGGAGACAATGAAATTGCCTGCATCTGTTCCATGGCTCAGACATTAACCGAAAGGGATCACAAGCAGTGAGGAGACAACTAAATGAATTGTCAGTGTGATTCTCTTTCTGTGAAGCAGAACAAAACATAATGCATGTTCAACATGATAATAGAGGCCAATCTAACTCCAGTGTCTCTTACTAGCACAGAATAAAAAGCATATTTAAGTTATAACTTTTACAAGTAAATAAAATTGTTGAGTGAGTTTGAGTGTCCACCAAACTCTCTTAATCAGTTGTTTTTTTTTTCAAATTTTAAAGTCTATAAATATAGGAAATATTGGGCTTGATGCATGAACTTGCAGTAATATTGCTGTGTAGACATCGCACGGCAATACTACCCTTACTACCGGCACTGTGTACCGTGAGTTACCCCATCAGCACAACCCTCGGTACGCGACTAGCTTAGCGTTGCTAAAGAAAAATGCGTGGTACTTACAGTAGCACTCAATAGTAACACGTGATACCATAGCGTTTGCGCTAGTCAAGTACCGCGGGTCGTGCTAATAGCGTAACTCGGGGTACACAGTGGCGGTAGTAAGGGTAATATTGCTGTTTGATGTCTGTGCACAACAATATTATCGCAAGTTCATGCATCACCCCCATTGTGAGTACATCATTGCACAGCACTGTTAATTCGCCCATTAACAGTACAATGTTTTCCTCAAATGCCATCATTCAATCAGCAGCTGCTGCTGTCAGCCTGGGCGCCATAGAGTCTATGGCGCCCAGGCTGACAGCAGGATATTACAGCACATATATTTGACCTGATGAAGCGGCTACGACCGTGAAACGCGTTGTCGATGTGCACAAATAAAATTTGATCTTCTTTTTATACGGTTTGATTACTAATAATAAGGTAGGCTACTTCTAGAATTATAGAGTTTTGATATTAGTATCCACATACACGCATACAACCTAGGGACCCTACCAAAAGTCCACCCGATCCAACACGGGCGCCTCCAATTACCACTAAGCTTCTGCTACATCCTCTCTGAGGATCCACAGATACCAGGAATCCCCTGTTATATCTGAATTTTTTCTGAAGCGACGACCGAACCGGACGGTAAAAGGCCGAGTGAGGGCGGTATTCCCCCACATGCCTAGACGAGTGGTTGCCTCCAGCAACCCACACTTGTGAGTAATATTCTTACTCTACTACTTGCCTGACGTTAGTCCAACGTTAATACACCAGATTGGGCTCCCGATCTCCCTGTATTTTTGTCTTTTCAAGTCTGGATCATTCAATCAGATTTACATTGTACAGAAAAAAACGCAGTGGAGAAAATTAGGTGAAATGATTCTATGGTTGAGTGGAAAACAGAATTTTGTCAATAGGAATGTTGGATTTTATGACTGTGTCTGAAGTGAGAATGTGCCCAATTAAACCTATGTGAACAATTGATAATTACCTTCTGATCACCTACAATCCCACAAATCTTATCGAATGATCGTATCTAAAACATCTGACCTCGAGGTCGTCCTCTAAGAGCGCCGCTGTCAATCAAGTCCAGGTTGTCCGTAGTGTGCTGTGCCTGTGCAGTACACGTCGGACAACGTGTGCTTTTTTGACAGCAGCGCTCGTGCAGTAGAGGAGGTCGGCCTCTGCACCGGCGGGGACCCCGGGCCGGCGGCTGCGAGCGGAGATGCTGCATGGGACATGGCTGCAAGGGGCTGGAGGAAGCCCCAGGTAAGTAAATCGGGGGGAGCCGTATTTGCTTGATGACTCCTTTAAAACAGAAGCTATATGCGATAATTCAGCTTTACATGAACAACTGTGATTTCCCATGATGTATCACTCATGAATATGCAAATCATCTCTTTGTGCCCCTGAAGCCAGGCTTACATCCACAACCGCTGGTGTATAGTGAGCCTGTAGCTAATACATTTTACAATCCAACATACATACATACAGCCTGTTTCCAACATATTGTTCCTTATCAGCGCATGGTATGAATTCATATGGCTCTATGGGATAGGGCTTGGCCGAGTACTTAGGAATGCCCACACAGCTCATGATGACCCAGAACTGTCTAGAAGGTATAAAAGGCTTAAAGAGAATCTGTATTGTTAAAATCGCACAAAAGTAAACATACCAGTGCGTTAGGGGACATCTCCTATTACCCTCTGTCACAATTTCGCCGCTCCTCGCCGCATTAAAAGTGGTTAAAAACAGTTTTAAAAAGTTTGTTTATAAACAAACAAAATGGCCACCAAAACAGGAAGTAGGTTGATGTACAGTATGTCCACACATAGAAAATACATCCATACATACACATCATTTGTGTGTTTCTTTCCCCCTGCAGCTATCTTCCACTGAAGTGTCAGGCTGTTTCTTCCTGCAGAGTGCAGACAGCTCTGCCTGTATGTAATTCCTCAGTATGTGAAAGCCCAGCCAGCTCAGAGGAGGATTTATCCAGCTTGTAAAAGATAAGAGAGAAGAGAGAAGCTGCCCTAATCTAAATAATACACAGGCAGTGTGCAGAGAGGGGCCTGGAGGGGGGAGATGCATCACAGAACCACAACACTGAAGAACTTGGCAGCCTTCCAGTCACAGGCTGACAAGTCTGACAAGAGAGAGATAAGTTGATTTATTACAGAGATGGTGATAGTAGAACGTGCTGCAGTGGCCAGAACACATTAGAATAGCTTTTGGAACTTGTAGGATGATAAAAAACAGGATGCAATTTTTGTTACGGAGTCTCTTTAAAGAGACCAAAAAGCCCTCTATTAAAAAGCAATACTACATGTAATTTTGCCTTCCTAAAACAGAATGTAGTGGCTGTTCTGTGTTGTTAAGATATCTAGGGCTTAGTTCCCATTGCATATCCCAATTCCCATTGGAGTGCCCTACTGCCTGGAGTGGTATTTGCAAGGCAGATTTTCAGGAGGTTGTCAGTTGTAAAGTGACACATTCACCAGGCATGTAGCTGCTCTCATACCACTACTACAGTGGCCCTTAAAGAAAACCTGAACTGGAAATTAAAAGTCAAAATAAGCATACACAAGTCATACTTACCTTCCATGTAGTCTACTCCTCAGTGTATTTTTCCTGTCCCGCGTCCTGTTTGTTCACTGTGATCAAGGGAATTTTCCGTCCTCCATTTTGAAAATGGCCATTACACATAACAGCTTTCTGGTCAGCACACAGTTAAACTGTAACATCGCTCACTTGAGCCATTGGGAAACATGGACATTACCTGGTACATCAGTTTTCCTCTCAGCTATAACTGACAGCAACTGATATTTTACTGACAGCAACTGATATATTTCAGTTCTGACAAAATGTTGTCAGAACTGGAAGGGATTATTGTCAGAAGAAAATGGTGAGCTTCTGAGAGGAACTGATGGCAAGGTAACTATGTAATGTTCATTTGAAGTTACCTCATGTGTTTATTTTAAATATTTTTACTCAGTACAGGTTCTCTTTAATGCAAAAAAATGCTTGGCAGCCCTAATACACACACAGCAGTAACCACAAGACAAACATTTTATCAAAAGTCAGTTCACAAAGGCTGTTACAGGAGGGACTGTTACCGACTAGTGAGGTAAATTACTGACTTTTGAAGTAAATGCCAGTGACTAAAGCAAGTGTCACCTGCAAAATGATACTTGTAAATAAAAGCTTTTATCCCCCTGTAGGAAACAAGTGGAAGTCTCCTGGCAGCACCACAGGTGGTCACGGCTTCTGTCTAGTTTGATCAGTTTCTTGCATCCCATCAAGTTGTTTCAGTGTATGTGTGCCTCTGCAAGTCACAGCACATCCCAATACAACTTACAAGACAAGGCAAGACAAATAACATTTATATCGTGCTTTTTTCCTGGCGGACTCAAAGCGCCAAATTAATGAGATGCAGGCCCCTGAAAACTCCAGCCAGAAACTTAAATGGGTGTCGTAACATCCAAAAATAAAAAATGGCCAAAAAATAGTTAGTACTCCAACTATAACGTTATATGTAAACTAGTTTTTTTTTTTCTAAAATATGTCCCTATAAGCCCCCCCATTTGTTTTGCTTTTTACCTGGGTACCTTTGCCTAACTGCAGAAACTGTGCAGTGCCAGAAGGATTGTGAGAAGTTTTGTTTTTTTTTCTTAGCAGTATCAAGCTTATCTAAGCTTGCAAATAGCAGAAAGCTTCCTAAGGATAAGGCAGAGGACACACTTTTGTGCGCATTTTCTACACAGAATAACTGAGAACATGTTAATCAATGGACTAGTTCACACTTAGGCTCCCTGCACACTGCAAATCTGTTTTGCGATTCCGATTCCGATTCAGATTTGCAATTCCGATTTTCCCTGAATGCAATACACAGAAAAACGGAGGAAAAAATGCAGCATGCAGTAACGATTACAAATCGGCATCGGAATCGGATGTAAAAAACTATTAAAAATCGGAATTGCATGCAGTGTGCAGGGATCCTTAATGTGTTTCTTTGCATGCAGAAAAAAAAACCTGACATCCCGCAGGATATTTTTGCACATTTTGTTTTCACTATCAATTACATAAGCTGCTGTGAAAAAACAAACAAACATGCTTTTCTGCATACAAACACGTATGGTGTGCAGACAATTCATGCAGAAAAATGTGCACAGAAAAATGAAAGACAAGTGTGTCCCCTGCCTAAAGTTGAGAACACGCGATACAATTTCCTGGGTGATTGGACAGGAAGTTGTAGCGTGTGTACATGTACAAACTGCTCACGATCAATAAAGTGATTGATGTTCAGATGATAACTTCACAAAATCGATCCCTTTCGCGATCAGGAATGGATTGAACATGACGGAAATAATCACCCGATTCCCGCCGATAGGGCAAGAAATTGCATCGTGTGTTCCCAGCATAAGGCCCAGTTCACACTTGCGGTTCCAGTCCGCAAGTGTCCGGGGGCCGGAAAGAGACCGTACAGGTCTCTGCGGTGGCCACAAGTTGCGGATCCGGAATGTATCAGTTCCGGCTACAATAAAGTAGCCGGAACTAGATACATTGCAGTGCCAGAAAGGCACCGCAAGCATGGGGGATACCGGCGTGTAGTCCGGGCCCCCCAAGTGGCATAGGACCGGTGCTGGAAGCATCCGGTCCTATTGCCAGTGTGATGGGAATCCGTTTCTCATTGCACAGCATGGCCGCATGTTCGGGTCAGGATCCGGCCCGGGTGTGTGGACCGGATGATCTGGACCGAAAAATAGCGCATGTTGGAAAAGTGTCCGGAGTCCGGATCCGATCCGGCTCCGTTCTGTACGGAACGGACGCATGTGAACGTCCGCATAGACTTTGCATTGCTATGCGGAACGTACGTTCCGTTTGTACAGTATACGGTCCGGATCCGATCAGGCGAATACGGACAGCGAACGCTAATGTGAACCAGGCCTAAGATAAGGACACTATAGGTGGCCATACACTGTTCGATCTACCATCAGATTCGACCAACAGATAGATCGCTCTCTGATCGAATCTGATCAGAGAGGGATCGTATGGCTGCCTTTACTGCAAACAGATTGTGAATCAATTTATGCATGAAACCGATCACAATCTGTGGTGGTGCTGCCTCCAAAGCCCCCCACCCGCATACATTACCTGCTCCGCCGGCGCGTGTCCCCGCTGTCACCTTCTCTGCTGGGCTCTGGGTTCCGGCTGGCTTCACTTCTTTCTGTCCGGGGAAGTTTAAACAGTAGAGGACGCTCTACTGTTTAAACTTCCTGCCGGGACAGGAAGAAGTGAAGCCTGCTGGACTCGGAGCCCAGCGCGGAGACGGAGCAGCGGTGACAGTGGGGATACGTGCCGGCCGGATTAGGTAATGTATTGCCGCTGTATTGCATCGGTCGTCGGGCATTCGAACGCCGCTATCGACGCACTCCCGACCCGCCGGCGATCGAGAAAAATCTTCCACACGGACGGCTCGACGGGAACGATTGATTTCGGACGGAAATCAATCGTTTGCGTAACGATTTTACAGCAGATTTGATCACAGTGATCGAATCTGCTGTATATTGGCGGGAAAATCGTTAGGTGTATGGGCACATTAAGACCAGAAAAAGGTAATTGAATTGCTTCCTTGCCCAACCTTTTGAAAAGTTTACACAGTGTTATCTAGGTGAAGTTTGCTGTGGGAGAGACACTAAAGTCGCATACACACGCCATACCGCACAAACGACGGGTCCGTCAGACCCTCCCAATGGGTGGACTTTCAGCAGACAGTAGTGCGTGTACACGCTGTCGGCATACTGATAAGGCTGTTTCTAAACGATCCGCTGAGCTGAGCGGATCGTTCAGAAGCAGCCTTATCAGTATGCCGATAGCGCGTACACACGTGCTACTGTCGGCTGAACGTCCGCCCAGCGGGAGGACCCGTCGTTTGTGACGGTATGGCGGCGGTATGCGCCTTAAGCTGTGGCAGTAGAAAGGGAAAATTCACACTGAGCTGGGTTGAAAAAAACGAGGAAAGGGCAGATGTGATGCTACTTTTGGCCTCACAGAGAAACAGTAAAGATGGAAACCAGTGGACATTTTCTTTTCTTTTTATCATATCACATTTCAATAAAAAAACAACAGGATAAGTAAGCTAAATAAGTAATTTTTCATTGGATTATTTTTTTTTTTAGGTAATATAGATTTTGATCCTATTTTAAGTCAGCGTGAGAATCTTCTGTCTATTGCTTGTATCTTGTAATTAGCGGATGCAATGGCTATAGTACTTATAATTGATACCACAAGACTATTGACAGATTAAAAAAAAATTCACTGCTTTTATAAGGGCACAAACAAACAGCCATCCCTATTTGAGTTGAATAAGTAAGGCTGGTTTCACAGTGGGACGTTAAAGTCCAACGTTACAGCAGCCAGTAACGCAGCCTAACTCACAGCACTGTAAAATCAATGTGCTGTTCACAGTGCACACGTTGTGTTACATAGTAACGCAGCACGTTTAAACAAAGTGCTGCATGCTGTACGTTATACTGGGCTAAGCCACGTTAGACTGTTTGCACATGCTCAGTAATGTTGGAGGAGGAGGTCTCCCCTCCTCCTCCGCAGCCAGCCACATGGCTAATTAATATTCACTGCACTGTGGTGACTCCTGGTGGGACTGTAGTGTTGTTTGGATCATGAACGAATCGTTCATTTGATCCGGATCTTTTTTGTGAGTCAAATCATCCGGATCATCACAATGAAAGATTCGGTTCACAGTGGATGTCTGTCTGGAAGAAACAGCAACATACAGAATGTACAGTGCAGGGACTTTTTTTTTTTTATTAATCAACAAACTTAAAGCATACAAGGAATAATAAATAAGATAAAAGTATGCCTGTAAATCAAAATACCATCATACAGCATACAATGAAATAAATATAAAAAGTATGCAATACAAGTAAAGAAACAAATATAATCAGGGAATAATCTTTCCCACATCATAATACAACTGAAACAACGCCATGATTACAGAAAAACTCTGTCAATGTACCCAAGAAAATACAAATCAAAACAAAACTGTGCTATGCACATAACTTGTGGACAAGAAACTGTTCCATACTCCAGAAGTATAGCTGCTGAGGAGACATCACTCATCTACATTCAGACAAACAGGACAACCAGACAGAAAGAAAAAAATAAAACACATAACACCAACCACCACCCAAAAGGACACAAGTCAACACCTACATCACATCATTCAAAACAAACAGGACAAAAAAAAAAGAAAAGAGAAAGACATATAACATACACCACCACCCAAAAAGTGAAGGACAACACCCACATTACACCATACATTCCACATACATACCGCGGGACTTTTACGCCCGACCAATAAGCAAGTACATAAGATTAGAAGACACTACACAAGACAAGACTGAAAAGAAATTGAAGCCCAAACACAGGACAAAACCACACCAACAACTAAAAAGAAGAGCACAAAGGGACACTCCCCTTGTGTCTGCGGCCAGACTTCAAAAAAATGTCAAAGAAAAAAATCTGAGGTGTACAAGAGAAGCGACAGACAAGCTAACACCCAGGAGAGACCTCCGCCAGTTTAAGGAGGCTTGATGTTCTGCCACGCCAGAACCCAAGCTCCTCTCCCCAGTTTCTTTCTCTCCAAGAACCGAATATTCCTCACCTCACCGAGAATAGTGCTCACCACCACCTGGACAGGCAAGTCTCGCTGTCTAATAGCTAAGTCACACCGTGCCAACCATAAGTGTCTCCTAACCACTAAGCTGACTACGTATAAAGTGCTCAAATCATAACCCTGGCGCTGATTGAACGCTCCATAGGCCCACTCAGCATAACTGAGATGCGCCAGAAAGGGGATATTCAGAGCCCTCCCCACCTGTTTGTACACCTCCACGTTGAAAGGGCATGACATCAGGAAATGGTCCATGGTCTCCTCAACAGCACACCCCTGTCGAGGACAACCACGCTCTGCCACCTGCCGACACTTCATGTTGCCTCCAACGTAAAGTTTGCCCTGGAAGGTAAGCCAGGCGATGTCCCACAATTTATTCGGAACCCGCGGCGAATTCAACAAACGCAAGCCCTCCTCCATAATTGTGCCTGGGCAATCCCTCAAAGCCAGTGAGTCAGGAAAGTAAGAGTCCACCAACCTAGCCGACAAGACTTTCCTGTCGACCGATCTGATGTCCTCCACCATCAATCCCCACTGCTGCAGTTTCTTCAAACAAGACAAGACATAGGTCGGAAGGTAGCCACGACGTGCTCTCAGATTTTTCACTGGGCCACCGCTCTTCCATTCTCTAAGGAAAGGCTCACACCAAGTCTGGAAGATACCTACCCAGCTAGGCGGGTTCTCCAACAACAAACTACCAATGTTGTGTTTAATAAAAATCAAGGAGAAAAAAACGATCGGGTTGACCATACCTAAGCCACCCTCCCGCCTAGCTTTGTAAGTAATATTCCTGCGCACATGGTTTAGCCTGTTTCCCCATAACAATAGGAAAAACAGGCCATTGACCCTGGTGTACAGGGATGCTGGCAAAATTGTGACATAACTGACATATAACAATATTGGTATCAGGTAAGTCTTGATCAGGTCAATCCTTTCCCTAAAGGTCAAACTCCAACCTTTCCAGCGAGTTACTTTCCTGTCGACATCAGACAGCTTGCTTTCCCAATTTCGCAGGCCATAATCGCCTGGGCCGAATTTGATGCCAAGAATCTTAATTTCTTCCTGAGGCAAGGGAAAAGACCCAGGAAGTCTAAAGGACTCTCCAACTTTACCCATCCAGAAAGTTTCACACTTATCCGGATTGATCTTCGAACCAGATGCCAATGAGTACCTGGTGATCTCCTCAGCAACCACCAACGCCTCCTCTGCATCCGAGACCACCACAGTAACGTCGTCGGCATAAGCCACCACCTTCAGAGATGAGCTACCAGAGATGCCCACTGGAACCCCACCAAGCGTGCTGCCCTCTAGCCTCCTCACGAAGGGGTCGATGGCAAACACGTATAGTAGAGAACTCAGCGGACAACCCTGGCGAACCCCCGAGCTCACCTCAAAAGGCTGGCCGATCCATCCATTGATCAGCATAAAACTTTCAGCCTCCTTGTATAAAGTTCGCAGCCAATCTACAAACCCCCCCCTGCAAACCATACACAGTAAGCAACCGCCATAGGTACTCATGATTGACCCGATCAAAGGCTTTGGACTGATCCAACGTCAGCAGGTATTTTCCCCAACCATCAGCCCTGCACCGTTCCAGGACTTCCCGGACAGCTAACAGTGCTGAGAGTGTGCTTCTTCCTACAACAGAGCAGTGCTGATGGCGAGAAAGCACATCTGTCACCTGGGACAACCGCCAGAACAAAATTTTCGCCAGGATCTTCCTGTCGACATTGAGAAGGCTGATGGGACGCCAATTCTCAATCATCTCAGGATCACGACCTTTTGACAACAGGATTACTGCAGATTGCCTCATGGAGGGTGGTAACTGGCCCCCAGCAAGGCAATCGTTGAACGCACCAGCCAATTGAGGGGCCAGGATGGACACAAAGGCCTTGTAAAACTCAGCCGTCAGTCCATCCGGACCCGGGGTCTTTTTAGGTGCAAGGCCACCAATGGCTCTCGCTACTTCATCTGCAGTAATCTCCGTAGTCAAGTCTATGGCAGAAATATCAACATCTTCCAGACCCGGCGTGGAAGCCAAGAAGTCTTCCATCCTCGCCTGGTCAAGTGGCTTCTCCCCAAGCAGATCAGCGTAAAACCCTCTAGCGATGGCTAGAATCTCTGCCCTGGACTTTGCCAGAGATCCCGAGCCATCCCTGAGACCGATGACCGTCTTAAGCGCTGCACTTTGTTTAAAACTCTGGTAAGGGTCAGGCGAGCGGTATTTACCATGATCCCTTTCCAGAGCTAAAGAAGCCAGCCGGTCGTACTGCTGCTGCCTAAGTTGAAGTTTGACCTCAGAGATCTCCCCCGGATCTCCGCCCTCAGAGACGAGAACAGTCAACCTCTCCCTTAGACGCTGGTAAGCTAGATTTCTACCAATACTCCTTCGGGACGCTAGACCCTTGAAAAATCTCACAGCACGTTTTTTGACTTCCTCCCACCACTCAGACCTATTGTCAAAGCAGTCCAGGATGGAAACCTGTGCTTGAAAAAACTCCTCAAAGGATTGTCTCACCTCATCTTCCAGTAGCAGGGACGAATTCATCCTCCAAATACCCCGACCTCTGGGAGGAGCATTCGAAGCATTCAAGCCCACCGACAGAATAAGGTGATCCGAGAACTCCACCGCCAACAACTTAGGAGTTGAAGTGATGAGGCCCTCTGAAACAAAAAATCTATCTATCCTAGACCTAGCACTACCTCTATAAAAGGTGAACCCCGTGAGATCTGGGGAGTGACGAACGTGCACATCCACCAGATCCGCCTCATCAACTAATCTTGCTAAATACTTACCATCTACGCCTATCTGGACCTGGGCCCTTGCCCTGTCCTTGGCCCTAGTGACGGTGTTGAAATCACCACCCAGGATCACAGGATAGGCTGAAAAAAGGTATGGCCTGATCTGCATAAGAAGGCGCTTTCTCTCCCCCTTAGACTTGGGGTCGGCATAGATGTTGATTAGCCTGAGATCCTGCCCCCTCATGCAGACGTCCAAGACCAGACACCTACCCATCTCTACCTCAATTACTCGCCGGCACGTTACCATGTCGGCCCTAAAAAGGACCGCCACACCACTACCAGGCTCTCCCGCAAGAGACCAAAAACTCGGACCAGACACCCAGTCCCTCTCGGCTAGCCAAAGGTCAGCCAAAGAGGTGAGCCTGGTCTCCTGCAGGAAAAACACATCAGCCTCATGGGCAGCCAAAATCGAAAAAGCCAATTTTCGAGCCCTGGTCATTTTGATGCTGGCAACGTTGATCGTCGCCAGCATGAGTGGTGGGGGAACAGCCATCAGAATAATTTAGGTTTCCCTTTATACTCTTTTTGACAGTAGACAAAAACTAAAACAAAAATACAACGTCAACAAAAAGAAAAAGACATAAACACATAGGACCATGTCCCCTCAGACAACTTCAGGGGTCTCGACCACCATCTCCTCCTCTTCCGATGAAAGGGGGGAGGCAGCCAAAACACCAAACCTGTTTGAGAGTTTCAGGTCTCTACTCTCTTGTCTCCTCTGCTCAACTGTCTGCCTTAGCGTCTGTCTCTTCTCTTCAGAGAAGGACCGAGGTGCAGACTTTGACCCAGTATTCCTTTTTTTCTTGATTTTGAACCTCTGCTCGAGATATTCTTTCTCCTCTGCCGACAAGTGCTCCCTCCTGCAAGGGGCGGAGGAAGCACCCGTCGGCTCGGGAGGCGAAAACACAAAGGCTCCTGAAATCGAAATCACGTTGACAGGCAGGGAGGCAGCCCCACCTTCAACGGGAGAAGAAAGGGTAGGAACAGGGGAAGGTAAAGGAAAGGCAAGGGAAGGAGGAGAGGGAGGAGGAAGGTCAGGGGGAGGAGGAGTGGAGGGGGGAGGGAGATCGGGAGGGGAAGGGAGAGGGTCAGCAGGTGAAGGGAGGGAAGAGGAAGAAACCCCCTTGGGAGGATTTCTCCTCCGAGGCTGCGGAATAGGAGGATTTGTTGGGGGATCTCCTGGAGCAGGGGTAGGGCCCTTAGTCCCACCACCTCTCCTATCCCCACCAGATCTAGTAGACCTGGTTCGCTGCTCCTTGGGAGGAGAGTCCCCGCCACGAGCAGCATCCCGGACATAAGTCGATGACCTGGGTCCAGATTGCCCTACAAGGGCTATGCTGGCTGGAGGAGGAACCGAGGAAGGGGCAACAGAAGAATGGTCAACAGCACAATCCAATAACTCAAGTAGTGACATATTAGGATCTGGCACTGGGGCGTCCTGTCCCTCCTCCATACGGGCCAACATGGCCTTCTTGAGATCCGAGGGCATCGTGTTCCAGGAGACCGGGCACGCTGTGTACGGATGTCCGTACTCAAAACAGAAATTGCATTTTATGCGTTTGCACGCGGATGCAGAGTGCCCGAACTCCTGGCACCGACTGCACCTCGGATCTGGGCACCCGCTCGCCAGATGGCCCCGCTTACCACATTTGTTACAGGTCCTGGGCTGACCGGGATAGAAGGTGACCACTTTGTCCCGCCCTATAAGGGCAGAACGGGGAATATGGGTGACGACCCCCTCCTTGATGCGGAGTTTGATCGCTACCTCATATTCCCCCCACCAGATTCCCAGGTCATCCAGGACCCTGTGGGGCGGGGACATGAGGTCTGCGTAGTGCTGAACCCAAGTCATCAAGTCACGCACCGGGATACTCTCGTTTTGGACTACTATGTGTGCCTTCCTCTCTAAGGACTGTCTTGAAAGGGGCACCACAGAGAACCTGTGCCATTGCCCGTTCAGGGACTCCCCCAATCTCTTTTCTAAGAAGGCCTCCATTCCCTGCTGCGAAAGGAAGGACACATCATAGTAGGGCGGTGGATCCCCTGGAGCCAGGATCGCGAATAAATCAGCGGGCCTAAACCCCAGGTCGAACAAATAACCGACAAACTCCCTTTTTGTGGGAATTGCAGAAGGGTGTTCCCACTTAAGGCGAACAACGTTCCGTCGGCCTGGGGTGTAGGCCTCCGACTCTGTCTCCAGGGGAGCCAGGACCCTCCTCCCTAAAGCAGTACTTCTAACCGCCCTGGAATATGAGACTGGTTTTACAGAAGATGTGCCCCTGGCTGAGGCTGCCATGGAGTTAAGGGCCCCCGGTCTCGCAGCCGGGCCCAACTCTGGGAAACCCCCCCTTGTTACATACTCCAATTCTGGAGGCTCTGCCTCTCCACCCTCAATTGTCTCCACACCCACCTCAACCACCCCACCAGACACCTCCCCAGCCACATTAGAGGTGGAAACAGGGGGAGAAGGGGGCTTGTACCTGGGGGCATCAGGGCTTAACCCAAAAATGGTCGCCATAAAGGTCTGTCTACCTTGAAAATCAAAACATTTAAATTTCTCATCTTCCACCACCATTCTCCTCCCACCTGCCCTAAACTCCAACTGGCGACCACAATCGGGGTCACCCATGCCCACCAGATGCAAGCCTGAGTAATCCCCCCCTGGTTCCACCTCCTGAACTACCGTCTCATTAACATGAGCATCAGTAACAACCAACCGCTTCTTCTCCAAGCGTACAATTAAATCCGCGGTCTGAAACTCTGTGATTAGATCATCCTTAACCACAGGAGGCGGTTCTAAATGCTTTCCCTTTCGTTTTCTCTTTTTCTCCCTTTTCTTTCTCCTTTTCTCCCTCTCCCCCTCACTCAGGTCATTATCAGACTCTGAACATGAAATTAAATTTCTCTCAAACAATACATCCAGCATTGAATTATTTGGTGACCTGATTAAGCCCCCCTTCTGGACTAAGAGTATTTCACCACCCTCCTCCGCTTGTAAAAAGGACCCTTTCTGGACACCATCACTATCCTGATCAGTCTCTTCGACCACAACCTGCTCAACATTATCACCTGTGTCACCAAGCGGTAACCTCACACCTTTGCCAATTTTATTTCTCCCTTTTTTAGTTCTTTTCTTTTCAAAAGGTAAAGTGACATCTTTCTCACCCTCCAGGACGATTCCGGATTCCATCGCCAGGGAGTCTTGGCCTCCTCCATTGTCGCCATCAGGAAAGAGCTCCTGGGCCAATTGTTCCATCCCATCAACAGGGGGAGTCCAGCACCCAAGGGAGTCTATCCTTTCGTTGTCCGCGGAGTTCCCCTTAAGAAAATCCTCCTCGGACATTTCCAGACTTGCTTGCTCGGTCACCTGTACCTTCTTTGTAAGTTTCCCCTCTTTTGGGGTCTCAGAAGATCCTTTGGTATCCTCCTCGCTTGTCTCCTTGTTTTCAGGGACAATCGGTAACTCCCCCTGTGCATTTGCATGCATCTCCTTTTCTTTTTCCTTGAAAACCGCCTCTGGTTGCGGAACTCCGCTTGGAGGCTGTTTCTCTGCGTCCCCTGCATCCATCTCCACATCTAGCAATAAAAGGCTTCCCTTGCCTTGACTTTCCGCATTGGCAGGCTGAATTCCGCCTACAGCTGTATTGGTGGTAGTGGAGTTTCCGCCGCCATGCGGACTTTCAGCCGCAACACCTCCAGAAGAAAGTCTGCTTACCGCTACATTAGCGCCAATGGGGTTTCCGCCTCCATGCGGACTTACAGCCGCATCAGCCTTAGGAAAAAGTCCGCGTTCGGCCTCATCGACGTCTATGGAAATTCCGACTTCAGGCGGAAAAGCAGCCGCAGATGTCACTTCCGCCCGACGGACCGGAAGCTGGTTTGGCGTTGTCGGGCTGCCGCTCTGCAAGCCGGCACCATCTTGAAAAGCCTGCATACGATGCGGGGAGCGTTCCCTGCAACTCTGGGCACACGTCCCCACTCCCAGCTTTACCCAAGAACCCACATCAGCCACTACAAGTGACCCTGATCTGGGAACCAAGGCTCCACCAGGAGAGGGATCCATGCGGGCATCCGGGGAGGCTGCTGCAGCTCCAGCCACACCACCACCTCCAGGTATTTCAGAGGGGGGCATGCCAGCCACAGCCACAGCAACAGCAGCACTTGCACCGCCACCCACCGCCTCACTGCGGGCCCCAGTAGCACCCACGCCATCAAGACCCTCAGCAGCAGGGGTAGCAGCACCAGCACCACCAGCACTCACCCAAACACCCACCGCAGAGCCAGGTACTTGCTTCCCCTCACTCACCAGCGTGTCCTCTTCACTCTGTGTCACATCACCCTCACTTTCCTTCTCCATGGGGTCCTCAACCGGCTCACCTTGCCCAGGTGGGATCTGTGACTGGGACAGTTCTTCCTTCATCCATGGAGGCCTCTCTGGGGGGCTGCACTCGTCTTCCACAACGACACAATCTTCCTCTGTGTCGCTATCATCCATGTCAGTCTCAGGTTTGAGCATCTTTTCAAAGCGTTTCTTGTGGCCTAGTTGCTCGGCGAAAGGCCCACCGATTCTTATCAAGTCAGCTAACTTTGCTTTTTGAACTTTGATTTTTCTTTTCAGGTCCAGCAGCTCTTTATCCTGCCACAGGTATTCTGGCTTCCACTTCATCCCATACCTGAACTTGGATCTTGAAAAGCTGTACTTTAGCTGTGCTAGTGTCTCCTCACAGGTTTTTGCAGCTTTCACCCAGGCTATCGCGTTCCCAGCGATGTCCCCTCCAGAGGAGTCCCCTTCATCCCCCAGGTAAGTAGAGGTAGCAGGGGGGGTATGAGCTGGCCGCTCCATGGCTGGAGCGGCCAGTTAGCACAAGACAAGCCCCTGCCCGGCAAGGCCCGGAGCAGGGACTTCAGGTCAAACAGTGCCCAGAAAGAAAGCTCCAAAGTCGGCTTGAAAAGCAGCTTGAAGAGACCCCTCCTGGAAGTCAGGAGCAACACACTCACACTACTGCAGGGAAAGTCCTGTCCTGCTAGTCATTTCACCCAGTCTGCTTCTCTAGTAAAATGATTCAAATGATTCGGTTCAAAGATCCGGATCTTTTTAATGATCCGATTCAAATGATCCGAATCCTTAAAAATATCCGGACTTCCTATCACTAAACTGGAGCGGCTGCTTTGAGAGCTGCATAACACAGCTCAATCTGACGTCCAACTTCAACACCACCATGCGTTTCGTTAGGGGCACGTTATGCGACCATAACGTCCACTAAAACGCAACGTCTTGGTGGGAAAGTAGCCTAAAAGTTGATTTTCAGCAGTAAGCTTGATGTAATTTTAACTAGAACTTTTTTCCTTGCTAGGTGCTGAAAGCTTTTTTCCCCCAAACTGTGTAATTTATTGGTACCGAAGTTGCAATACAATGATATATGTAAGTTATTTTGAATATAAAAATTATCTCCTGGGAGAATACTCAGGAGACAAGCTGATTGAATAAGGACCTTTATCTGTTTATCTGATTAATAGCTCTTCTTATAGGTGACATGAAGAATAAGTAGTGTGAGATAATTCAAAAGGAAACCTTTGTGAATCAACTCCACTGTCCCTCAATATGGGTCATGATTAAATCTGCTCCAAATTCTAGGGTACATTTTGGTGACATGCTAATGGAGCTACATATGGTCTGGAATGGGGGAGGAAATTGTAGCCTCTAGCAGTAAGCCGCATAAGCAGGTACATAATGCAAAATACATGCAGGCAGTGTCCCTGGTAGCGCTCAAACTAAAAGGGCCAGGTTCTGTATAACAAAAGTGTTAATCACTTACTGTGCATTCTCATAAACATATAAACATCAAGCTAGGGAATGTTCAGATCTCAATAAAGGCACATACCCACTAAGCTATTTTTCCAAATGATTTTTTTCGCAGCGCACTTTTTCCACAATATCGCGCAACATTGTTTAACCAAAATTTGTTAAACGATGTTTAACAGTGCACGCCACCTGCTGCATTTGTTCGTTTTTGAACGACAGGCATGTCCAAATAAGTCATGGAGGATTGTTCTGATCCTTATTGACTTTCATGGGTTTTGCCGCAACAATCATTTACACGATTATTGGTTTCCGCTGGTGCAAACAATGCTTGCAGATTTGGCCAGATGATTGGGAAACGATTGTTTGACAGCGGAGATCCCTGATCTATCTGGCTGTAATCTGCCAGTGGGTACTTAGCCTAACGAGAAACAGTGTCCAAGGATTGAACTTCATCCCAATCAGTAGCTGATACCGCCTTTCCCATGAGAAATCTTTTCCTTTTCACAAACGGATCGTCAGGGGGCTCTGTATGGCTGATAATGAGGTGAAACCCCTCCCACAGTGTGATGTCAGCACCATGGTGCTGACATCACACTGTGGGAGCCTTGTTGCATTGTAGGAAATAACAGCTGTTTCCACCTGCCAAAAAAGCAAGCAGCATCTCCTTCCACTGACATCACCTGCCAGCAGTAAAAATATTACCATGTGATAAATGTCAGAATGTAAATCAGGGAGAGGAAAGATTTTACAATGGGCAAACACTGACTAAATCATTTATATATAATTATTGTAAAAATGAAGCACTTTTTTATTACATTATTTTCACTGGAGTTCCTCTTTAAAGTGGGATTGTCAGCCATAAAATCAAATTCAATGTACTCACTGCTCTGTGTTCATTATGCAGCCTGCAACCTCACCCTGCATTGCAAGCTCTCCAATCTAATCAAAAATGTCTCTGCTGTAATAAATCTTATTTCAGTCAGGAGAAGGAAACTTGTCATCACCCCTCCCACATCCCTGTTCCTCCCTGATTGGCTGAGAGAAGTTTAGTGAGCTGCTGAATACAATCTATGTTGTGCTCACATGTGTTTACAATGCAAGCTAGATATGACAGTGCAGTTCCTACTTAGGCAGAAAAGGAAGAAAAGCCTGGAACCCACTAGAGCGGGGTTTTTTTTTTTTTTTTTTTAGCCTTCAAGGAGCGCTTTCAATCACTAGCGATTTCCCTAAACGCTCGGCCAATGTAAATGGATGAGACAGTTTCCACTAGAGCGATTGCGATTAAGGAAATCGCAATCACATGACATGTAGCATTTTGGAAGTGTTGTCATTCTAATGAATTGTATAGGAGCAGGGAAATCGCTTGCAAAATGCTATTACAAATCGATAGCGATTGCGATAGCGCTTTCTAGTGGGTTGCTAGCCTAATGCTAGGTACACACCATACAATTTTGTGTTAGATAGATGGTTCGATAGATAATTTCCGACATGTCCGATCTTAATTTTGATCGTTTTTCTGATCAATTTCTCATAGATTTCTCATCTCTCTCGCCTTGCAGCGCTGGGTCCCCGGTTCGATTCCCAGCCAAATCAACATCTGCAAGGAGTTTGTATGTTCTCCCTCTTTCTGTGTGGGTTTCCTCTGGGCACTCCAGTTTCCTCCCACATCCCAAAAACATACAGGTAAGTTAAATGGCTCCCCCAAAATTGGCCCTAGACTACGATACATACACTAGAGGCCTGCAGCGGGTCGGGCACCCGCGGGTTACCCGAAATGCGGGTCGGGTTCGGGCACCCGAATTGATTTTGGGTGCGGGTAGCAAGGTGCGGGTCGGGTTGCGGGTAGCGGTGTGCGGGTAGCCAGGAGGGGAAGAGTCGCTGGAAGGAGAGGCAGTTGGGGCAGCGGCGGGGAGGGGGGCCAGAACCCCCCCTCCTTCACCTGGGTCCCCTCCTTCAGCTCTCTCCCCCTCCAGAATAGCGGTGGCGCTGCGGGCGGAGGATTACTCACCTTCTAACTTCCGTTCCAAGCGCTGGCAGCGTCCCATCGTCACAGGTCTCCGCCTTCAATGCCGCCCACTGTGCTTCCTGATTGGCGGAAGCAGAGTGGGCGGCATTGAAGGCGGAGACCTGTGACAAGGGGACGCTGCCGGCGCTTGGAACGCGGAAGTTAGAAGGTGAGTAATCCTCCGCCCGCCCGCAGCGCCGCCGCTATTTTGAAAGAAGGGGACCCAGGTGAGAGAGGAGGGGGGGCTCTGGCAGCGACTGGGGGACAACTATGCTGGCTACCCTGGGGGACAACTATGCTGGCTACACTGGGGGACAACTATGCTGGCTGCACTGGGGGACAACTATGCTGGCTAAACTGGGGGACAACTATGCTGGCTACACTGGGGGACAACTATGCTGGCTGCACTGGGTTAGAGGCCTGCGCGGGTCCACTTTTCATACCCGCACCCGACACGCACCCCGCTACCCGCACCCGACCCGCTTTTTGGTGAGTTTGATACCCGCAACCCGACCCGCAGGCCCCGCTACCAGACCCGCTACCCGTTTTTTTAAAAAAATTCTTCTAAAGAGCACATTTGCACTATAAAGTGCATAGTTGTCCCCCAGTGCAGCCAGCATAGTTGTCCCCCAGTGTAGCCAGCATAGTTGTCCCCCAGTGCAGCCAGCATATTTGTCCCCCAGTGCAGCCAGCATAGTTGTCCCCCAGTGCAGCCAGCATAGTTGTCCCCCAGTGCAGCCAGCATAGTTGTCCCCCAGTGCAGCCAGCATAGTTGTCCCCCAGTGCAGCCAGTATAGTTGTCCCCAAGTGCAGCCAGCATAGTTGTCCCCCAGTTGCAGCCAGCATAGTTGTCCCCCAGTGCAGCGGCCTGCAGCGGGTCGGGTACCCGAGGGTTACCCGAAATGCGGGTCGGGTTCGGGCACCCGAATTGATGTTGGGTGCGGGTAGCAAGGTGCGGGTCGGGTTGCGGGTAGCGAGGAGGGGAAGAGTCGCTGGAAGGAGAGGCAGTTGGGGCACCGGCGGGGAGGGGGGCCAGAATCCCCCCTCCCTCACTCACCTGGGTCCCCTCCTTCAGCTCTTTCCCCCTCCAGAATAGCGGCGGCGCTGCGGGCGGGCGGAGGATTACTCACCTTCTAACTTCCAGTCCAAGCGCTGGCAGCGTCCCCTTGTCACAGGTCTCCTGATTGGCGGAAGCACAGTGGACGGCATTGAAGGCGGAGACCTGTGACGAGGGGACGCTGCCGGCGCTTGGAACGCGGAAGTTAAAAGGTGAGTAATCCTCCGCCCACCGCCGCTATTTTGAAGGAGGGGACCCAGGTGAGAGAGGAGGGGGGCTCTGGCAGCGACTGGGGGACAACTATGCTGGCTACACTGGGGGCCAATTATGCTGGCTACACTGGGGGACAACTATGCTGGCTACACTGGGGGACAACTATGCTGGCTACACTGGGGGACAACTATGCTGGCTACACTGGGGGACAACTATGCTGGCTGCACTGGGGGACAACTATGCTGGCTGCACTGGGGGACAACTATGCTGGCTGCACTGGGGGACAACTATGCTGGCTGCTCTGGGGGACAACTATGCTGGCTGCACTGGGGGACAACTATGCTGGCTGCACTGGGGGACAACTATGCTGGCTACACTGGGGGACAACTATGCACTTTACAGTGCAAATGTGCACTTTAGAAGACATCTTTTTTTAAAAGCGGGCCGCGGGTAGCGGGTCGGGTAGCGGGCCTGCGGGTCGTGTGCAGGTATCAAACTCACCAAAAAGCGGGTCGCGGGTTGAGTGCGGGTATGAAAAAGTGGACCCGCGCAGGCCTCTAACATACACTACACGATACATACAAAGACACATGACTATGGTAGGGATTAGATTGTGAGCTGCTCTGAGGGACAGTTAGTGACGAGCCTATATATACTCTGTAAAGCGCTGTGGAAGATGTCGGCGCTATATAAATACTAAATAATAATAGTAACAAAACAGAAGTGAATGGAAATAAATAAGACAAGATAACACAATCGAATATCGAACGAAAAATTGAACTGCAAATCGATCCAACGGAAAATCGACCGAAAAAATGCATCGTGTGTACCTAACATTAGGGAGGAACTGAAACAGGATTGGCTTCAGTCAGAGGGAATAAAAATGGAAAATGCCAGAAACAGTTTTCTCTTTATTTACTATATAACATGAAATCAAAATGTGGACAGTACAATATATATGTTATGTAAATAGAACAAGTACCGTATTTTTCGGACTATAAGACGCACTTTTTCTCCCTCAAAAGTGGGGGGGAAAAGTCAGTGCGTCTTATAGTCCGAATGTAGTGACCGTGCCCATCATTTGTACTAGTCCCCTTGTGTGTGGTGTCCCCCTTTGTGCGGTGTCTTTATGTCCCATTACCATCCGTGAATAAGGAGACCCCCAGATAGCGATCTAGTGCTGTAAACAGTGCGCTGAACCAGCGCTGAGTGAGAGATAAGGACGTGCATAAGGAAATATGACAGATCGCTGCAGAAGCACTTTGGATAGCTTACCGAAGAGGAAGAAAATGCAGCGCGAATGCCACCGCTACCGTGCAGCTTTCTCCCGGTCAGATGATGAACAAGCCTTAGACCAATCAGGTGGAGGAGCGCTGCCCCATACAGCCAATCACAGCGCTCACGGCTACTGCCGGTTTGTTACACCACCCGATAGTCCCGCGGGCGGGATCATGCTCGTCATTGCGGCCAATCACTGCACTCCCTCAGTAGCTGGGAGTGCAGTGATTGGCCGCAATGACGAGCATGATCCCGCCCGCAGTACTATCGGGTGGTGTAACAAACCGGCAGTAGCCGTGAGCGCTGTGATTGGCTGTATGGGGCAGCGCTCCTCCACCTGATTGGTCTAAGGCTTGTTCATCATCTGACCGGGAGAAAGCTGCACGGTAGCGGTGGCATTCGCGCTGCATTTTTTCTTCCTCTTCGGTAAGCTATCCAAAGTGCTTCTGCAGCGATCTGTCATATTTCCTTATGCACGTCCTTATCTCTCACTCAGCGCTAGTTCAGCGCACTGTTTACAGCACTAGATCGCTATCTGGGGGTCTCCTTATTCACGGATGTTAATGGGGCATGAAGATACCGCACAAAGGGGGACATGGGGACAGAGAATGACACAGGGGGACACCTGAGGACACAGGGGGGCAGAGAATGACACAGGAGGACACCAGAAGGAAAAGAGAATGACAGAGGGACACAGGGGGGCAGAAGGACACCAGAGGATATGGGGACAGAGAATGACACAGGACACCAGAGGGGACAGAGATTGACAGAGGGACACAGGGTGACAGAAGGACACGGGGACAGAAAATGACATTGGGGGACATAGAGGGACACCAGAAGACACAAGGGGGACAGAGAATGACATTGGAGGACATAAAGGGACACCAGAGGACACGGGGACAGAGAATGACACAGAGGGACACCAGAGGACATGGGGACACCAGAGGACACAGGGGGACAGAAAAAGAATGACACGGGGGCACCAGAACACATAAGGCACATGGGAAACATAATGTTGGTAAGGAAGGGCCATAAGATGCCCCTACACTATAGACGCACCAGTTTTAGTATATATATTTTTTTCCCTGGATTTCGCCTCTAAAAACAGGTGCGTCTTATAGTCCGGAGCGTCTTATAGTCCGAAAAATACGGTATTTATCTACTTATATGAGTTCTTTTCTCCTGGGATAGTATGGCTGTCCCTTCTGCTTTAACAATCTTGTATGAATGGCCTAAAGCATTGCTGCTCTGACTTCTGTGAAAAACTCTCCACTTGCTCATAGGCAAAGAAACAAAAGTTTTGTAAAGGTGAAAGGTCACATAATACAATAAGGTCATAATTCAAACTTCTATTTTGTCACACACACACACCCAGGCATAAAGATAGCGCAAAGAGCAGTGATGACATAGAAACTACATTTCATATCATGGAGAAGAATGTTAGACTACAAACTGGTTGCTGTGGACTACAACAACTCTTTCCCTTAAAGCGGACCCAAACCAAACATTTTTTTAATTCAAAATATTTAGTTGCACCACTCTGACACATACAAGGATAAACACTCCTTCAAGCCTATGCGCATTTCAGTGCATGCTTTTCACCCTTCTCTTTTAATAACTAGGGTTATACAGGTGACAGCCATTAGCAATCCCTCCATTGCCAGACAGTACCTACTCCAGCATTTTGCTGGATTCTGTCCCGGCAATTTGAAAGGAAGGGAGGGGTTTCTCCAATAAATTTAAAATATTTTATATTTGTCATCATGCAGCTGAAAAAAGGCTGCTATTTATTATTATAATTTAGAAAATACATTTTATTTCTGAAATCTTGTATTTTTTATTTGGGTCCACTTTAAACAAAAGTGTATCACTGAGGTTTGCCCACACCCTAGGTGTGTAACAAATAGAAAAAAGTTATTTTACAATAACTGAAACTTCAGAAAGCAGCTAAGGATACAGTTTTGGTTGTGCCAGTTTCTAGAGCACTGCCGCCCTGTTTTGCTGTCCCAAGGAGAGGTTTGGTCCCCTTCCATTTTTCATCTATAGTTTAACATCAAAGTATCTAACATAGACAATGAGTTCATGTCACATAATCTGCTGCGAACAATGACACAAACTCCCAGAGTGAGTTCCACGACACTTCTGTCCCAGTTACAACACTGGAACAAACAGAGGCGACCTTCACCACGGGTTGAACAGACTGTACAGCCTCTGGCTGACAGCTTGTTCTTAATCATGCCTTACTGAGCTTTGACACTGGACTCATCCTTCCTCTATGTGCCATCCGCACAAGACACTACTCTATCGCCTACAATGTGCAAGACGTGAGAAACAGAAATAGGAGAAATCAAAAGCAAAAAGAAATAATAAGCCAAAAACAAAATAATGTCAACATACTCACACAATACACTGGACTAAATGATAACCTATAAAAATAAAAATGAAAATTGAAATTAAGCATGTTAAAAGAAAAACAAAGATGAAAAACAAACAAAACCAAAAGTACTTTTTCTTTTTAATGACAGATCTCTTTACCGCTATGACTGCATAGAAATCACTCAGTTATTGTATTTGCATTTGAGATGCATGAGCAGAGATACTGAATATGATAAACATAAAAGTGGATTTTGGTATGTCTCCTAACAAACTTTAAGTAGTATTTAAAGGATACCCGAACTGACATGTGACATGAGGAGATAGACATGTGTATGTACAGTGCCTAGCACACAAATAACTATGCTGTGTTCCTTTTTTTCTTTCTCTGCCTGAAAGAGTTAAATATCAGGTAAGTGGCTGACTCAGTCCTGACTCAGACAGGAAGTGACTACAGTGTGACCCTCCCTGATAAGATTTTCCCCTTTTTATCTCTTTCTTGCTCTCAGAAGCCATTTTCTGCTAGGAAAGTGTTTTATTGTCGGAATTTCTTATCAGGGAGGGTCACACTGTAGTCACTTCCTGTCTGAGTCAGGACTGAGTCAGCCACTTACATACCTGATATTTAACTCTTTCAGGCAGAGAAAGAAAAAAAAGGAACACAGCATAGTTATCTGTGTGCTAGGCACTGTACATACACATGTCTATCTCATCATGTCACATGTCAGTTCGGGTATCCTTTAAAGGGAACTTAAAGTAAATGAAAAAAAAGTCCAGTTTAACTTGCCTGGGGCTTCTGCCAGCTTGCTGCAGCTGTCCTGCGCCCACAACCTCATTCTGCCATGTTCCCGTCACCCACAGCAACCCTCTTTCTTCTGGATGTGTGGCCGTGGTCTGCGCGCCTTCTGATCATGCTCCCATTGACGGGAGCGCTCTGTGCATGCCCAGTACGACAAAATCTCTACTGCAGTGGCCATCGACTTGCTGAGTCGCCCAGCTGAAAGAGGGGTTCTGCGGGGGGACTGGAACATGGCTCAATGATGAAGCGGGCACTGGGTGGCTGCAGGGGGCTGGTAGAAGCCCCAGGTAAGTTAAACTGGCTTTTTTCATTTAGTTTAGGTTCCCTTTAAAGAGACACTGTGGTGAGAGGAATATGGAGGCTGCCATCTTTATTTCCTTTTAACAACTTGCTGAAAGCCCGTAGATGAATCTAAGCCAGCTTGTGGTTGCATAAGCCTTATGTAACTACACCGGCTAACGCACTCCTGCTGCTCTCACTTGCACACACTGCCGCTGTCTAATGACAGCTGAGTTCCATGCATTAGGCAGGAGCTAATTTCATTGGCTCCTGACCCTATGATCACTGTAAGCCAATCACAGTGATCATCAGAATGAATAAAAACAAAGGTTCTGTTTTTTAAGAGGCCAGAGCCACCCAGTTCCCAAGTGGTTATAGAATGCCAATCATCTGGCTCTATTGCTGATCCTTTTGGCTGAAGTAATGTCTCAATTGCACACCTGAAAAAAGCAAGTGGCTAATATGGCCAGTCTTCAATCACAGCAGCTTAAAAAAACATGCCCTGCCACCTCTTCCCACCATGCAGATTAGCGCAGGGTGCAGGTGTAATATTTACCTGTTTCAGCGCTCCAGGTCTCCTCTATGCATCACAGCCGCACACACTATGCTGCCATCTATACTAATATCAGTCACGTGATTGGGAGGTGGATAATGACAACAGAGAGTGTGCAGCTGTTGACCAGGGAGGAGATCTACAGCCCCGACTCCCTGCACTACTCTGCATGCAGGTCAGGAGAGGGACGAGGACCCCTGTGATTGCAGAGGCTATTGTTACGCCACCTGTTCATAATTGTTCTTTGTCAGTGACAAAGTATTAGAGACACGGGATCAGCAGGACAGCCAAGAGATAGGCATAGTGTAAAAGTAAAAAAAAAAACCCAAAAAACTGCACATCCCTCTCATTATATTGTCCCTTTAAAGCATACATGTCAAACTCCAGCCCGTGGGCCAAATATGGCCCTTGGAGCCATCAGATTTGGCCCTCAGGTAGTTTACCCACTTTGCATTATGTATGGCCCACTCTAGACCACCAGAGAAGCTATATTGGAGGGTGAGACCTAGATCACCAGAGAACCAATATGGGGAGGAGGACAGCACTAGATACCAGGGAACTGTATAGGAGAGGGAAGGAGGCCACTAGACACCAGGGAACTGTATAGGAGAGGGAAGGGGGCCACTAGACACCAGGGAACTGTACAGGAGAGGGAGGACCACTAAACATCAGGGAATTGTATAGGGGATGGAGGGGGCTATTAGACACCAGGGAACTTTATAAGGGAGAGAGGTGGCCATTTGGTTCCAGAGCTCAATTTCGGCCCACTTTGTATTTGAGTTTGACACCCCTGCTTTAAAGGGAACCTGAAGGGAAAGAAATATGGAAGCTGCCATCTTTATTTCCTTGTAAACAAGTTACCTGCTGCCTGGCTGTCATGCTGAGCTTTTGGCTTTAATTGCTTATGAGTCACACACCTGCAACAAGCATGCAGCCAGTGGAGTCACACCAGAGTCATAGCATCTGACCTGCATGCTCATTCAGCCAGCGACTTACAGTATTAGAGGCAGAGCATCAGCACAGAGGCCAGGCAGCTGGCACTGTTTATAAGAGAATAAAGATGGCAGCCTCCGTATTCCTCTCATTTCAGGTTTCCTTGAGCCCCTTTTTACAGTTGCATTGCAAGAGTGCGTTGTGTTACCCTGTTTTACCGCAGGGTACTGCAACGGCAATGCAAGTCAATGGGGCCTAGCACACTTACCGTGTCCCGTCGGTAGTTTCCAAATCGCCGCCACAAAGTCGTTACCGCCCGACTTCCTCGGTGGCAAATATAATGTAAGTCATCAGGTGACGCATACCTTTTAAAAAGGTTGCCAGCGTTGCGCCGCACATGCAATTAAATGTTACAGTATTGTATAAGTAGTTTAAAACACTTAAAAAAAACATCTAAAATAAACTATGCTTTTTGGTTGTTTTGAATTTACATATATACAGTACATTCCAAATACAGAGTTGTTGGAAAGTAAATACTTTACCCAAGTTTCCCTATGTATAACATAGGACTCAACTTACAAACAATAGCCTGGAACAGAACCTGTTGTTCAATAGGGGACCCCCCCTTTCCCCCGTATATGTTATATTATATTCATACTATAAACATTTAATCTTACAAGCATGTGATGGTGAGCCTACCACCTCTGCTACCACTCAGCTTCTCTCGCTCACCAACTCCCTTGGCCTCACTCAGCATACTAACGCCACAACCCACAGTGCTGGTAATACTTTGGACCTAATTTTCTCCAAAGCCATCGCACTTACCAACCTGGACATTACACCATTCCCCATCTCCGACCACCATCTCATCACCTTCACCCTCACTCCATCCAGCACCCCCTGTCCCCCTCCCGAAACTGGACGTTGGCAGAGAGATCTGCGCAACCTTGACCCCAATGTACTAGCCACACCCCTCCACTCTCTCTCCTCCTCCCTCCCCAGCCTAACCTGCCCCAACGAAGCGGCAGCTCAATACAACAGTAACCTCTCCGCAGCCTTAGACCATGCTGCTCCCCTGACCTTTCGTACCAACAGTCGACCCAACCCCCAACCTTGGCACACTGCCCTCACAAAAAAACTACAAAATGAGGCACGAGCTGCAGAACGCAAATGGAGGAAATCCCGCCACAACAATGATTTCCCGGGATACAAGACCAAGTTGCAGACGTACCATACTGCCCTCGCTGATAGTAAACAGATATACTTCACTCACTTGATCGCTACCCAAGCCTCCAACCCACGTCGTCTTTTTGCCACCTTCAATGCCCTACTTAACCCCACACCTCCCCCCCCCCAACCTCCACCCTCTCAGCCACTGACCTATCAAACTACTTTATCAACAAAATTACAACCATCCGGAGGGATATTTCTCTCCTCCACTCTATCGCCCCCGCCTCCCCACGACATCCGACTCCTGCCTCTTTCTCCTCCCTTACCTCATTCAATCCTGTCACGGTGGAGGAAGTCAACCAGCTGCTGGCAACTTCACCTGCCATTTCCTGCCCCCTAGATCCGGTCCCATCTGATTCTCTGCGCCCACATTTTTCTGATCTGGCCCCTGTCCTCACCCATCTGTTCAACCTCTCCTTCTCCACCGGCATCTTCCCCTCCATATTCAAACAGGCCACTGTGCTTCCCCTGCTAAAGAAATCTTCACTCGACCCTGCTCTGCCATCCAACTACCGCCCAATCTCTCTCCTCCCTTTTGCCTCAAAAATTCTTGAACGCCTGGCCCACCAACGCCTGACCAACTTCCTTAACTCCAACTCCCTTCTCGATCACCTGCAGTCTGGTTTTCGCACAGCCCATTCTACAGAAACAGCCCTCACCAAAGTGGTAAACGACCTTGCCCTTGCCAAAGCGGAAGGTAAATATTCCATCCTGCTCCTCCTGGACCTCTCCTCGGCATTTGACACTGTCGACCACTCCCTCCTCCTCCACTCCCTGCAGCTAATGGGCATTCAGGACCTAGCCTTAGCCTGGATCTCCTCATACCTTTCCAACCGCTCCTTCACAACATTTTTCAACGGCTCCTCATCCACTCCTACACCC
Source organism: Hyperolius riggenbachi (assembly GCF_040937935.1). Lineage (NCBI taxonomy): Eukaryota > Metazoa > Chordata > Amphibia > Anura > Hyperoliidae > Hyperolius > Hyperolius riggenbachi. Next base: position 525,960,437 of record NC_090646.1, on the reverse strand, counting down.
CTCTCAGTTGGTGTTCCTCAAGGTTCCGTCCTAGGACCACTACTGTTCTCACTCTATACTGCCTCAATTGGCAAAATCATCTCCTCCATGGGTTTCAATTATCACCTGTATGCCGACGACACCCAGATATATCTCCACACCCCAGATCTCTCCTCCTCTACCATGGACAAAGTCTCTGCCTGCCTCACATCCATTTCCTCCTGGATGGCTGCCAGGTACCTGAAGCTTAATTTGAATAAACATACATATATCCAGGCACATCGCCTCTAGTTAGGACATTAAATAAATTATTAGGGAAAGGGAGGTGCTGAAGGGGGTGTGGCTAGAAACAGCAAAAATCAATTAACCCTTCGCACTCTCACATGCAAATGTTCAAACAAATGCATTCACAGATTTACTCATCCAGGCACAACTGTTATCCCTACAGCTAAATTAAAAGCCAGGGTTTTAGTTCACAGAAGAATGCATTCTTATGCTTAGTCACCTATACTGCGTAGAAGTACCCAGGTAAACATAGGTGTCCTAACTGTAGTTAGGACACCTATGTTTACCTGGGTACTTCTACGCAGTATAGGTGACTAAGCATAAGAATGCATTCTTCTGTGAACTAAAACCCTGGCTTTTAATTTAGCTGTAGGGATAACAGTTGTGCCTGGATGAGTAAATCTGTGAATGCATTTGTTTGAACATTTGCATGTGAGAGTGCGAAGGGTTAATTGATTTTTGAAGCTTAATTTGGACAAGACTGAGCTTCTAATATTCCCACCCCGCACAGCTGCACCCCTCCTAGATTTGCACGTCACTATTGAAAATACTACTATCCACCCTACCTCCCAAGCCTGCTGTCTAGGCGTTACTCTAGACTCTGAACTTTCCTTTACAGCCCACATCCAAGGTATTGCCAGATCCTGCAACTTCCACCTCCACAACATCTCCAAGATCCGCTCCTACCTGTCCCTTGACACCACTAAACTCCTTATCCACGCCCTTGTCATCTCCCGCCTAGACTACTGCAATTCTCTTTTATCTGGCCTCCCCTCTAACTGTACTGACCCACTTAAATTGGTAATGAAGGCGGCAGCCAGACTGATACATTCTTCTCACCGCAGCGCCTCTACAACTCTGCTCTGTAAAGCACTACACTGGCTCCCCATCAGCTTTAGGATCAATTTCAAAATCCTGTGCTTGGCCTACAAATCAGTGCACAAGACCTGCCCGACCTACATCTCTGATCTGGTCCACAGGCACATACCAGCCCGCCCCCTCCGATCCTCCAATGACCTGCGCCTAGTCGCACCACACATAACTCAGTCACACGCACGATTGCAGGACTTCACCAGGGCTGCCCCTACTCTCTGGAACTCTCTCCCACCAGCCGTCAGACTCGCCCCCACCTTTAATACCTTCAAACAAGCTCTCAAGACTCACCTCTTCACGCTCGCATACCCCCCTACACCAGCACCATAATATGTTCTGTTAGACCCCCTCTCAAAAGACACACCTATTGTCTCCACCCCACCCTTTAGATTGTAAGCCTCTGGCAGGGCCCTCCTCCCTAATGTATCCAGCTTGATTATGCAATCTTACTCACAACCACCCCTCTTGTAGACTCGAACAGTCTCTATTTTGACCTATGACACTGTATTGTTATCAAATCATTTGCATGATCTTGTTTTGTTGTGAGTTTCCGTATGTTCTACCTGTATGTTAACCCATTTATCTATTGTGCAGCGCTGCGTAATATGTTGGCGCTTTATAAATACAATAAATAATAATAATAATAATAATGGTAAGTGTATATAAATACACAAGATTATTTATATTGCACTGACTGATGAAGAATGTTCCTACCGTATTGCTAAGGCTGATGTTTCCTGAGATTTCATCAGGAAGATTCAGCTGACAGACAAAGAGAGCATTTACCTGTAATACAGCTGCTGGGAGCGAAAGCTGTATAGAAGGTAAAAGGTGTTCCCCATCAAGAATACAACAATCCAAGAGACTGACAGAACTGAGCGATTTTCCTGATGAGACACAAAGACATAATGTATCAAACTACTGATCATTGTTAGCATATAGACTCCTCTTTATACAAACCTAAATTTTCAATTATTCAAAAACAATACATTGAAACCTATTCACTGCATATACTACGTACAGTGCTGTCAGACAACAGGCGTGTGAACCTACTTAACATTAAAGAGAACCCGACGTGGGGTTCTAAGAATGACATCTGCGCTCAGAGGCTGGGTCTGCTTATATTGCCCAGCCTCTGCTGCTATTTCAATCCCCCCTAAGTTCCCCCTGCGCTCTGCTCTCCCCCATAAATAACAGCCGCGCTGCCAACACGCAGCGTGTCACAGCGGGCTGTGTTTACTTTTGTCCTGTCATTCTCCGCCGCTCCCCCGCCTCCTGCATAGCGCTGGTCCCCGCCCGCGTCCCTTCCCTCCAATCAGCGGGGAGGGAAGGGACGCTGCGGGGACTGGAGCTCTGCAGGAGGCGGGGCAGCACGCAAACTGACAGGACCAAGGTAAACACAGCCCGCACAGCGCGGCTATTATTTATGGGGGAGAGCGGTGCGCAGGGGGAACTTAGGGGGTATTGAAATAGCAACAGAGGCTGGGCAGTATAGGCAGACCCAGCCTCTGAGCGCAGATTTCATTCTTAGAACCCCACCTCGGATTCTCTTTAAAGCGGTATAAAACCCTGACATAATATTCAATAAAAACATGTCTTCCTACTTTTTATATGGCATACGGTTATCATATTTTCTTTTGTGCATAAGTATTATAATTCATTTAGAAATTATACTTTTCTAAAGTACACTTATTTTACTCTGAGAGCTGACTTTGCATTTAATTATAACTGCTTTATTCATTCTCTAACTTAATCAGAAAGCCTCAGAAAGCATTTATGCTTGTCTGACTTTGTTCAGGGGACCCAGCAGTGTGTGAGAAAGCTTTGTTTACATTTCTCACTTGATACAATTAAACACAAGATAACATTATGTAAAGTTTGGAAGCGGCCAGCTCTGCTGGCAGGGAAGCTTCTAAAGCCTGTGTTAACCCCTTGAATGCAGTTCTAGTAAAAAAAAAAATGCTGGTTGTATATAATATGCTGTAAATAATCTATTAGAGCAAAGTAGAAATGCTGGGTTTCATTCCGTTTTAAGGCAGGTATCATATTAGCCGTGATTGTGTGTGTTTTGCTGCGGATGGCAAATTGCGCACAATTCCACAGGCTATTGAAGTAAATAGCCTGGCTTGGGAAACACTTGTCGTGATCGTTCGTTCACATTTGCAATTTTTGGTATGCTTTTAAATCGCACAGCTTTCCGATTTTTCCTGCATGACACACACGTTCACAACTACAGTATATGCTGCCGCAAACAAACAAAAAAATCACGGAACAAACGTAGCAAACGTTTGCAGAAAAAAACAATTGCAAAAGCAGATGGACACCAGGGAATCACAGGGGAAAACGGCCCTGCAAGTGTGTTCCCCCTCCGTAAAATAATTTTACAGGTCGTAAAAAAGAGGTGAGGCACCAACCGTGCTATTAACGCGGAACTGTAGATACTTTTTAAACACACTGTTTGACTTACCTGGGGCTTCTGCGAGCCCCCAGCAGCTATCCTTTCCCGCGCTGGTCCTCCACGAGTCTCCGTTCTCTCGCTGCTGCTCCGTTCCGTACCTCGACTTGAAAGGATACGTGTAGCCAGAGCTGCGCATGTGCAGTGGCCCGGCGGCAAAACCAAAAGGAGCTGGCGGTGGGAGAACGGAGGATCGTGGAGGACCGGCGCAGGACAGGACGGCTGCTGGGGGCTTGCAGAAGTCCCAGGTAAGTGAAACAGTGTGTTGAAAAAGTATTGTGTTTTTTTTTATCAGCGATACAGGAGAAGTAGGTAGGTGGACCTGAACTCTTGCACAGGACAGAAGGAAAACACATAGAAATGCACCTTCTATATACGTAGAGAGTTTAGCCTGTCTAAATGTAAATGTGGATGTGCTCAGCTAGAGGAAACACCACTCCAGCAAATCTTCAAAAACATAGCCGGCACCATCTGGTATGCTTCAATATTTATTGTAGTCTTGTCATATTAATCAACGACGTTTCGGAGACACAGCTCCTTTTTCCAATTCATGACATACTAAATAACTCTGCATTCACATCTCATTTATATAGTCGAATCACCTGAGAGCCTACACTCCATGTGACTCCAGGGAGTGTCAGAGCGGGTAAGAGTCCCTGGAGTCACATGGAGTGTAGGCGCTCACGTGAACAACCTGGACATCACACGCCAGAACCCTTTATTAATGTGGGCCACATATCTTTGTAGGTTGCGCTTATATATTATATATAATCAAAAAAAATATTTAAATATATATATATATATATATATATATATATATATATATATATATATATATATATACACACACATACACACACATACACACACACATATCTTTTTTTTATTATGTATAGCTCCAATCTTAACTGATATTTTTTTAGCACCTTTTGGCTGTATACGTATGTCTATGTGTATTTATGTTACTACAGGGAGTGCAGAATTATTAAGCAAATGAGTATTTTGACCACATCATCCTCTTTATGCATGTTGTCTTACTCCAAGCTGTATAGGCTCGAAAGCCTACTACCAATTAAGTATATTAGGTGAAGTGCATCTCTGTAATGAGAAGGGGTGTGGTCTAATGACATCACCACCCTATATCAGGTGTGCATAATTATTAGGCAACTTCCTTTCCTTTGGCAAAATGGGTCAAAAGAAGGACTTGACAGGCTCAGAAAAGTCAAAAATAGTGAGATATCTTGCAGAGGGATGCAGCACTCTTAACATTGCAAAGCTTCTGAAGCGTGATCATCGAACAATCAAGCGTTTCATTCAAAATAGTCAACAGGGTCGCAAGAAGCGTATGGAAAAACCAAGGCGCAAAATAACTGCCCATGAACTGAGAAAAGTGAAGCGTGCAGCTGCCAAGATGCCACTTGCCACCAGTTTGGCCTTATTTCAGAGCTGCAACATCACTGGAGTGCCCAAAAGCACAAGGTGTGCAATACTCAGAGACATGGCCAAGGTAAGAAAGGCTGAAAGACCGACCACCACTGAACAAGACACATAGGCTGAAACGTCAACACTGGGCCAAGAAATATCTCTTTTTCTAAGGTTTTATGGACTGATGAAATGAGAGTGAGTCTTGATGGGCCAGATGGATGGGCCCGTGGCTGGATTGGTAAAGGGCAGAGAGCTCCAGTCCGACTCAGACGCCAGCAAGGTGGAGGTGGAGTACTGGTTTGGGCTGGTATCATCAAAGATGACCTTGTGGAGCCTTTTCGGGTTGAGGATGGAGTCAAGCTCAACTCCCAGTCCTACTGCCAATTTCTGGAAGACACCTTCTTCAAGCAGTGGTACAGGAAGAAGTCTGCATCCTTCAAGAAAAACATGATTTTCATGCAGGACAATGCTCCATCACACGCGTCCAAGTACTCCACAGCGTGGCTGGCAAGAAAGGGTATAAAAGAAGAAAAACTAATGACATGGCCTCCTTGTTCACCTAAACTGAACCACATTGAGAACCTGTGGTCCATCATAAAATGTGAGATTTACAAAAAGGGAAAACAGTACACCTCTCTGAACAGTGTCTGGGAGGCTGTGGTTGCTGCTGCACACAATGTTGATGGTGAACAGATCAAAACACTGCCAGAATCCATGGATGGCAGGCTTTTGACTGTCCTTGCAAAGAAAGGTGGCTATATTGGTCACTGATTTGTTTTTGTTTTGTTTTTGAATGTCAGAAATGTATATTTGTGAATGTTGAGATGTTATATTGGTTTCACTGGTAAAAATAAATAATTGAAATGGGTATATATTTGTTTTTTGTTAAGTTGCCTAATAATTATGCACAGTAATAGTCACGTGCACACAGAGATATCCCCCTAAAATAGCTAAAACTAAAAACATACTAAAAACTACTTTCTAAAATATTCAGCTTTGATATTAATGAGTTTTTTTGGGTTCATTGAGAACATGGTTGTTGTTCAATAATAAAATTATTCCTCAAAAATACAACTTGCCTAATCATTCTGCACTCCCTGTATATGTATTTATTTATGCATTCTAATCTGAGAGTTGTGTTCGTCAGTTTCAGAGTGCCCTGTTTATTTCTTAAAAAGGCACAATAGAAGTGGCGCATGCCGCGGAACGCATGGTCAGTATTCACTATAGAGCTGCTACTACCAAAAATACTAGTATTGACACACATCGCATCATTTGAAATATCCCTGACGCCTCCTACCCTACTTTGTCTGGATATATAGAATGGCATATATTTGGCAAATAAGACAATTTGTATAAACTGTACTTCAGCAGTCTATATAGCTGTATGTCTAAAGTTTAGCTTCAAATTAATTAAGTATCTATTGCATATACACATAGTCTTAAGACAAGACATCACCATTAAGGTGTCCAAATACTTTAGGGCCTTTTCACACTGAATGCGTTGCACCATGTTTATCACATCGCTAGCGTTTTGCAGATCGCAAGGGTGTCACCATTATAATAGAAATTGTGGTAACACTTTTACATCGAGTACAATTTGATTGGTAAAATCCAAACGCTGGTCCTGTTGCATTTTCCCAGTTAGCATCTAATAAAAAGACAATAGCAAAGTACAAAACTTTTTTTTTTAAAGAGAACCTGAACTGAAAATTAAAAGTCAAAATAAACATAAACACGTCATACTTACCTCCTGTGTAGGCTACTCATCAATCTCTTTCTCCTCTCCTGCCTCCTGTTTATCCACTGTGATCAATGTAATTCTCTGTCCTCCATTTTGAAAATGGCCATTACCCTATAACAGCTTCCTGGACAGCACACTGTTAGACTGTAATATCGATCGCTTGAGCCATAGGGAAACATGGACATTACCTTGCACATTGAGTTGTAACTGACAGTAACAGGTATATTTCAGTTCTGACAAAATATTGTCAGAACTGGAAGGGATCACTGTAAGAAGCAAATGGTGAGATTCTGAGAGGAACTGACGGCGAGGTAAGTACCTAATATTCATTTGCAGCTACATCATGTGTTTATTTTAAATAATTTTACTCAGTTCAGGTTCCCTTTAAATTGCAAGCTAAAAGTTCAATCACTTAGCAGTGCAGTTGCGTGTTGATATCCTCAGTGTGACAAGGCCCTAAAGGAACACCTCTCTTCAGTTTCCGTTTGTCAGTACACAGCCTTACCTTTAGAGACACCTGATGTTTGACAGAAGAGTTAGCGTACGCAAAGGTACTGGCCATCCCGATGCACACCGCTATACCTGGGGAGTTACATTATTATACATGTTAGTAAAAATAAATTTTGATGTTAAAGGATACCTGAACTGACATGCAACATGATGAGATAAACATACGTACAGTCCCAATTCTACATAGAACTAGTCCATGCTCCTTTTTCTTCACTGTAAGAATTAAGAATCCAGGGCTTTAAATGACAGTTTCTCTGCAGTCTGAACTGCTTAACGCTCACAGATAAGGGCACTTTTCCACTAGCTGCGATCCACTTCAAAAAGTGGACCACAGGCGATTTGCCGATTGCAATAGCACTGCGGTGCTCATTTTCCACGAGCGCAATTTGTTTTTTTCCAAAATTGAAATGGCCAGCTTGAGCAATTCTCGGCGTGATCACGATCCATTCCCGATGGCTTCACAGCGCAAATGCGATGAGTGGAAATTACAGGTTGCACGATTGCACTTCCCAGTGAACAAAGGGCCCTGAGCCCACTGGAGCAGTTGTATCTGCTTCTGTCCGATTTTCTGCATCTCTAACATTGATGTGTAACTGAAAAGCGGACATAACTGCGTCAGTGGGCTCCGGCCCTAAGCAATTACTAATCATAAAACTCATGTGTGGCTGAGAAAAGCAAGAGAAAAAAAAGAAAAGTTCAATAGTCCGAGATCTGGCTGTATGGGAGCTGAATAAACGTTATCATTCACCTGCAGAAGTCAAGAATTTAAACTTGGATTTTTAATTTTATAAATCATAAAATGACTGTGGGATTTCAGGAAATTCCTATGTAGGATTAGAACTAAACATACAATAGTATATCTCATCAGTTTATTTTCACTTAACCAATTAAGCCTTTTAGACGTAGCTGCTGCTCCCGCCGCCTGTTAGCCCGGAGATCAATGATCTAAGTCCCCGTTAGAAAGACCGATGGCTTCTATGAGAAGCTGCAATCTTTCTGAAGAAAAAAAAAAAGTTTCACATCCTCTGTTCACTTCCTGTAAGCGTGATCGCACACTTGCAGGACGGGAAAAACAATTACTGTGGCTTGAGGCCAAATAGTAAAATTATATATACATACAATTTTTTTAATAAAACATGCACACAATTGCATTTAAAATTAACTGTTTACCTCCCACAATCTCCCAAATAATACCCAAATAAAATTTTTCATAAAAAAAACTTAACATAAATAGTTACTTAAGGGGCTGAGCTTTTTTAATATGCATGTCAAGAGGGTATATTACTATTATTTTTTTTAATTATTAGCTTGTAAATAGTGACGGACGCAAAACTGAAGAAATGCACCTTTATTTCCAAATAAAATATTGGCGCCATACATTGTGATAGGGACTTAATTTAAATGGTGTAATAACCGGGACAAATGGGCAAATATAATATGTGGGTTTAACTATGATAGCATATATTATTTTAAAGCTATAATGGCTGGAAACCGAGAAATAATGACTTTTTTCATTTTTTCTTAATATTCCCATTAAAATGCATTTGGAAAAAAATAATTTTTTGCAAAATGTACCACCCAAAAGAAAGCCTAATTGGTGGCGGAAAAAAATAGAATATAGATCAATTCATTGTGATAAGCAGTGATAAAGTTATTGACAAATGAATGGAAGGTAAAAATTGCTTGGATGCATAAGGTGAAAAAACACTGAAGGCTGAAGTCGTTAAAGAGGAACTGTGGTGAAAATAACAATTAATAAAATTGATTATTATTTACAAAATGCATTTTTTATGATTTTTTAGTGTAAAATCTTTCCTCAACCTAATTTACGTTCTGAAACTTATTTTAATATATTTAGTCTATTCGGGTGGTCTCTGCAGAATGCTTGTTTACTCATAGTTCCAAAGCCAGTACAAAGTATACCTGGTCTCCCAGAATGTTTGGGGGAAGGGGAGGGGTGAAATTTCATATAGCTAATTAGTCTAGACTGTGACATCACTGGGAGAGCAGGTCTACATTCAACATACAGCGATATATACATATAGGAAGTGTTTCTGATGCTGAAACCAGGAAAATTAGCTTTAAGAGAACCCGAGGTGGGCAGATGGGACGCGACAATATTTGTTGCTATCTCAGAGGTAAGCATGCGGGAGAGGGATTTCCTGTTCAAAACGCCCATCAGGGGCATTCCTGCAGGGTTTCCAGAGCTGCCATTGGACCTGCCGGCGGCTACTTCCGGTTTCGCCGTCACTGGCCGTCAGGCTGGGAACGTTAGTGATTCTTCGCGTTCCCAGCCACAATAGCACCCCCTATACTGCTATTGCGGCCTTCCTTGCTACAATAGCAGTATAGAGGGTGCTATTGTGTCTGGGAACGCGAAGAATCACACGCGTTCCCAGCCTGACGGCCGGTGACGGCGAAACCGGAAGTAGCCGCTACGTGGGCACCGATCAGCTGCAGGGGGCTGAGGGAAGCCCCAGGTGAGTAAAACTCATTTTTTATTTTTGACTTAAGGTTCACTTTAAGGACCAGAGCCGTCCTTTCCCTATTGTTCTCTGTGATTACTGTGATTGGCTCACAGTATTAACGGGATCAGGAGCCATGATAAATGAGATGCGGATCTGAGTTTACTGTGATTGGCTCCTGACTGAGATGCAGAAGCTCTGCTGTCACTGAGACAGCAGAGCAAGCAGGTGCAGCGATGGAACAGTGCCACAAATGGCAAGCAAAGCGTGAGTGCGCAGTAATCAATGGTTGGAATCAGCATCCTGTCAGAGTCGAGCAGTCAGCAGGACAGATTAAAGGACTGACAATCAACAGGCTCCACACTATTGGAGTGCTTTTCAATACAAACATATATTTGTAATACCTGGTCCGATCAGGTTTCCGATCAATTTTGTATAAAAGTGGTCAGAAAATTGACCTGAAAAATGGTCTGAAACCTGATCAGACCTTATGGAAATCCAAAATTTTCCATGTGGCATACAGCATACTGAGCTTGTTAAATAGTAATGTCCTAAAGGTAGACTAAGCTTGCATGACAAGGTAGCCATATATACTCACCAAGTTTATGCTGAAAGCAGACTTTGGCTAGAAGAATAAGGATGAATGGAAGCCCCTTCTGTAACCATGAGACGACTGCTCTAAGTTCAGACAAGGCTGGTGCCGGTGTTCCTGGCTCCTCACTGTTATCGTCTCGATGACGCTCTCCACTAGCGGCATGCAGCAGCGATGCCCGGGAGTTTGAATGCTGAAAGTGATGCTGCTGGTGGTGTGCAGGGGGCTGCGGTGGCTGCCGGTGATGAGGGTGGTGAGTGAAGCTGCTAGTCTCTGAGCGATTGCTTGCTTCCTCTCTGACCTGAGAAGGCATCTGTATAAATACATCACTGCCTCCCGCTGAGGATCCCAAAACTAGACCAGATTGGGCTGTGATTGGGCCAGGCTGGAGACCCGCTAGACTTGAGAACAGATGCTGAGATGAGGGTGGATCTTGCTTTAATGCATTAAATACGCCTTCATCAATATTGGTGTCAGAGCTCAGATTTTGGCTTCGACTCCTACATAAATTATAAAACAAAGTAGAAAGGCTTTATTAAGTTAGGAAATAAAGAAAAGCAATACAGTACTCTTACAGAGCTGTAACAGTTATACACAGTGCAGACACAATTTTCTGCAGTATTTTCACAGTAAACAATGCACATCATTAGCTGTTCCATTGCAGGGCACTCAGTCTTAATTCCCCACCACACCATAGGGCTAATTTTGATGGATGCAAATCAGCCAACCAGTAGGATTCTAAGGGGTCAGCGAAAACTGGAGAGGATGGCTCCACTTTTGCAGCAGTTTTCTTTTGAACTGCTTTAATAAATATGCTGAGCAACAGTCGCACGCTCTGTATGAAAAGAAAAAAATGTTGCTTTGAAATGAATACAGAATCTAGCAAATCTACTGAAACCAAAAGTTACTTTTAAAAGTATAACATTTTAGTGGAGCGTGGCTGCACATGGGCTATGAGCAGACCTTTGCTATGATGAATTCTTTGCAGATGTTCTACCTGCATGAATCAAACAGAACAACCCTTCCTGCATGAATCAAACAGAACAACCCTACCTGCATGAATCAAACAGAACAACCCTACCTGCATGAATCAAACAGAACCCTACCTGCATGAATCAAACAGAACCCTACCTGCATGAATCAAACACTCACTTCGGAAGAAAAAGAGGATGCAAAAAGAAACATTTAGGCCCCTATTCAGCTGACTTTTCTAGAGTTTTCTCCCAGAAGAAAATGTTTTATCATCTACCAAGGCTGGTTCTAGACTTTTTGCTGTCTGAGGCAAACTTGTGAGGCTAACCCCCCCTTCTCTCCCCCCCCCCCCCCCCGATTTGGAATGATCACACAGCACCTGACAATTTACTCCACTTTATTTATCCCATGACATGCTGCAGCTCAACACAATAGCACACTGGCTGGCTGTATGTCACAACAAACAAATTGCTCACTCTCAGCCACTCCATTCCTCCTCAGTTAGGACATCAGTGCCACCTCCTCCCTTCTGCTGTGCAAGTCAAATGAAACACTGCTCCTCTTCTGCCTCCTCCCCCCTCCTCACTCATACAGCAAAACAAGCTGCTTTCCCCCAATGATGATCTCTTCACCACGCTCTCCTTTTGCTTCTCCTCCTACTCTGACTGTATGCTAATAGTGCAAACACAGTACAAAAATGCTGCCCCTGTAATCTCTGTACCTGATGCAAAACGTTTCACCTTGCTTCATGAGAGAACTGGCCCTGTCACCTACAAATGACTTTTAAGCACCTAACAACCGAAAGAGCGCTGAAAAACACATACAAATAAGTCAAAAACTTATTTTGAGTATTAAAGTGGATCTGAGATGAAAAGCTAAATATAACAAGTAACTTGTCTATATATCTCATCTAAAGTTTAGATAGCTTACACAGCAAATCTAGCTGCAAACAGCTTCAACAGTATATTATTATTTTTTTGCTGATATTCAATGGGAGCAGCCATGTTTTCTGCTCGTCACAATTACACATACAGGCAAGCTTATCTGAATCTAGGCATGCTAATCTGCATATTCAGCCCTCAGCCTGTGAACGCCACTCCAATCTCTTCCATTACACAGGCAACTGATCTGTATCTGCATTGCAGCCCTCAGCTTGTGAAAACTCTGCCTCTGAAATCTATAACTAGTAACACTTTTTCACCTGCCCAGACTGAAATCCCACAATACCTTGCAAGCGCCAAGGCACTCTGGAGAAGCTGTGGGCGTGGCTTGTTTAGTTTATAGGAAATGAGGGTATTAAAATAAAACAAAAAAAGCATTTGGCTTGAGGAATGCCGTATAAACTATATGTAAGGAACACAATTATGCAATGAGTAAAAGTTCATCTCGGATCCACTTTAACTTGCTTGCTGGGAGCGGCGTATTTTATAAGGTGTAAAAATATCTTGTTGAAAAAAGTATGTAAGAATATCTTATGTGAGAAAACCAAGGAGAAAAGTTAATTGAATAGGGTCCTCGGAGCTGGTATTTTTACCAATCAACAAACTGTTTCCATGGAAAAAAAGCATAATACAAAATATCAGAAAATCATAGCTTCTGAAAACTAAAAAGGCCTTTTCAAAAACATTTACCAAAAGGTTTGTATATCAATGCCCAATTTAGCAAAACATTTTAAGTAAATGCAATTACACTTCTAAAGTACTCACTACTCCCAATATAGGAAGCAGGGGCAGTACTAGAAATCACTGCCCCCCCCCCCCCCCCCCCCCGCATGGGCAGTACTAGAAATCACTGGGCCCCCCTAAGCAAACAATGCTAAAATAAGGTAGTGCAGAAAGTGAAGATTGTAGGCAAACCTCACAATTGTGTTACTATAACTCTTCAAAGTAGTCTACCCAGAACTGAGTAAAGTTACAAGTGAGTTTTCACATTACCTCTCCGGAGGAGGGTTGTCTGTCAGGCTGCTGTGTCGTCTCTGCATTGTTCTCAGTACTTTAAAACAATACATTTAAGGTGTATTGTCTACAGGAAAAGGGAGCAGGATGTGGTCTTCTTAAATCCAGATTTAGAAAACATGAGTGGTCTTCAGGCAGACGAGACAATTTATGGAGCTCAGAGATCCAGCCCCTCTTCAGAGATGACCATCCCAATATCTGCACACAAAATACAGTTGTCATGACTAATAATGCATTGGGAGACTGAAACATCTCTTGCTGGGTATTCTGCTCAGTTGTTTCTGTTTCATGAACTGCGGTCTGAATAACTGACAGGTCATCCTCTATCACTTTTACGGTGTTCTACAAATTGATTCCCAGTAAATAAAAAAGTGCCATTGTTGAGTATTCTGCATACAACAAATGTGTTGGTGTATGCCATGCAGGATAAACTGTTAAGAGTTGCTACTGTATTCCCTTTACAAACCTTCTCTCAAGGAGGAGGGTCCTGCCAAAACCTCAGCTTTCCTCCCTTCCCAGCCTTCTGCATTGGAACAAGCTTGAATATTTTGCTTAAAGCCTGGTACACACATCAATTTTGCTTGGCTAATGACAGTCTAATTTTGCCACCTCCATGTAGCATGATGGCCAACATAGGTTAAATATGGTGAATAGATTGTGTAGGTAAACTCTCATACAGCATGTGTTTACAAGCTTAAGGGGAACCTAAACTGAGGATATACATTTTTCCTTTTAAAATGATACCGGTTGCCTGACTCTCCTGCTGATCCTGTGTCTCTAATACTTTTATCCACAGCCCCTCAACAAGCATGCAGATCAGGTGCTCTGACTGAAGTCAGACTGGATTAGCTGCATGCTTGTTTCAGGTGTGATTCAGCCACCACTACAGCCAAAGAGATCAGCAGGACTGCCAGGCAACTGGTAGGGTTTAAAAGGAAAAATCCATATCCCTCTCAGTTTAGGTTCCCTTTAAGTCTACCTAAAACTACCACTTTATACTGTATTGTACTGTAAATATTATTTTCAGAAGATATGTGTTCCTGTTTTACAGTAGTTGCTATGAAAGCATTTCTTTGTACACAAAGGCATTAAGAGATTGTAAGTGTGTAGAGAGTTCATAGAAAACACAGTATGCAGTGTGACTGCTAAGGATGGTCACCGAGATACAAACAATTCCATATTGATGCAGAAGTATGCACTTTTGTATGAAAATATATGCAGTTATAAAATGGACCAAATTCCACCTTAGCAGGATTTGATTGGTCCATTTTGACCCTGCATAAAATTCTGCATCAACTCCTGATTATTTGCATATCATAGACATTCCTCTAGCACCACCTACAATGGAACCTATGTAAATGCTGTTTGGGCAGCTCAGGCTTTGTTTATCAGTTGGTGCTATGATAGGTCATGTGGTCAGTTATTGTCTATTAGTGCTCCTTCACCTGCATTCATAACCCAATATTAATAGAAGCCTAACTGAATTTAACTATATTGTAAAAGTAAGTATGTCACAGTTTGTTGGAGAGAGAGATAAGTGGTGAAAGAAGAAGAATCATGGTGAAACAATGGTAAACAATTTAGGTTAAATTATTATTCATTGTATTAATTGTATGGATAAATACCTCTAGCTTCCATGTTGTAATGCTCTACCTATAAATGGCTGATCATTCATTATACTTGTTCAAGGAGAGCAATTGAAAATTATCATATCCTGAAGATTGGCAATACTGCTAGGACTAGACTGATGGGTCACCAATGACAACTTTTATATTTCTCTCATGATAGGTTTGCTTTAAAGCTGATATTTAGGTACCTATCCCAACTTGTCATGGACAAGAACATGGTTATATACTTGTACCCCCTTGCACTATACATTCCAACAGGTCTCTGCTTCCTGTGTCCCATACTACTGACTCCTGCTTGTTTTTATTAAAGGATACCCGAAGTGACATTTGACATGATGAGATAGACATGTGTATGTACAGTGCCTTGCACACAAATAACTATGCTGTGTTCCTTTTTTGTTTTATTTGCCTGAAAGAGTTAAATATCAGGTATGTAAGTGGCTGACTCAGTCCTGACTAAGACAGGAAGTGACTACAGTGTGACCCTCACTGATAAGTGTGAGAAAACGCGGAAAAGGTGCCGCATGTGCCAAGAGCAAGGCGGCTGACTCCGCGTTGAACGCGGCGGTTTGCACGCATAGACACGCGTCTGGTAGTATGGTGGAATGCGGAAAAGCCGCCGCATGTCCTGACAGCAAAGCGGCTGTTTCCGCATCCAACGCGGCAGTTTGCATGCAGCAGCGTGCGCTTGGTGTGGCTGGGTCTGTTAGTGCACATAGGCAGATGGAGAGCTACGTGCGCGAGCCTGAACTCAGGACCTTTATACCAACAGGGGAAGTGTCAGTTGATCAGGAAGATCAGCTGATTCCTGCAGGACTCATGATTGGCTGAATGGCTCGGGCGGGGCGGCAGAGTCCAGCAACTAAATATTCTGCTGCTTGTCAGTTGCTGGTTGTCTGCCATTGCTAACACTTACGTGAAGGCACTCAGACCTTAGTCAGATCCTTACAGTGTGTTTGAACTAGGTGGACCTGGGAATTCACACTTAGCCAGATTCTGTTGATAGCTTAAAGTACTAATTGAATTGTATTATTTGTTAGACCAGTTCCAGGGTGTTGAGATCAAGGCCCTCACACCCCAGACTAGGAATACTGTGTATCTTCTGTGTATTCTCTAGCATAGTTCCAGGGTGTTGAGATCAAGGCCATCACATCCAAGACTAGGGAACTGTATTATCATTTATGTTATACTCCAGACTAGTTCCAGGGTGTTGATGATCATGGAATGCACACCCAAGACTAGGGAATTGTATTATCATTTATGTTATGCTCCAGACTAGTTCCAGGGTGTTGTGACTACGGACCTCACACCCCAGACTAGGATTGTGCTATTACTGTGTTGCGTTAGCCCAGTTCAGGGCAAAACCTTACATATTAGCAGCAGGACTTCCTGCAACCCAGCCTTGGTCCCTCGCTCAGGGGTCCACAGGCTACAGGAATATCACCCACTGTCAGGGGGAATTCCTCAGGAGTATAGGCCGCCAGCTCCTCTGGTGGTCTTTACTCAGTGTTGTTACTGTTGCACCAAATACTTACACTCTCTCAGGTGTCTAGAGGTTAGACATATCTGATTATTGACGACTCCGCAGATCCTCAATAATCGGGTATATCTGTATTCTTGGGGATACTGCGGATCGCCAAGGATCAGATTCTCTCTCTGGTTGCTGACACCAATCGTTACAATAAGAAATTCCAACTTTAAAACACTTTCCTAGCAGAAAATGGCTCCTGAGAGCAAAAAAAGAGGTAAAAGGGGGGAATTTCTTATCAGTGAGGGTCAAACTGTGAGTCAGGACTGAGTCAGCCACTTACATACCTGATATTTAACTCGTTCAGGCAGAGAAGTAAAAAAAGAAACACAGCATAGTTATTTGTGTGCCAGGCACTGTACATACACATGTCTATCTCATCATGTCACTTCGGGTATCCTTTAACCACTTGCCGACCGCGCACTCATAACGCGCGTCGGCAAAGTGGTAGCTGCAGGACCAGCGACGCAGTATTGCGTCGCCAGCTGCAGGCTAATTAATCAGGAAGCAGCCGCTCGCGCGAGCGGCTGCTTCCTGTCAATTCACGGCGGGGGGCTCCGTGAATAGCCTGCGGGCCGCCGATGGCGGCTCGCAGGCTAAATGTAAACACAAGCGGAAATAATCCGCTTTGTTTACATTGTACGGCGCTGCTGCGCAGCAGCGCCGTAAGGCAGATCGGCGATCCCCGGCCAATCAGCGGCCGGGGATCGCCGCCATGTGACAGGGGACGTCCTGTCACTGGCTGCACAGGACGGATAGCGTCCTGTGCAGCCCCGATCACCGGGGATGACAGGTAGGAGGGGGAGGGGGGGAATTTCGCCGCGGAGGGGGGCTTTGAGGTGCCCCCCCCCGCAACATGCCAGCCAAGAGGAGCGATCAGACCCCCCTGCACACCATCCCCATAGGGGGGAAAAAAGGGGGGCGATCTGATCGCTCTGCGTGCTGCCTGATCTGTGCTGGGGGCTGCAGAGCCCACCCAGCACAGATCACAGAATACTGCGCTGGTCCTTAAGGGGGGGGTAAAGGGTGGGTCCTCAAGTGGTTAATGGCAACAGAGTCAATGGAAAGCTGTTCAAAAGTAAACTCAGGTTTCGAGAAATATTTGTTGCAGCACTTGCCTATGTGATTACAGCTACCATGGTTTGACTTGTACGTAGTGTGCGTGTTTCAGTGAAGTGAAGGTGCATACCTCCCAACTTTTTGAGATGAGAAAGAAACATTTTGTAGTAGAGAAATATACATATTTACATAGAGAGAGGGACAAAGTCCTGAAAGAGGGACACATGAGTAAGAAAGAGGGACAGGGCTCCCAACGAGGAACTGTCCCTCCAAAAGTGGGACAGTTGGGAGCTATGAAGGTGTATTGCCCAGTGTGTAGCTTGCGAGTCAGACAATTACAATGTCCCATGACCATGCACAAATGGTTGAATCCAGAGGTGGTAGGCATCTTATAAAATATATACTGAAATTACATAAAACAATAGGGGAAATAATAATGAGAATCCTGTCCTTGTGGGCTGGCTTCAATACAAAGTAGATCTAGTTTTAAAATCTCCTAAAACATAAATGAAAGTGTATACTTCTATAGCCATGGAGGTGACAGCTGCTCTTCTGTGCTCCAGCTCCTAGCATCACTGACAATGCACCTGCTATTCTCACTACCGTTATTAGTCTGCTGGTGTAAGGCTGTATTTTATACATAACATATTAAATTTAATTCTATGTAATGCAGAATATGTTACTGAGATGGTAACATTTGTAAGATGCAGCGTACAGCATCTTCTCCTCCTCCCCAGATCTCTCACCTGTTCAAGGCTTCGCCCAATAGATGACGTCACTCACTTCAAACGGGAGACAGCTGAGCTCAGCCAATCTCTTCCGGGTCTCTGCGGGCAGCAGCGCTTGTTACCATGGTGATGTGCGGTAGCGCAGGAAGTGTAAGATGATGATGTTGAACTTCCGGGGCAGAACACAGGCAACAACAAATCATCTCGTGACTTGAGAGCAGATGGAGACATTAGAGAGTAGAACGCTGTGTGCGCTGTGACCTCCAGACTGCACAGCCCGTCAGTACTCACTGTGTGACTACACTGCACTCACGTGGGCTGCATACAGCAGCTCCATCATCATCATCCAGCGCACAGTTCATATACAATTTCTCCCAACCCCGCAGATTAGCATGTCGTTTGTTTTCTTATTAACAGTTTGGAAATGTTGACTCTGTAGGTCGCTGTATTACTAGAAAAATAATGAAATCCCTCTGTTATGATTTGCAGAGGGCTTTACAGATCACCTGACAGACTGATGGGTGGCTTCAAGGGTTTGCTTATTGACTGTGATTGAATTTAGAAATACATGCGACGACTGAGAAAATTTTAGATTACAGAGGGCAGAAGGACTGTGGCTGTGTTTCACTCTGGTGTGACTTAGATCTTCAGAGCTGGAATGGTCAACATACTTTCTATGGTGTGGAGAAAGATCCTGCGCAAGAGATGGGTACTGGGTGTCGTGTTTGGCCTGTCTCTGATTTATTTCCTCACCAGTACTTTCAAGCAGGTGAGTAGTGCTGCTTTTGAAGTTAACATCCTGTTTTAAAGTGACACTGAAGCAAAAAAAAAAAAATGATGTAAGGATTTGGCTGTGTAATACAGATAATTAATAGAACATTAGTAGCAAAGAAAATTGGTCTCATATTTTTTTTTATTTTCATGTATATAGCTTTTTTTTTCTTATCAGTACTACACATACAAATCATTATATCATAAGTTTATTTTCAACAAAGATTCACCCAAGTGATCGAGTAAATTGGAAATAAAATGCCGTAATACATTGATCATTTCACCATCAACAAACTAATCTGTACTTCCTATCCATAATAACCGATTATAAAAGTTTTTCCGATTGATTAAACTATCAGTTACCTTTAGAATCTTTCAGTCAATTTGGGAAATCAACAAGGTTTATTTTCTAATATGATCCCACATATCTGCCCGCATGGGCGATTCTTCACTGAAAATTGTCCCGTAACTTTAGGTTGTTAGTGTAAAAATAAAAGATTATTGGACACCACCAACAGTTCAGACAAAATATTCTCCCTCTATTGTTCCACATGTGGCATGCCAGCAGTTAACAAATAGGGCAATGGGGATACCTCCCATTCTCTGTATGCTCTTGTAGATGCCTTGGAGACCTTTTATGTGCATGATCTTACTTACTGTCCCTATGACGATTGGCGTGACTGCGGTGGCAGCCCCAGTACCACTCCACGCCGATTGGCGTGAATGGCTGCGGGCGGGGATTGCAGGAGATCGCACGCGCACCTCCGCATGAATGATAGTGCTCCGCTCCGTCTTTATTCTCCCATCGGCGATTGCCGCTTGGAAACTGTTTTGCCATCAGTTAACATGTGTACAGCGTTGCGATCTACATCAGCATGACACGGCTGTCCCCCTGGCAGGCAGAAAAGTGATCCCGATCCGCTGTCATAGGCTGAAGCCTATGATAGCTGATCACGCTGATCGGGAGGAGGGAGGGATAGTAAATAAATAAATAGTAAAATGTATTAAAAAAAAAAAATGTGTGTGTGTGTATATATATATATATATATATATATATATATATATATATATATATATATATATATATATATATATATATATAGAGCAATCAGACCCCACCAACAGAGAGCTCTTTTGGTGGGGAGAAAAGAGGGGGGGGATCACTTGTGTGCTGAGTTGTGCGGCCCTGCAGCGAGCCCTTAAAGAGAACCCGAGGTGTGTTTAAAGAATGTTATCTGCATACAGAGGCTGGATCTGCCTATACAGCCCAGCCTCTGCTGCTATCCCAAACCCCACTAAGGTCCCCCTGCACTCTGCAATCCCTCATAAATCACAGCCATGCTGTGAGGCTGTGTTTACATCTGTAGTGTCAGTCTCAGCTGCTCCCCCGCCTCCTGCATAGCTCCGGTCCCTGCCCAGCGGCATCCCCCCAGCCGCTTCGATCAGGAAATCCCGTTCAAAGAATGGGTTTTCCTGGAGGGCTTCCCTCGTCGCCATGGCGACGGAGTGGGATGACGTCAGTGACGTCATTGGGAGTCCCGATCCACCCCTCAGCGCTGCCTGGCACTAAATGGCGGGGGGGGGGCGGCGCGGTGCGACGGATAGCGGCGATCGAACGCGGGGCGGCGGTGATCGGTGTGCTGACGCAGCTAGCAAAGTGCTAGCTGCGTGCAGCAAAAAAAAAAATTAAGCAAATCGGCCCAGTAGGGCCTGAGAAAACCTCCTGCGCGGCTTACTCCGAACGTTACCGCCAGAAAGGTTAAAAAACTTTTTTTTTATGTTTTTAAAATCTATTTTCTCAAACTATAAGATATTTTTGAAATTCCCACAGAATCGACACACATTTTCATATCGGTGGTTTGTAGGTTGGGGATTACCTGTACAGCAAATTGATATTTTTTTTTTTTTTTTTTGCAATATTATGAGGTGGTAAAATGAGTTAAAAACTATTATACGTCTTGAATACCCTGCCTATATACTGTACTGTAGTCCCAAGCATTGCTTTAATCAACATGTTTTTCCTCTATCAGGAAGAAAGAACAGTGCGAGACCGAACCATTGTTGAAATGCGCAATGATGGGCAAAACATTCAGTGGAGAGTTCAATTCAACTTGGGAAACAGCAGTAGGATTAAAGACCAGTGTCGGAACTCTGTTCAAGGAAAACTGCTCATTACAGATGATTCAGGTAAGCAATATTCACTTCAATAAACAGTATTGATGTATGTCTTTTTTTCAACACAAATAACTATATAACTGTATATATCCTGTTGAGCTGCGCATGGAGGAAAAACGTTTTAGCCATTTATTTAGGAAAGGGTTCTTTACAGTAAGAGTGGTTAAGATGTGAAATGCATTGCCACAGGAAGTCGTTATGGCAAACTCTATACCTGCATTTAAAGGGAGCTTAGATGCTTTCCTTGCGTTGAAAGACATCCATGGCTACAATTACTAGGTTATGCCTAATGATGTTGATCCAGGGATTTTATCTGATTGCCATCTGGAGTCAGGAAGGAATTTTTCCCATTTGGGGCTAATTGGACCATGCCTGGTGGGGTTTTTTTCGCCTTCCTCTGGATCAACAGGGGTATGTGGGGGACGGGCTGGAGTTGTACTTTGTACTGGTTGTACTCGATGGACGTATGTCTTTTTTCAGCCAAAATAACTATGTAACTGTTAACATGGGCTTCAAAAACTTAATTGGGGCATCAAATTCATTGCCATCGTCAGGAGTTGCCCATTGAAGCACTAAACAGATTTCTCGATTTCACATATTATTTTGAATTTATATATTGCTGACCTCTTCCATAGGGTTCAAATCTGGGTCAGGACATGGGAGGAAACTGCAATGCCCAGTGATAACCCACACAAACATGGGGAGAACATACAAACTCCATGCAGATATAGTATCCATGGTAATGGCGAATGCTCCAGAACCTGTGTCAAGGCCGGTTTCTTCTGTGATCCCTCCACAAATGGTGAATGCTTTGCCTGAGGCAGCATGTACAGTGTGTGTCTGTGTGTGTGTGCGCTAATGATTCATTACTTTTGCCCCTTGCTGAAGCAACTGTGCACAACATTCTGCTAACCAGTTCAGGTCATAGAATCCGATTTGAAAAGGACACCTGAGCTATACAGAGTAAAAGATGCAGATTTACCTTAGTTGTGGGAAGCCTCTGCTTTGTCCAGATGCTTCCTGGATCCTCCTACAGACTATAGTTCCAGCGCAGGGTCCCTCTATACTTATTTGACTCATTCCAGTTGAATTAGTTTCTTCTGTTGTTGTTGTCAAATGTGTCATGGCTGAACATGCATTAGAAAGGTCCACACACACAAGAACGGCTTAGTTTAACTGGACATGTGTGTACATGTACCCAGTTGGGATGGACTTGTCGTTGGCACCAGAAAATAAATTGGAATTATGCAAGTCGAAAAGGCATACAGGGATCCTTGTGTTGGACCTGTGATCTGCAGTAGGCTTTGGGTAGCTGCTGGGCCATTAAGAGACTACCCAATATTGAGGTGAGTATGTACAGTAACTTTTTTTTACAATTTTACAGTAAAAGTGAACTTTAAAACTAGATTTTTCTAAGAGGTAGCTTCTAGTCTTAAAGTGTACCTGAGATGGGGCTGGAGAGAAAATGTATACATACCTGGGGCTTCCTCCAGCCCCCTCTGGCCTGATCAATCCCTTGCCATTCTCCGCCGTCTCCTCGTTCATCAGCAATCGGTCCGGTAAGTTGTCCAGTTGGTGCTGTCTTGGCTGCGTGTGCTCACTTGGTCGGGAGCGCTCTGCACCTGCGAAGGACGCTCCCAGTGGTGAGAGTGTGATGATGCGCGTGCGGCCCTTTGATAGGGGAGCCTCACAGTGATAAACAACGTTCCACACTACCCAAATGAGTCACTGAAGTCTCATATAACAATCATAATTTATTGAAACTGCATACAAATCCCCCTAAATCCCCACTAAAAAGAGCAGCCTATGATGTAGGTTACACCACATACACAGCCGGCATGTGTCACACAGAACGCACACGCATCACACATCCACACAAGCAAACCGTCCTTGTAACTCCCGGGAGTGATGAAAAACATCAGTATCAATCCTTTGAACAAGGGGTCTGGTGGGAAGTGTGGTTCTAAACAGCTCTTCATATGGTGCTGGAAAGCCTTGTGACAATGTTCAACATCATGCATCAAAGTACTCGCAATGAAGCCTCATGATACAGTTCATAACAGCAACTCAAGCGGCCAACGGAGCTTAAAGCATAAGCAATGCAAGCAGGCAGACACACCGCAGCATAAACAGGGAGGTTCTCACAACCTCCTGTCATTGATTCACGGTACCCCGGAGGGCTCTCACCACCTCTACGGGGCCTCCACCGCGCTGATGTTCACTTCGGTGGCATCCACTCTGCCGTTCATGCGCTGAGATAGCTATGTCCCTTCACCGCTCGCTCCCGCCGCTGTTCCAAGCATCCAGTTCCACGCTGTGAACACACGTGTGCAGCCGTGACGTCACCACACTGCTCTGATCCCGTGACTAGTATCGCCCGCCTATCCGGGCTTCATCAGACGGTCATGTGAGAAGCACCGTCCGATTCACTATTTAGTCTCTCTGCACCTCCCATGACCACTCCCCCGGCCATGCTGATTGGTCCTTCTTTCGTTTACATGGCTTTGGATAGCACAGCCCACCTTTCTCTCCACTGGCAACTCGTATAGTCCTGCATTCAACACAAGTCCAGACGTAATTATGCCCATTAGATTGTTACACTGACAATTCCACTGGGGTAAAGATGTATCACCTTGAACTTCTCTCATTAAAGCAGTCCATTCCCAGTAGTCTTCATATTATTGGAGGGGAAAGGTTGGAGGGGGAAGCATAGATTTTTTTATATGGAACGCTATCTAAGAAATGTTGGACTATGCCATAAAGTCAAAGGCACAGACACACCACATCCAGATCACAACAGACATACAATCTAAGTTGGTAAAAAGGGTGCTAGCGGCAGATCGGTATTTAAACCATCGGGTATGACAGTACCCAATCTAAAAATCCAGCTGGATTCCACTTGGCAAAGTCTCCTATCTAGATCCCCTCCCCTTGTGGGAATCTGCATCTTGATAATACCCTTAAATCTCAGACAATCCGGGTTCTTATCGTGATATAACTTAAAATGCAGACCCAGGGGGCTTGTCTCATCACCTGCCTTTATATTACCAACGTGCTGCTGTATGCGTTTTGATCATGCGCGTAGTTTTTCCGATATATTTCAAACCGCACGGACACTCAATCATGTAGACTATAAAACGACTTTCACAGTTAATGAACGTCCGAATATCGTACGATCGCCTTGATCTAGCATCAGCAAACACGTTGGATCGATGAACCAGGTGACAGACACTACACTTAGCACATGGAAACATCCCAGGGGGCCGCGTAGAGGGGCCCAACCACATTCTCGTCGACTGTCTTGTTACTGAACGAAATTCCGATTGCACCAACATGTAGCGAAGGTTGGGGGCCCTTTTAGCCGCCATCCTGGGATAGTCCCCAACCACCTCTATTATCTTAGGATCCAGCCTCAGGATGTTCCAGTGCTTAGCCAACACCCTCCTAAGCTGGTTCCAATGCGTACCATACTGTGTAATCAAGCGGAGATTATCATCCCTCGGTTTCCTCTTCTTATTGGTATGTAGCAGCAATGCATCTCTTGGTGTCGCATCACTGCGAGACCTTGCTTTCCCCAAAAGTCTCTTCCCCATAGCCTCGTCTGGAAAATCTGCCGCACATCTCATCAGCCTCCCTTGTATAATCCTCCTCCCCACTGCAGTTGCGTTTAACCTGCAACAATTGGCCAACTGGAATGCCCTGCAGTAGGGAGGGCGGATGGAAGCTAGAGGCGTGAAGCAGAGTATTCCCTGCTGTCGGTTTGTGATAAGTCACCGTCCTGAGTTTGTTAGTATCCTTTCTAATCAGTAGGTCAAGGAAACTAATTTCATTTTCATCAATAGTGTATGTGAGCACAATATTCCTCTCGTTCATATTCAACTGATCCAGGAATACATTTAGTTCCTCCCTTGTACCCCGCCAGACCATGAAGACGTCATCAATGTAACGAATCCAGGCCGCGGCGTGCGCTCCAAACCCCACATTAGTATATACCTCCTGTCATTCCCACAGACCTAAGTGGAGGCACGCATAGGCTGGAGCACACGCCGTGCCCATTGACGTCCCCCTGGTCTGGCAGTAGTATGTTCCATCAAACCTGAAACAATTGAGGGTAAGAACCATCTCCAATAGATCCATAATGACCTGACTTCTCCCAGGCTGTACCATGCCCGCATGTTTCAGGAAGAATTCCACAGCACTCAATCCCACATCATGCGGGATTGAGGTGTACAGTCCCTCAACGTCAATCCCCACCAAAAGATCCGTCGGCTGTATCGAAAGATCCTCTAACAAAAACAATACGTGACGCGTGTCACGCGCATATGAAGGTAAATCATTCACCATATATTTTAAATTCGTGTCCAGAAACGTCGACACTTTTTCAAAGGGGCCACCGACCGCCGATACAATCGGACGACCTGAGGGGGCATCGGCATTCTTATGCAGTTTAGGCAAAAGGTACAGCACTGATATTCTGTATTAATTAACTTTCATAAAGCTCCATTCATCATGACTGATGGCATTCTCGTCTAACGCAACGTCCAGACGGCCATTCAATTTTTTGACAATATCAGGGAATGGATCAAAGTTCAGCTTTTTGTAAATGTCATTATCCATCAGTTGTCTGTTTACTTCTGTTACATACATATCCTTCCCCCACAACACAACATTGCTTCCCTTATCACTAGGTTTCAATACCATAGCTTGGGATTGTCTCAAATCCATCAAGGCCTGGTGTTCATCGGCAGACAAGTTGTCAGTGGAGGGAGGATGCCAGTTTATGAATTTTAGATCATGTTCGACTGCTTCGGCAAAGGTTTTCAAGTGGGGGTTTAGGGAAAGTGGGGGAAAATATTTCGATTTAGGTCTCAAATCAGAGAATGTAGTGGATTGATGTTCAATTTCGTCTAGGTCAATAGTCGTCTGGTCTGCTAGGGACTCCAATTCAATGAGCGGTTTCCTGTCTGCTATCGTCAATTCAGTCTCTATGGTCTCAAGGTTGTTATTAATTTAAAAGAAAGAAGCAGTTCAGTGTGGCACTCCCTGAATGATGTGACCAGTATGCAGGAGGAAACAATGAAGCTGCTGACCTCTTTGCTACCAATACCCCTTTAAAAGGATCCGAGGGATGCTAAGACATGTGCTCCGCCAATATCCATAGAAGGAAGGGTATAACAACAATGCACATAAAGAAGCAGAAGCGTGCACTAATGTCCTCAAGTGAATCTCGCCTTTTAATCCTCCAGGACAAATCCATACAAACGGGGTAACATCAGTGTACACATTAGTATAGTTGCATATACATACTGGTGCTGGTAGCAGTGGTCTGGTGGGTGCCTAGGGTGTGAAGGGATCGGCGACGGCCGTTTCGCGTCCAACAGGACGCTTGGTGGAACGCAGCGTGACTGATTCCTTTTCAGAATTGGTTTGGGATCTCTCTGACCTCCTTTCTGTTTCTTTGACCTTTTTTCTTTTTGATTTTTCCTCTTCTTTCCTCCCCTCCTTCCTCGTGCCCTTCGTCCTCGCCACTTGAATCTAAAAAATTCACTGATTTATCTGACTGTGCTCCATCACCCTCCACACCCTCTGACTCTGACCCTCCTGTTTTGGATCCTGACCTCGTCCTAGGTTGACCGGGTTGCTATTCAAAAAATACCCCCTCGTTCCAATCCGCTATATCTTTTAGAAACTTTTCCCTTTTAACATTCTTGATCTTTCTTTGTGTAGACTCAATTTCTTTCTTGAGTTGTGGAATTGTCAGTGTAACAATCTAATGGGCATAATTACGTCTGGACTTGTGTTGAATGCAGGACTATACGAGTTGCCAGTGGAGAGAAAGGTGGGCTGTGCTATCCAAAGCCATGTAAACGAAAGAAGGATCAATCAGCATGGCCGGGGGAGTGGTCATGGGAGGTGCAGAGAGACTAAATAGTGAATCGGACGGTGCTTCTGCTCTGATGAAGCCCGGATAGGCGGGCGATACTAGTCACGGGATCAGAGCAGCGTGGTGACGTCACGGCTGCACACGTGTGTTCACGGCGTGGAACTGGATGCTTGGAACAGCGGCGGGAGCGAGTGGTGAAGGGACATAGCTATCTCAGCGCATGAACGGCAGAGTGGATGCCACCCAAGTGAACATCAGCGCGGTGGAGGCCCCGTAGAGGTGGTGAGAGCCCTCCGGGGTACTGTGAATCACTGACAGGAGGCTGCGAGAACCTCCCTGTTTATGCTGCGGTGTGTCTGCCTGCTTGCATTGCTTAGGCTTTAAGCTCCGTTGGCCGCTTGAGTTGCTGTTATGAACTGTATCATGAGGCTTCATTGCGAGTACTTTGATGCATGATGTTGAACATTGTCACAAGGCTTTCCAGCACCATATGAAGAGCTGTTTAGAACCACACTTCCCACTAGACCCCTTGTTCAAAGGATTGATACTGATGTTTTTCATCACTCCCAGGAGTTACAAGGACGGTTTGCTTGTGTGGATGTGTGATGCGTGTGCGTTCTGTGTGACACATGCCGGCTGTGTATGTGGTGTAACCTACATCATAGGCTGCTCTATTTAGGGGGATTTGTATGCAGTTTCAATAAATTATGATTGTTATATGAGACTTCAGTGACTCATTTGGGTAGTGTAAAAATCATTCAGAACTGCTCTTGGTGTGCAGCAGCCCTTTCTTTTAGTCATGTTGACTACAATTGGAGCATTAAAAAATGCAGGGGGTATATGATATAAACTGCATGTATGTAGATTTCCCAAATGGAAACTGAATCCAGGGCCTGTCTGCTTACTGGTAAAAAGTTCAAACTAGCTAGCGATGTATAGCGGGTAGTGTCTTTTATAAATTTGTCTTCAATTCTGTAGTGAATGACTTATTGGCAATTCAAGTTTTTATTACTGACTTTTCTATTTTTTTCTGTCAGGTCATGTCTGTGAGCGCAAAGAACTGCTGGCAAATGGCTGCTGCAACATCAATGTGGCTGGCACAAGACAGTACAACTGTGAAAGCTGCTTATCTAATGATTGCTGCAGTGTTTATGAGTACTGTGTATCTTGCTGCCTTCAGCCCAACAAGGTGCTTACTGATATTTGGTGTCATTAAATGGGTATAATTTGTATAACAGTAAATTGCTACAGTCTAATCCTTACTTTATGGGTGTGGTGATTATATGTAACCATATTTTGTAAAGAGGGATTTATTATACAGTTCTGATTCTTTCTTATTGGTAAACCCATAATCAAGCGTGAGTTTGAAGTAAGGCATTACTACAGTTAGCTCGGTGCAGTCATGGTGTAAGTTGTGTGGCTGTTCTCCCTTCTACTCCTCACCACTGTACAATTTTACTTCCTCTATAAGCCCCCAATTAATTTAGCATCTTGTTTACAAAAGATTAACATTCTTATGCTGGGGTACAGGGTACGTTTTCCCCTTATCAATTGAGCCGCTGATGGCTCGATTGATAATTTCCGACAGGCCCGATGACCCCGCTCGATCCCCGCGGGCGGACAGTAGCGGGGAATCGAGCGGAAGATAAGGAAGCGCCCGCGGGGACGAGCGGGAATCGATCCGGACGGCGGCGGGAGTCGATCCGGCGGCTAATCGAGGTGCCGGGTTGTACCATGTATCCCCAGCATTAACCCCAGCTTGATAAGTGACCCACTTCAATCTGGCTTTTGACCCTCGCACTCCACATATATGGCTCTCACAAAGGTGGCCAGTTACCTTTTCAGAGCAAAGTCACAAGAAAACTGTCTGCTTTTTCTCTTGGACGTTTTATCACCTTTTTCACTGTTGATCACTTCCTTTTCTCCAAAGCACTCAGTTCATGGAATGTGGTGACACTGCCTTCTCTTGTTTTGCTTCCTGTTTATCTGGCTGCTCGTTGCAAATATTTCATTAGTAACTTTTCCTCTCAGTCACTATTTTGGTGTTCCTCAAGGCTCAGCCCTTGGACCTGGGCTCTGTCTTGACACCTCTTCCCTTGGCAAACGCCTCCTTTATGCAGATGATCCCCAACTTTACCAGTTATTCCTGACTTGGCTCCCTCTGTCCTAAGCAAATTATGAATCTTCCTCTGTTATATCATTGTGAATAGCTGCCTAACTCAAACTGGATGAAACTGAGCACTGCTTAATTTGTTGGCGCTTTATAAACGAAAGTTAATGATGATACTTTTGTCTACTTTAGCCTCTTTTACTTTTTTGGTGAACATATCATTAAAAATCCCGGCTTAAAGAGAACACGAGGCGGCATGGAAAAAGTACAACCCCCCCAAAAAAACACATACTACCTGCTCTACGCCACCTCTCTGATGAATTTGCGCCACTCTCTGTGGCCCAGTTCATCCTCTGATCACCGGCCGAGAAAATGTAAGATGGCCGCGACCCGGAAGTACTTCCTGGGTCACGGCTTAGCTGCCGGAGGTGTGGGAGTGAGGTGATGGAGGCGGGGGAGCAGGTGATTGACGACTGGAAGGGCAAAAGGAGGCTAGCGGCAGTCAGATTGTTGCTAGCTTTCAGGTTGGACAGCAGAGCCCCTGGTGGACTGCCGGCGGGACAAGGACACAGAGGCATGTCATTGGGCAGAGAACATACCTCTGTGTCCTATAAATCTATACACAGTCCGCCTCGGGTACTCTGTAAATCCCTGCTTAGGTTTCACATTAGTGCTGTACATGCCAAATTACTATTTCGAAAAAATTTCTTGAGGACTAAGGAGCCGAACTAGAGATTGAATTCAATTTTGCTCATTGCTGTTACTCTTTGCCTGTGACATTTTGTCAAAGAAAACCACAGGAAATAACCCATAGACCATGTGCAGATGCCACAGTGGCAGCTGCTAATCGGTGGCTGTTAGTGCTGCTGGCACAGTGGTAGCTGCTAATCAGGGGCTGTTAGTGCTGCTGGCCCCTGCATGTGGAACTGCAGCTATGGTCTGCGGGTTGCTTGGTATCAACTAGAGAAATTTGGGGGCCACCAGAAATGGCTCAGCGGTCCGCATTTGGCGCCCAATCCAGACTTTGGACATGCCTGTCTTATGCAGTTATCAGTGTTTTTCATTTTGGCATGTGCTTTACCGATTTCAGTGGCTTTAGTGATAATTTTCCTTAGGCAATGCATTGTGAATGTACCGACAAATAATTTCATTATTTTAATTGTTCTGAAAAAGATGAAAGGTTTAATATAGATACGGTGTTGCCTTCACATTGCCCTGAGAAGCTAGAAATGAATTTAACTAGAATGTTAAAAATATTTCAGGTGTTTTAGCTCTTTAGCTTTTTTGTTTTTGTCTTCGGTTTAGCAACGTGTGTTGGAGCGCTTTCTAAACCGAGCTGCAAGGGCTTTCCAGAACTTATTCCTGGCAGTAGAAGACCACTTTGAGCTGTGTTTGGCCAAATGTCGAACATCCTCGCAGGTAATGCACTGCAAAAGATGGAGTTGGAATATTGTTGGCAACTGTGTGTTTTCAGGTGTTTGTTCCAAACTTTGTTGTTTTGCTTTTTAGGAGATAATTACATTTCAGTCGCAATGAAATGAAAAAGTTCTTCGCTCCGTTCTGGTTTCGCTCTGAATAGCCTCTAATCTTTAAGTGAAATGTTGTAGACAAAGGGATCCTTTGTAAATAATATATATATATTATTATTATTTTTTTAATAACTTTGGTTAAGGAGCAAAAGATCCATTGAAAGGTTACTGCACTTTTTGGGTTTTGCTAGTGGAACCACCTTCAGAAGAATTACAGCCATTCCCTTTTTATAATTCGATACTGGCCTTCTAGAATGCTGTTTAGGAACTTTTGTCCACCCTTCTCTGCAGAGCTGCTTTGAAGCACACCTGAACTGAGCAAGGAATATGGAGGCTGGCATATTTGTTTCCTGTGAAACTATGCAAATTGCCTGGCTGCCCTGCAGTGGCTTCCGAAGCTCTTGTGTAATTTTAATTGCGTGCAGCCCGCAGGTCATTGCTGTGGCGACACATGCATAAATGTTTAGGGCCAATCTGCGTCACCGCTCTGCCTCCATCTCCACTCTCCTGAAATCCCATAGGAATTAGTATAGAACTACAGAGAAATGGCCGCCGGAGTGTATACTCAATATACACTGGAAAATGTCAGATTTTTTTTTTTTTAGTCCTGTAGTGATCACTATGGGACTACAGAAAATGGCTGCAGAAGTCCCAGTGGGGAGAAAGAGAGAACAGAGACATGGGACTTGACTTGATGAGTGAAGGGTAGCCACTTATGCCAGCAGTAGCCACTATGGCAGCAGCTACCACTGTGTCAGCAGCAGCCACTCATTAGCAGATGCCACTATGCTATCAGAAGCCAATCATTAGCAGCCGCCACTACACACTGAAGGAGGTATGATGACTGCACACATCGTATAAAATGTATTTCCTGTGGAAATGTTTTATTTGACAAAACTATAATAGACATACTGTACCTAGGGGCAATCAGAAAAAAATTGTGTTTAGTTTAATTAGTTTGGCCCCCTAGCTATCTAAAGACTGGTGATATGGACCTTGGGCCAAAAAGTTTGAACACCCCTGACCTATTTGAACTGTGTAGCATCGATGTCCAAAACTCTCCTCAGTAGTTTGCTGTAATTCCGATCTCCCAGATACGGCTGCTATCAGCGTAGGTTTTATTCTCAAATGCAGTTTTCACTATTGTTCCCCACTTTCTCCCTGTATTTGGGAAGAACCAGCCGGGCCTATGGTGGACGTGAGGGGAGAGGTGGATTGGAATATATGCATTGACTATGCTAGACACTGAGCACCCAGCCGGTGTGAGATGGGAGTCCTGGTGACTTGCACGCTGACATCAGCCATATCTGAGAGATTACAGCAAGTCTTTGCCATGCAAACTACGGAGGAGCGTTTTGGATATTGATAGTTCATCTAGTGGTTTGTACCACAATACAAGTCCTGTTTTGCACCTCCTATTTCTGACAAGTTGACAGCAGTTTTATCTTTGTGGAAGCACACCACTAACTTGTTGCAGGGTGCTTGTTACACACTTTTCCTATATTTATAAGTGTTCCGCTCAATTGATTCATATTTTGCCCCACACTACAGCATCAGGGACAACACTTACTTTTACGCTTTCTGCATTTAAGAGCCATAGGACCGGCTCCAGTCCCCTGGCAGCTGCATTGTGCTGCTCTCATAACTCTTAATACTTGGACAAGTATCCGTCTCCTAGTGATACACTTGCAGGCATATAGTCTAGAACAATGATAAACTAGGTGAAGGGATGTGGACTTTACCACATAAGTCATTGATTCTTTTGGCACCCTGAATAAAAGTGGATGTATCTGAAAGGAGTTTATGACATTGCACTATGTACAGTGCTATGGAAGATGTTGGTGCATTATACATAAAAACAAAAATAGTCTGAGAAGGTACATTTTGAGGATGCTCTTGATGGTTTCATAGCTCAGCTTGGTGAATAGGTTACAGAGGTGTTCCATGAGGGTAAGAGAAGGTGATCAAAATGAAGGATAGGAGGTTTTCATGTGCAGAGCAGAAGTTTCAGGGGCGTGGCATCTAGAAATTAGTGTGGAAATGGATGGAGGGGAGATCTTATGGAGTTTTTTTTTATTTTTATTTTTTTAGGCCTTCAACCCACTAGAAGCACTTGTGATTAGCTCTTGCTAAATTAATGCTATGGGTGATTTTTAGAAAATCCCATCCCTCAATTGGGATCACTGGCATAGTATTACATTAGCAATAGCTTTTCAGATCACTGGCTCTCAGAGGAGTGCTGCTAGTGGGTCTCAAGCCTAGGTGAGGGTTGGGAGTTTGAACTGAATTCTCTGGGTATTTAGCAACCAGTGATGAAATTGGCATAGAGGGACTGCATCCAAGGAACTGGAAGTGGAAGATGTTGGTGGTGAGACGGAGTACCAGTCTTCAGTAAGTGACTGGAGAAAAGTCAGTCTGTTTTTTTTTTTGGTAGGTCAAGTAAGATTTTGTAACTATTGACAGGATACGAAGGTATAGTCAATCATGTTAGTAGCTGATTGTATGAGTAGGGAGTATATTCAGTATATGCATTTGAAATTAAAGTACTGGGAGGTTAAGGAGTCACTGCAGCTTAAATGAAAGCTCAATGTTAAATATTATACCGAGACTGGGCTTTAGGGGCTGAGGTTAGGGAGATGTTTTCTACATTGATAGCGACTACAGGCAGAAAAGGGGTGAGATAAAAAGTTCTGTTTTATTTTTATGAAGGTTAAGAAAACCGGATGACCTAAATGAAGAGACACAGTGTCGGACTGGGAGGTGGAAAAGCTGAGGGAATCCACTTGCTGGCCAAGCAGCAGTAATTGGGTGTTGCCGCTCGCATTGAAGTCTTGCTACAGGTTTCTATTGGGAGTGTTAACTCATGATTACTGCTGCTTGGCCAGCAGGTGGATTTATTCAGCTTTTCCACCTCCCAGTCCAACGCTGACGAGACAGCAGTTTGACAGTGTGGTCTTCACATAATCTAGAGGATGGTAGCTGAGATATATTTTAGTGTTACTGTCATAGACGTGATGAAAACTGAATAATCCTATCTGTCCCAGGTCATAAGTGTTGATGGAAAAGAAAAGCAAGAAGTTTTGAGTCAGGCCATTTATTGGCCAACTTAAAAGAATAAAAGTAAGCAAGCTTTCAGTTGTGTAGCCTTCATTAGATTCTCTACTATACTTTACTGCTACTACTATGGAAAATAAAAGGGATCCAAAGACGAAAGCTTGTATAGAAAGTGGGGAGGACATAGTATAGGAGTAAAACTGTGAAAAAACACCCAGATGGCTAATCCAAGAGCGCACTAAAGGAAAGAGTATTCACACCATTCAATCCCTTAATTTTCCTAGGAGGTACATGGTAAGAGCCAAGTGGCTTGAGCATATCTGCAGAGACAGTGGGGTCCCCTGGTGTTTGTACTTGCCTAACCCAATCGAAGCGGGCTAGCCCACTGGCAGCGATTTGCTGATTCCAAATGTACACCGTCCACTTAATGAAACAGTACATGTTGCTATAGCTGAGTAGGTTTTATGTATAGCATTTGTGCCCTGAACTTTCGCCTTAGCAATCGATGCACGGTTGTTAAGGGTGACATGAAGGCTCGGTGCGCACTGAAACACTGATCAGTATGAAAACTGATCCAGATCCTTAGAACGGTGTATCGATTTTTATTTGGTATCTGTTTTTGATTAGTTGCATTAGCAAGTGATCAGTGCAGCACATCCATAGCTCCGGAATTATCGCAGCTTCCCTAAACCTGCGCAGTCCCTTTGGTGCAACTTGCTGAACGGACCCATTCTAACCAAGTATTGGGAACGGATCCATAGGTTAACATTGGATCCACTAGGATCCGTTCCGGTACAGTTTGCTAAATAAACAGTTGTAGCTGCCAATGTGAACCAGGTCTTATTGTTTGTGTGTGTACGCACCTTTACGATTTCTCATACGATATGGTTCTAAGAAGTCTGAGACTACATCTGTTTGACCACATTTGAAATAAAGAATGCAACTTTATCCCAAATTATATATTTGCTATATATTTACTGTAATAGTGTGGTGTTTTTTTTTTAAGCATAATAAAACCTTTCCGTTTTCCCTTTTTATATAAGACTACAAAAGACCTGAAGCTTTCATTTTTAAAGGGAAAAAGTAATACATATTGATGATTTGAGCAGCGTCCACAGTGAATCTTAAATTATGTATAAATGTAAATGATGATGATTGTTGTCAACACGTGGGAGAATGAAAGTCCACTACAGACTGCTGCTGGTGCAGCTGAACCTGTTTGCATTTAAGGTCCAGGCTTGGAAGCACACAGATGGCATTTGAATAAAAGCCCTGACATGATTGATTCCATGTATATATTTCTTGCCAAATGCTTGCAATTAGTGGCAGCCATGCTCAATTAAATGTAAGATAATGTGTTTATTTCAGGGCATGATTACAGGCGAATTACCATCATTTTGGGGATTTGTCAGTTATTGTCGTTATAACTCTGTTTCTCTATGTTGAAGCAGAGTAGAATATCTTGTAATTAAATGTATGCTCTGTGTGCAAATTAAAGCAGCTCTGTGGTGTAATACATGTGATTATTCTGAAGTTGGCCATACCTGTTTATCAGTTTATATGGGGCGAATCTTAGTAAATTATCTTCCTTCTGATGTAAAGACACAT
Organism: Hyperolius riggenbachi; assembly: GCF_040937935.1. NCBI lineage: Eukaryota > Metazoa > Chordata > Amphibia > Anura > Hyperoliidae > Hyperolius > Hyperolius riggenbachi. Next base: position 525,925,108 of record NC_090646.1, on the reverse strand, counting down.
TAGGAAGTTCAGAGGTTAATTCCAGAACTGTAAGGATCGGTTCATTCAACTCCAGGTGTCTAAACAGAGATGCTTCATCTCTATTCACTGTCATCCGTGGCAAAGTGTAAGTCTTGCAAGCTTCTTCAGGCCCATGTCCTAATATACTACTCAGGTGCATCTGTAGTAATGTCAGTCCAACTGCACCAATGTAGCTGTCTCTCTTGTGTTCTTTTTTTGAGTAACTGCCTACATTATGCCATAAACTTGTCTGTGGTTGAGCTCTGAAGAATTCTTGAGAAAAAGCTCAAAAAGTTCAAGAACACAGGGACTCATGGTGTTTTCTTTACTCAAGATAGAGAAAGCACCATGGTGGTTTTTAGCAGGGGGGGGGTTGTGCAGGAAGACTGCAACTCCAGGGCTATAGGGTGGGAATCTGGCTGGAGTAAAGACACAAGTAGTTATAACTTGGACCCGAATGTATAATATACTGCACAAAAAGGGAATTTAAAGAGGACTAGGATCCACCTCAACCTAAAATACATGGCAGTGTCCCAAAAGAAAGCGGAACTGAGGTCCAGACAGCACGCTGAATGTCAAAAGTATAATGCTTTATTTAATTCCACATTTAAATAGAAAAAGCGGATAGTTAAAAACACTTAAGACTTAGACAAAAATGCAGTTCCTGATTGGGACCCTGCCTAGACTGTGAAACCCAGGGTTCAGTTGTGCAAAAAAGCAGTGCATATACAGAATTGAAGTTATAACAAAAATTCAGTGCTTTCTAGTGCTATAAAATAAATAGTGGTAATGTCTTGGACCACAGTGTTCTCCCCAGAATTTTTTTCCAGCTGGGTGGCAGGAAAAAGTAGCCGGGTGGGGCGAGATTAGAGAATGCAGGGCCGATGCTTCTGTTTGCAATTTTGCTTAAAGAATAGAAGGAGGTGAGCCGATGACAGCCGGGTGCTTACCAAAACTAGCCGGGTGGAGCACCCGGCTAAAAGAGCCTGGGAAGAACACTGGACCACATTTCCTCTTTCTTTTGGGGCATTGCTGTGAAATGTATAATATACGCTGGATATCCACTTTTAAAACCCACCTGTTCAGTTTGGCATTTGCAGAAATTTAACTTTTGTTGTGTGAATACTTCATCCTACTACCAATTACTGAATTTGAGAGAGCCTAAGCGCTTTGAGTTCTATGGGAGAAAAGCGCTATAGAAATGTTATTGTATTGTATTATAATATTAACCACTTCTGTACCACGTGTTTTTTTGCTGATCGGTGCTGCGTGGGCTCTCCAGCCCGCAGCACCGATCAGATATCAGCCAGGCCGATCAGACTCCCCCCCCCCCCCCCCCCCCCCTTTTTTTTCCCCACTAGGGGGATGTCCTGCTGGGGGGGTCTGATCGCCACCGGCTGCTTGCGCTTGGGGGGGGCTCTTCAAAGCCCCCTCCGCAGCGCTTCCTGGCCTCCTTCCCCTTCCTTCCTTCTCCCTCCCCCTGTGAGCGGCGCAGGACGGATTTCCGTCCTGCGCCTGATGGGATAGGCTTTAGCCTATCAGATGCCGGCGATCCCCGGGCCAATCAGAGGCCGGGGATCGCCGATCTCCTCTACCGCGCTGCTGCGGCGCTGTATACATGTAAACACCGGGGAAGATCTTCCCCGTGTGTTTACATTTACCCTGCGAGCCGCGATCGGCGGCTCACAGGGTGTTCACGGAGACGCCCTCCGTGAACTGACATGGAACGGCCTCCATGGAATCCACTTCAGGAATCGGGGGCGTACTTAAGCGTACGCAGAATCCTGAAGTGGTTAAAGAATCATGCTGTATTTCACCACTTCACCACTGAGGGGTTTTACCCCTTGAGCACCAGAGCAATTTTCACCTTTCAGCGCTCCTTCCATTCATTCATCTATAACTTTATCATTACTTATCACAATTAAATGAACTATATCTTGTTTTTTCCGCCACCAATTAGGCTCTCTTTAGGTGGGACATTATGCCAAGAATTATTTTATTCTAAATATGTTTTAATGGGAAAATAGGAAAAATGTGGGAAAAAATTAATTATTTTTCAGTTTTTGGCCATTATAGTTTTTAAATAGTGCATGCTACTGTAATTAAAACCCATGAAATGTATTTGCCCATTTGTCCCGGTTATAAAACCATTTAAATGATGTCCCTATCACAATGTTTGGCGCCAATATTTTATTTGGAAATAAAGGTGCATTTTTTTCAGTTTTGTGTCCATCCCTAATTACAAGCCCATAGTTTATAAAGTAACAGTGTTGTACCCTCCTGACATAAATATTTAAAAAGTTCAGTCCCTAAGGTAACTATTTATGTTTTTTTTTTTTTAATTGTAAATTTTTTTTACAAAAAATTTAATTACAAAAAAAAATGGGGAGTGTGGGAGGTAATGAGTTAACTTTTTGTGTATAAGTAATGTATTTGTATGTGAAAAATGCTTTAGGGTGTAGTTTTACTATTTGGCCACAAGATGGCAACAGTAACTTTTTGTTTTATGCGACCTCTAAGCGTCCTTCCGGACGCTTGGAGGAAGTACTAGGAGGCTGGTTACGGGTTTGTTTTTTTCACAATGATCGCGCTGCTTAGCGGAGAAGCAGCAGATCATTGCGGGGCTTAGATCAACGAACTGGAATGGATTTTCCCGTTCATTGATCTCCAGGCGAGCGGCTGGCGGCGGGAGTGCGCGCTAGAGCGAGCGGGAGCGCGGGCAGCAGCGGGGACGGATTTCTCCGTCCCTGGGGGGGTTAAAGGATGGAAAAAGGGACGGAGAAATTCGTACGGGCGGGGGTAAAGTGGTTCATTTGGTATTTGTTGGATTATTGTAGTGCATTGAAAATTGAAGCCAGGTCTTATACAGATGAAATTCTTCACTATTCTGACAAAGAGCAAGTCCAAGCTGCATACAATGAATTTGTATTAGCCCAAAACCATTACTTTATTAATCCCTTTAAAAAAAAATAGATTAATTGGGCTCTATTCACAAAACTTCTCATAAATGGCTTATTTATCACCTAATTGATAACAACCTTTCAGCACATTTACAAGCAAAATAATCACTCAAAGTACCGGTAAGTTGTTCCTAATTAACTACATTTCAAGATTTCTTTTCTTGTTTTAATTATTTTTTATTTTTGCTTTTTGGGAGCTTAAAAATGAAACCTAGATAATGTGAAAACATTTGAAAAATTGTGAATCATGCCCAGTGAGCTTTACAGTAAAAGCTAGTCCACACTAGGTCCGGAAACGTATCCGTGGCTGCGTTTTTCAAACCGGATGAAAAACTGAGTCCCGGATACTAATGTTGATAATAGCAGCCAGCCTCACTCAAGTTAAAAACGGATCCGTCTGCGTTTGCGGGGATCCGTTTTCAAAACCTGAACGGAAGGTCCGGATCTGCTGCATTTTCACGCAACGGATCAGGACCACGGATACACGCAGGGGGTAGTGAAAGCAATGAGAAAACGCATCTCCAGCTCCACAGGCAAAAAGCGGATGTTAAAACGGATAGCCTGTGCTTTATGATTGGCCCAAAAAAATCCTCCCACTCCTTCCTAATGATGGAGACGTTTTCTGTCAGGGAAAAACCTGAACAGAAACTGATGCAAAACTGATGCACTTTCATCAGTTTGCAGTACGGTGGGTACTTCCCCTGATCCGGACTGCAGTGTCCGTCTTGCAACTGTGTCTAGTGTGGACCAGCTCTAAAACCATTATCACCCATTTTAATTACTACACAAAAATATTTACATGTGGTACATTTGGCAAAATGTACAGTAAAATCACTTGTTTTCTGCTTTACTTCATGCTTTGTGAATTGAGCCCAGTGGCTGCTGCATGTGAAACAGAAATCTAGGCTGGTTTGATCCTTTCTATATTGCTTTCTATAAATCCTTTTTGCTAATATTTTATTTTATTTTCTTTACAGAGTGTACAACACGAGAACACTTACAGGAATCCTATTGCAAAGTACTGCTATGGAGAAAATCCCCCAGAACTTCTCCCCATGTAGAAGACCACAAAGGACTACTTAACTGCCTGCAAGTTACTTGGATAACTAAAGTCTCTGCTATGCGGGTTATGTGAGACTAAATACTACGGGTACTTCTTCAGATCGGAACATCACCTCTATAGTAGCGGAAGTTATAGATAACAAATATGGGACATTCTTAGCTATATGTTTTTCTTATCACAGCCAGTACTTAATATTATGATGGTGTATACATAATGTTTACATATCACTTAGTATGCACTGAGTGCAGCATTTTGTAAGAACACATTAGGTTGATGTGGGTTTTGTCATGGAGTATGACATTTTCAAATGGACTTTTTCATCTTGCTTGTATTTTCTTAAGCTAGATTTACTTGTATTTTCTGTAGAACATTGTTTTAATTTATTAAATGTGTCTTGTTAAATGTTGTTTCTAGCATTGTTAAAGAAATGACAACTCAGAGCTAGGCATCTTTTCATTTGCAGTGACCATCTTGTAAGTGAATGAAAATTACAAACTCGTCTTTTAAAAAGAGCCTGAGGTGAGCTCATAAATAAAAACAAAACCTAGGCTACTTGATCCCGGGGGCTGGGCGGATCAGGTAGCAGCCAAAACCACCGCTCCTGTGGGCCGCACTGGCCCACTTTCACGCTGGAAGGAGAGATTGTGTCCCTCATTCAGAGTGCAGGAAGGCTGGGGAGCGGAAGGGGGCATGGCCAGGTAGAGAGAGCTGCCAGAAACACCCCTCTCCCCAATGCTAACCTCTGAGATGGCGACAAATAATGTTGGTAATCTCGGGGGGGGGGGGGGGGGGGGGAGGGGGGGGGGGGGCTATAGCATGGCGTGGGGGGGGGGGCACAGAGGCATGTCATGAGGCAGAGAACAAGCCTCTGTGTCCCATCTGCCCCCACCCCCCTCCCCATGAACTGCCTTGGAATCTCTTTAAAGGATACCACAACTGACATGTGGCATAATGAGATGGACATGGGTATGTACAGTGCCTAGCACACAAATAACTATGCTGTGTTCCTTTTTTTCTTTCTCTGCCTGAAAGAGGTAAATATCAGGTATGTAAGTGGCTGACTCAGTCCTGACTCAGACAGGAAGTGACTACAGTGTGACCTTCACTGATAAGAAATTCCAACTATAAAACACTTTCCTAGAAGAAAATGGCTTCTGAGAGCAAGAAAGAGATAAAAAAGGGGGAAATTCTTATCAGTGAGGGTCACACTGTAGTCACTTCATGTCTGAGTCAGGACTGAGTCAGCCACTTACATACCTGATATTTACCTCTTTCAGGCAGAGAAAGAAAAAAAGGAACACCGCATAGTTATTTGTGTGCTAGGCACTGTACATACCCATGTCTATCTCATTATGCCACATGTCAGTTTTGGTATCCTTTAAGGTGTCCATATGTCGGGCAATTTTACGGGCCGTTCGACCTTCTGCTTTGATAAGTTTCTTGAATTGTATGAAAATCTGTGCCTTAACATCTCCGACCGATCAAGGATTCGATCAATTTTGGGATGAAATTGGCCAAACAGAACGATCGAACAAGCAGGTATATCTTGGTTGCAAGTGCTTGATCGCTTGTGTTGCAGTAACAGTTTAATATCGCAACAACCATTTTACCTCCGGACAGTGTCCCCCAAGTGTAAAACGTCTACCATGCCCTTGTGTAGCTTTTTAAAATCTCTCCTGTCCGCTAGCGTGATTCCTGGCCTCTTCCGTCACACATGCGCCTGGCGTAACGTGGTCAAGGCTGTTCTGGCGACAGTGATCATGGCGGTGACAGTCAGGAATGGCTCCAGCAGACAGGTGAGATTTTAGGGCACATAGGGATGGGGAGCACTAGGCAGGCAGTGGTGCTATGCCGATTTCTGATCTATCATTAATCACTCTGCTGTGTTGTATGGTCAGATAACAGATCACGCTCTCGTCAGATTTCATCAGAGAGAGATCTGCCTTATGTTTGTTTTGCCCCTATATGCCTGGGTGTTTGGGCACGTTTAGAGTTCAAATAACAGATTTGGACAACAGAAGAACTGCATCAAATATCTGCTATTGTGGATCTCAGCTTTGCATATGCTGCCCTAAACAGTTTGTAATGGTATACTTCAGCAACTTGTACTCGGAAATTGGGTTGCACAAAGTCAGGCAGAGGTCAAGTCATCACTGCCATCCCATATACAGGTTTCATACCACAGGAGAAAGGTGTGTACCTGAGATGACATGTGACTGGGGATAAACATATGTATGTACAGTGCCAAACATATTAACTAGGCTGTGTTCCTTTTTTTCCCCCTTTTACTGTCTGAAAGAGTTAACCTTCAGGCATACAAGTGAAAGCATCTCTTGTATTCTTGTCACCATGGGATATCTAAAGTATTTTTTTCATGAGAGGAAGGATAGATACAATTGTGTATCTCATAAGTTTATTTCCACCTCAGGTTTCACGTTAACCACCTTGGCGGTAATGACAAGCTCAGCTCGTCCATTACCACCGCGGTGAATTGCTCAGCCCCTGGAGGGTCTTTTTTGAATAAAATTTTCTGTGGGGTGTGTAGCTAGCACTTGGCTAGCTACATCACCCACCCGCCCTCCCCCAATCGCTGCCGGCCCGCTCTGATTTCCTCCCCCCCCCCCCCCTGATCACCGCCACAGCCTCTCCATAGCCTTCAGGGGTCACTATGGTGGCGATCGGAACTGCGCATGACGTCAGACATCATGCCCGATCGTCTCCATAGCAACGCCTGAAGCCGGATGGAGAAGTTGCGGCTCTCACGGGATCGCGCCCAGGTAAATATCGCCAGCGGTGATCGGGGGGGGGGGGGGGTAGTGTAGCTAGCCTAGCGCTAGCTACACTAACTTAAACATTTTTTTTTTTTAAAGCCACCCATGGCCGCAATAAATGTAACGCCAGGGTGGTTAAAGTAATACTAAACACTTTAAAATGAGTAGCATAACTGCAGGAACACATTAAAGTGGTATGAAACTCTGCATTTCTTCTTTGCTCTAAAAGATTTACAGCATAATGGCTATCATTCATGAGCAGGCTGTCGGTAAACAGAATCAGTGCGGGAAAACACCGCTGGCGGATTTTTAGACTTCTGGGTGGGCATTCATAAAGATGTATCCATGTGCGGAAGCAGTGCGGAGATTCCCCGAACTAAGCTGGCGGTAGGCAGGCGGTAGGCTTGCGGAGACACGGAAGCTGCTGAGTTGATACATTTCTCCGTGTTCCGCTCTGCTGCAGCTGCCTGGGAGGTCTGTGTGTCTCCATTCACTTACATTGGTATCGCCACATCAGAGTGAGCGGTACTTCCCGACCTCACACCGCTTGCGGTGATCTTCATAAATGAACATTTTGCTACATTTGTACCGATAATCACCGCACAAGGCGGTGATTTATCACTCTGCTCGGTAGTGTCATTTTTCCATGTGGAAAGAGGCTTTATGAATGCTGACTTTGCCGAGTGGTTGGTAAAGTCAGCTGTTTTAAGCATTTCCGCATGATAGCCAATATCTACTACCGTAAAACATTTGTAGCAGAACAGCATTCAAACAGTGAAACACAGCACACATTGTGTGTTTCAGTGGGCAGCTTCTGGCCGCTTCCAAAGAGGTGTTAACATTCTCTTTTGTATACGTTGCTTTGTCTGCTACATTCCTAGCTGTGCTTCTACACTAGTGAGCTCTTTTTCAGCAGAGAGATGATCACTAGATAGGTTTTAATATATAAATACAGCAGCTATGCAATAGAATGTAATGGCAGCTTTCAGAGCAGATAAAGTGTACTTTGGAAATTTGTAATTTTGAAATCTACAATAGGAAAAAAAAGTATCAACTTAGTTTTATTCCACTTTAATATATACAGTATAATCTCGTTCTAGTAAACATTTGGGTATAATGTCCAGCTCCCTGCCAAGCCCCATTATAAGTATATGGGAGTAATTCCTGGTATAGTAAACTCTGAGTATAATAGAACTTCTGTTATAGTAAACATGTTTTCTGGCCCCAGTAGTATTCTTTATCCAGCTATAGTGGAAAGTGGGTGGGCTCATGCATCATACCTTATTCGAAGACTCCTGAGCCATGGTTGGTTGGTGGATGGGCTGGCAGCCACTTGTAGCCTGTTTGCTAGCTGCACACTACTCTGGGCCTGCGTAGGTTACCTCAATAGCACCAGCTAGTGAGACCTATGCTTCCTGTGTAAGCTGCTGCCTGATTACTGAGGGAATTGCTTGTCATCTGTGTCTTGCTTGTGCATGGCTGCAACACTATGGTATCATCCAAGCTGCATAGAAATGTGGACAGAGGACCTACTATTAGTACTGTATCTGCAATAACCGGTGAGACCTATGCTTCCTGTGAAAGCTGTTACGTGATTATTGTATGCAAATCCCTGCATATTGAGCACTGTGCATTTTCATCTAGCTTGAACATTGTCTGTGCTCACTTGCTGAAGCACTGAAAAGAGGAAATTACTCCCAATTATTGACCAAATTAAGATTCAGTCCGTATACTGTTTGTGCTTGAGTATGACCATTTCTGATATAGCAAAACGCTTTTCCTGGTCCCCTGGAGTCTACTATAAAGGAATTCTACTGTAGTAGTATACAGTGAAAATAAGGCCCTGTCCCATTATTGATACATCTGTAATGGCTGAGGCAAGTCACTTTATGCAGGCCATTACACTGTCTAAGCAGTACAAACTGTCAACAAACTTCTGTGTTCCTTCATAAGGAATCCAACGTTGCCATGTTGTACCCCTGGACTAGTGCAGTGAGTGGAGGTTGTTGTGGCATATCTAATATTTTCTGATAGCTCCATGGACTACTTCTGGGACTGGAAGCTTAACCAGCAGTCATAGGTGGTAGCATATGGTGTAAACCTTTTTGTATGTAGAGGAAATGAATACTGGATACCCAGCTTAACCAGTTCACCCCCAAGGGTTTTTACTCTAACGTACCAGAGCAATTTTCACCTGTCAGTGCTCCTCCCTTTTATTCCCTAATAACTTTATTGCTACTTATCACAAGAAATTGATCTATACCTCGGTTTTTTTTGCCACCAATTAAGCTTTCTGTGGGTAGTACATTTTGCTAAGAATTGTTTTATTCTAGATGAGTTTTAATGGGAAAATACAAAAATAATGGAAAAAATTCATTATTTCTCAGTTTTTGGCCATTATAGTTTTAAAATTAAACGTTCTCCTGTGGATAAAACCAACACATTTTATTTGCCCAGTTGTCCCGATTATTAAGGCTTCTTGCACACCAAGACGTTGCATTAGGTGGCACGTTAAGGTCGCATAACGTGCACCTAACACAACGTATGGTGCTGCAAGAGCCGACGGTAGAGTGAGCCGCGTTAGGCGGCTCGAGTCCTATAATGTCTCCCAGAGTGGCGCTGATTGGCCAGCGGGACCACGTGATGCGGAGCGAGACACTCCGCATCACGTGGTCCCGCCGGCCAATCAGCGCCCGCCAGTGCAGTGAATATTAAGTAGCCATGTGCGCGGCTACTGTAGCTGGCTCTCCCCGCCTCCTCTCCGCCCCCACTGCGCATGTGCAAACAGTCTAACGCGGCTATAGCCGCTCCAACGCCGTAGCATGCTGCACTTTGCACAGAACGTGCAGCGTTACATGTAACGCAACGTGGGCTGTGTGAACAGCCCACTTGTGTTACATTGCTGTGCGTTGGGGGAGCGTTACAGGCGCACTAACGTGCGCCTGTAACGTCTTGGTGTGTAAGCAGCCTAAACCATTTAAATTATGTCCCTATCACAATGTATGGCGACATTATATTATTTTGAACTATAGGTGTTATTTTTCTGGTTTTTTTTTTGTCCGGTCCATAATTACAAGCCCCTATGTAGGACCAAAGCTTGCCTCAGGTCACTACATAGTTGCAATTTGTGGTATGTTAAATGGGAAAAAGTTGTGTGATCATAAATGCCAGACTAAGGGCCGGTTCACACGAACGTCTGCCATCGTTATTTTCTGTCGTTTAAACGACGCGTTTTAACCGCTCGTAATAGATTTCTATGAGAGCGTTTATGTTAGTATCGTCTGGCAGCGGTTTTGGGAGTTTTTTTCAGCGTCGAGGTTGATGACGTTCTTTCGGACGCCTCATGAGACTTCTATTGGCGGCTGCGTTTGGCAAACGTCAGCGGTAAACGCATACAATCGCCGTCGAAAGCACGTGAACGGTTGTGTTGAAGGTTGTAGGCGTTCTGGAGGTATCTTGTTGACAGGAAATAGACAGGAAATAGACCAGAATTCATAGGGAAGGGTGTTGACAGGAAATGGACCATAATCCTCTAGTGCTAAGGACACAGAAGGAAGGAGAGATGGCGCAGGTGTCTCTGGAGAACACTGTGGAGCTGGGCAGACTGGTGGACCTGATCCAGAACAAGCCTGCTATATGGGACACAGGCAGCGCTGAGTACAGCAACAACATACAGAAGAGCAGGGCATGGGAGAGTGTGTGCCTGTATTTTTTCCCTGATTACCATCGTCGGTCTGCAGCCACCAAGAAAAAAATGAGTGAGTTTACACTTTGTGGTTCCTTATTTCGTTGTGCACGAGTATTTGTAATGTTCTATTGTTTTTTAAAACTTGAGCCTTGGTATATCTTTTTGTGCAATCCAGCTAGCCAGCCGAACTGTTGTGCAAGGTTGTTAGGCCTGAGAATGGGGAAATTTGTCTTATTATACTGTGTGCATCATGTTCAACCATGCTTCATTTGCTATCTCTAGGCTGTTGCACATGTCTTCCAAAGCTTTTTGGGGTTTATTTGGTATAGTGCATTTTTTTTGATTTTTTTTTTTTTGTTATTATTATTGGAAGGGTGGTGTGTGGTAAGGGGTAAGAGAGTGGTAATGTCTGATGAAAGTATGAATTTGTATTGTTGTACTATTTATGCACAATTTTGACATTGGTGTTTCAATGTATTTACAGTGAACATTGTGAAAACCAAGTGGAAATCCTTGAGAGATAGATTCAAGAAAGACTTGAAGGTGCATTGTGGTTCCAAAAGTGGGCAGGCTCCATCCAAATACAAATTCCATCCGATGTTTGAAAGCCTGATGTTCCTTGTTCCGTCGCTGCAAACCAGGGCGTAAGTGTGATTTTAACGATTACCACCTAATCAATATGTCTTTCTCCATAGTCATGTCATCTTTCATGCGAATGTGGTCGAATTTTTATTTTTTTTTATTTTTGTTTTCCATAGTACTTCTGGAAACATGGGATCGGTGCGTCGTGAGGAGGAAGAGCATGACAGTCAGTCTTCTGTACAACCTGAGGATTCGTTTTCTGGACAGTCAGCAAGTGAATCTCTACGCGATGTTGGTGTGGAGGAGCAATCAGAGTCTTCCTCTGTGTATCAAGATCATGGTGATGATTGTCTCTCTCCGCTAGCTATAACTCCTCCCCCATCTTCACCAGTTTCTGTAGCTGCTCGTGCCCCTGTGAACCCACCCAAAAGAAGCAGAGGTGCTGCCAAAAAAACCACAGATAGTAATAATGAGGAAGTTTTAAAAATGATTAAAGAGGTGTCAACTTGTGTAGAAAATGCTATGAGGCCTAAAGATGACATATCCTATTTTATGCAGTCCTTAGAATTGGATGTTAGAAAAGTACCAAAACACAATTTGGGGAAGTTAAAAATTGATTTTTTAAAAATTGTTGATCTTTACCTACAGCCAGATGTTCCTTTGCAAAGACAACCAGACACACAGCAATATGCTCCACCTCTCAACCAATCATTAGCATCAAATCAAAACCCAATTGCAAACTATAGTGCCATGTATCCTTTCACCACATCCTCATCTCAAACCCCATTTTCTTACAACAACTATCCGGGCCACTGTATTCCTTATATGCAACCAACACTGGCAAATACTTCAAGATCACAGCGCGGTCCTACTCAAACATCCCCTGTGGATTTTGGTACTGCTGAGGCTCTAGGCTCTTCTTTACAAATGTTGTCCAGATCCTCAACTCCCATAATTGAGGATGTGTAAACTGCTGAGTATTACAATAGTACTGCATTGGTGTTTAGTATATTACATAGTATGTATAGTATAGTATTTATGGTATAAGTTGTGGTATACCAGTTTTTTCCGTTAAGTTTATATAATTTTACCTGGTCCATTGCAGTTTCTAGGCTAAAATGCACCCAGGGCGAGGGTGTAAAAATTGCGCCCCCCCCCCCCCCCCCCGAGCAAGGTATGGGTGCCCGCAGTATAGTTTTGCCAGGTCTAGTTGCACTTAGTATAGGTCCCCCCAGTATAGATAGCCAAGAATAGGTACCCCAGTATAGGTAGCCAGGCATAAGTGAGCCGGTATAGTTGCCCACGCTATAGGTTAGCTAGGTAGGTGCCTCCAGTATAGGTAGCCAGTATAGTTGCCCCCAGTATAGGTTAGATAGGTAGCTGCCCCCCAGCGTAGGTTAGATTAGGTAGGTGCCCCCCAGCGTAGGTTAGATTAGGTAGGTGCCCCCAGGATAGATTAGATAGCTAGCTGTCCCCTATAATGGAGGGGGGAGCCGGAGCCGCGGGGAGGGCAGCCCGACCTCTCCCTCCCTCTCTTCTCCCGGGTGCCCTCCATGCTCCCCCCTCAGATGCAGAGCGAGCAGCCGGGAAGCGCTGTTTACAACATACCTCCCTGGCTCCAAGCGCTGCTCTCTCGCCGCTGGTCTGTCTCCTCTCTCTGCATAGATGCGGATACACACGCGGCTTCCTGTTTAGCAGCATGTGTATCAGCATCTATGCAGAGAGAGGAGACAGACCAGCGGCGAGAGAGCAGCGCTTGGAGCCAGGGAGGTATGTTGTAAACAGCGCTTCCCGGCTGCTCGCTCTGCATCTGAGGGGGGAGCACGGAGGGCACCCGGGAGAGGAGAGGGAGGGAGAGGTCGGGCTGCCCTCCCCGCGGCTCCGGCTCCCCCCTCCATTATAGCGCCCTCCACCAAACAGCGCCCCGGGCGGTGGCACGCCACGCACGGCTGAAGAAATGGGCCTGACCTGGTCACATAGTCTAAGCAGTGCACATACTATTGCAACCTGTATTTGACAGTACCCTTATCTGTCCCATTGTTACCGTTATTAAAATTACATAATTTCTTAGTGTGTGAAAAATATAACATGTACTTGCCCTCGGGCTTCCTCATTCTACTGGCAGTAGATCTATCCACCGCTGCCACTGCACATTTTTTCATGAAGGGCACTCTGCGGCGATGGACAGATCATCTGCCAGTGGATTGGGGAAGCCCCGGGCAAGCACATGGTAATTTTTCACCACTACGATACTTCCAACCTATGCGGGTATAAAAATGTCCCATCATACACATTTTTATACTATATATCATATATATAGTTAGTATATACGTCCATATAATTGCAGTATATATAGTGCCCCCCCCTGGATACAGGTAGTATATACTAGTGGAGTGTTTGGAACTGCAACCCCCCGCCCCCCCGCCTGCACACACACAACAATCCTGATCTCTGTGTCTGTCCAACCACCCCCCGCCCCCCCGGTCAACGCCACTCTATCCCCATGCAGCTCTCTGAGATTTGTTTGATAAAATCCCAAAGGCACATTGAACATACCTTCGTGTTCTAGTGAGGCGATAATTAAACCCACACTCTGTAATATCCAAATCTCTCTTTGAGAAAGGCTTCATGAGGTTTGTATACAGCGCAAAGGCCTCATCTCCTACAAGTACATGTGGGAAAGGCTGTCCACCATCACTAATGGGACAGGGGATGGGGAGATTTAATTCCCCTGCATACAATCAATGACCAATACTGCTAATAAAAAAAAAATACAAGGCAGCCACAGATGTTATCTAAATTTTTATTGTGGAAAACACAATTATATATATATAAGAGTATGTTCAAGTAGTAAATATAGTATGTTGTTCACAACTTTACAACTATTTTATCTAACAGTTTTTACCTGTTTATAGAAAAAACTTTACTGCAGATATCAATGTGATAATACATTGTAATAAAAAAAAACATGTTTTGGACATAATCTATACGTCTACATTCTTGGTTTGTAACATATTAAAATCATGTTTGCCGGATATCAGCACTGGTGTGAAACAGTCCCTGCCAGGTAAAGTGTTGTCTCTGTACCTCCTTGGTTGGAAACAGTTCTGTTGAAGACTTGTGGTACAGACACAAACTAGGCACAGTGGGGGTGGGGTGGTGGTGATCAGCACTGGTGTGAAACAGTCCCTGCCAGGTAAAGTGTTGTCTCTGTACCTCCTTGGTTGGAAACAGTTCTGTTGAAGACTTGTGGTACAGACACAAACTAGGCTCAGTGATCAGCACTGGTGTGAAACAGTCCATGTCTATTTTTTTTTTTTAAATCTTGCTGTACTGAAATGGTATTGAACCTTCGCGAGACACAAAGTAGTTAGCAAATCTGCCACGTACATCTCCGGCTTCATTGCTGCCTCTACAAGAAACACTCTGAGTGTCTGTGAAAGGATGATCTGGGACCTCATCTGAGTTAATGCCTTCTTTCATGCGTACATAATTATGGAGAACGCATGCGGCCTTCACTACATTATCCACATTATCAGGTGTCATGATTAGTGTAGAGTGGAACACCCTCCATTTGTTTGATAAAATCCCAAAGGCACATTCAACATACCTTCGTGCTCTAGTGAGGCGATAATTGAAGACACGTTTTCTAATATCCAAATCTCTCTTTGGGAAAGGCTTCATGAGGTTTGTATGCAGAGCAAAGGCCTCATCTCCTACAAGTACATGTGGGAAAGGCTGTCCACCATCAGCAATGGGACAGGGGGTGGGGAGATTTAATTCCCCTGCATACAATTTCTGACCAATACTGCAGGAACGGAATATGTGAGAGTCTGCAGTACTCCCATAGGACCCCACATCCACTGCAATGAACTTGTACTGTGCATCAACCACAGCCATAAGCACAATTGAGAAATACTTCTTGTAGTTAAAATATTTAGAACCGGATCCTGTCGGTAGCTGGATACGTATGTGCTTTCCGTCGACGGCACCGACACAATTTGGAAAATTTGCTTTAGCTTTGAAGCCTCGGGCTGCCTCTTTCCAGGTATCCTCAGTTGGTTCTGGCATATAAAGTGGTTGGAGTACCTCCCAAATCCGACGGCAAGTGTCATGCACTATCCCATGTATAGTTGATCTTCCCAACCTAAACTGATAATGCAATGAGGCAAAAGACTCTCCAGAAGCAAGAAACCTGAGGAGGAGGAGGAAAATAGTATTAAAATACACAAAAAATACGAGTTGGACACAAAAGTATAAAAAAACAAACACCATAAACCAAAAAAAACCTGACTCACCGTAAGGTCAGCAACAGTCTTTCGGCTGGACTGACCGGCATCCGCATGTTGGTGCGCTGTCTCCGAATAAGTGGCGACACCAACATCAGGAGTTCATCGAATGACGACACAGACATCCGAACATAACGGTGAAACTTCTCGGGGTGTCTTCTTAAGTCTTTATAAAGGGCCATAAAGACACCCTTAGTAGGCCTCTGAGCTGTTATGGGATGTACCCATGTACGATGACGCACAACCCTCTGAGGCGAAGACCGCTTCATCAGAAGCATCCTCAAAGAAAGAAGCTTCAGCTGCAGCAGACTAGCCTCACACTGATCCATATTGAAAGTCAAAAACGCAATTCCTGGGGACAACTACCAGAGCTCAAAGACAAAATGTCGATATCACTCAGGAGTACAGGAAGTACAAACCTATGACGAATTTCCACTTCCAGGTACAGTTGTTCTGCCCCTTTTTATGACTACTTCCTCTTTAACAGGCGTCTAACTATCAAACGCTACCAAACGCTGTTGAACGCGTACGCTCACTGGAACGCTGACAACCGCAGGCAAATAGTTTTGTTCAAACGACATGACGATTTGTGTCGTTCGGCGTTCAGCGGTTGAACGCTTATAGACGCGGACGCCGCGCAGACGTTCGTGTGAACCGGCCCTAAATAGGTGGCTTTTTAGTATTGATTTAAACGCTTCCAGCATTGGAGCTGTCGTGATTGGGTGTGGCAAGGCATTATAAAGGGTAGAGGCAGCATGACAGAAGCTTGAACTCCAAAGGTTTTGTTGTAATCTGGAGGTGGTGAAGTTAGTAGAGTGAGCAAAGGATTGGTGTTATGTAGCAGTGGCAGGATTGGCTCGTTGACAGCCTTACGGCAATATCCATTATTTGTTGCAGGTGTTTCTGGTCTTTTATTTGGAAGGCCTACTTAGAGGGCATTGCAATAGTCCAGCTGTAGTTTGTTGAAGGTGTTTCACAACAACTGAAATCTGATTCCTGAATTTTAATTCCCCATCAATAAGTACACCCAAACTGCACACAATGTTGAAGCTAGTAAGGTCTGAGTTCCCTACCCTCCCTGGTTCTGAGTCTGCAGCTGCTTTGCTGGTAGGCACTGACCTCTGATGACAAGAACCTCAGACTTGTCAGCATTTTGTTTAAGCCAGTTGTCCTTCATCCCCTCCTGAAACTCGGCTAACCAAAATACATTACTAGTAGCATCTGCCAAATGTGATGCTGAACAGAGGTATACATCAAATGCAAGTATGAATACCACCATTGAAGCTTTTTGTCTTGCATTCTGCTGTCAGTCACCTGGTGACAGGAAATGCTGGTGTTTCAACGCTTGTGTGAAATAGGCCTTAGTAGAACATTGTGCATATGTGTATGTATTTTATAAACTGGAGTACCTCTTTACTTAATCTCAGATCTCCTCCAAAGGTACACCATAACCTGCTCTCTGCTCCTCCAACAGTCTATGGATATCTACACCTTGCATTTCTTGCTCACTCGCAATGCTCCAGGACTTTTCCAAAGCAGCCCTTACACTGTGGAACCCACTCCCCTATCTCTCCTGACCTTCAACTGAGTCAAGCAAGCCTTAAAGACCCATCTGTTCACCATTGCTTACCTGCCATCTCCATACCTTCAACCCCCTCCCTTTGACATACATGCCCTACCTCTTCGATTATAAGGCTATTTGGCAGGTCACTTCTCCCTGTGTGCCCTCCTCCGCCACAATATGAACCAAGTGACTTGCCTGCTATATTTACAGTATTCCTACGTTGCAATCTTGTGCACATTTGTTAAATCGCTATTTTGTGTACCATTGCGTTGTTACGTCTCCCCTATTTTACATGCATTGCAATGTAATATTTTGGTGCTTTATACATTTTATCAATTTTACCAATACTTATGCTGGGTACTGTACGGCTACTTTCATTAGGGGATTCATCACTAAACTTAGGTAAAGTTCTAATGCACAAGTAGTACATGGCAATTTTACCAAAATAAACCCCAGATGGAAATAGCACAACTTGCAATTATCTAGGTAACCATAAATACAAAATTTTACTGTGCTTCACATATAGTGCCAGAGTTTCAATTATGGTCAGCGCTCTCTCAATTTTGGTGGAGCTCCAGATCATCTTATCCACTAGTCAATATACCCCTGCAGTAGCGCTCAGTTCCACAATCCCCAGAGCCTGATATCTTCAATCCGCTATTTCAGTTGTGGATAACGCCTCAAAAAAAAGTTAAACAATATAATGGTGCAGATGGTTTTAAACCATGTTTTATCACCCCAAGTGCCAGATTATGCCAATTGGATATCAAGGGGTTTCCATCATCCTGTGGTCTCCAACTTCCCTCCCGAAGTTTGGTCCCCTGCTTACTGCTGAATTAGTATTTAGACAGCACTTCCTGTTACCTTCCACCTTCCCTCTAGTAAATTCATATAAAACTAAGCATAGTGTAAAACCGTTTTAATTCTAAATCCTTAAAAGTAATTGCACTTATATTTCAAAAGCATGACATAGCATATAATCACCAACTTCCTGGTCCACAGGCCAAGCCCTTCTTTCCGTTTCCGTACTCAGCGCTCTATGCTCCTGGCTCTGCCCTAACGGTTTTGTCATAGACATGACACATCAGCCCCTGAGGCTGTACATACAGTGCATGGTTACCTCGTCGTCACTTTAGGGTCACTATAATTTCCCAGCAGCTGTTGGAAGCATTTTCCTATGTTGTATATGCTGAAGAAAGGGAGACATACTGTGAGAGAACGCGGAAAAGCCGCCGCGTGTGCTGCTGAGGAGGTGGCGGATTCCACGTCCAATGCGGCGGTTTGCACGCGGAAGCGTGCGTCTGGTAACAGGGCAGAACGCGGAAAAGCCGCCGCATGTAACAGTAAGGCGTCTGGTTCCGCGTCCAGCATGGCGGTTTGCACGCGGCAGCATGTATCTGGTGTGGCTGAGTCTGTTCACACTGTGCACACAGGCTTAGGAATACGCGCGCGCGCGCACTGAGAGGCAGAACTCTTATACTGGGCAAGGAGAGATCAGCTGATCACGCCGATCAGCTGACTCCAGAGCAGGTTACTATTGGTTGATCAATTAGGGGTGGTGCCGGAGATCACTACTATATATATATATATATATATATATATATATATCTATATATATATCTATATATATATATATATATATATATATATATATATATATATATTACTGCTGGCCAGTCTCAAGTCTGCCGTTGCGAACACTACGTGGAAGCGCTCAGACCTTAGTCAGATCCAACAGTGTGTTTGAACCAGGTGGACCTGGGAATTCACACTGAGCCAGATTACTTGTACTGTGATTCTGTTTATGCTTAGACTAGTTCCAGGGTGTAGAGACCACGGACCTCACACCCAGACTAGGGAACTTGTGTTATCTATCTGTTATACTTCAGACTAGTTCCAGGGTGTAGAGACCACGGACCTCACATCCAGACTAGGGAACTTGTGTTATCTATCTGTTATACTTCAGACTAGTTCCAGGGTGTAGAGACCAAGGACCTCACACCCAGACTAGGCATTGTTGATATCTGTTATGACTTACTGCTTTCCTGACTATCCCTTTGATCTCTGATTCGGTACCTCGCATATCTGATATTCTGTTGCCAGACCCTGCTTGCCTTGGATACCGAATCAGCCTTCTGTCTTTGTACTTTATCTGTCCGTGTGTTGCCGACCAGGCGTGCCCGACCTCGAGAGCTATCTCTCCTCTTAAGAGATAGTCTCCAGATCAGATAGTGACATCCACCTTCAGGTGTCACTCACTCTCTGGTCCTTCCTATCTCCAGCCTGACTCCACCCCTTGGATAGTCTCAGGCTGCTGGAAGGTTCCTGTGCTCTCAAGAGCAGTATTCCTTTACTTCCTATGATCACCTTCTCAGCAGGTGCATTACTCAAAGTACTACTGTTACACCAAACACTCACATACCTATAGGTGTCCAGAGGTTAGCTATATATCTTTATTATCGGTGATTCTGCAGATCATCAATAATCAGGTATATATCTGCATTCTTGGTGATACTGCAGATCACCAATAATCAGATTCTCTCTGCGTGCTGACACCAATCGTTACAGAACAGCAGACCAAACCCAAATGGACGCACTCCGCAGCCGTCTCGATGCACTCACCACTACGGTGGAAAATTACACCCGAGTGCTGGACAGTCACCAGACTCAAATCAACGCTTTGTCTGGGACTGTACAAGTTTATCAGACGGCTGTGGATACCGTGCGATCTCCTCCTAGCACCGACATCCGCATGTCTGTACCTGAAAAGTTTTCTGGTCACAGATCTGACTTCCGGAATTTTAGAAACCGAGTGTTATACTTTGAGTCAAGGCCTAATTCATCAGGAACCGTAGCACAGAGAGTAACCTTTATTAAGACTATTGTCAGGGGATTCCCAGACTTGGGCATATAGTCTTCCCACGGGGAATAAGGCCCTGACCTCGGTGGAGGAATTTTTTAAAGCAATGGCTATAATTTACGATGACCCGGACATTGCCTCTACCGCTGAGCGGAAGCTCAAGTTGTTACGGCACGCCAAAGGACTGGTAGAAAACTATGCTGCGGAGTTTAGAAAGTGTGCAGTGTCAGCTAGATGGGACTCATTCACCCTTTTAGACTTTTTCTTATCAGGGTTGTCAGACGCAGTTTCTGATCTAATGTTGGGTCATCCTGAGCCCAAATCCATCGATGAGGCCATTTCATCGGCCATCAGAATTGATCGTCGTCTACGATACCAAAGACAGACCCGGGATAGGAACAATGTGAGATACTTGCCCTACGCAGCATCTCCTTCTGTTCCATCTCCTCCTGCTTCACCTCCGCCGAAACCAATGCAGATTGGTCGGTCGAGATTGTCTCAGGTGGAACGGAGACGCAGAGAAACAGAGCAGCTCTGTCTATACTGTGCAGAGGGGGGTCATAAAGTGCAGAATTGTCCCAAGAAGTCGGGAAACGCTGCCGCCTAGGTGTAGTCGGAGGTAATACCCTAGGCGCGCAGTCATTACCTCTAGATGATAAAAGTTTTCTTCTCCCTTGTACTATATCCTGGCAGGATAAGACAGAGACTACTGAGGCCTTCATAGATTCTGGCTCAGCAGCTAATTTTATGGATTATGAATTTGCTAAGAAATTGGGGATTCCGATCTCCCCACTAAAACAACAGATTCGAGTCACTGCAGTGGATGATTCCCCCCTGCAGAGTAACCACCCTCTCTCCCAGACCCCGGACTTGGAGGTCACAATAGGGGTGTTGCATAAAGAAAGTTTACCACTTTTTGAGTTACGAATGGCAACCTCCACGATCATTCTTGGCATGCCATGGTTACAAATTCACTCGCCTCAGATCAATTGGGCTACGGGTCAGCTAACAAGCTGGTCTGCCCATTGCTATCATCATTGTCTAGCGAAAGTAACCTTTGGCAAAACCAAGATTCACATGGAGGGATTGCCAGATCAGTATTCAGAATTTGCGGACATGTTTTGTCCCAAGTCAGCAGATAAACTTCCTCCACACCGTCCTTTTGATTGCCCCATTGATCTCAGGTCTGGTTGTATGCCCCCTAGAGGTCATCTCTATAATTTATCTGGGCCGGAGAAATTGGCCATGCAGGAATACATCCGAGAGAACTTAGCTAAAGGTTTTATCCGCCCTTCTCGGTCCCCGGCAGGGGCAGGGTTCTTTTTTGTGAAAAAGGATGGAGGCCTCCGTCCATGCATTGATTATCGGGACTTAAATAAAATTACAGTAAAAAATCGCTATCCTTTGCCTTTAATAGACGATTTATTTACTCAAGTCACCAATGCTAAGATTTTCTCGACACTGGATTTAAGGGGTGCTTACAACCTTGTGCGGATCGGGGACGGTGATGAATGGAAGACGGCCTTTAAAGAGAATCTGTACTCTAATATTCTTACACTAAAAAGCATACCATTCTATTCCTTATTTTCTTCTGGGCCCCTCTGTGCTGTTTCTGCCACTCTCTGCTGCAATCCTGGCTTGTAATTGCCAGTTTTAGGCAGTGTTTACAAACAAACTAACCAGCTTGTAATAGGCTCATATAAGCAGAGTGTGCGAGTCATACAGAGTGTGCAGGGGGCCTGCAGAGGGTGTGTATCCCTTCTAACCAATCACAAGCAGCCCTGCACATTCCACACATTCAAGCATTAGCCCGACAGACACGACAGAGGAAAGGAGATACGATTAATTACAGAGACAGTGCAATTAGGAAAGGCTGCAGTAAGCCAGAGCACATTAGAACAGGCATAGGAACGTATAGGATAGAAGAACTAAGGCTGAAAAATTTGTTACATAGTATCTTTAACACGCCCGACGGGCACTATGAGTACCTGGTGATGCCCTTCGGGTTGTGTAATGCCCCGGCCGTCTTTCAAGAGCTGATTAACCACTTAAGCCCTGAGTGTATTTTTACCTTATGGACCAGAGCAATTTTCACATTTCAGCGCTCCTCCCAATCATTTGCCAATAACATTACCACTACTTATCACAACAAAATGATCTGTATCTTGTTTTTTCTGCCACTAATTGGGCTTTCTTTGGGTGGTACCTTTTGCTAAGAATTATTTTTTTCTAATGCATTTTAATGGGAATATTAAGAAAAAAAAATTAAAAAAAATCATTATTTCTCAGTTTTCAACCATTACAGTTTTAAAATAATACATGCTTCCATAATTAAAACCCACGTATTTTATTTGCCCATTTGTCCTGGTTATTACACCATTTAAATTATCTTGCTATCACAATGTATGGCGCCAATATTTTATTTGGAAATAAAGGTGCAGGTTTTCATTTTTGCGTCTGTCACTATTTACAAGCGCATAATTTAAAAAAATAACAGTAATATACCCTCCTGACATACATGTAAAAAAAGTTCAGTCCCTAAGGTAAGTATTGATGTCGTTTTGTTTTTTTAACTTTATTTTATACTTTTTTCTACATGCAAAAGTTTTATTTGGGCATTTATGGGAGAGAGTGGGAGGTAAGGGGTTAATTTTTAAATTATGCACAGTTCTCTTTATTAAAGTAAATGATTGTAGGTGTAATTTTACTTTTTGGCCACAAGATGTCCTCAGTTATTAGCTTCCTGCGCATGCTTTTAGTACACAAACAGGAACTAATGCATGTAAAATGACCGCAGGCATCTAATTGATGTGCGATCATGGACACGGGGAACTAGAAAAATGAATGGGAACTGCATTCCCATTCATTGATCTCTGGGCTAACATGTAGCAGTAAGAATTAGTGCGTGAGCACGTGAGAGCACACACAGCGGCGATTGTAGCAGAGTTACGAATATCTACTCCCCTGAGGCTTAGATGAAGTTTTTTAGGGGAGTAGATATACTGTACTGTAAACATTAAGTGGTTAATGAAGTCTTTAGAGAAGTATTGGGCAGATTTGTCTTAGTATATTTAGACGACATACTAATCTTCTCGTCCAACCTCTCTGAGCACAGAAAGCATGTTTAGTTTGTGTTACGGAAGTTGAGACAAAATATGCTGTACGCTAAACTGGAGAAATGCATTTTCGAAGTGACCTCTGGTGCCTTTCTGGGGTACATAATTTCAACCTCTGGCCTCTCTATGGACCCTGGAAAAGTTTCAGCTGTTTTGGAGTGGCCCCAACCTGTGGGACTGAAGGCTCTCCAGAGGTTCCTGGGGTTCGCCAACTACTATAGGAGGTTCATAAATGGGTACTCAACGGTGATCTCACCTCTCACCAGTCTCACAAAGAAAGGGGCAGATACTCATCACTGGTCCCCTGAGGTCCATGCTGCTTTCTCCACTCTGAAGAAATTGTTCTGTACTGCACCCATTTTGAGACATGTCGAGACCACCTTCCCCTTTATTGTGGAGGTAGATGCCTCAGAGGTAGGGGTACGGGCTGTGCTGTCTCAGCGTTCTGGGTTGCAGGGAAAATTACACCCCTGTGCCTATTTTTCGCGTAGGTTTTCACCCGCAGAGAAGAACTACGATATAGGCAATAGGGAACTTCTAGCCATTAAGTTGGCCTTCGAGGAATGGCGACATTGGCTAGAGGGTGCAGAACATACCATTACTGTCTATAGTGACCACAAGAATTTGGAGTACATTGAGGGCGCTAAGAGACTTAGCCCCCAACAGGCCCGGTGGTCATTATTTTTCTCGAGATTCAGATTTGTAATCACGTATACCCCTGGTAGTAAGAACATCAAAGCTGATGCCTTGTCCAGATGTTTTGAGCCTGAGACAGCACAGCCCTCAGACCCAGAAAACATTCTTCCTCAGAAAGTGGTTCTGGCCGCCACTGAGACCTGGAGGGACTGGACAGAAATGTTGGGTCCGTTCCAACAGGATGTACCAGAGGGGAAGCCTGAAGGGGTCATGTTTGTACCATTGCCTTTTCGTCTACAAATATTGCAGTTGTTCCATTCCCAAAAGAATGCTGGGCATCCCGGGGCCACCAGAACTGTGTTTTGTACTGTATTATATTGTATGTTTTATTCCACACATAGCCCTGTACATGCCAAAACCAATTCCGGGTTTGACCCAGTCGTGCTTGGCGAAATAAATGATTCTGATTCTGAACTCAGGACCTCGTTGCAAGATGTGCCTGGTGGCCATCATTGGCAACTGACTGCAAAGAGTATGTAAGAGAATGTGCAGTGTGTGCTAGGAGCAAACCCTACCGTCAGGCACTTGTTGGGACATTGCAACCATTGCCAGTCCCGAGTGAGCCATGGACCCATCTGTCCATGGATTTTGTGGGCGAACTCCCCAGGTCTGAGGGCATGACGGTCATTTGGGTGGTAGTCGATCGATTCAGCAAGATGGCCCATTTTGTCCCCCTGAAAGGACTCCCCTCAGCCCAGGAGTTGGCCGATCTCTTCATCCAACATATTTTCCGGCTGCATGGTATTCCCGGAAAATATAGTGTCAGATCAAGGAGTCCAATTTGTTTCTAAGTTTTGGAGGGCATTCTGCCATCAGTTAGACATGGAGCTATCTTTCTCATCAGGCTACCACCCACAAACCAATGGCCAGACCGAGAGAACCAATCAGTCTCTGGAACAGTTTCTGAGGTGTTATGTGGCAGATGTTCAAACCGACTGGGTCAAATTCCTGCCATTTGCAGAATTTGCACACAACAATTTAAAAAGCTCCCCCTCAGGTTTTTCCCCATTCCAGGTGGTGACAGGAAGGTCACCTAAGTTCACCCCATTACCAGTGGCTGCCACTCCGTTTCCAGCCCTGGAGGATTGGCAGAATTCCTTAAAGCAGATTTGGGGAATGGTAGAAAGAAATTTGAGGAGGGCTTTTCAGAGTCAGAAGAAACAGGCTGATAAGAGACGTTCCATAGAGTGGGAATTCCTTCCAGGAGACTTGGTCTGGGTGTCCATACGACATTTGGCTCTGAAGCAACTGTCTCCCAAGTTAGGTCCCAGATTTGTGGGTCCGTTTCCAGTGACCAGGAAAATTAATGATGTCACTTATGCCATTGATCTCCCTACCAGCATGCGAGGTGTGAGATCGTTCCATGTGTCCTTGCTCAAGCCGGCAGTGCACATGGATTCCGCTCCCCCCCGTGTTGATTGATGACCAACCTGAGTATGAAATTGAGAAGATTCTAGACTCCTGGCTTGTGCAGAACTCCATGCAGTATTTAGTGCACTGGAAGGGGTATGGCATTGAGGAGAGAACTTGGGTGCCAGAATGTCGCATGCACGCAGAGGAGTTGAAAAGGGAGTTCCATAACTTGCATCCTGAAAAGCCGGGCAGGAGATGTCCGGAGTCCACTCCTCTAGGAGGTACTGTGAGAGAACGCGGAAAAGCCGCATGTAACAACAGTAAGGCGGCTGGTTCCGCGTCCAGCACGGCAGTTTGCACGCGGCAGCATGTGTCTGGTGTGGCTGAGTCTGTTAGTGCACACAGGCTTAGGAATACGCGCGCGCTGAGAGGCAGAACTCTTATACTGGGCAAGGAGAGATCAGCTGATCATGCCGATCAGCTGACTCCAGAGCAGGTTACTATTGGTTGATCAATTAGGGGTGGTGCCGGAGAGCACTACTCCATATATAGCTACTGCTGGCCAGTCTCAAGTTGTCTGCCGTTGCGAACACTACGTGGAAGCACTCAGACCTTTAGTCAGATCCAACAGTGTGTTTGAACCAGGTGGACCTGGGAATTCACACTGAGCCAGATTACTTGTACTGTTATTCTGTTTATGCTTAGACTAGTTCCAGGGTGTAGAGACCACGGACCTCACACCCAGACTAGGGAACTTGTGTTATCCATCTGTTATACTTCAGACTAGTTCCAGGGTGTAGAGACCACGGACCTCACACCCAGACTAGGGAACTTGTGTTATCCATCTGTTATACTTCAGACTAGTTCCAGGGTGTAGAGACCAAGGACCTCACACCCAGACTAGGCATTGTTGATATCTGATATGACTTACTGCTTTCCTGACTATCCCTTTGATCTCTGATTCGGTACCTCGCATATCTGATATTCCGTTGCCAGACCCTGCTTGCCTTGGATACCGAATCAGCCTTCTGTCTTTGTACTTTATCTGTCCGTGTGTTGCCGACCAGGCGTGCCCGACCTCGAGAGCTATCTCTCCTCTTAAGAGATAGTCTCCAGATCAGATAGTGACATCCACCTTCAGGTGTCACTCACTCTCTGGTCCTTCCTATCTCCAGCCTGACTCCACCCCTTGGATAGTCTCAGGCTGCTGGAAGGTTCCTGTGCCCTCAAGAGCAGTATTCCTTTACTGCCTATGATCACTTGCTCAGCAGGTGCATTACTCAAAGTACTACTGTTACACCAAACACTCACATACCTATAGGTGTCCAGAGGTTAGCTATACATCTGTATTATCGGTGATTCTGCAGATCATCAATAATCAGGTATATATCTGCATTCTTGGTGATACTGCAGATCACCAATAATCAGATTCTCTCTGCGTGCTGACACCAATCGTTACACATACCTATCGATTTCTTTAGAGGAGTCTTGAGGATTGGATAGGATTCATTGCCAAAGTTCCAATATGCACCTTTCAATTTTTTTCAGTAATTTCATGACTCCCTATTCAATATATAATATACACATACACACAAAATATGGTATCACCAATTTATTAAATCCATTTTTTGTTAAATAATATTTTCATTTAAAATAGACTAATTTTGTGTTTCAAAACATTAACCAAAATCATATTTGGCGCTTATAAATGCAAAATGTAATTTTCCTGACTTATTTATTTATTTATTGTATTTATAAAGCGCCAACATATTACGCAGCGCTTAATATAAGATTGCATTTAGAATACAAAGATATGAATGTACATTTATGCATGCTGTAATAATAAAAAAATATGGATACACAAAACTGTACATAGGTCATTTACATTAAAACTTCCTATTATTCTAAGAT
Source organism: Hyperolius riggenbachi (assembly GCF_040937935.1). NCBI lineage: Eukaryota > Metazoa > Chordata > Amphibia > Anura > Hyperoliidae > Hyperolius > Hyperolius riggenbachi. The sequence goes on along the minus strand of NC_090646.1, from coordinate 525,898,255 downwards.
TATGGCCCTGAAAATACAGACCACAGCCCTGCATCTGTGATCTACCCTGCAGTCGTTCGATCTACTGGTACATTGCAGTGGACGCAATGGGCAGCCCTGGTATAGCAACAATGTACGTATGCCCATACTAGTGATGTGTATACAAATCTAGTGTGTACTATATATTAAGAAAGGGGGATTGGTTGCTTTTTTTGTTGTGGTTGCTGTATTTATACCTGTATTAATATTGATTAATTTTTATACTTTCTCAAGGGGCTGCTGTAATAGCTCCCATGTAACAGCACAACCTCTTTACAGAGTTTGGATCAGACTCCTGGTATTTCTCATGAGTGAAGCAGAACCGGAGCACAGAGTTCCTGAACTCCTTCACACAGTTGCAGCTGCATCACTAACATGAATCAAAAAGTGAGAAGGAGAATATTTTCAAGTTGCATGGCTGCAAACCACACATGAATGAACAGGAGGGTTCACGCTCCTTCATCTCCACCTGGTCTGTCCACCACCTGCAAGCATGCAATTCAGCCCTCTGTCTGAAAGAGGCTTAGTACGGTAGTTAAGCTGCCATAAACGTGTTTAATCCCTTTGAATACTATGAGGAGGTGTTTCTCAGCACTAGCTGCTAAAGGACAACTGAAGCAAGAGGGATATGGAGGCTGCCATTTTTATTCCCTTTTAACCAATATCAGTTGCCTGGCTGTCCTGCTGATCCTCTGCCTCTAATGCTTTTAGCGAAAGACCCTGAACAAGCGCATGCTGCAGATCTGGTTTTTTTTGACATTTAAGTCAGATTTGACAAGATTAGCTGCATGCTTGTTTCTGGTGCTATTCAGACACTACTTCAGCCAAATAAACCAGCAGGACTGCCAGGCAACTGGTATTGTTTAACAGGAAATAAGTGTGGCAGCCTCCATATTCTTCTCACTTCAGTTCTTTAATTAGTAGTGCAACCATGCCTAGGTTCCATCATATATGGCAGTTAACGAGTTAATTGTTGACTGCAATAAAAATCTTTGCAGACAAAGTTGGAACCTCAATTGTCACGTGCTTCTTGAAAAAATCTCTAAGGAGATAATGTTGTTCTGGACTTAATGACATTTCAAAAGTTTCCGTCATTAGTTTTAGCTGTTCAATGAGCACACATGTTGGAGGGCCCTAAATCTGCCTGTTCTAAAGGACTGATTAATTTGCTTTCTAGCACACCAGCCTCTCTCTTTTCTCTTCCGTTTTTTTTCTGCCAAGTCCTGCGCAGTTGATTAATGACAGGGACAGATTTTCAGGTTCATCCTCCCTGCGTTCTCCCACGTCTGCTTGTCACTGTTTATAATGCAATCTTTCCTCGAAAATGATAATGTTCTGCAATAGTAACTTGGCAATGCCTTTGGCATTCTTGGGTCATCAGACAGATGGGAGTAGATGGACGTGTCATCTTCAAGAATGTCCACCTGCAATCCATCATGCCATCACTGGTGTATGAGCACATAACACGTTGTCCTCCCATTAAAATCAGATTACCATAATGTTGCGAATACCATGTGTTTGCTATTTTTGCATATTTGTAATTACTGCAAATGGTTTGTTTGCGGTGGATGAATAGAAAAATATCCTTTTAATGACTTTGTGCTGAAGAGGAAAATGTCATTACTTTTTGGCAGCATTTAAGGGGACACCCATAAGCAGTTCACTTACAGCATAACAACAAAAATCTCTAGTTACATTTTCTCACAGCTTTTTTTTTTTTAAACAAGTGTAAATATATTTAATTACAATGTTATATACCGTATATTTTTTGGGGTACTTGTTAGTTTTTGTTTTGGCTTTGGAGAGAGTGGTGTAAATGGCTAAAACCTGCATTACTTTTCATCTGCTGTCTGTGCCCCCAATGGGGAGATTCCTCATGGCTAGAGTTGGGCCGAACGGTTCGCCTGCCATGCGAACTTCCGTGGTTCGCGTTCGCGTCCCGCAGGCGAACCTTTGCGTAAGTTCGGTTCGCCCCATAATGCACATGGAGGGTCAACTTTGACCCTCTACATCACAGTCAGCAGGCCCAGTGTAGCCAATTAGGCTACACTAGCCCCTGGAGCCCCACCCCCCCTTATATAAGGCAGGCAGCGGCGGCCATTACGGTCACTCGTGTGCTGCCTGCGTTAGTGAGAGTAGGGCGAGCTGCTGCAGACTGTCTCTCAGGGAAAGATTAGTTAGGCTTAACTTGTTCCTGTCTGGCTGCATACCTGTTCTGTGAACCCACCACTGCATACCTGTGCTGTGAACCCACCACTGCATACCTGTGCTGTGAACCCACCACTGCATACCTGTGCTGTGAACCCACCACTGCATACCTGTGCTGTGAACCCACCACTGCATACCTGTGCTGTGAACCCACCACTGCATACCTGTGCTGTGAACCCACCACTGCATACCTGTGCTGTGAACCCACCACTGCATACCTGTTCAGTGAACCTGCCACTGCATACCTGTTCTGTTCAGTGGACCCGCAACTGTATACCTGTTCAGTGAACCCGCCACTGCATACCTGTTCTGTTCAGTGGACCCGCCACTGTATACCTGTTCAGTGAACCTGCCACTGCATACCTGTTGTGTTCAGTGAACCTGCCACTGCATACCTGTTCTGTGAACCCGCCACTGTATACCTGTTCTGTTTAGTGAACCCGCCACTGCATACCTGTTCTGTTCAGTGGACCCGCCACTGTATACCTGTTCAGTGAACCTGCCACTGCATACCTGTTGTGTTCAGTGAACCTGCCACTGCATACCTGTTCTGTGAACCCGCCACTGTATACCTGTTCTGTTTAGTGAACCCGCCACTGTATACCTGTTCTGTTTAGTGAACCCGCCACTGCATACCTGTTCTGTTCAGTGGACCCGTCACTGTATACCTGTTCAGTGAACCCGCCACTGCATACCTGTTGTGTTCAGTGAACCTGCCACTGCATACCTGTTCTGTGAACCCGCCACTGTATACCTGTTCTGTTTAGTGAACCCGCCACTGTATACCTGTTCTGTTTAGTGAACCCGCCACTGCATACCTGTTCTGTTCAGTGGACCCGCCACTGTATACCTGTTCAGTGAACCCGCCACTGCATACCTGTTGTGTTCAGTGAACCTGCCACTGCATACCTGTTCTGTGAACCCGCCACTGTATACCTGTTCTGTTTAGTGAACCCGCCACTGTATACCTGTTCTGTTTAGTGAACCCGCCACTGCATACCTGTTCTGTTCAGTGGACCCGCCACTGTATACCTGTTCAGTGAACCCGCCACTGCATACCTGTTGTGTTCAGTGAACCTGCCACTGCATACCTGTTCTGTGAACCCGCCACTGTATACCTGTTCTGTTTAGTGAACCCGCCACTGTATACCTGTTCTGTTTAGTGAACCCGCCACTGCATACCTGTTCTGTTCAGTGGACCCGCCACTGTATACCTGTTCAGTGAACCCGCCACTGCATACCTGTTGTGTTCAGTGAACCTGCCACTGCATACCTGTTCTGTGAACCCGCCACTGTATACCTGTTCTGTTTAGTGAACCCGCCACTGTATACCTGTTCTGTTTAGTGAACCCGCCACTGCATACCTGTTCTGTTCAGTGGACCCGCCACTGTATACCTGTTCAGTAAACCCGCCACTGCATACCTGTTGTGTTCAGTGAACCCACCGCATCAGTGCGCATACCTGTGCAGTTAAGTGAACCCACCTACCTACGTGAGTGCACGCAGTGTGATATACCACTCCGTGCATACCCGATATGGACAAAACAGGTAGAGGAAGAGGTAGTGCCAGAGCCAGAGGAAGGCCACCCGGCAGGTCTGCGCGAGGTCGTGTAAATGTAATTTCGTGTGGACCTGGCCCACAGTACAGTGTTTGGAAGAAGGCACGTCCCATCACCTCCCAAGATTGTCAGGACGTGGTTGAGTATTTAGCGACACAGAACACCTCATCTTGCTCAGCCACCAGCGCTACTACTAGCACCACTTCCGCTGCATTTGACACTTCGCAAGAATTATTTAGTGGTGAAATCACTGATGCACAGCCATTGTTGTTACAGCCAGATGAATTTTCACCAGCTCATATGTCTGAGTTACGTGGCAACACTATGGATGTAACGTGTCAGGAGGATGAAGGACCTACTGATGGTGCAAGTTTGGATTTGTCTGAGGCAAGCGAAGCTGGGCAGGATGACTACGATGATGACGGTAATAGGGATCCTATGTATGTTCCCAATAGAGGAGATGAAGAGGGGGACAGTTCAGAGGGGGAGTCAGAGAGTAGTAGGAGGAGAGAAGTTGCTGAAAGAAGCTGGGGCAGCTCTTCGTCAGAAACAGCTGGTGGCAGAGTCCGGCACCATGTATCGCCACCTATGTACAGCCAGCCAACTTGCCCTTCAGCATCAGCTGCTGAGGTCCCCATAGTGCCCACATCCCAGGGTGGCTCAGCGGTGTGGACATTTTTTAATGTGTGTGCCTCAGATCGGACCAAAGCCATCTGTTCGCTCTGCCAACAAAAATTGAGCCGTGGAAAGGCCAACACTCACGTAGGGACAAGTGCCTTACGAAGGCACCTGGAGAAAAGGCACAAACAGCAATGGGATGGCCACCTGAGCAAAAGCAGCATCAGCACACAAAAGCAAAGCCACCCTCCTTCTCCTCTTCCTCCTCCATCAGGTGCATTATCTGCTTCTGCCGCTTTCTCCCTTCCACCTTCACAGGCACCCTCCTCCACTCTGCCTCTGCCCTTGAGCTCTTCCTGCTCCTCTGCCCACAGCAGCAGTCAGGTGTCCGTGAAGGAAATGTTTGAGCGGAAGAAGCCAATTTCGGCCAGTCACCCCCTTGCCCGGCGTCTGACAGCTGGCGTGGCGGAACTGTTAGCTCGGCAGCTGTTACCATACCGGCTGGTGGACTCTGAGGCCTTCCGTAAATTTGTGGCCATCGGAACACCGCAGTGGAAGATGCCAGGCCGCACTTATTTTTCGAGAAAGGCCATACCTCAACTGCACCGTGAAGTTGAGAGGCAAGTGGTGTCATCTCTTGCGAAGAGCGTTGGGTCAAGGGTACACCTGACCACGGATGCCTGGTCTGCCAAGCACGGGCAGGGCCGCTACATTACCTACACAGCCCATTGGGTGAACCTGGTGGTGAACGATGGCAAGCAGGGCGCAGCGGACCAAATTGTGACACCTCCACGGCTTGCAGGCAGGCCTCCTGCCACCTCCTCTCCTCCTGCTACATGCTCTTCGCTGTCCTCCTCCTCCTTGGCTGAGTGGCAGTTCTCCTCTCCAGCTACACAGCCCCAGCTCCGCAGGGCCTATGCTGCATGCCAGGTACGACGCTGTCACGCCATCTTAGACATGTCTTGTCTCAAAGCGGAGAGTCACACTGGAGCAGCTCTCCTGGCTGCTCTTAAGAAACAGGTGGATGAGTGGCTGACCCCGCACCACCTGGAGATAGGCAACGTGGTGTGCGACAACGGCAGCAATCTGCTTGCCGCTTTGCATATGGGGAAGCTGACACACATACCCTGCATGGCACATGTCATGAATCTAGTGGTTCAAAGATTTGTGGCAAAGTACCCTGGCTTAGCAAATGTCCTGAAGCAGGCCAGGAAGTTCTGTGGGCATTTGAGGCGGTCTTACACAGCCATGGCACGCTTTGCGGAAATTCAGCGCAAAAACAACATGCCGGTGAGACGCCTCATTTGCGATAGCCCGACTCGCTGGAACTCGACCCTGCTCATGTTCTCCCGCCTGCTAGAACAGAAGAAAGCCGTGACCCACTACCTCTACAACTACAGTAGAATGAAACAGTCTGGGAAGATGGGGATGTTCTGGCCCGACAACTGGACACTGATGGAAAATGCATGCAGGCTCATGCGGCCGTTTGAGGAGGTGACCAACCTGGTGAGCCGCAGTGAGGGCACCATCAGCGACTTAATTCCCTACGCTTACTTCTTGGAGCGTGCTGTGCGTAGAGTGGCGGATGAAGCTGTGAATGAGCGTGACCAGGAACCGTTACGGCAGGAACAGGCATGGGACCAATTTTCATCAGACCCAGCTGTTTCCTCAACACCTGCGGCAGCACAGAGGGGGGAGGAGGAGGAAGAAGAGAAGTCGTGTGCAGAAGACGAGTCAGACTCAGAGGATGATGAGCAAGGTGTTTCTTTGGGGGAGGAGGAGGAGGAGGAGGAGGGGACAGCGGCAGGAGAACAACCTCAGCAGGCATCGCAAGGGGCTTGTGCTGCTCAACCTTCCCGTGGTATTGTTCGCGGCTGGGGAGAGGAGGTTGACTTACCTGACGTCACTGAGGAAGAGCAAGAGGAGATGGAGGGTACTGGATCCGACTTTGTGCAGATGTCATCTTTTATGCTGTCCTGCCTGTTGAGGGACTCCCGTATAAAAAACCTCAAGGGGAATGAGCTGTACTGGGTGGCCACACTACTAGACCCTCGGTACAGGCACAAAGTGGCGGACCTGTTACCAACTCACCGGAAGGTGGAAAGGATGCAGCACATGCAGAACCAGCTGTCAACTATGCTTTACAATGCCTTTAAGGGTGATGTGACGGCACAACGCCAGCAAGGTACCACTGCCACTAATCCTCCTCCCGTGTCCACGCAGTCAAAGACAGGACGCTCCAGCGATCTCATGGTGATGTTGGACATGCGGACGTTCTTTAGTCCAACGCCTCGCCGTAGCCCTTCCGGATCCACCCTCCACCAACGCCTGGAACGGCAGGTAGCCGACTACCTGGCCTTAAGTGTGGATGTAGACACTGCTGTGAACAGCGATGAGGAACCCTTGAACTACTGGGTGCGCAGGCTTGACCTGTGGCCAGAGCTGTCCCAATTTGCCATCCAACTTCTCTCCTGCCCTGCCGCAAGCATCCTGTCAGAAAGGACCTTCAGCGCAGCTGGAGGCATTGTCACAGAGAAGAGAAGTCGCCTAAGTCACAAAAGTGTTAAGTACCTCACCTTTATCAAAATGAATGAGGCATGGATCCCGGAGGGCTGCTGCCCGCCCCAAGACTAAGTCAGTCCCCGCACACACAGCATCTCTGCCTGCACGCCGTGTGACTGGCTGCCTGGCCTGCCCCAAGAAGACTAAGTCGCTCCCAGTCCCTCCACACAGCATGTCTGCCTGCAGGCCGCTTGACTACCTTCTCCGCCACCACCAACAGGGTCCGGGACTCCAGGCGGATTGCTGAATTTTTTAGGCCGCTGCTAGCAGCGGCCGCTGTAATAATTTTTCTGGTGCGTGTACATGACTGCCTAATTTTTCTGGCTGCACTGCGGGCAGCTGCAACAACAAAAGAAAAGGCATGTACATGCGCCCATTCCCCTTCGTGATCATTACCTTGCCGTGGTGAAGGGGCTTGCGTATCACAATGAAGCAATGACCGGCGCCTAGATGAGTGTCTCGGGGGGCACACCCACGATAATAAGGTCGTTGCCTCATTGTGGTCAGACCAAATTTGATCAGCTGGACAGTCACTGTTCTGTCATTCAGCTACATCAGCCAGGCGACCATATGGGCTGTAAAGCCACCAAAACCTGCACTCTCGCCATGGTGCGCACCAGTCCAGCACGGCCGTCACTACACAAACAGCTGTTTGCGCTGCGTTACACGGTGAGTTTGGTGTGTCAGTGTGAAGCAGTACCTTAATTACACTACCTGATTGATGTATACACATGCAAGATGTTTGAAAGCACTTTAGGCCTGTCATTTAGCATTCAATGTGATTTCTGCCCTTAAAACGCTGCTTTGCGTCAAATCCAGATTTTTCCTGGGGACTTTTGGCGTGTATCCCACTCCGCCATGCCCCCCTCCAGGTGTTAGACCCCTTGAAACATCTTTTCCATCACTTTTGTGGCCAGCATAATTATTTTTTTTTTCAAAGTTCGCATCCCCATTGAAGTCTATTGCGGTTCGCGAACTTTAACGCGAACCGAACCTTCCGCGGAAGTTCGCGAACCAGGTTCGCGAACCTAAAATCGGAGGTTCGGCCCAACTCTACTCATGGCTTCCTTTCCAATAAACTTGCCAGGAGATTAGAGTAAAACTGTCAAAAGGAAGGGGGACATCTACATCTGACTCTTGTCTGATTGGAAGATTTATCCCTAACACATGTTCATGTTTTTGGAATTCACATTTGTCCTACTTCCAACTGTCCCAAGGTCCAAAAATTAGAGGTAATCTCTCTAATATGAACACAAATGCAAATAAAAAATTAAGCTACACAAACCTTCCCAAATATGCAAAAGATCATGACTCTGGAAAACTTCGACAGCAGAAACGGAAAAGAAAAAGTCCAAGAGCACCACAACATTATTATACTTGAACTGCTTTTGGACGCGGATGCAAACGAGAGAAATGGGCGTGTGAGACTTGGGCGCAGGATACAGCCGGTATATGGCTGATCCTGCTGTTGCACAAGTCCCGGCCATGTTAAATACTATTCCCCCTCCAGGCCGCCATGGATGGTGGGGAATGAAATAATTCGGCTTCCAGCAATTGCTACCTGTGCGCCCAAGTCTCCTGCGCTGGATTCACTGTGTTCGGCCAGCATAGTTGAAATCTACACCCTGTTTATGTCCGCCTAAGCCTGCCAGGATGTAGATTTCAACTTCTACTGTTCCCGTCCTTCGTACTGCTCTCTCGTTGCTGCAGCCCCCACGGTGACAGCAGAGCTCCATATCTGATCTTGTAATAACGGTGAGTCAGTCACAGTAATCACTGTATACAAAGGGAAAGGACGGCTCTGGCCCGACGTCCAGCCCTGAAGTGGTTAATAAATATCCATGTTGCACTGATAAAGGTGCATGCAGAATGTTTACCTGCTCATTAACTATGTGATTACTATATCTTGGACAGGACACATAACTTTTATACTGCGCTTTTCTCCTGGCGGACTTAAAGTGACCCTCCAGACTAAAAATCTACTCAGCAGCACTGAAGAGGCTTGGTGTTTCTTTAACAGTTTCACAGCATCAGAACTTTGTTTTTCTTACACAAGCCTCATTTTTAGCTGCACAAAAGCTAAGCTCCACCCCATCAAAGCAATCTGCCTGGGCATTTTTCCCCTGATGCTGTGCAAAGCATGATGGGATTTCTGATGATGTTGTTCTCGTTCTACTGTTTTGGTGCAATTTTTTTTTTTGAGATTTGAAGCCTAGCGCGTGCAGCTGGGAGGGGTGATCAGGACACAGGACAGTTGGAACTGTGTCTCATGCTCCCTGTCATCTCCTTTCAACCAAAAAGATGGCTGCCCCATGAAAAAGATATCAGAGTAAACAGAGGAGCCAAAAGGATATAACATTTTTAAAACCAATAAGTGGCATAGGTGGACTCTTACCCACTCCAAAGGACACAACAAAAGGAACATGTTAACCATTTCAGCCCGCGGGGATTTTTCACCTTATGCATCGGAGCAATTTTCACCTCTCATTAATTCGCTAATAACTTTATCACTACTTATCACAATTTATTGATCTATATCTTGTTTTTTCCGCCACTAATTGGGCTTTCTGTGGGTGGTACATTTTGCTGAGAGCCACTTTACTGTAAATGCATTTTAACAGGATTAATAAGAAAAAATGGAAAAAATTAATTACTTCTCAGTTTTCGGCCATTATAGAATTAAAATAATCTATGCTACCATAATTAAAACCTATGTATTTTATTTGCCCGTATGTCTCGGTTATTATACCATTTAAATATTGTCCCTATCACAATGTATGGCGCCAATATTTTAGTATATATATATATATATATATATATATATATATATATATATATATATATATATATATATATATATATATATAGTTTCCGTTTTGCGTCCATCACTATTTACAAGCTTATAATTTAAAACATTTGTAGTATACCCCCTTCAAATGCATATTTAAAAAGACCCTTAGGTAACTATTTATGTCTTTTTTTTTTTTTTTCTTCATTGTAAGTTTTTTTTTTTCATTAAAAATTTTATATGGGGAATATTTTGGTGTGGGACATAAACAGTTATTTTTTAATGTTGTTAGATGTGTACATTTTAATGTAGAAAATGTGTTGATGTAGTTTTACTATTTGGCCACAAGATTTCCACCTTCATTTTTGTTTTTCCTCCTTGTACTTTTCACTATGCGGAAGTACAAGGGGGATGCGTACATTTTTCCGGGCAGAAGAGCCGAAGCCTCACGGATGAGCGCTTCGGTTTTTCTGCGGGGGACAGGGATCGGTGATCGGGAAACATGTTCCCTTTCACTGATCCCAGGGCTACCAGGGGACACGGGGGCGTGCCCGTGATCGTGCGCGGGAGCGGGAGAGCGCAGCTGAGCAGCCGCCCGGACGTGAGCTTCACGTCTGGGTGGCTGAAATGGTTAAAGTATAAAGAGTAAGAGTACACCTCTACCACTTCCATGCTTTAAAAATGTTATATCCTTTTGGCACCTCTGTTTACTCTGATACTGTACCAATCACCCTTGGTGAAAGGCAGAAATTCTCTAGCGACTTAAAAATCCTGAATGGGGACAGGCTTGTTCTCCCCACGTGCCTTTACAGTGGTTGCCTAAGGGGTAACCCTGGTTTGTGAGTATTCTTTCCCTCATCACCATTACATACTACGCCATACTGGGCTCTCAGTGGGAAGCAGTAGATTTGGGCGCATGAGACAAGTGGACAAAAAGGGCGCCCCATTCACTTTCATTATAAATATCGTTTAATGGGCGCTGAACAGGGGAAAAAAAGGCGCCGGAGATTTTTAAGGATTTATAACGGCGCCCGGAGATTTTTAAGGATTTATAACTATGTTTGTGATGATTTAAGTTTACAAAATGAGCCTGTGACGAATAACGTTTATGAAGATACTAAATCACTATTTCTAAAACATTTCTAAAACATTATTATCCACCCAAAAAAATAATTTACATTTTTTTCTTTACATTTTTTATTTATTAATGTCTGTAAAACATTATTATCCATAGGGGGTTTTAGGTTTAGGCACCAACAGGGGGTCTTAGGTTTAGGCACCAACTGGGGGGCCTTAGGTTTAGGCACCAACAGGGGAGTCTTAGGTTTAGGCACCAACAGGGGGGTCTTAGGTTTAGGCATTAACTGGGGGGTCTTAGGTTTAGGCACCAAGTGGGTGGTCTTAGGTTTAGGCACCAACAGGGGGGTCTTAGGTTTAGGCACCAACTGGGGGGTCTTAGGTTTAGGCACCAACAGGGGAGTCTTAGGTTTAGGCACCAACAGGGGGGTCTTAGGTTTAGGCACCAACTGGGGGGTCTTAGGTTTAGGCACCAACTGGGTGGTCTTAGGTTTAGGCACCAACAGGGGGGTCTTAGGTTTAGGCACCAACTGGGGGGTCTTAGGTTTAGGCACCAACAGGGGGGTCTTAGGTTTAGGCACCAACAGGGGGGTCTTAGGTTTAGGCACCAACTGGGGGGTCTTAGGTTTAGGCACCAACAGGGGGGTCTTAGGTTTAGGCACCAACAGGGGGTCTAGGGGTTAGGGATAGGTACAGGGAGGGTTTTTAATAAACGTAAATATAAGTTTCACTTTACAAATAGGGAAGATTAACGTTTTAAGAATTGCCGATCTCATACACATTATTTAGTGATTTATAAATTCTTAAAACACTATTTATAAACGAAATTCTACACAATATTTCTATAAACGATATTTTACATTTATCGTTTATACCACGCGCCCTTTTTTCCCGACGCCCTTTTCGTACGTACGCCTCTCAGTGTCCCTACTTTTGTCCCATGAAAAAGATGCCCCATGAAATCACAAAGATTTGCCTGTTCTTTTAAAACCGGGTGGGTAAGAGATTATATTACCTATCTATTTTAATTAACATAACTAATGTGACTGAATGACAGTATGTTTGTTTAGGCTGAAGTTCCCCCTTAAAGCGTTTCAAAACTGCAGCCGCTTAGTGCACACTCTGTGATGACCACTGACCAGAACTATTAGGGAGCCTTGATCATAGGCTCCTTATTAATGGCTTTTGTGTAATGGTTTTATGTAACGACTTGAGCCGGGATTCAAACCCTCAACTGCCACATCAGAGGCAACACCCATAACCAGTACGCTATCCAGCTGGTAAATGGCAAATAGGCATATTACACCTTAGCAAGTTGGGTTGAAGGCAGCTAAATAATCCAGAGAATATATGTGATGTACAATATTTATTTAAGGCCACAACATCACGTTCATAGCAGTGCATTGTGGGAGCTGCATAATGGCCGCTCTGTAACGTAAGTCGCTGCACTGCAGTCCACCACCTATGTGACATTCACAGTTTAGTAGTTGTGTTGCGGTACAACGGAGTGTGGCATGGTAAACTTTAATGTTTACATTAAAGCATACTTTTTATTGACTGTATGCTTCACTGTATGCGACGTAACGTGTGTGTAATGTGCAGCACCGCATTCCTGATCCGTTGTGTTCCAGCTGTTACAGACAATGCATCAGTCACTGTGAATGTAGCTTAAACATCAATGGGATGAATTCACTAATCACAGGTTAACGTTATGTTGTTCGTAAAGTACATTCATAATGAATTACATAAATAGCAATATGAATTTTACACGCAACATATACACATTCCTTGTATTATGGCCATTGCGAGTTTGTATGTTTGCCCCATGTCTGCATGGGTTTCCTCCCCGTCTCAAAAAATAGAGATAAGTTAATTTGTGCCCCCTAAATTGGCACTAGAGTAGGATACATGCACGACACAATATAGACTTATGATTATGGTAGGGATTAGATTGTAAGCCCCTCTGAGGTATATATAAAGGGAACCTTAACTGAGAGGGCTATGGATGTTTCCTTTTAAACAATACTAGTTGCCTGGCAGTCCTGCCGATCTTTTTGGCTGCAGTAGTGGCTGAATCACACACCTGAAACATGCATGCAGCTAATCCAGTCTGACTTCAGTCAGAGCACCTGATCTGCATGCTTGTTCAGGGGCTGTGGCTTAAAGTACTAGAGACACAGAATCAATAGGAGAGTCAGGCAACTGGTATTATTTTAAAACCATATCCTTCTCAGTTTAGGTTCCCTTTAAGAGACAAGACAATATACTCTACAGCGCTGCAGAAGATGTAGGTGGTATATCCCATAAATACTACATACCTGTAATGCTACTTGCTTACTTATGGACTTATACAAGCAACATATGCATCCCAGTATAACATGCATTACACTAAACTACATACACTACATAGTTTGTACAATGTGCAGTAAACTTTTGTTTAGTGAATACATTGCAATGTATTTGAACCAAGGTATTTGCATGTGAAGTCCCAAACAATGCAAAGCAAACATGCTGCTCACAGAATTTGCGGACAGTTACATCTAGTAACAGAAGTGTCAGTGTGTTAGAATTATCAGTGAGTCCATGTTTCTCACACGTGTCCTGATTGCTGGTGATAATAAAAGGGTAGTAAGAGAATTGGTGGACAGACCTGTACTTCTGGATTGTTAGACCGTGTTGCAACCTAGGCAAGCCACGGCTAAGCACCCTGGTGCAGTTTTTCTCTCTTATTCTGCACTTAAAGTTTAACACCTTTTTTGTGGAACAAGAAAATCAATTTCTTTCAGGAAAAATATATGCTTTGCAAAGATTTTACCATACATACTACATTTTATAAATGGCTCTGTGTTATGCTGTATAATACAACCTTTTAAACTGGCTTAATAAAGCTGGGTTATATCTGGTGCAACCACTCTAATACAGTAAAGGGTAAATTGGAAATAATTGGTATAAGGAAATGCATTTAAAAAGTGAGAAATTCCTTTATTTTGAATCTGATACAAATCTCAATCAGGTAATGTGCAGAGGCATGCAATAAAACCAATTACCATTCATACAACCATGCAAAGATCTGGGCTGATGTACTTTGCTAACTCATATACAAGTTGCAGATTCTCAATTAGTATACTAGCCGCTGCACCACTCAACAGCCGCACTCGCACTTTCTGGGTACTAGATGGTGCTCAGAAATAAGGAGACAGAAAGAAGAGAGAGGGCCCATTAAATATTGCAATGATTTCTGTGTGAATTTGTAACACCTTACTGAATGCAAATATGCAATCCATTTCTTGAACTTATGGGCATGGAGAAATCAGCCTTGCGATGCTGAATCGCAAAATCACAAACCGCTAGTGATTTTTTAAATCGCTACGGTTTGCACATTAACATGGGAATCGCGGTAGGCAATTTCCACTACCGCGATTCTTTTTTGGCAAACGCGATCGCGCCGCGGAGCGATCTTTGCCGCGATTTTACTATGCAGTACATTGCATAGCAAAATCGTGAGCGCAATCGCTGGAGGTTTCCTGCACTTTTGCGATTCAGCAATCGCTAGCGTTCAACGTCAACGCTAGCGACTGCTAGTGGAAAAGGGCCCTAACAGGCATTCTGACAATCTGTCCCTTCCTGAAAAGGGGCTGGCATTTCCCTTCTTGCTGGGAAAGCATCAGCTCCCATGTCACCCCCTCCCATCAGGATGAACCCTTCAAGCGACCTGACCCCACAGATCTCTGGGTTCTTGTTTTTCATCTTTTTCAAATTCTCTCTAACAACACGCCAGCAGCACACTGGCCAAAAAACAATACTTTGGGTTAATCAGCACAAAGACGTTACTGCATATTGGATACAGCCAAACATAGTATTTTGAACTTTTCAGACAATTCTTCATCATTCTGTCAACTGCTAGATATATTTGTTTGGCAGTGCACTTTTTTGTGTATATATTATATGATAAAGCGAACGAGTTTTGCCCTTGTTACCTGATTATTCTGATCCATGCTAGAACTCTTCATGCTGAAGAGACACACTACAGCATTGTCTTACCTTTATAAATTGATGATCACTAGTTAGGTTGCAAATCTTACTTTTCGGAATAGCTAGTCGAGGTCTGTCCACCTTTCCAATCTGGAGAGTGGTGGCAGCAAATTATTAGATTTCCAGCGCAAAATGGATAACTTTTTGTACCAATTGTACATACTATCGTGATTGTATCATGTGTGGGCACACCATCATATCTTAAAGAGGAACTCCAGTGAAAATAATGTAATAAAAAAGTGCTTCAGTTTTACAAAAATTATGTATAAATGATTTAGTCTGTGTTTGCTCATTGTAAAATCTTCCCTCTCCACGATTTACATTCTGACATTTATTACATGGTTACATTTTTACTGTGGGAAGGTTATGTAGCTGCTGCTAGCTGTTTTGGCAGTTGGAAACAGCTGTAAACATCTATTTCCCACAATGTAACAAGGTTCACAGACAGAAAACTGCCAAGAGTACCGTGGTCCTCAGAGCTTCTTGTGGGAGGGGTTTCACCACAATATCAGTCATACAGCACCCCCTGATGGTCTGTTTGTGAAAAGCAATAGATTTCTCATGTAAAAGGGGGTATCAGCTACTGATTGGGATAAAGTTAAATTCTTAGTTGGAGTTTCTCTTTAAGGGCTCAGACAAACTATAAGTCCTTTTCTGAGTGCTTTTTGGCCTCCAGAGCTTCCTGAGAGTTTTTTTTTAAAACGCTCCCATTGACTTACATTAAAATTGTGGTAAAATCGTGATCGCAGTAAAATCGTGCGATTTTATAGCAATTGCGATTTTAGCACGATTTTACCACAAATTTAATGTAAGTCAATGTGATTGTTTTTTAAAAAGCTCTCAAAAAGCTCTGGAGGCCAAAAAGCGCTTATAGTGTGTCTGAGCCCTTAACCACCTAAGCGGTCTGGACGAGCTCAGCTCGTCCAACACCGCCGGAGGCTGCCGCTCAGGCCCTGCTGGGCCGATTTTCATCAAATAAAAAGCAGCACACGCAGCCGGCACTTTGCCAGCCGCGTGTGCTGCCTGATCGCCGCCGCTCTGCGGCGATCCGCCGCGAGCAGCGGCGAAAGAGGGTCCCCCCAGCCGCCTGAGCCCAGCGTAGCCGGAAAACAAAAAGTTCCGGCCAGCGCTAAGGGCTGGATCGGAGGCGGCTGACGTCAGGACGTCGGCTGACGTCGATGACGTCACTCCGCTCGTCGCTATGGTGACGATATAAGCAAAACAAGGAAGGCCGCTCATTGCGGCCTTCCTTGTTTTTTCTGGGCGCCGGAGGCGATCGGAAGAACGCCTCCGGAGCGCCCTCTCGTGGGCTTTCATGCAGCCAACTTTCAGTTGGCTGCATGAAATAGTTTTTTTTTTATTTAAAAAAAACCCTCCCGCAGCCACCCTGGCGATTTAATCAGAACGCCAGGGTGGTTAAAGGACTTACAAGGCCAGACATAAAAAAAAAAAAAAGATCAGTACCTATACGTTTTTTCTACCATAGAGGACGTCATCTGCGCCCTCCCTTTCATTCCGCCACCTGCAATTAGCTTAAGCTGGCCCCCCAGCGGGTCCCGACCCCACCGCATGGGTCGTGTTATCTTCCCCACTAAAGATGACTGCTGAGCTAAGCCGCGGCTGCGCAGTACACATAGACGCAAGTGCGCCTGCGCAGCTCTCAGCCCTCTTCCAGCTGCGTCTCTATGGCGGATCAATGGGGAACGAGGACGTGGCTGGAGGAGGGCTGAGAGCTGCGCAGGTGCACTTGCGTCTATGCGTATTGCGCAGCCGCGGCTCAGCTCGGCAGCCATCTGGAGTGGGGAAGATAACATGACCAGTACGGTGGGGTTGGGACCCGCGGGGGGTCCAGCTCAAGCTAATTGCAGGAGGAAAAATGAAAGAGAGGGCACAGATGACGTCCTCTATGGTAGAAAAAAACGTACAGGTACTTTTTTTTTTATGTCTGGCCTCGTAAGTCCTTTATTGTTTACTTTGCTCACAGTGCATTTGTCTTCAGAAGCCTCTAGTGGATGAAACTTGAATATTGCCGAACAAAATTTCATGTGGCTGCATAAGCACTGTTTAAATACCTGTATAAATACACTCACTACCAGTGTGTAAGAGAACTACAAAAATGAAAAACCTGTAGATAATACCGTATTGTTCGGACTATAAGACATACTTTTTCCCCCTCAAAGTGGGGGGAAAAAGTCAGTGCTATACACTTTGGACTGGTGCATGTTGTCCTCCCCAACTTCCAAGCATCGTGCTGCCATCAGACCCTCCCGGGCCACCCGCTGCTCCATTTGTTAGTCTGCACTAGTCTTAATACCTGCTGATGTACTCCTATGTGCTCCCAAAGCTTTAACGATCAGCCTCCAATCAATCCACCGCCTGCACGAAGGAGAGAGCTTCAGAAGACTGGGGACACAGCTGCAGGTCACAGGTGATGCACACACATTGTCTCCAGGACAAGTTATCAGCAGGATGGAGAAAGGTAGCAGTGCTGCAGGTAGCTTTTTCTGATGGGCAGCAACAGTGGCCTCGAACGGTGCTGTGAGACAGGAAATGGACTCCTGGATCACACGCACAGCTTCCTCCAATCAATAAGCATCAATACTTGTGGCTACTTGTAACTGGCTTCTGACAGTCCTGCGGGCAGGACAAGGTTCCTACTGGGGCCAATCACTGCATTTGCTCAGTACTGTCAGCTCCGGGAGCCCATAGGAGTGCATCAGCAGGTATTAAAGTGGACCTGAGCTCTTGCACAGGACAGAAGGAAAACAGATAGAAATGCACCCTGTATGTATTTAGAGAGTTTAGAGGGTTTAGCTCCATAAGATGCCCATGCACCATAGATGCACTAGGTTTAGTATATATTTTTTATCCTCTAAACCTGGTGTGTTGTGTGGTCTGGAACGTCTTATAGTCCAAAAAATAGGGTTCATATGGATTTTTGGGTACACAAAATCACATACTTTTTCCCATGTTTTTTGTCCTCTAAACTTAGGTCAACAGAATACCAAAAGCAGCTCTGTAAAATGTAAAGCTATAGGCTTGCTATACAACAGTGGTTCTGGATGTAAGCCTGGCTTCAGGGGCATACAGAGATAATTTGCATATTAAGTAGTGGTGCATTGTGGGTGCCACAGATGTTCACTTAAAACTAATTTATCGCAAATACCTTCTGTTTTAAGAAGGCAAACCACACTAAACTTAGGTGTGTATTAGGGCAAGGCGCATCTTATGCTCCAAAAATACGATAATTCCATACTCATAATATACATTGATCGTTCACACTGCTTCACACTACTTTGCTGTGACTTTCATCACCCTATTTGGAAAAAAAATGACCACTACCAATAGCAAGCAACATGCAAGAGCTAATTTCTGAGCCTTCATGAACACACACGCTTGCACATTTTTGAAAGGTTGCAAATTTAGATTTATGCAAGTTTTTTCAGTCTCAAGATTCAGCAACTATACATTTGAACATAGCCATATTACATCATTACATTTAATTTTTTCTCTACGTATTCTGTTGGTAGACTTCAATGAAATTTCAATGAAATGAAAACAATGAAAATTAAATTTCAATGAAATGAAAACAAAACTATCGATGCTCTCAAATAATGTATTCATTAGTTATTTTAAATTAAAACAATCAGCAAAGAAACAAATTAAACAAAATTAAATTTGATTTTTCATTAATTTTTGAATACACACTTGGATTAGATGTTTTTAGTTGTGAAATATAATTTGAGTTTTAAAAACTTAATTTTTTGGTTAATCAATGTAGAAAAAGTATTTTTTTTTTTAAATCAAAGTACAATTGTAAAATCAAAGTTAATCAATCAAATCAAAGTAACATTTGTTCCACCTTCAGCAGGGTACAAAGCTACACATTTACAATTATAACCAAGCCATCTGCATTGTTTATATTGCAATAACGGAACTTATTACTATTTGGAAATACTATCAGGTAAGCTTTTAGGTGTCTTTGCCTAATCCCTTAAAGTGGAGCCTTGTGCACATCTCACCCCAAACTAGAGCATCTTTTACATTTTCATCTGAGACAGGAACAAGTTGGTGCTCCTTCATCGCCCATGGCCAGGTAACAAATTAATAAAGAATTAAGCAAAAACTGATGTTAATAGAAAGAGAGGTCGACCTATGGCTATCTGTTTTTCATGTCCTACCCTGGACCCCAATAACTGAATCTTCTGGCTGTGGTTTCCTTAAAGTATGATTTCTCACTCCTGCTTTTTTTTTTTTTTTTTTTTAAATCCTTCTCCGTCTACTCCGTTATTTAAATAAAAAGCGTGAGAAGGTGGCAAAAGGTTACTAAGGAGATGATAATCTATGAATTGGCAAAATATATTTTTTCCTTTTTTACTTGACTACACATTTATTACAAAACCTTTCTATGCATAATTCTTCAAATGAGATTCTACTGTATATACCATGTTTCCCTGAAAGTAAGACCTACCCTTAAAGTAAGTCATAGCAAATATCGAGCATCATGCTCAAAATATAAGCCCTCCGCTAAAATAAGCCCTAGTGGCAGCGGCAGTCTAGTCCCTCCCCTTGCCCCGCTACTGCATTACCTCCTGCCGGCCCCCGCCTCCAGGGAGTCGCATCCCCGTGCTCATAGTCAGAACCCTGGCTGCATAATTCAAACCACAGATCAGCTGTGAACTGCGGTGTAGGCAGCTACAGTCTAGCTGACTTCACAGCTGATCTGTGGTTTGAATTATGCCACTGGGGGTCTGACTATGAGCACGGGGATGCCACTTTCTGGAGAAGGTGGCTGGCAGGAGGTAATACGGCAGCGGGGGAAGTGTTGAACTTATGCACAAGGGGGATCTGTCTATGCCGGGGTGGGGTGGGGGGGAGGGACTGGCTATAATTAAAGGGGGGATCTGGCCATTAAAAAGGGGGGTCTGGCTATACATTCGGGGGTCTGGTTATACACTAGGGGGATAGGGATCTGGCTATACATTAAGGTGTCTGGCCATGAACAAGGGGAGGGGGGAATCTGGCTGTACATAAGGGGGTGGGGGTCTGGCTATACACAAGTGGGGAATCTGGCTATACATTGGGGGGGGGGGGGCTTGGTCTGGCTATTCCTAAGGGAGGATCTGAGGATCTGGCTATATACAGGGGGGATCTGGCCATAGACTAGGGGGATCTGGCTATACACTAGGGGGATTTTGCTACCCCCACAAAATAGAAGACCTCCTCGAAAATAAGCTGTAGCACATCTTTTGAAGAAAAAATTTATATAAGATAGTGATAAGATTTATTTAATAGTCAGAGTTTTCTGCATAAACCAAGAAGGGTATTTTAGTATAAGGGTGTAACTTCCTACTGGATATATATACATTATGGTGACAAGGGGATTTGAGTAGACAGCTGATTCCCAAGGAACTAGCTGACATTAGAGACACTGACTAGTGATCTACTATGGTAATGCACTGTGTTTTGTATTTTTAGCTGTCACGTAAGCTCTAGCACTGGAATGTATAAAAGCTGTGTAACTTATTTTACGTGTTAGTAAACCTTCACTATTAGACACTCTATTGTCAATTGTGATCCTTTACTCCAGGCCTGAAAACATGTATTATATATGTACTGAAAGCAATTGGTTTTGAATGTATTGAGATAGACTCTTACATTTCTTGGTGTCATGAAGTGAGATAATAAGAAGGGAGATCTAAGTGGAAAGGCTGATTATGGGTAAGTAGAAAATCTTTTGTGACTGCTCACATCAGTGTCCCCACATAGCTCCCTGTGTCTTTAGTAACGAACCCTAAATTTAAGGTGTGCTGTGGGAGCACCCAGTGAGGACAATTTGCGAAGGTGTGCTGAATGGGCACCCTGCGGAAAATATATATTTTTATGTCTAGGAGTCTCTGGGAGACATATGTAGAAAATTGTAAAGGTGTGCTTAGGTAGCACCCAGTAATGGATATACATATATATATATATTGTGCCACGGGTCTCTGGGAGACATATGTAGGAAATGCTTTAAAGTACATATATGATATTTTGTTGAATCTTTTTCTTGCTTCTAAATTACTAATGCTTTTTTCTTTCCACTATTAACACTTTGCAATATGTGACTGTGCATATATGTGATTTCTTTTACTATTGCATTGATTGCATGTGTGCTCTCACCTTGGGTATTGGCAATTTGCAATAGAAGTTTATGTCCGTAAGCAATGTTTTTTTTTTCCCTTGAATTGACATTCTACTAAGATTTTATCTGTGTTGGAAAGCATTGAACGTAGTTTACTTGACAAACTGGTATGTTTTTTTTTTCTCTAAGAGGTTAACACTTTACGTTGTTTTTTTTTTTTTTTGTTTTTTCTGACCAGTTGTCATTTCTTTGCTTAGACCAAATTTTCTTTCTGCTTGTGTTTATTTTTAGACACGCTATTTACCAGCTGCCTAAGATGTCCTCTGCCTCTTAGAGTGACTATACTTTAAGATATATATATATATTTTTCTTCTTTCTTTGGTTTTTTGGTTTAATTGCTTTCACATAGGACTGAGATTTGAGTAGAATTCCACTCTTTGTGTATATATATTTTATCTGCACATAGCATTGAGTAAGTTTTGTTATCTAAGCATTTTTTTCTTTTACAGGATAAGTAAGTATATTTGTAAGTATATGTTTTATTGTTCATCATTTTACAAAGATTGTTTTGTATGTATATTAGGGAGCAAAGGTAAATGTTTATTTCATGAAATTTATTGATTGAACATAATGTCAACTTTTTGGTATTGGGTATCATATCTGCTTTCCCATTTAAAATTATATATTTTCAGTATGTCCACAATATTATTTTGGGCCTACTAGGTTGGATATGTAATTCCCATATCTCTGTAAAGGATATGAGAAAGCATATATATATTGTGATTTTAGTGTACTGACTATTGTAGTATCTGTATGCTGTATGTTGTATATTATGGTTGTTGTGGCCACTATGTTTGTCTGACTGTGGTTGTAGTTTGCAAGACAATGTTGTTCTAGCATAGGTGGCAATGTTACACCTATCAGTTTATGTATGTTGTCAGATGAATGAATAGACATATATCTGTTTCTGTTCATAGTTTCTTGGGGACTTTTCCCCTTACAATACTGTATTGTTTCCTCAGGACATGATAATGGGACACTAGAAATAAGCCCGGAATTGATAGATAGATCAAATATGAGTCGGTATTAGAATATCAGACACAGTATAAACAGTACATGTCATAAACTGGTAGTCTATGTCTCCCATTTGTAAGTCCTGACAGATATGTATACCTTTATTGTTAAACAGAAACACATATATACATTGATAATAGCCATACATTTTATTATTCCAATGGATGACTGGTGTTTATGGTTCCCAGCGTAGGACAGTAATGAGCAGGTTAAAAAAAAAATAATAAATAAAATAAAAATAAAAAAGTGACCCCTCTCTCATAGATAATTATTTTTTGAGATATACCCTGCTCTAATGATATCCTTTTGATTATTTCCAATGCAGTTTTATTTTATTTTACAACAATGGTGATTGGTTTACATTGCATCAACAATAATATAAATTACTTGCAATGTAGTTTAAAAAAAAATAAAAAAATAAAAATAAAATAAAAACATGTTGTTTTGATATTAAATTAGCAAACTGCATGGAGTCCACTGACTTTGCTTGGATGATGCCAGGCGCTATACGTGTATGTTTTATTTTTGTTTTGTTTTTTTTTCTCTCGGATCAGTTTTTTATTTTTTGTGCTGTGACTCCTGTCTGTAGCTTTATTGTGACATACTCAGCTGTCTCAGCTCTCTCCCTGAATCAGCAAGTTTTGGAATGGACATGCGGCCGCCAAGTAAGATTTTATTTCCTGTTCCTCCCATTCATTCTGATTCATGGAGTTTGTGTTGGGGACATTATGCTGACTATAAGCCAACCTCTTTGGCTCCTCTTTCTGTCCATGGATATGTCGGTCTATCTTTTGTGGAATTGTGATGTTGTTTGTTACACTTATTCCCTGATGTGCACTTGTAGTACACATCTCAAATGTCTGCTCTAAGTTCCCTTGATATTTTCTCTAGACTGTGTGATAAGGGACATTTTAAGGATTAGTTCGCAGTCTAGTGCCGGGGTACGAACTGGGTAATGGTGGACGTCGTTACCTTTTCTATTCTGTATACACAGTTGTGTTCCTAAACTGGTACATTGGTAGATTATTACAAGTTTAAGTAGAATAAAAGTTTGCTTTCTTAACACGGAAAGAGTTTGCGATAATTCAGGTTGGAGTGAGCTTGAGATGTCTCCCAGTGCATCACTGCTGAGTATATGCAAATTAACCATTGTACCCTTAGAAGCTAAACACATCTCCAGAACCGCTGGAATGCAATGATGTGCCAGTTTGTTAATTTGTACAGAGCCATAATAATCCAACATGCATACAGACTGTTTCAGATTGTTTTATCCTCATCGGTGCAATATCAGTGATATTTGGGAGCAGGATGACACTCATTGGCTCCACAATCAGTGCATGGCATGGATTAATTTGGCTCTATGCAGTAGGGCTTGTAACACCGAGAGGTATAGACTAACCAGCAAGCTCATGGTGACCCAGAACTCATTGGAGTGTGTGAGGGACTACAATGGTCCTAACAGCCCCCTTACTAAGATGTTAAGTAAAACAAAAGTTTAAGTAGCTCACGAGTCAAAGGAGCATGGGCACCTCTAGTTTAGTGGGACAATAAATCCTTTTCCTCCTGCTTTAAGGAAGGGTTAATTGGTATGCTATTTATAGACCCTGGGGAGCTGTAGACTACCTTCTGTTCCAGTCTGAGACATATTAACTCTTAGTTTGGAGCTAATGGCTACTTTCCGTTACAGAGGGTCTGGTAAATCAGTGTTTTTCAACATTTTATTGGTATGTGCCCCTTGACAAATAAATATTAAATCATGGTACTTAATTTGTTCTACTCAATTTTCAAACATTTACTATTGCTTTTAATTTAGCTGACATACTAGTTTGGTGTTGTCTAAATGCGATTTAATATTTTCTAAAACACTATTTTTGATGTTTTGTTCACTATATCAAGCCTCAGTTCCCCCTGGCACCATCAGCAGTACCTCATGTAAGAATCTAGGTGGTACATAATGTGTGTGCTGGGAGATACTTGTCATAGTGTTGTGTTTGGGTGCAGGTCGCTACTCCACACCACTAGTGCTGGTTTACCTATGTCATCAATGCTTGCGATAAAAAATAAATAAATAAATACAGTTTGCAGATCAGACAGTCTGTGCTGCAAGGACTGCTGGAATAGGAGTTTCTGATCAACCATCCTGATAATGTTTTTCTCGTACCATCAGTTGATCAATACCTTCTGTACAACAGTCATTAAGTCGGTCATTATCTAGTATTATAGTGTGGTGTGATTACAAAGCTGTATTTTGTTGGTTTTAAATAGATTAGGAATAGTTGGAATCTTCTCCAGGTTTTTATTGCTGTTTGTGTCTCTGCTGTGAAAAATTCCAAGCATTCCCATCTCCTTCTTACTATGCTAGATTGAAAGCCTTGGTAATTGAGGGTAGTTTAAAGCAAGGGGTCGGTCAAGTGACCTGACAGGGGTTCTCCACTCTTCCTACTGTTTTAAAAAAAAAAAAAAAAAAGGGGGATGGAGTGGTTAGTTATGTTTATTATTGTAAATTTTTATTATCAGTCTGAGCATATGTTTACCTTAACTAGAAACATGGAAGAAAGTCCAAAACTATTGACACAAAGATATTGAATGTTCCTAAGAAATGTCTTTGTGCCAATGAGTTTTAGGGGGATGCAAATATTTTTAATATAAACTAAATGCTGTCATTAAGCTAAAAACCATTGATTTGATTTCTTATTCCGTGAGACATACTGTAGGCAGAAAATGTATGTTGCAGTATAATTAGATAGGAGGTGAGAGGTTTTATGGAAATATCCTAAAATCCTGAAAGGTGTAAATGTGCAGGTTGCTTTTTATGAAATCTGTGTTGGGGAAGTGATAAGGACGTTATTAAGCAAGGCTAAATAATGATTTTAAAGATGGGGTTTTAAGTTTATGAAATAAGGAAGTTATAATAATAAAATACAAATTGCATATAAGCTGCATGAAAATGAAAATATGAAGATATAAATGAGTAAGATATTTGTTTAATCATATATGTTTAATGGGAAATATCTGGTTTCCTCAGCGCTGTTTCACATCAAAAACACTGGAAAATCACCATGTCATGGTCAGCTAATCTCTTGTGGTGTGAAACAGTCCTGAGAGTTAAATATTAAAATTATTGCCATTTAAAGACATCACACATAGCAGAATATGCTGATTAATTATGAGAGAAATAGATTCTATTCGTTTTAGTCTTAAATGTATTTATACTGACAGATATATTTAGAGAGTGTAGTATATATGTGGGTGTTCTAGAATATTTCTGTTTTAGTTATGAAAACAATAACACTTATTTTAGGTTACATGTACTTGTTTATATTGCAATAAGTGACGCACATTACTATATGAATAATTGGTAGAATTGAAGAACTACACATGTGGTATTTAAGTTTTGCAATAAGCACACACCCTCCAAGCTAAAAATTTTTGATGGACATTCTAGATCATTTTGAGAGTTTTTGTTCTACCTCTTTGGGTCATATAATTTTCTGAACTTTGAACTCTTGTCTTATATATCAATTACTCATTTGCCTGTACAAGTGTTGTTGATAGACTTGTCCACTTGAAGATTCATCTATGATGTCACCTGCTTTTCTGCAAGACTTGGAGATTGTTTGCTTTGATTCCATTTTGCTGGGATGCGGCAGCCTTAGCGGGATGATTCTTTGCTTTGAGGATGAGCCTACATGCCCTGGTCTGCTCCTGTGGTGGTAATGGCTGCATCCTTCCTTTCTCATGTGTCATGCTTTGGAAGAAACTCTGCCTCTAACAGCTGTGATGTGAGGTCTCTTTCCCAACTACCATCTGGGATGAGAAGTGAGTTCACCTTTCCCTGCTTTCTACAACCTGGCTGCAAGTTCTTCACCTGAAGCTTTTGTTGCAAGTTTGATTCCTTGTGGGTGCTCAGGCCACAATAATGCCTCCCACAGGACTTAGTGCAACCACGCAGGCTGCACGTCAGGCTCTTGACTCCCATTGTTATTTCAAGAGCTTGACAGAAGAATATTTGTGTTCATTATGAGGATGGATTGTTTCCATCACCTTCTGTCATCATCCAGATGGACAATACTCTTTCATCATACTATGAATATGAATAAACCGGATTACCGAATATCAGCGGACAAGAACCATTTTATTTTTGTTTTATTCTTTTTGTTTTATGAGCTTGGAGGAAAAGTGATGAACTGATATTTTGACATCACCTAAATCTAAAGAACATTGCTAGTTGGAGTATGTTGTTGTACTTAATGTATGTGTAGTGTATTAATCTAGTTTAAAATGTTTCCGATGCCTCACTTTAGACAATAATAATTTCTTGTAGATAAACACCTTTAGTTAGTTTTAGGTTTTATGAGTAACTTTTAGTATTGATTTATCCTTTCAGAATTAATGAGGAAATTGATAGGAAAAAAGGATCAACCTCTCAGTGACCATTTTTGTTTCTGTGGGCGCTCTGTTATTTTCAGGAACTGATTTTGTTACTGAGATGTATGAATATTATTATAATTGCATAAAATTGTATGTATTCTTATCACCCACTAGATAGTGATGAATAATATTATATTGGAATTACAGTCCTTCCTAGGTTTATGTTGTACCATGGTATATCTGTCACATAGTTTAGATAAAGATTGATGTTAGAATAGACTACTTTTTAGATTATCCCTATATGGGGATAATAAGGAGGGAATTGATAAGATTTATTTAATAGTCAGAGTTTTCTGCATAAACCAAGAAGGGTATTTTAGTATAAGGGTGTAACTTCCTACTGGATATATATACATTATGGTGACAAGGGGATTTGAGTAGACAGCTGATTTCCAAGGAACTAGCTGACATTAGAGACACTGACTAGTGATCTACTATGGTAATGCACTGTGTTTTGTATTTTTAGCTGTCACGTAAGCTCTAGCACTGGAATGTATAAAAGCTGTGTAACTTATTTTACGTGTTAGTAAACCTTCACTATTTAGACACTCGTTTGTCAGTTGTGATCCTTTACTCCGGGCCTGAAAACATGTATTATATATGTACTGAAAGCAATTGGTTTTGAATGTATTGAGATAGACTCTTACAGATAGTGTCTTATTTTCGGGGAAACACAGTATATTATTTTTTTCTTGTAAGAAAGCTGAAACATTGCCAATGATCCCCTCTAATATTTTCCCAAAAGAGAAAAGCATATATTGTAAAAACAGAATGTGGGATATACTCTGGCATCCCATTTTGGAGTCAACCAGAAGCAATGTTATTGTTGGTCAAAGGCCAACAACAGGCGGAGAGACTAAGGGAACTCAGTATATACAGTTTCTGCATTCCCATGTAAAGAATATATACTACTAAAGATCTTCAGCTTATAAACCAAACTTTATTAAAAAAAAAGTATTTCAAATGATATGTGTACTTTGTAAAATGGTATGTGAAATTACACGTTTTGCTCATAGTAAAATAATTGCTTTGTAGGTGACAATAAGGTACCACATTTGGTTAGCACATTTTAGAAAAGCCCAACATTCAAGGGTATTTCTAATTAACATCTCACAAGGCCGCTGTCAATACAGAGTTGAATAACTTGTGCAGCTACAACTTCTAATTACTGAGGACAATTAATAAGTGACAAAAAATAATTTTCTATAATTGCAGTTCTTTGTGACCTTTTTTTGTGTGATATATTTTAATTAAACATTACAAACTATTACTTTGTGTGTATTCTGATGTAATACTTTGTGTATTCTGATATACATATTAATCATCTAAATGAGTGTGCCTTGATAAGTAAAATATGATCTTATAAAACAGAAAACCCCACAAATCCTGATGTGGAATGACCCTACAAACTGCACTGCAAGTATGCTGGCTGCCCCATTACCTTGCCTACCCAATTGTCACCATCTGCTTTCGCCCCCCCCCCCCCCACCCCCCCACACACACACACACCTCTTCCATTCAATGGAGGGCCATGCTCATCATTCTGGAGCCATGCTGACATCATCACCTCTAAAGCAAATAGAGCTGGAAGGGCAGGCTGGTAGGGCCGGGCATCTAAGCCCATCTATCAAGCTCTCTATGTTCTTGAAGTGGTGAGATCAGCGCAGTTCAAGGGTGTGACAACTGCCTCTCAGCCGACTTACGCCTCTCGGCTCATGCATAGTGTGCCTATTGCTAAATGCAGCCTTGTTTATTGAACCTAACATCTTTGGACCTCATTTGGTAGGTACTAATAAGAACACACCAGGAGACACTCTGCCATTTTGAAGATGCTCTGATCAAGGCTTCAAGGCACCATCATTTGGTCCTTAGACATTTATGTTTGCCTTTTTCCTGTTCCTAATTAATTGTTTTCAAGGACTGTTTACTTGCTACCAAATATATTCTGCCCCTTGATAGGTGACATTATATCAATATAAACAATGACGCCTACTTTACCGGTCAGTGGTTTTAATGTTGTGACTAATCAATGTAAATATTACGGGCAAAGCAGAAGTTAGCCAACGTGGGAACTGGCTGGGCATTTCTGAAAATGGCCAATTTAGTTGTAACATCAATGGCCAAAGTCCAACATTGGCCGGCCAATGTGCAAAATGGCTTTCCTGCCACCTCACTATTTGCTTGGTGTTATGTCACTTTATTGGACACAACAGAATCTGGAGAGGTAGGAAGGTTAGTGGTAGGCACAGAAGAGGGGCAGGTTAATGTTTGGCACAGAAGAGGGGAGATTAATTTTTAAGCAGAGGAGAGGGAAGATTAGTGTTAGGCACTAGACAGGTGAAGGTTAGTGTTAGGCATAGGCTTGCAGGTCACACATTCGGAAGAAAACGCTTTTGTTGTCACCTCACCAGTCAAGGTAAGGTGCATTCTCTTACATCTGACCTTGGCGACATCTCTTTGCCACTTCCTACATTAGCCAGCTAATTTGAGAACTAGCCACACTTCTGGCTTTGGCCATACAAAAAAACACCAATTTGTTGGTCACAGGTCATACAACCAGTATGTTTGATTAAAAAGCGGATATTTCAGGATATCAGGAGGTTAAGGTGTTTACATTTTGATCATTATATTAGCTGTCATGATGAAAATGACTACAGATATTTTTGCCATTATAAAGTAGTTCTCACTCAATTAAGGCCAGTGCAAAGCAATGTGCTTGAATGAATTATTGATATCTCAGATAAAAATTGGTCTTTGATGAAAATGATAAAAAGAAGCTCTAGTTTGGGTGAGATATGCACAAGGCAAAGATGCCTAAAGGGCTTGTTCACACTATGAGCGTTTCCGATTTTTTTTAAGTGCTAGAGATTTTATAAATCACCCTAAAAGCGCTTGTGCAATGATTTCACATGTGCCCTTTTCAATTTTATTAAAATCTCAAATGCGCTACATGTACCATTTTCTGACTACTTTGCTCAATGGAAGGTATAGGGAAATCGCAAAGTGCTTGAAAAAGCAATTTTCTGAGCGCTTTTAAGAATAAATACATTGTATTTTTTTCTGGGTCAAAAAGTTCACTTACTGACTGACTTCAGGAAGTGAATATACTAATTGCTCAACAAAAGCGCTTACAAAAGCGCTTTTTAAAAAGCGATTTGAAAAGTGCTCTATAAATCGATAAGGCGATTTATAGTGTGAACAAAGCCTAAAGCCTACCTGATAGAATTTCTAAATAGTAATAAGTTCTGTTATTTCAATATAAAGAATGCAGATGCCGTGGTTATAAATGTAAATGTGATGTGTAGCCTTGTGACCTGCTGTAGATGGAAAAAATATAACTCTGATTAACTTTGATTTTACAATTCTACTTTGATTAGCAAAAAACATTACTTTTTCTCTATTGATTAACCAAAAAATTAAGCTTTGAAAACTCAAATTATATTTCAGAACTAAAAATATCTAATCCAAGTATTTAAATTAAAATTAGTTAAAAATCAAATTTAATTGTGTTTAATTTGTTTCTTTGCTGATTGTCTTACTTTAAAATAACTTATTAATACATTGGGCCTGATTCACAAAGCGGTGATAACTCAGTTATCACGCCTAAAAGACTTTAGGCGTGATAAGCTTTGCACCGCTGAGTTAGCACCGATTTGTGCTCTTTATCGCGCGCAAAGTTTTACGTGCCCAATCGCGTAATTCCGCGCGCAGCGCCCATAGGGTTTAATGGGCAGATCGCACGAACTGCACCGTGCGCCGGGCGATTGCGTGTGCAAAACTTTGCGCGCGGGAATTTCGCGCGAGTTTCATTTTATCACGCCTAAACTGAGTTTAGCCGTGATAAGGGGCTTTTCACAGGCGTGCAAACGCTTTGCACCGCTTTGTGAATCAGGCCCATTGAGTGCAAGACATGTAGAGCAATAATACAATGTAATAATGTAATATTGTTATGTTTAATTGTATAGTTGCTGAATCTTGAGATTGCAAAAACTTGCAAAAGTTTAAAGGGATCCTTAAGCCTGAAAAAAAAATCACTTTTACTCACCTGGGGCTTCTACCTGCCCCCTGCAGCCGTCCCGTGCCCTCGCAGTCACTCGTGGATCCTCCTGTCCCCAGCCGCCAGCTAGTCTTGTTTTCGGCTGACAGGCTCACTGCACCAGCACAGGCCTGGCCACGTGTTTCATCCTACGCGTTCCCGTCCGCAATAGCATCATGAGCAGAACGCTATTGCGGGAGGGAACGCAAAGAAGACTACGCGTGGCCAGGCCTGTTGGGCCTGCCAGCGAAACGAAAGTAGCTGGCGGCGGGGGACAGGAGGATCCGTGAGTGACTGCGAGGGCACGGGACGGCTGCAGGGGTCTGGTAGAAGCTCCAGGTGAGTAAAACTGATTTTTGTTTCCAGGCTTAAGTGCCTCTTTAAATTTGCAGCCGTTGAAAAAATGTATATTATGAGTATGGAATTATCATATTTTGGACCATAAGATGCTCCCGACCATAAGACACGCCTAGGGGAAAGAAATGTTACTAAACATGGGTGCGTCCATGGTGCAGTGATGTCTTGTGTAGCTTCTCCCCCAAGCTATCTATATCTAAGCTACGATGCCCAGCTACCAGGGGCGTAACAATAGACCCTGCAAGGGATGCCTCAGCAGGGGGGCCCAGAAGCCTCAGGGGGCTCCGTGGGGGAAAATGTTTAAGAGACTGACAAGCAACTAAGGGCATGGAGAGAAAACTACTCTCATACTATTGTTATGTTGACTGCATGTGTTCACTACACAGATTAGGAATCATACACACTTTGGAATTTGTACGCTATCCCTGCTCCCTAGGGTTCGTAAAAAATATCTGTCTCACACTGCAGCAGTTCTGATGACTTTACGTACAACATTACAAACAAAGGAGTCACAGTTGGAAAAAAAGTTGTAGACTGTCCCTCAGAAGAGATTCCTAGATTCTTAACACACACACACACACACCCTTATGGTGTATGATTACTGGACACAGTGGAATGGGAAAGATTGATGTCTGACTGTTGCTGCCTCATTGAGAGCTTGTTGTCTCACACGGAGTCCCAGATCCTGTAATTACAGTACCAATCAGTGACATTCTGAATGCTTTGCCAAAGTTACAGTGAATATATCTTATGTTCAGCATGTCATTGTTGTTCCTCCATATAGCATGTGCTCTCATGTAGTAAAATAATATGTAAAATAATATCAAAGCGCTATAGCTGATACAAAATTAAAAGTCCAAATGGAGTGCGCTACCACAAGGTCAGGCAGAACCTAAAAAGCTTGTACACAATCGTTTAAGCGCACATCCTAATTCATATAAAAGTCCACATAAAATCACTTAGGAGTTCTCATATGCAGTTCTCATATGCAATTTCTTGATCTCTTGTGCCACCATCACCATGGACACCCAACAGTAAACAGACTCACCAGATGTATTGGCCACTGCTAGACTGGCCAACCATGCACAAATCCAGGAGCCTCAGTACTTCAGGATCCTGGTGCCGCTTTGATGCTGTCCTTTTAGACCACCATCATTCTCCACATTGTCCATGCAAAGTACCTCAAAGAAATAGCCTGCATAGCGTAACTCCGTATAACACTTAAAACTTTAATTATAAAATTGCACTCACATGCTCCAAAAGGTATTGCACACATAGAGTTTTACGGGCTCTCCCCCGTTGCCTGGCAGGGCACAGCTTGTGTTGCGTCCTCCAGCTCCCCCTCCACTCAGCTTATGTATGTACTGGGAACAGAGCTGAGACAAGTCCTTGTCGGCTGCAAGGGGCTGGAGGAAGCCCCAGGTAAGTAGATCTGGGGGTAGCATAGATTGCCTGACATTTCCTTTAAGTCTAAAGTTGGCCATACATGGTACAATTTTTCATTTTTTTTCGATTAGATAATTTAGTTCGATTATTCCGTTAGATCGAATATAAAGATTTTTCCAGCATGTCCGATCTGATTTATCTCGGAAAAACGGGATAATCGTTCAAATTTCTTGATCGAAAAAAAAATATTTTCAACTTTCATTTGATTCGATCATTTAGATCGAATAAACGGGATAATCTAACGTTTTTATTGTACCATGTATGGCCACCATAAGTGTTTTTTCTCTGCATGGGGAAAACACATTGGTCCTCAGGTTTCCTGTGTAGAAAGCGAGGGGGGTGGGGGGGTCCCCTTCCAAAGTTTCGCAGGGTGGCTCAGTGATGTCTAGTTACGCCCCTGCCAGCTACACTAACTCCTGCCGCCACCTTAGCTACACTAACCTCTTCTGCCCTAACCCTCTACACTAACTAACTTCCTAGTTACCGTTACACTCTCACCGCGTGACCCCTGTCTTCGGGAGCCCAAGTGCTTTCAAAGACTTCCAAAGTCCAGCCAAAGCAGAAGAGAGCAGTCTACAACCGATCGGTCGTAGACTGCCAACAGGAGAGCCTGCGGGGGAACTCGGGGACCATGAGGAGAATGGGAAGGCTCAATAGGACTCAGACCCTTCCCTCTCCTGTCTGAACCAATAAAATGGCTCAGACAGCGGACCAATGGGGAGCCCGGCTGCAGATTCAAAGATGCTTTGCCCGGGCTCCAATGCGGACAGTAATTACAGTGTTAGATACACTGTAATTACGTGATGGATTTTGCGGCGAGAGGCGGAGGGTGATCGGCGGCGGTACGTATAATGACAGGGGAGCCTTTGCAGAGCTGCGCGGGGGCTTCTAAAGTGTGCGGCGACCCGACGTGGAGCTCTGGGGGTCTCCTTATTAAAGGAGACCCCCAGATGCTGCGGCGGAAGATGGCGGCAATGTTCAGCGGGCGAGTGCGCATGTGTGGGGAGTGAGGCCGTGGTGCTGATGGACAGCACCACAGCGTAAACCTCACTCTCCATCGCTCGGTAAAAGAGAGCATCGCTCAGGCTTTCGCCTGAGTAATGCTCCCTAACGATCGGCCAGGATATGGGCAATAGGATTTGCCGGTAATCCTCGCGTGATGGCAAGGTGATAAGTAGCTCGCATCTGCAAGCTACTTATCACCTTGAATAGGATATGGCCCCTAATCTCCATGCTTGGTCTATGGTTAAAGGTATTAGGGTCAAAGGATTAGCAGGACAGTCAGGCAACTGTTATTTAAAAGGGAATAAATATGTCAGCCTCCATACCCCTCTCACCTTAGGTGTCCTTTAAACTTCCTGAGTCACAGATGCAGAACAAGTATAAAGGACAGGTGTTACAAGGAACATGTGCCGTGAGAGTGAGGATTCATAGTAATGTAACTCTGTCGGAAGCATGCTGTGAAAGTCCAAATCTCCAAAGCTACCAACATACAAACTTCCTATTTGCAATTTTGTTGGCTCCAAAATGTGGCAACCAATGTATACAACTAAACAAAATGACCTTAACCACTTAGGGCTCTTTCATCAGACAACGCGAACAGGAGCCGTTCTCCTGCACGCGTTGTCTGCCTGCGGCGTGTCGTCGGGTATCTGCGGTGCGACGCAATCAGCGGCGGTAGCTGGTAATTAAACCCGACGGAAACCGCCGGCTCGCGGGTGCGTTGGAGGAAAAACTGCGCCCGGGTGCGTCGGAACCGCAACGCATCGAAACGCAGCGTCGAGTGTGAAAGGTAAAATGAAAGTCTATGGACTTTCATCTTACCTTGGTTTAACGCAAACGGCTTCGTTTGCGTTAACGCAGAAAGTCTGCCCTAATGTGAACGAGCCCTTAAGGTTCACAGGCTCCCCCCCCCCCACCCCTGCAGCTTTGAAAGCTTGCTGCAGAGCATTACAACTTAGCACACAAATTATCCCCCCCCCCTTTTTTTCTGCCCACCAACAGAGCTTTCCGTTGGTGGGCTTAATTTATTTCTCCTTTTTTTTATACAAATGTATATTTTTTGTTTATTTATCCCTCCCCCCTCCCTCCCTCATCCTGACAGCCAATCACAGCGATCAGCTCTCATAGGTATCAGCCTATGAGAGCCAATCGCCCTGTGACCCTCTCTAGGGGACAGTTGAGTGTCACAGCTGTCCCCAGTACAGCGCTGCTATAGATCGCAGCGCTGTACAATGTAAATAGATGGCGATCGCCGCTGGGGGACTGTTGACGGAGCAGAGCTCCGTCATTTAAGCGGGGATGCGTGCGCATCGGCGCACGCATCCCCTGCAATCTCCACCCCCAGGACCCCAATCGGCGTTACGCGTTACCTTGTGGCTGTCGATCGTCGTTAGGCGGTTGTAAGGTGGTTAAACTGCCACATAATGACTTCCATCAGGGAAGTTTTGCACAGGTTGTTTTCCTTACCTTTATGTATTACCTTTTAAACAATGCCAGTTGCCTGGCAGTACTAATCTCTGTTACCACAGTAGTGTGAATCAAACACAAGCATACAGCTAATTCAGTCAAAAACATCTGATCTGTATGTGTAATGGCTGCTGCGGCGAGCGGCGCCGCCACTGCAGCTGCCTCCACGCCGCCGGCGGAGGTGGTCTGCGGGACGTCGGCTGCGGCGAACGCTTCCGCCACCGTAGCCGTCTCTGTGCCTCTGCCCGTCTTCTCGGCGTGTAGGACGCCGAGGACGGGACTTTCTCCTGCACACAGGGTCGCTGTCTTGCGCGGGCGCGTGCACAGACAGGACCTTTATTCTGGGAAGAGAGGCGTCAGCTGACCGTCTGGTCGGCTGACGTCAGAGGAGTCCCACGGCGCCCAGGATTGGCTGATCCTGATGGGGCGTGCCAGTGGGGTCTCCTCTGCTTCTTAAGCCTCCGGGCTTCATTCGGGAGTCGTCTGTTGTCGTGAATACTTGTGTGTTAGCGCTCAGACCTTAGGCTAGTTCCCTGATGTTGATGCTACGGATTTCACACCTAGACTAGGATATTGCTACTTTGTATTGTTATCTGTTTAGACTAGTTCCCTGGTGTTGATGCTAAGGATTTCACACCTAGGCTAGAATATTGTTTACTGTTTGATCTCCTGTGTATGACTTCTAAGCTATTGCTCTGGCTCTGATCCTGCCTTCTGATCCTGTACTTTCGCCTATCTGCCTACCTGTTGCTGAACCTCCGCCTGATTACCGATTACTCTTGTCTCACGATTCTGTACCAATACGTACCTTCCTATTGCTGAACCTCTGCCTGATTACCGTTTACTCTCTTGTCTCACGATTCTGTACTGATACTAACCTCTCTGTTACCGAACCTTGCCTGCCTGACCATTCTACTCACCGGTGGGCCCTCGCCACTGGTGAGGTGTTAACTACGCCAGCTCCGCTGGTGAAACCGCTCTGCTAGGCTATAGTTCAGCCTTAATTACCTGCTCTTTAGGTACCTGTCATTTTAGTATTACTGTATCTCGTGGGCTGCAGTACAGTCTGACTCACCCGCCCCTCGGGTGGCCATTTGCCTGCAGTATATTCTGAATCACCCGCTCCTCGGGAGATTCAGCCTCTTCAGTATTGTCTCTCCAGCTTGCTGGAGATTGTACGTTAGTGCACGCTTAGTGTACTGTCTATACCTCTCCAGCCCTCTGGTGAGGCCTCATTAAAGCATTAAAGTTACGGTTAAACCAATCACTACACTCTCAGCTCTTTGCCTGCTATACTAGCATTATTGGTGATTCTGCAGATCACCCATAATCAGGTATAGCGTCTGTATTATTGGTGATTCTGCAGATCACCATATAATCAGACATCTGAGCAACGACACAAGACCGTTACAGTATGCTTGTTCAGGGTATATGGCTAAAAGTATTAGAGGCAGAGGATCAGCAGGACAGCCAGGCAATGTGCGTTGGGAACTGGTGAATGTGCTGTGGGAGAATTCCAGATGACTGGAGAAGCTCATGAAAAGTTCTGTATGCATGAATGTGAGAAGGGGGTTCTAGAAGTGGATAGAAATAGGTTGTGTACAGAGAACTGTGGTTTGGGATATTATCTGGAAATGAGTGAATGAGAAAGGTTTTGTTAGGTTAGGTTTAGAGTTAGGTTTTTCAAATAGATCTTTTGGCTAATTTGCAGCCATTGGAAAGCTTGACAAAGGGGAGCAGCAGTTGAAGAGGAAGAGGAGAGGGTGGAAGCGAGAGTTGTGCATCTGAGTTAAGTATTACCTGAAGTGGTCCCAGTCTGTAAGTTAGTAGGTTACAGATAATGTTAAAGTGGTCCCAGTCTGTAAGTTAGTAGGTTACAGATAATGTTACAATAATCAAGGTGGGGTATAATGAGGGCATGCACTAGCAATTTAGTCATGTCAAGTGTGAGGAAAGGACAAATGTTGGATATTTTGTTATGATGACGATAGCAGGATGTAGTTAGTAGATGAACTAGGGATGTAAATTGTGTAAATGAGAGTGGAATCAAATCAAATATTGTAGAGAAGTTATTAACATTTATTGTAATTTTATGTAGAGTTGGATTGAGATTATGGGGAAATATTAAATGAAAACAAGGCATTCTAAATGCAATCTGACTTAGTAGGTCTGAGTGGTGCACAATAAAGGTGGCCATACATCTACCGATTTTGCTGCCTGGCTGACAATCCAATTCAATAATTTTATGGAATCGGATCTAAATCGATGCCACAACATGTCTGCTGATCGATGATTCGATCATTTTCGAGCCAAAATCGCTCAAATGCATTGATCAGACATGCTAGAAAATCTCAGTTGCATGTGGTCAGTCGGGTGTGTGGAAGTAACAGCGTGCGCCACGCTGCTTTCCCACCAAGTGTTAAATGTCCCCCCAGTTCCCACGCTCTTAAAATTCTCACCTGTCCGCCGGCGTGACTTTCAGCCACTCCTCCGCTGTCAGTCCCGTGTTCACTGTGACCACAAATGCTGTACCATGTGGCACCAGACGCATGTGTTTGAGGTCACACACGTGCCATGTGGTACAGTACTCACGGTAACGTTGGACACATGGGTGACAATGGAGGATTAGCTGGAAGTCACGCTGGTGGACAGGTGAGAATTTTCAGAGCACGGGCACCAGGGGAGGGGAGACACTTAACATTTGGTGGACGGCCAGGCAGCCAGCAGAGGCGTCATCGCTAGGCCGATTCCTGATAGATTTCATGC
This sequence comes from Hyperolius riggenbachi, assembly GCF_040937935.1. Classification (NCBI taxonomy): domain Eukaryota; kingdom Metazoa; phylum Chordata; class Amphibia; order Anura; family Hyperoliidae; genus Hyperolius; species Hyperolius riggenbachi. The sequence continues at coordinate 525,860,690 of NC_090646.1, read as the reverse complement.
TGAAATGTATTGGGAATCGGTCTGTGGTGTATTGGCAGGAACAGATCTCTCTATGATCAGAGGAAGCAGATTACTTGTGCTTATAACTACCTAGATCTCTCTTTCACTTATTAGAACTGAAGTTATTTGTAGCCTCCTTATTTTTTTCTATGGATACAAGATAGCCTAGAGATAAATGACAGCCTTTGCAAAAATTCATAAAGCAAATATTTCAAGTTTTGAAAACTGGAGTAAAACAATGACAGAGAGAGAGAGAGAAGAAGAAGAATCGCCACAGGCAATAGCTTGATGCTACATACGACTAAATATTAAATACTGCAAGTGTATGAAAAATAAATATAGTGTCATGCTATACAAATAAAATCCAGAAGATGTCACTGTACACACAGAAAGTATGCCTATTGCCTTGTTGTTTGAATGAGGTTAGTCAGTAGTACTACAGAACAGAGTAACTTATATCCACTGTGAAGGATGGCATTAACCTTTAATAATAAACAAAATGATGCAAAATCTGCCGTTTTGATTTAAAAAGAGAACTGTTTTAATATAACATTATCTTGACAATTTCTACATGAATGTACTGTTTTCAAATACCACCTTTAAAATATGTTTCTGTCTGAAAATGTCCCTGCGTATGCATTTTCCAATATGCTATGTAGTTTTGTGTGCCTTCCAACATGATCTTTGGCCTTACATTTATCCTGGATCGATAAAAATAAACAGATTGATACTTTATACATACCAGGCTGGATGGAGTTGAGCTTTAGTATTGGCTATAAGACATATTAATATTGCTTTTATCATGTTCTCTTTACTGTACACCTTATAATAACAATAGCCCTGGAAACACCTAATACATTCTGACATCGTCTTTGGAACATCTTCCATACGGTTCCATTTTTTTGCAGCTGCTGCGTGAAAAACAGTGACAGCTTATAGGTAGGCAAAGGCAGGCAATAAAGACTTCAAGTCACGATTCCATCTGCAGTTATGACTAATGTGTTTCTATGACGATAAGTTTGAGTTTAGTGATGCACATATTCCTTGGTTTCTGTATCATGTCAACACTTAGGGTGCGTTTCCACTAACGCAAATTCGCATGCGTTCCCCGCATGCAAATTCGCATAACCATTAAAAGTGAATGAGCCTGTGTCCACTTGTCAGGAAAACGGAGCGTTTTCTTGTGCAGGAAAAATCTGCACAGCAGAGCCATCCGATTTCGGACACCGCACACACCGCATGCGATTCGCATAGCGTTTTTGTATGCGAATTTTCATGCAAATTCACATACGATTTTGCTTGAAATCAATGAAAAAGCGCACAGGCACTGCCATAGTTAAATTCGCACACAGCGTCATCCATGCGAAATCGTATGCAAATTCGCTGTAAAATTCGCATACAACCGCATGCGATTTCGCTCCTGCATGCAAATTTGTCCGCGGATAATCCGCAGCGATTCCCCGCCGCACTAGTGGTAACGCACTCTTACTCTATGATCATGGGAATAATCGTTCCTGAGTAACATTGCCTTCCTCCATAAATCTATTCTGAATGATGCTCCCTCAATAAATAGCATACATATATGTTGTAGGTATATGTTTGCAATAACCCTTTAGGGACTGGTTGGCTTTGGCCCCTTAACCTCTAGCCGACACCGATGGGCGTGGCCGCGGCGGCCCCAGGACCGCCTAACGCCGATCGGTGTGAAGTCCTGGGGCTCTGTTTTGCAGGAGATCGCGTGCAGGGTGCGCGCGCATCTCCTGCTTGGTGGGCGGTTGCCACTCGAGAGACTGTTAGACGGCGTAATCGCCGTCTAATTACATGTACAGCGCTGCGATCTGCAGCAGCGCTGTACTAGGGACAGCCGTGTGACACAGAGGCGATCGGCTGTCATAGGCTGAAGCCTATGACAGCTGATCACGGGGATTGGCTGGCGGGGGAGGGGGGAGGGGTGTTACAGTTGAAAAAACAACAACACATATTTTTATTTAAAAAACACACACATACAAACAAACAAACAATCATGGGGGGGTCAGACCCAACCAACAGAGAGCTCTGTTGGTGGGGAGAAAAGGGGGGGGGGAATCACTTGTGTGCTGTGTGGAGTGGCCCTGCAGCTTGGCCTTAAAGCTGCAGTGGCCAATTTAATGCAAAATGGCCTGGTCTTTAGGGGGGTTTAACACTGCGGTCCTCAAGAGGTTAAGGATAGGAGCTGTTTTTCCCTATTGTGTCCTGTGATCACTGCGATTGGCACGCAAGGAAATTGGCTTCTGACCCAGAAGTAGATGCTCTGCTGTCACTGGGGGCATGATAGCTGGCGTAAATGGATGTTTGTATGGCCAGTTTTAGATATATTTTGACTAACTTAGGTGATAAAATTAAGGATAACTAGTTCAGCAAGAGGCTTTTGATCAGAGCAGATTGTCCAAATGATGGTGCTATTTTTGAAGAAAAGATGACAGGTGTACTTGGCTAGTTTGCTGGCATGCTTTAATCCTTACTTGCTAGCAAGCTGCTCCTGTTTGGACAGATAATAGACAAAGCATTCCAACCACCAGCCTGTGTCTCACGACTCTGTAAGCAAGGGGAAGGGGATGAGGCAGGAGGGAGAGAAACACTGTGTAATTCCTTATCTTAGTAGCTAAGCATTGCTTTAGACTAGCACTTGTATTTCACAGACGGGAAGTTTTGAAAAGTTTTGTATCAGGATTATTATATCCTGGAAGAAATGATTTTTTATTTTTTTACCGAACAGTTACACTTTAAAGCCTACATAGACTCAGGAGAGTTTTTTTTACAGAACCTATTCTGTTCACTGTACAGTACGCTGCTGTAGCCTGGAAACAAATAGTATGTTACAGAGCAGTGGAGGCACTCAGGGAGGCACAGTGATTGGGGGGGGGGGGGGGGGGTGGTGAGTATCTAACTTTTACAGGTGTTTTGCCTTACAAATTCACTTTAAGGCAGGGACCACACCTGTACAAATCGTGTATGTTTCTCTACATCTAAAATTGCATGGCAATGTAAATCAGTGGGATAACCACACTTACAATGAGATTTCCAATGTATGAAGCATAATATCATACATGATGTGTGATTCCCTTATACAAATATAGACAAAGATCTGCCAGCAGCTGATCATACTTTTTTCCTGTTAGACTCAAAACACTTGAGAGCTGCAGCCACCAGGGCACTCTTAATAGGCCACCCTGCAGTGTTAGGGAGTCTTGCCCAAGGACTCCTTATTGATGCCTAACAAAGATTTTCACTTTGGTCTCCTCTGTCAAAGGCAGTTCCCTTCATTAGTACAATATTCAGCCACTGGATGTTGATGGGAGTCATATGGAATGTTTTTTTTTCCGTACAATAAGAAAATCACTCCGCTGTTCCTTATGAATATGTTCACTTTAAAAAACAGGCCACCAAATAATACTCCCACCCCCAACATATGTGTTCAGATGGTAGGCTGGTAGCCTCGCCCCAGAATAGTACAAGAATAGGGAACAAAAGCACGCAAGTTTTAAAATTAAGACTGCAATAAATGCAACTATCTTTTTTTTTTTTTGATGTGTTCCTTTTAAAACAAAGAAAATCATCCATGTGTTCAGGCTGTCACTGGACAGCTCTTTCTGATTTATGTGCCATGTACTTCTTCCATACCACATATATCTTCCAGGGCAGTGACATTAAACCTATTTGCTGAATCAATACCTTGGAAACAGTGCGTTGCACTTAAAGTGAACCTGAATAAAAAATGTACATAGTAGATTAAATGTATGAACAGGTATAATGGGTACTAATGATGCTTGCTGTCCATTTCCTTTTTTGTGTTGTGTAGATATTTCATTCATGCTTAAACATCCTATGTTTAAAAATTAGCACCTCTGCCATGGCATAGGAGATTTCTGAGCTGACACAGCTAAAGAGATCAAATTACAGTTGTGATTAGTCACAGATGAGGAGGCATTAGACAGGCTAATCTCTCTGCATACAGGGTGCATTTCTCTATGTTTTCCTTTTGTCCTGTGCAAGAGTTCAGGTTTGCTTTCAGGTCCCTGGCATGTGTGTGAGCACCAGCGTAGCAATAGTAGATGCAGGGGTTGTGACCGCAATGGGGCCCCTGGACAAGAGGGGCCTATTAGGGGCTCACCTTCATCCATCTTATTAGCTTTTTATTGGTGCTGTGCTGGTAATGAACACCGCTATAAGAACATTTAGTAGTTGTAATCCTTGACCTCCTTGCCGGTTATCTCGAGCTCAGCTCGGGGTAACCTGCGCAGGAGGATTTCTCAGGCCCCGCTGGGCCGATTTGCATATTTTTTTTTGTTACAAGCAGCTAGCACTTTGCTAGCTGCTTGTAACTTCCGCTCGCCGCCGCTCGCCGCAATCCGCCGAGCCGCCTCCCCCCCCCCCCCCCAGACCCCTGCGCAGCCTGGCCAATCAGGGCCAGGCAGTGCTGAGGGGTGGATCGGGATTCCCTATGACGTCCCGATGTCGATGACGTCGGTGACGTCATCCCGCCCCGTCGCCATGGCGACCAGGGAAGCACAGCAGGAAATCCCGTTCTGAACGGGATTTCCTGCTTACTCCGATCGCCGGAAGCGATCGGAGTGGCTGCAGAGCTGCCACTGCTCAGCGGCTATCATGTAGCGAGCCCTGGGCTCGCTACATGATTTAAAAAAAAAAGTGCTGCGCTACCTCCTTGCCGGGGGAATTAGACCGGCAAGGAGGTTAACTAACTGTTTTCTTACTCTGATTATACCTTTCTTACACTAAAACTGTCCTTGGTAGGCTTTGGGGCTTCATATCAACAGAGTACTTGGGGCCCCATGTAAAACTCGCACTGGGTGTGAGTGCCTCAAATTAAAACAAAAACCTACAAAGCACAAGACAGACAATAGCCAAAATCTCCATTTAGCGAAAAATATCCCAATGCATATTTAGGGCTCGTTTCCATATGTGTGCTTTCAGCCTCGCTTATGGGAACGTGATCGCAGGGACATCAGAGAGTGCATAGACTGCACGGTCTGCTGTTTCCATACATGCACTGCGATTCACCAGTGGACCGCAGCGCATGATTGCCTGCATTTTGGGGCAGTTGTGCCCGTGATCCCATTCACTATAATGTATGGGATCGCAAGCGCCGCCCCCGGGGAGTCACGTGCAATACAGAGCCGCGCTGAGTGCATGGCTCTGCATTACTATAATGGAAATGAGCCCCTACTAAACAAAACAAGCCAAACATGTACATGGGATGACACATCTAGGTAACAGTGCGCAAAGTTCAGTCCAAAATAGCTGCCAATTTTCTGTTGCTCTAGAAAAAGAATCCAAATATAATGTCCACTTATTAAAATCGGTGCTTCTTCCACAAACTCTGCTCTCCAGCACAAAAAACACCTCCACCACACCTCCAAAAATGATCTCACTCACCACATCTTAGATCAGCAGATCTGCTGCTGCTTCTGCACTTAAAGAACATGCTGGAATGCTTAGTAAATATGAACAAATATGTCAGAGAAATACAGCATCCCTGCAATCTCTAATAAACATTATTATTTTATTTCATATAAAAAGTAAAGTCTGGTAAACACTTGAAATTATGGCTGGCCAATCCCTGACCAATTTTACCACCTCCAAGTAGTATTAGGTTCAACATATATTGAACGCTATCAGCAGATTGTGTAGGTAACCCCTTAAAGGACATCCGAGGTGAAAATTAACTGATGAGATAAACAATTGTATATATCCTCCTTCTCCTAAAAATGACTTTTTTAGATATCCCGCAGTTTTATTATGTATATTTACATCTAGTTTTTACATCTTTACTTTTTCATTGTCTCTGCTCAATGACACTTTCATTGAAATATGCCAGAGCTCAGGTCTATGAATAATCAACCCTTTTTATCTCTTTGCTGCTCTGAGAAGCCATTTTCTGCCAGGAAATTGTTTTATGGCTGTAATTCCTTATCAGTGAGGGTTACCTTATAGTCCGACCCAGTCCCAACCTGCACAGAAACTGTCACTTTCATACCTGATGTTTAACTCTTCCAGGCAGAGAAAGAAAAAAAGGAACACAACATAGTTATTTGTGTGCATGGCACTATACATACACACGTCTATCTCATTATGTCACATGTCACCTTGGTTGTCCTTTAACCAGTTCGGCCTATCTGGACGAGTTTCCTCGTCCAGATAGGCACTGCTACTTTCCCTGCGTGGTGCGCGCGATTGGGCGCGCACCCGCCGCCCGCCGCTAGCCCCCCGATCAGTGAATGGGAATATAATTCCCATTCACCGATCTAACTTCCCCGCAGAAATACCGACGCTTTCTCTCCAGAGAGCGCAGTATTTCTGCCCCCAGGAAACTTTTCCCCAGCATTTTAGTTCCTGGATGCGAGATCGTTCGCATCCAGGACTTTTTCACTGTGGCCATCTTGTGGCCAAATAGTAAACTGCACCCACATACATTTTTGATAAAAAAAAATATAATTTTACATTTAAAATTAGCAGTTTCCCTCCCACACCAAAAATTACCCACATACACTTTTTTTTTTATTTAAAAAAAAAAAAAATACAATTAAAAAAAAAACAAAAACAACATAAATAGTTACCCAAGGGTCTGAACTTTTTAATTATGCATGTCAAGAGAATATGTTATTATATTATTTAAAATTATAAGCTTATAAATAGGGATGGACGCAAATTGAAAAAATGCACCTTTATTTCTAAATGAAATATCGGCACCATAAATTGTGATAGGGACATAATTTAAACGGTGTAAGAACCGGGACATATTGGCAAATAAAATACATGCATTTTAATTACGGTAGCGTATATTAATTTCAAACTATAATGGCCAAAAACTGAGAAATAATGAATTTTTTTTCTTATTCTTCCTGTTAAAATGCATTTACAGTAAAGTGGCTCTTAGCAAAATGTACCCCCCAAAGAAAGCTTAATTGGTGGCGGAAAAAACAAGATATAGATCAATTCATTGTGATAAGTAGCAATAAAGTTATAGGCGAATGAATGGGAGGTGAACGTTGCTCGGATGCATGAGATTTTCGGCACTGCGGCGCTGAACCGGTTAAACTATCATAATTGAAAGTGTGTACTAGGCTTAACTCCATTAGTCCCATAGCATCCTCACAGGTTGATTTAGTCAGTGTATGCTAATTGTAACATTTTTCCTCACCGATTTACATTCTGAAATGTACCACAGGTGGCTATATCTTTAGTCCTTTTTTGTGTATCTCGGAGGAAAGTTTATTTCTGAGAATTTCTAATCCAGTGAAAATAATTCCTAGTCTCCCAGAATGCTCTGGGAGGAGAATTCCCCATAGCTAAACAGCCTAGGCTAAGCATCCCTGGGAGGGCGTAGTTACATACCAATATAAAGCAATGTATAAATATAGGAAGTGTTTTTGATGCCGGAACCAGGAAAATTGCCATTAAAGTGGGTATCATGAATAATTTACTGCATTCTACTATATGTCACGTCAGTGCCTCTTTAAGGGTACCTTTTAAGGACCACTCAATTGAAAAAGTAAGCAGTTACAATCTGACAGAACCGACAGGTTTTGGACTTGTCCATCTCCTTATGGGAGGTTCTCAGGGTTTTTTATTTTGTTTTCAACAGAATTTCCTGAATGGCAGTTACTAAGTCTAACTTCCAAAATAGTAAGATACCAGCTAGCCTCCCTAATGACAGTTAGACTTAACAACTGCTGTTCAGGAAATGCTTTTGAAAAAAAAGAAAACCCTGAGAATCCCTCAGAAGGAGAAGGACTAGTCCAAAACCTGTTGATTCTGTCAGATTTTAGCTGCTGATTTTTTTCACTGGCGTGGTCCTTTAAGATAACCTAGCAAAGGACAGTTAGAAATCCTCCTCCTTGCGAAGCACCTGTGTTCCAATATTAAAGACAAGGGGACTCTTCCCTACCTCCATGAAGGAGGAAATAATGAAATAGGGAGGGGGATCATGCTAAGATGGGGAAGCCTCCTGAATAAAAGAGGGGAAGGGAAAATATCAACTCCTCCCAGCGGAATGACTACAGGGGTGTGTTTCACTTCCAAAATGAATTAAAGGTTAAAAAAAAACATAAGCCACAAAAAGATCTTTTTAAAAACTTGACCACTACAACCAGTATACAATATGAATAACAAGCTTTCTAATACAAAAAATGAGCAAAGGTAAATATAAAAACCATTAAAAACACGTGGTAGACACTAGACAGGGGTATATAATAATAGTGGCCAGTGCAGGAACTGGGAATCTTGTCAAAGTTGCGGGACGCATGGATTCCACTCAGGTCCAGCAGATTCTGGAGACCAATGTCAAGGAATCAGTGACAAAGGAAGGCTGTGGCTGCATTTGACTTGCTGTTTGACTGCTTCAGTTGCATACGGATAACACTGCTCTTTTAACATTTGCAATGCAAAAAATAAAGGAAACTCCTTTATTGTAGTATACTGAGTGTGTAGCGGTGGAGCATACCGCTGAGAAGCGAGTTGTCATTCTACATCCTGTAAGTAGAATTTTTATTTTGTGAATAAACTACCCTTTGGATAATGCACTATAGAGCGCTTCATCTTTTTTAGAACGTATATAATAATGACTCATGATATACATAGAAGTAACCAATATAACATACAGCTCTACCTCTAGTGAATACTAAAAGAGTACTGCAAGGGAAATACACATACAATATAAATCCTATGTTGCCATGTTAAGAATGGTAAAGTGCAAGTGCCTTAGTGTCTGTTAGGCATGGACAAGAAGATTAGTGTAAGGTTATTGTTAGGCGTAAGGCATGGATAGGGAGGTGTGTGTTAGGGGTCCAGAAGGAGGTTATTGTTAGGCGTAAGGCATGGATAGGGAGGTGTGTGTTAGGGGTCCAGAAGGAGGTTATTGTTAGGCGTAAGGCATGGATAGGGAGGTGTGTGTTAGGGGTCCAGAAGGAGGTTCTTGTTAGGGGTAAGGCATGGATAGGGAGGTGTGTATTAGAGACAAGAGGGAGGTTATTGTTAGGCGTAAGGCATGGGTAGGGAGGTGTGTGTTAGGGGTCCAGAAGGAGGTTATTGTTAGGCGTAAGGCATGGTGTAACGATCGGTGAAGCACAGAGAGGATCTGATTACCGGTGATCTGCAGTATCACTGGGAATACAGATGTATACCAGATTATAAGTGATCTGCAGTATCACCGATAATCCGATATACCAGCTAACCTCTGTTCACCTGAGTAGAGTGTAGTGTTTTGATGTAACAGTAGCACTTTGAGGACAAGCCTCAGCGCAGTCAGGAGTACTGCACGGATTCCTTCCGCAGACCTGGACTCTCCAAGACGGGAGGAGTCAGGCAGACGGTAGGAAGGATAGTCTGAAAGTAACCCTCTGGAGGAGGTGTCACTAACAGGACGGGGAACCGCCTCTAACAGTAAGGTCGGTTCTCGAGGTCGGACAAGCCAGGTCGTACACACACGGACAGATAAAGTACTAGATCAGGAGGCAAAGGCGGAGTCTAAGTACAGGCAGGGTTCGGCAACAGGGTATCAGAAATATCGAGGTACAAGATCAGGAGGCAGAAGCAGAGTCTGAGTACAGGCAGGGTTCGGCAACAGGGTATCAGAAATATCGAGGTACAAGATCAGAGTTCAGGAGGGTAGTCAGGCAGGCAAAGGATCATAACAAATAATCGCAATCAAACTAGTACTTTAAGCTATCAACAGACTCTAGCTAAGTGTAGGATTACAGCTCCAGCTGGTCCCGGCACACTTGCGGATCTGACTACGGATCTGGGTGCTCCCACATATGTGATCGCAACGCCAGACACCAGAGAAATGACCAGCTAGCAGTATATATACACCACCATCTTCTCAGCACCTCCCTAAGTGCTGGACCAATGAGGAGTGTAGCCCGAGTCAGCTGACCAGCCTGGTCAGCTGACTCACTTCTGGCTGCAATATATATCCTGCCTCTTCGCGCGCACGCACATCCTTCTGAACCTGAAGGGACTACGAGTCCCAGCCACAGCAGCCCCGCTCTGCGGAGTCTCCGCAGCGGGGACACGTGCGCTAACCGCCATGCCCTGCACGGGGACAGCCGCCTCAGACTGAGTGGAGGCGGCTGCCTCCCCGTGCTTAGCCCCATCGTGCGCGGAAAGAGCCGTCTGCCGCTGACTCCTGGCGGCGGCTCTTCTGCGAATTCTGACAGTACCCCCCCCCCCCTCGAGGAGTGGACTCCGGACAGCTCCTTCCAGGCTTTTCTGGATGTAAGGCATGAAACTCTTCCCTTAATTCGTTCGCATGCATGCGACTCCTAGGTACCCATTGTCTCTCCTCTCCAATGCCATACCCTTTCCAATGCACTAAATATTGTACCGAGTTCTGTACAATGCGTGAATCTAATATTTTCTCCACCTCATACTCAGGTTGGTCCTCCACCATCACAGGAGAAGGAGGAGTAGGACCCACATGAACCGCAGGTTTGAGTAGGGACACGTGGAACGACCTTACACCCCGCATGCTGGCAGGAAGATTAATGGCGTAAGTGACGTTGTTGATTATTTTAGTCACAGAAAATGGACCCACAAACCTGGGGCCCAGTTTGGCAGATGGCTGCTTCAAGGTCAAGTGACGTGTGGACACCCAGACCAAATCCCCTGGCTGAAACCTCCATTCCACGGACCGTCTCTTGTCCGCTTGACCCTTCTGACTCTGGAACGCCTTCTGCAAGTTCCCCTTAACAATTCCCCAATTGTCCCTGAGTGACCTCTGCCAATCCTCCAGTGCTGGAAATGGAGAAGAGACAACTGGAAAAGGGGAGAATTTAGGTGACCTCCCTGTCACAATCTGGAATGGGGAGAAACCAGAAGAAGAATTCTTCAAATTGTTTTGTGCGAATTCTGCGAAGGGCAGAAACTTTACCCAGTCGCTCTGTGCCTCCGCAATGTAACATCTTAGGAATTGCTCCAAAGACTGATTAATCCGTTCAGTCTGCCCATTTGTCTGTGGGTGGTAGCCTGAGGAGAAAGACAATTTCATGCCCATTTGGTGGCAAAATGCCCTCCAGAATCCAGACACAAATTGGACTCCCCTATCTGACACAATGTCTTCCGGAATGCCATGCAGCCGGAAGACGTGAATGATGAACAATTCGGCCAGTTCCTGAGCCGAGGGGAGTCCTTTCAGGGGCACAAAATGGGCCATTTTGCTAAACGGTCGACTACCACCCAAATGACCGACATGCCTTCAGACCTGGGCAATTCCCCCACAAAATCCATGGACAGGTGGGTCCATGGCTCACTCGGGGTGGGCAAAGGCTGCAACCTTCCTACAGATGCCAGCCGGGAGGGTTTACTCTTGGCACATACCGCACACTCCTTGACATACTCCTTGCAATCTGTTGCCAAAGAAGGCCACCAAGCACACCTGGCAATAAGGTCCTGCGTTCTGGCAGCTCCAGGATGACCAGCATTCTTATGGGCGTGAAAGAGATGCAGAACTTGTAGGCGAAATGGCAGTGGGATAAACATGACCCCTTCAGGTTTTCCCTCAGGAACATCCTGCTGAAAAGGACCCAAAACCTCTGTCCAATCCTCCCAGGTCTCCGTGGCTGCTAACACCAGCCTCTGCGGGATGATGGACTCAGGAGCGGGGGACTGTGATGTCTCTGGTTCGAAACATCTGGAGAGGGCATCTGCCTTGATGTTTTTGCTGCCTGGAGTGTACGTAATTATAAACCTGAACCTCGTAAAGAATAAAGACCAACGGGCCTGACGGGGACTTAGTCTCTTAGCCCCCTCAATGTATTCCAAGTTCTTGTAGTCAGTGTAAACTGTGATCGTGTGTTCTGCCCCCTCTAACCAATGACGCCATTCCTCAAATGCCAATTTAATGGCCAGAAGTTCCCAGTTGCCTATATCATAATTTTCTTCTGCGGGTGAAAACCCGCGGAAAAAGTAAGAGCACGGATGTAATCTGCTATGCAACCCAGACCGTTGAGACAGCACCGCCCCCACCCCAACCCCCGAGGCATCAACCTCCACAATAAAGGGAAAGGACGTGTCCACATGCCTTAAAATAGGCGCTGAGCAAAATAATTTCTTCAAATGAGAAAAGGCTGCCACGGCCTCAGGGGACCAGTGATTGGTATCTGCCCCCTTTTTTGTGAGACTGGTAAGGGGGGCAACTATCGTGGAGTACCCCTTAATGAACCTCCTGTAGTAGTTTGCAAAACTTAAGAATCTCTGTAGGGCCTTCAACCCCACTGGCTGTGGGCATTCCAATACAGCTGTGACCTTGGCAGGATCCATTGACAGGCCCGAGGTGGAAATTACATACCCTAGGAACGTGACAGTGGTCACCTCGAAAATACATTTTTCCACTTTAGCATAGAGCATATTTTGTCTTAATTTGTTCAACACAAACTTAACATGAACCCTGTGCTCGGAGAGGTTATTGGAATAGATTAGTATATCGTCAAGGTATACCAGCACGAATCTACCCAATACCTCCCTGAATACCTCATTGATTAATTCCTGGAAGACGGCTGGCGCATTGCACAACCCGAAGGGCATCACTAAGTACTCGTAATGCCTGTCGGGTGTGTTGAAGGCCGTCTTCCATTCATCGCCCTTTCTAATGCGGATCAGGTTGTATGCACCCCTCAGATCCAATTTAGAGAAGATCTTTGCGTTTGTGACCTGCGTGAATAAGTCGTCTATCAATGGTAACGGATAGTGATTTTTCACCGTGATTTTATTGAGACCCCGGTAATCGATACAAGGTCGAAGACCTCCGTCTTTTTTCTTAACAAAAAAGAAACCGGCCCCAGCAGGCGACCGGGAGGGCCGAATGAACCTCTTGGCCAAGTTGTCACGAATGTACTCCTGCATAGCCATCTTCTCTGGTCCGGACAGGTTATACAGGTGACCCCTAGGGGGCATACAACCAGCACGGAGATCAATGGGGCAATCGAAAGGGCGATAAGGAGGTAACTGATCAGCAGACTTGGGACAAAATACGTCTGAAAATTCAGAATATTCCTCGGGAACACCCTCCACGTGAATCTTGGTCTGACCTAATTCCCTAGACACTGCTGGGAACAACAGTCCGACCAACTGGTTAATTGTCCTGTAGCCCAATTAATCTGTGGCGAATGGAGCTGCAGCCAGGGCATACCTAGGACAATTGTGGAGGTAGACATGTGTAACTCAAAAAAACTTAAACCCTCCTTGCGCAGGACCCCAATAATGACCTCCACCTCTGGTGTCTGAGACAGTGGATGGTCCCTTTGTAGTGGGGAGTCGTCCACAGCAGTCACCTGGATAGGTGGTTTTACTGGGGTGAGTTGAATGCCAAACTTCTCAGCAAACTCTAAGCTCATAAAATTAGCCGCGGAGCCTGAGTCAACAAAGGCCTCCGTGGCTTCAGATTTGTCCCCCCACGTAATAGTACAAGGAAGGAGCAAACGTTTTTCTTTAAGGGGTGTGAGTTGGGCGCCCAGGGTGTCACCCCTTACAACTCCTAGGCGGTAGCGTTTCCCGGCTTATTCTTATCCGGCTTAATGGGGCAGTCTCGTACCCTATGCCCCCCTTCACCACAGTACAAACATAACTGTTCCATCATTCTCCGTCTTCTTTCCACCTGGGTCAGCTTGGACCGACCGATCTGCATCGGTTCAGGTGGAGACATGACTGGAGATGAGGAGACCAAAGGAGACGGCGATACCAAGGGTGCTGCGGGAGGTGCTGCGTAAGATGTTACCCTAACCCGATGACTGCCCCTAGTCTGTCTTTGATGACGTAGCCTGCGGTTGATACGAATGGCCGATGAGATGGCCTCGTCGACTGTTTTGGGCTCGGTTTGGCTTAACATTAGGTCAGACACCTCATCCGACAGTCCAGACAGGAAATAATCCAACAAAGCATAGGTATCAAACCTGGCCGTAACTGACCACCGACGAAATTCTGCTGCGTAATCTTCAACCGAGCCTCTGCCTTGCCGCAAAAGTTTGAGCTTCCGCTCAGAGGTCGCAGCAAGGTCGTATATTACTGCCATGGCTTTAAAGAATTCCTCTACCGAGGTCAGCGCTGTATCTGTGGGGGGCAGGTTGTATGCCCAGGACTGGGAGTCACCAGTTAACAAAGTTTTAATAAATATGACCCGTTGGGTCTCAGTTCCCGAGGATCGGGGTCTCAACTCGAAATATGATAGCACTCTACTCTTAAAATTCCGAAAGTCAGATTTGTGGCCGGTAAATTTATTAGGTACGGGCATACGTATGTCATCACTAGGAGGGGATCGCACCGAATCAACTGACGTCTGAAGGGTTCGCACAGAGCCTGTTAGGGCATCAATTAAGGCTTTGTGCTGGCCCAGTGCTTAATGGATGTTATCCACCGAAGTGGCAAGCACATTCAGAGGGTCAGCGCGTGCGTCCATCTGTTTTTTGGTCTGGCGTTCTGTAACGATCGATGAAGCACAGAGAGGATCTGATTACCGGTGATCTGCAGTATCACTGGGAATACAGATGTATACCAGATTATAAGTGATCTGCAGTATCACCGATAATCCGATATACCAGCTAACCTCTGTTCACCTGAGTAGAGTGTAGTGTTTTGGTGTAACAGTAACACTTTGAGGACAAGCCTCAGCGCAGTCAGGAGTACTGCGCAGATTCCTTCCGCAGACCTGGACTCTCCAAGACGGGAGGAGTCAGGCAGACGGTAGGAAGGATAGTCTGAAAGTAACCCTCTGGAGGAGGTGTCACTAACAGAACGGGGAACCGCCTCTAACAGTAAGGTCGGTTCTCGAGGTCGGACAAGCCAGGTCGTACACACACGGACAGATAAAGTACTAGATCAGGAGGCAAAGGCGGAGTCTAAGTACAGGCAGGGTTCGCCAACAGGGTATCAGAAATATCGAGGTACAAGATCAGGAGGCAGAAGCAGAGTTTGAGTACAGGCAGGGTTCGGCAACAGGGTATCAGAAATATCGAGGTACAAGATCAGAGTTCAGGAGGGTAGTCAGGCAGGCAAAGGATCATAACAAATAATCGCAATCAAACTAGTACTTTAAGCTATCAACAGAATCTAGCTAAGTGTAGGATTACAGCTCCAGCTGGTCCCGGCACACTTGCGGATCTGACTATGGATCTGGGTGCTCCCACATATGTGATCGCAATGCCAGACACCAGAGAAATGACCAGCTAGCAGTATATATACACCACCATCTTCTCAGCACCTCCCTAAGTGCTGGACCAATGAGGAGTGTAGCCCGAGTCAGCTGACCAGCCTGGTCAGCTGACTCACTTCTGGCTGCAATATATATCCTGCCTCTCCGCGTGCACGCGCGTCCTTCTGAACCTGAAGGGACTACGAGTCCCAGCCACAGCAACCCCGCTCTGCGGAGTCTCCGCAGCGGGGACACGTGCGATAACCGCCATGCCCTGCACGGGGACAGCCGCTTCAGACTGAGTGGAGGCGGCTGCCTCCCCGTGCTTAGCCCCATCGTGCGCGGAAAGAGACGCCTGCCGCTGACT
The DNA here is from genome assembly GCF_040937935.1 of Hyperolius riggenbachi. NCBI lineage: Eukaryota > Metazoa > Chordata > Amphibia > Anura > Hyperoliidae > Hyperolius > Hyperolius riggenbachi. Next base: position 525,845,145 of record NC_090646.1, on the reverse strand, counting down.
CCTGGCGGCGGCTCTTCTGCGAATTCTGACACATGGATAGGGAGGTGTGTGTTAGGGGTCCAGAAGGAGGTTATTTTTAGGCGTAAGGCAGGATAGGGAGGTGTGTGTTAGGGGTCCAGAAGGAGGTTATTGTTAGGGGTAAGGCATGGATAGGGAGGTGTGTGTTTGGCATGGATAGGGAGGTTTGTATTAGGGACAAGAGGGAGGTTATTGTTAGGCAAGGAGATATTACCGATATTTTAACTATCGGTAATATCTCACGATTTCATTGTGGCTAAACTATATGTACGCTTGATAGGCTATGATAGTATTTTACTGCGTAAGCAAGGCCATGCTAAGCTGAAGGATAGCAGATTGCAATAGCAGCTTTACTCCCATTACATCTGTAAGATAATTTAATTTACTAAGGAAAATTTTGATTTAGGTGAGTCAAGGAATGACTGCTGGCAAAGCAGCGTAATCAAATAGGCATTTTTTCTTTGAAAATATGGTAGAAGTGTAGAGAAGACAGAATTTGTTGGTTTTTTGGGGGCTTACAAATAAATTGCACCAACAAACAGACAAATAATGTAAGGATCCCATATTTAAAATAGTTGATGGAAAGTAACACAGTTTTCTGGATATATAATTATATTTGTATCATTGCTCATATATCTGTTTAAACAAACCTGTTCAATAAAAAGGTACCCTTGAAAAAAAAAGAATAATACACAGAGTAGCAAAATAAAACTTGGCTAAAATAACTTTATTTTTCAATACTTTCTCCTTTAACTGGAAAACACAAGGTTTGGCCTGTACTCTATTCATTCTGCCTTTATAGATTTTCTTCATTTGATTTATGTTGTTTTCTTTTTTTCCAATCACCTCTTTGTTTAACTCATTATTTTGATTCGTAGACATATAGATCAGAGAGAAATGTTTCTCAATGCTGTCCTCAAGGCTCACCACTAGTTGAGTTGCCCATGATTAGTGGAGCTTTTAGAGTGGCCTGTGATCAGTTTGATGATAGATTTGTAAAGCTCTGATTTGCTGTGATAGCTTCCCGCTTTCCCGCTTCCTGCTTTCCTGCTTCTGCCTACACTGGAAGCAGAAGTGACATATTATTGTGATCAGCAAATCATAGCCTTAGGGCCCCTTTTATGGGAAATTGCGAGCGCACAGAGGAGAACATAATCATTTTCCTTTGTACTTGCTCTGTGATTTTTGGTCCAATTGTGGTGCGATTGGAAAGTACTATCCAGGGGTGTAACTAGAGGGCAGCAGTCCCTGTGACCACAGGGGGGCCCAGAGCTGTAAGGGGCCCCAACTATTACTTGACTCCCTCTCATAAATGGGTCTATCATTCATATCAAGTGGTTTTGTGGCTACACTTGTTATGGGTGTGAAGATTATGATGGCCACACTTGTGTTAGCACCTTTGCAAGATGGGCCCCCAGCTGTGAGGGTCACAAGGGGTTGGCAAGTGAAAGAGTATAAACATTGGGGGGGGGGGGGCATCAAAGTTTTTATTTCTAGTTACACCTCTGGTACTATCAACATTATTTTGAGTATTTTCTTGCCTGCTGGTGGTTTCAAAGGCATTTTATGACAAGGTGTAAAAATATAACCAAGGAGAAAACTCAGGCGAAAAAGGGAATTGCATATGGGCTCCTGTCTCTTTTCTTTCTCACTTGCTTCCTTCTCTTTCTTCTCCTACAGCCTGTGTCATTTTCTCCTACCCTCGCTGTATCTCCTTTCTGTCTTCTCTCTCCCCCTAGTCTTTCCCTCTATCTGCCCCCCCCTCCTCCAGTATCTTCACCTATACCCCCTCCACATTTTCTTCCCCTTTTTCTTAGTGCCGATTTCCAAACCTTCATTCATTGCTTCTTACAAACCTCTGACATTTTTCTCTAGTATGTGCGTACAGTTTTCAAAAGATGAAAGAAAGTGTTGCTGGTGAAAGCACAGTATAAGAAGAATAGGCACATCTCCAAGGAGTTAACTTCCTGTAACAATACTGCAGGTTTTGTCCAAGTAATAGAGAAAGTAAGCCTCAAGAGATACAATTAAAGGCTGTTTTCCTTTTCAGAAAATGATGCCTTAAAGTAAAAACTTTTCATGCAAATGTATGTAGATTACCTGAAAGCAGCGAGAGTTAAAGAAGAATGATCTAGTTTATGTTCTTCACTTTGCAAAGCAAGATCTGTGTTATAACATAGTGATTAATGCTGGCCATGCACAGGATAATGGGCCTGATTCATCAAGCTACACAGCTTAATGTACAGTAGTGCTCGCTAATCCGCGCTCTACATAGCAGCGGTCGCTTCTATGTAGAAGCGTGCCTTCCCTTAGGTACACACATTGCTTCCTTAGCAATGCGCGTAACTTTCAATGCGGGCGGTCTTGTGAAGTATCGCTACCGCAATACTTCACCAACAGCCGCTACTATGACAATTAACATGTTAATTTTCATTGTAGCGGCTGTTGGTGAAGTATCGCGGTAGCAATACTTTACAGGACCGCCCACATTGAAAGTTATGAGCGTTGCTAAGGAAGCAATTTGTGTAACTAAGGGAAGGCACGCTTCTACATAGCAGTAAGCACTGCTGTGTAAAGTGTGTATTAGCGAGCACTACTGTACATTAAGCTGCGCTGCTAAAGCTTGATGAATCAGGCCCATTGTTTTCTAATGATGCAACCAATCTGAAAATCAATAATAAATAGGCTGGGTAGAGAAACAATCAACAAAATGCACTGACCCTTCCGCTGTGAACTACTCTATGCCTATGACCTGAGGTTTACTTTTTCCTGGTGTTTAAACATTTTTAAGAACAGAAAAAGATGCCTGACTCAAGTTTCCATTGGATATTGTATGACCCTAATAACTGAAAAACTTCACAGTAGTACTGCGTACATTTAAAAAAGCAGTAAGTTAAAATTCTACTATGACTGAGCCCTAACCCAACTCTCACGTGAGCCTCTTCACATAACACACAACTGTCCTGTGTTCCGCGGGAGTTCCCCGGATTTCAGACTCCCATCCCACGCCCTGCCCCCTGCAGGCAGAATCCTGACTAGCTGGCTTCTCTCTCGCTCTGTGTTCCTCCTGATGCAGTCTGTTGCCAGCGATAAAAGCGGGCTCTGCAGCAACTTCCTTTATTGTCACCTCACTGCTTGTTTAGCCACTGTGGGAGCATATTTGTTCATGTGCTTTGCTTTGACTACTGCTGCTGCTTAGCTCCCAACACTAGTGATGCTCAAATACCCCTTTTTAAAATTCGAGTTTGGTCGAATTCGAATAGTAAATTATTCGAGGTCAGTCGAATATTCGAGTCGAATAATTTTTACTATTCGATTCGACCTCGGACTTCGAGCTCACTATTCGAGTCGGTATTCGAGCTCACTATTCGAGCTGACTATTCGAATTGGCCTTAAATAGCTTCCAACACTTGTTTTGAGGGTGAATGATGCAAGAAACATCTTTTTTTCCAAGTAACAACAGCAAGTGATTATGTGGGGATGTTCCTTTAAAAAAAAATGTGGAAAGAGAAGTTGTGTCCTTAATTTTGTTCAGTAGTGTTACTGTATATACTTGTTCTTCTTCTTCTTTATCTTTCTTCTTCTTCTTCTCGATCTTCTTCTTCTATATCTTCTTCTTCTTCTTCTATATTGTCTTCTTCATCATCTTCTTCTTCTTCATCTTCTTCATCTTCTTCTTCTTCTTCATCTTCATCTTCTTCTTCTTCTTCATCTTCATCTTCTTCATCTTCTTCTTCTTCATCTTCTTCTTCTTCATCTTCATCTTCATCTTCTTCTTCTTCTTCTTCTTCATCTTCTTCTTCTTCTTCTTCATCTTCTTCTTCTTCTTCTTCTTCTTCATCTTCTTCATCATCTTCTTCATCTTCTTCATCATCTTCTTCATCTTCTTCTTCTTCTTCTTCATCTTCTTCTTCTTCTTCATCTTCTTCTTCTTCATCTTCTTCATCTTCTTCATCTTCTTCTTCTTTTTCATCTTCTTCTTCATCATCTTCTTCATCTTCTTCTTCATCTTCTTCTTCATCTTCATCTTCTCCTTCTCCTTCTTTTTCAATATCGTCTTCTTCTTCTTCACGTATTTCTCTTTTCAATTTTTTTTTTAAAGAAATGCAGCTATTTTTGAGCGTAACAAATAGCTGGTGGGCGCACGCATGTTGGAAGCGCCATTGTATGTGCTCCCTGGCAGTGGAAACACAAAGACAGCAGGAGGTAAATTCAGCAGCAGGAGGAGGAGGATGAGTGTGTGGCAGCAGGCAGTCAATGAGGCAGGCAGCTCGCCGTGACATAATAGCCCTGGTACCTAGCGGTGATACCAGGGCTGTAAATAAACACAACAGGAGGTCCCAGACAGCGGTCGTGCAGCCCACATTGTGTCCAATACACAACTGGGACAACACAGTTTTCAACCCGGGCACCTCAGAAAAATTAAACCTTTTTTTTTTTTTTTTAATGGTTTGTTTGGTTTTGGTTTTGCAACCAATATAGCTATTGTTTGACGTAATAGCTGGTGGCAGAGTGGCAGCAGAAGGTAATTCTGTGTACCCTGGCAGTGGGAAACACAGACAGACAGCAACAGCAGCAGGAGGAATGGAGGAGTAATGTGAGCAGCTATTGTTTGACGTAATAGCTGGTGGCAGAGTGGCAGCAGAAGGTAAATCATCTGTGTAGTGTACCCTGGCAGTGGGAAACACAGACAGACAGCAGCAGCAGCAGCAGGAGGAGGTATGGAGGAGTAGTGTGAGTGTGGCAGCAGGTAGGCAGCGTGACATAATAGCCCTGGTACCTAGCGGTGATACCAGGGCTGTAAATAAACACAACAGGAGGTCCCAGACAGCGGTCGTGCAGCCCACATTGTGTCCAATACACAACTGGGACAACACAGTTTTCAACCCGGGCACCTCAGAAAAATTAAACCTTTTTTTTTTTTTTTTAATGGTTTGTTTGGTTTTGGTTTTGCAACCAATATAGCTATTGTTTGACGTAATAGCTGGTGGCAGAGTGGCAGCAGAAGGTAATTCTGTGTACCCTGGCAGTGGGAAACACAGACAGACAGCAACAGCAGCAGGAGGAATGGAGGAGTAATGTGAGCAGCTATTGTTTGACGTAATAGCTGGTGGCAGAGTGGCAGCAGAAGGTAAATCATCTGTGTAGTGTACCCTGGCAGTGGGAAACACAGACAGACAGCAGCAGCAGCAGCAGCAGGAGGAGGTATGGAGGAGTAGTGTGAGTGTGGCAGCAGGTAGGCAGCGTGACATAATAGCCCTGGTACCTAGCGGTGATGCCAGGGCTGTAAATAAACACAACAGGAGGTCCCAGACAGCGGTCGTGCAGCCCACATTGTGTCCAATACACAACTGGGACAACACAGTTTTCAACCCGGGCACCTCAGAAAAATTAAACCTTTTTTTTTTTATGGTTTTTTGGTTTTTGGTTTTGCAACCAATATAGCTATTGTTTGACGTAATAGCTGGTGGCAGAGTGGCAGCAGAAGAAGGTAATTCTGTGTACCCTGGCAGTGGGAAACACAGACAGACAGCAGAAGGGCAGTACACAGCAGCCCACTGTAGGTGTAAAATGTGTGGCTGCAGGCGACGTAATAGTCAAAGTGAACCAGGCTGGCTTAGTGAGCAGGAGCCAGGAGGTGGTAAAGGGTGGTAAGGCACATTAACGATGGTTCCGGCAGCCAGTTCATGTCCCCCTCTCGCCGACAACAGGGGCCAGGAACTCGCCTTCCACCCACGCCTGGTTCATCTTGAGAAACGTCAGTCTGTCCACAGACTTGTGAGACAGACGTGAGCGTTTCTCGGTGACCACGCCACCAGCTGCACTGAAGCAGAGCTCGGACAGCACGCTGGAAGGGGGGCAGGACAGCACTTCCAGGGCGTACTGCGCCAGCTCGCTCCAGATCTCCATGCGCTTGACCCAATATTCCATGGGATCAACAGGGGCATCACTGTCAAGCCCGCTGTACGACCCCATGTAGTCAGCCACCATGCGGGTCAGGCGCTGGCTGTGACCGGAGGAGGATGCTGCTGCATGCATCTCCTCTCTAGTCACTGCTGCGGGAGCCTCTACAGTCCTGTAGAGCTCGTGGCTGAGAGACAGCAGGTCTGTGGGGCGCTTGCTGCTGCTGGATGCAGGCACCTGCTGCTGCCTCTGTGCTGGCTGCTGGACAGTGGGGGTGGAAGGCTGGGGGAAGGCTTCCTCCAAGCGCTCAACAAGGGCCTGCTGCAAGCTCCTTATTTGTTGCGCTGGGTCTCCTCCTGCAGGCGGCAGGAACTGGCTCAACTTCCCCTTGAGGCGTGGGTCCAACATCATGCTGATCCAGATGTCCTCCCTCTGCTTCATCTGGATCACCCTGGGGTCCCTGCGCAGGCACGTCAGCATGTGCGCTGCCATTGGGAAGAGGCGGGCCACGTCTGCTGGCACATCGACGTCAGTGCTGTCCTCATCCTCCTCCTCTGCCGCCTCATCCTCTCTCCACCCCCGCACCAACTCAGCTGCGCTGTGCTGATCCCCCTCATCAGCAGCCAGGTCAGGGACCTCCACCAAGTCCTCCTCCTCCTCCCCCTCAGAGGTGGACTGCGCAGCTGGTTGCCGCTCCTGCTGGTCCAAGGCTGCCGCTCCCTGTTCCAGCAAAGCATCACAGGCCCTGTTCAGCAGAGAAACCAGGGGCACCCACTCGCAGACCATAGCATGGTCCCTGCTCACCATGTTTGTGGCCTGCAGGAAGGGAGCCAGCACAAAGCACACCTGCTGCATGTGCCTCCAGTCATCATCGGGGACGATGGACGGGATGTTGCTGGTCTTGTCCCTTCTCTGAGCTGCGGAAACAGTGGCCAGGGCAAGGTACTGTTTGACAGCGTGCCTCTGTTCAACCAGACGCTCCAACATCGCCAGGGTGGAGTTCCAGCGAGTCGGAACGTCAAGGATCAGCCGATGGCGTGGCAGATCCAGCTCCTTTTGCACGTCTTCCAGGCTCGCACAGGCTGCAGCCGAGCGCCGGAAGTGACGCACAACATTCCTTGCCGTTTCCAGCAGTTCGCCCATCCCCTGGTAGGTGCGCAGGAACTTCTGCACCACCAGGTTCAGCACGTGGGCAAGACAGGGGATGTGGGTCAGGTTTCCCCTGTCTATTGCGGCAACCAGATTGGCCCCATTGTCGGCCACCACCTCTCCGACTCTGAGGCCTCTGGGGGTCAGCCAAATCCTCTCCTGCTCCTGGAGTTTGGCCAACACATGGGTTGCCGTCAGCTTGGTCTTCCCAAGGCTGACCAAGTGCAGCAGCGCTTGGCAGTGGCGGGCCTTCACGCTGCTGCTGAGGCGGGGGGTTTGGCCAGGTGTGCCGGAGGATGGCAGAGGATCGGAGGAACCTGCTGCAGTTCCCCTGACCCTGCGGGGTGGCACCACCCACTGTGTTGCTGCTGCTGCTGTGCCCGCTGCTGCTCTCCCATCCTCACCCCCTTCCACCAAGCTGACCCAGTGGACAGTGAAGGACAGGTAGCGGCCTGTCCCGAAGCGGCTGCTCCAGGAGTCCATGGTGACGTGGACCCTTTCACCAACCGCGTGCTCCAGCCCTCGCTCCACATTGGCCATCACAAAGCGGTGCAGTGCAGGAATGGCCTTGCGGGCAAAGAAGTGTCTGCTGGGGAGCTGCCAGTCTGGGGCTGCGCAAGCAAGCAGCGCACGAATGTCGCTCCCCTCCTGCACGAGCGTGTACGGCAGGAGTTGGGAGCACATGGCCCGTTCCAGCAAGCCGTTCAGCTGCCGCACGCGACGGCTGCTGGGAGGCAGAGCCCTAACCACCCCCTGGAAGGACTCGCTCAAAAGGCTCTGGCGTGGCCTTTTGCTGACACGGGAATCAGCAGACACAGCAGAGGAGGCCACTGAGGACTGGCTGCCAGAACAGGCCTCAGTGTCGGCGGCAGGAGTTGCAGAGGGGGGAGGAGCAGTGCGTTTCCGCACTCCTGCTGGTGCTGCTGGAGGAGCAGGAGGGCGGGTGGCTGCTGTTGCTGCTGCTGCTGCTGAAGGCTGTGCAGTGATGGGTGTGGTGCCACTGCCAGCACCAGATGCCTTCAGCCTCTGGAACTCCTCATGCTGGTGGAAATGTTTAGCCGCAAGGTGGTTGATGAGCGAGCTGGTGCAGAACTTTAAGGGGTCTGCACCTCTGCTCAACTTCCGCTGACAGTGGTTGCAAGTGGCGTACTTGCTGTACACAGTGGGCATGGTGAAATATCGCCAGATTGGTGACTTAAACATCCCCCTACGGCATGGAAGCGCTGCTGCCTGTCTCCCTGTGGTGGTTGGGGGGGGGGCTTGGGGGGCTTGGGTGCGGCTGGTGGTGGTACTGGCAGATGCTGCTGCTGCTGCTGCTGAGCCTGAGACACCAGCAGGCTGTAGGACCTGCCTACTGCTGCTGCCAATGCTTGCAATGATGCGCCTCCTTGCAAGGCCCACAAGAGCATCCTCCTCCTCCTCCTCAGAGCTGCTGAGGACGACATCCCCTGGAGGTGGTGGCACCCAGTCTCTGTCTGTCACCGGGTCATCATCATCCTCCCCCTCCTGAAACATGTCCTGCTGGGATGAGGACCCCCCAAACTCCTCTCCTGATGCATGGATGGGCTGCTTGACTGTCGCCACAGTCTTGCTGTCCAATCCCTCATCCCCCAAAGTGCCCATCAGCATCTCCTCCTCAAAATCGCCAACAACAGCAGACAATTGACTCATGATGCCTGGGGTCAAAAGACTGCTGAATGACAGGTCGCCAACTGACGGTGAACTGGCCTCCTCCCCAGGCCCTGCTGGGCGGCTGCTGCGAACAGGGGTGGTGGTGGTGGTGGTGGTGGTGAGGGTGGAGGCCTCGGATGCAGAGCTGATGGCGGGCTGCTCATCCTCCGTCATGAGTTGCACCACAGTGTCTGCATCCTTTTCCTCAATGGGACGTTTCCGACCCGGCTGGAGGAAAATGGGAGCAGGTGCTACACGCTGCTGCTGCTGTGTCTCTGCAGCGTGAGTTGCAGATGCTCCTGCTGGGCGGCGTCCACGGCCAGTGGCTATGGGAGGAATGTTAGCCACTGACGCTGCTGCTGCTGCTGCGGAACTGTGCATGGTGGCGCGCCCGCGGCCGCGGCTTGCCACAATGCTGCTCCCTCTCCTCCTGATTCCCTTGCTGCCCTTCCCCTTGCCCAAACCGCGCTGGCTGCCACTTCCAGACATCTTAAATGTTTTGGGCGTATAGACAAAAGTTTTGTAAAAGGGCAGGTGAAAAGTGGGGTACTTTAATGGAGTGGGTTGGTTGGTGAGGTGACTGAGTGAGTGTCCCCTAGTACAGTAAGTAAGTAGTAACAGTCAGGAAGTACAACTAGCAGTTACAATAATCAGTAGTAATCACAAGTAAATTTAGTGTGTGTACACTCAGACAGTGAGTGCACGCACGCAGGAGCTAGTAGCCTATGGACAGTGACTGAGTGTCCTAGACTCCTAGTACAGTAAGAGTAAGTAGTAACAGTAAGTAGAACTAACTAATTACGATAATCAATCAGCGATCAGAAGGAAATAGAGTGTGTGTTGTGTGTGTACACTCAGACAGTGAGTGCACGCACGCAGGAGCTAGTAGCCTATGAACACAGTGACTGAGTGTCCTAGACTCCTAGTACAGTAAGAGTAAGTAGTAACAGTAAGTAGAACTAACTAATTACAATAATCAATCAGCGATCAGAAGGAAATGGAGTGTGGGTGTGTGTACACTCAGACAGTGAGTGCACGCACGCAGGAGCTAGTAGCCTATGAACACAGTGACTGAGTGTCCTAGACTCCTAGTACAGTAAGAGTAAGTAGTAACAGTAAGTAGAACTAACTAATTACAATAATCAATCAGCGATCAGAAGGAAATGGAGTGTGGGTGTGTGTACACTCAGACAGTGAGTGCACGCACGCAGGAGCTAGTAGCCTATGAACACAGTGACTGAGTGTCCTAGACTCCTAGTACAGTAAGAGTAAGTAGTAACAGTAAGTAGAACTAACTAATTACAATAATCAATCAGCGATCAGAAGGAAATAGAGTGTGGGTGGTGTGTGTACACTCAGACAGTGAGTGACCGCACGCAGGAGCTAGTAGCCTATGGACAGTGACTGAGTGTCCTAGACTCCTAGTACAGTAAGAGTAAGTAGTAACAGTAAGTACAACTAACTAATTACGATAATCAATCAGCGATCAGAAGGAAATGGAGTGTGGGTGTGTGTACACTCAGACAGTGAGTGCACGCACGCAGGAGCTAGTAGCCTATGAACACAGTGACTGAGTGTCCTAGACTCCTAGTACAGTAAGAGTAAGTAGTAACAGTAAGTAGAACTAACTAATTACAATAATCAATCAGCGATCAGAAGGAAATGGAGTGTGGGTGTGTGTACACTCAGACAGTGAGTGCACGCACGCAGGAGCTAGTAGCCTATGAACACAGTGACTGAGTGTCCTAGACTCCTAGTACAGTAAGAGTAAGTAGTAACAGTAAGTAGAACTAACTAATTACGATAATCAATCAGCGATCAGAAGGAAATGGAGTGTGGGTGTGTGTACACTCAGACAGTGAGTGCACGCACGCAGGAGCTAGTAGCCTATGAACACAGTGACTGAGTGTCCTAGACTCCTAGTACAGTAAGAGTAAGTAGTAACAGTAAGTAGAACTAACTAATTACAATAATCAATCAGCGATCAGAAGGAAATGGAGTGTGGGTGTGTGTACACTCAGACAGTGAGTGCACGCACGCAGGAGCTAGTAGCCTATGAACACAGTGACTGAGTGTCCTAGACTCCTAGTACAGTAAGAGTAAGTAGTAACAGTAAGTAGAACTAACTAATTACAATAATCAATCAGCGATCAGAAGGAAATGGAGTGTGGGTGTGTGTACACTCAGACAGTGAGTGCACGCACGCAGGAGCTAGTAGCCTATGAACACAGTGACTGAGTGTCCTAGACTCCTAGTACAGTAAGAGTAAGTAGTAACAGTAAGTAGAACTAACTAATTACAATAATCAATCAGCGATCAGAAGGAAATAGAGTGTGGGTGGTGTGTGTACACTCAGACAGTGAGTGACCGCACGCAGGAGCTAGTAGCCTATGGACAGTGACTGAGTGTCCTAGACTCCTAGTACAGTAAGAGTAAGTAGTAACAGTAAGTACAACTAACTAATTACGATAATCAATCAGCGATCAGAAGGAAATGGAGTGTGGGTGTGTGTACACTCAGACAGTGAGTGCACGCACGCAGGAGCTAGTAGCCTATGGACAGTGACTGAGTGTCCTAGACTCCTAGTACAGTAAGAGTAAGTAGTAACAGTAAGTAGAACTAACTAATTACGATAATCAATCAGCGATCAGAAGGAAATAGAGTGTGTGTTGTGTGTGTACACTCAGACAGTGAGTGCAGTGCGCACACGCAGGAGCTAGTAGCCTATATGAACAGTGACAGTGAGTGTCCCTACGGGTACAGTAAGAGTAAGTAGTAAGTAAGTACAACTAACTAACAATAATCTATCAGTAATCAGAAGGAAATAGAGTGTGTGTACACACAGACAGTGAGTGAGTGCACACACGCAGGAGCTAGCTAGTAGCCTATAAACAGTGACAGTCAGTGAGTGTCCTACTCCTAGTACAGTATAACTACAATACTATTAGTAAAGGACAGCAGAAATACTGGTATAGATGAGAGAAATAAACAGAGGACAGCTGCCCACAGAGGCAAGGCCCCCCTGAGGCCTAAACCTGTAAGCTTGCAGCAGCTGCCTGTCTCTAATGTAACACACAAGCTACTAACTAAAATACAATGTCTATCTAACTAACAACAATATAGGTGTATATGGCAGGTGTAGGTGAGCAAAAACGCTAGGTAAATGATCACAATAGAGCACTTGCTAAGCCAAAGCACAAAGGAGCAACTCTCTCTCTGTACAAGTCTCAGGCAAGCATGGAGAAACGGAACATGGCGGCCGCTATTTATAGGGTAGGGGCTGGCCAGGGTCCCCCTCTGTGATTGGCTGCCGTCAGAGGGCCTGGGAGCCCTCTGATTGGCTCTAAGGACATCAATCTGGGCTATGACGCTATTCGAGCTCGGTACCGAGCTCGAATAGCGCCGGGTTGCTCGAATAGCTCGAATAGTGAATGGGCTATTCGAGTGTACTCGGATAGCCCATTCGAATAGCTCCAGCTATTTGGAGCTCGAATACCGAGCTCGAATAGCTGAAAAAGAGCTCGAATATTCGAGCTACTCGAATATTCGAGCTCTGCTGAGCACCACTGCCCAACACACCCCAACACAGGGGCACTCTCACTATAGGCTTGATTCACAAAGCGGTTCTAACAGTTAGCACCCTGATGAAAAGCCCCTTATCACGTCTAAACTCAGTTTAGGCGTGATAAGTTCAGGCATGATAAGTTTAGGCATGATAAGTTTAGGCATAATAAGTTTAGGCATGATAAGTTTAGGCATGATAAGTTTAGGCATAATAAGTTTAGGCATGATAAGTTTAGGCATGATAAGTTTAGGCATAATAAGTTTAGGCATGATAAGTTTAGGCATGATAAGTTTAGGCATAATAAGTTTAGGCATGATAAGTTTAGGCGTGATAAGTTTAAGCACCAACTGGGTTAGCACCGCAGTGCACAGCTGATCAAAAGTTTTGCGCTAGCAAAGTCTGATGCACTTCGCATAGAGTTTAATGGCGCTGCTTTGCGCGCGGGACTTTGCGCGCATTCTAAACTTATCTAAACTTATCACGCCTAAACTTATCACACCTAAACTGGCTTTTCACCAGCGTGGTGCAATGGTTATCACGCCTAAAGTCTCTAACTGGGTTAGCACTGCTTTGTGAATCAAGCCCTATGTCTCTGGCTGTGCCATTGCTCATTTTGGTCTCCTGGTGTACACCAGCGGAGGGTGTGTATAATTACCCCCTCCCCTGTTGGTCTGGCATTATTGTAGCCAAAGCCCATAGGAAACGGCACAGGAGAGCTGGCAGTTATCTCTGATTGGAGCAGCACTGAGGCAGCAAAAGTGTTAAAACTCTGTTGCTGGACCGTGTAGAGAAGAAAGTGGGTCAGCGGCCGGAGCAATGAGGAAGACTACAGTTCAAAAATGCAGTGACAGAGCCCTGCTGGATAGGTAAGTGAAAGACAGCTTGTGCAGCGGAGCAGATTTTGCAGTGTTTCTAAGTTACAGGCCAGCACCCAAAACCACATGCAATAGTGTGTGCTTTTGGGGGCAGCAATGCTATATTAGGTGTGGTTTTGAGGAAGTATATGTGTTTTAGGGTCACTTTGCCAAATAATGTTTGGTAAGAAGATGTGGGTCCATTATTTTACAGCTGGCTCTGCTCACACCTGCCACAACATGCCCACTTATCGGCAGCTTAAAAAGTAGGGTGTGGCTTAAGGCTGCGCAGGGGGTGTGGTTTAAGTGTCCCTCTTTCTCACCTTCAAAAGTTGGCAGGTATGCTTTTCCTACCTACGCCTAATACTAACCCCACCACTTACTCCTAACACTAACTTCCCCCCTTCCTACTCCTAACAGTCTGGTTAAAAAGGGCGTCAAATATAAATGATATTGAAGTTATTGGTTAGTAAAATGGGCACCAGGATATGCCACTAAACATTTTATATAATACTGATGTTCTACTATGAGAATTGCAGAAGCTGCCCGTTGTGGTGCAAAAAGGTAAAATGTAAATTATTTTTTTTCTGAGAAAGCGTAGGTAACAGTTTAAGAAACAATTATACCCGTTACTTAACAATTATTTGTTAAATAAAGGGTTATTGTAATCAATAAAGTTGGTGTGGGAATTAAAGTTAAAGATAACAATCTATAGTTGTTTTATGTTTACGCAGCACCCTTTTTATACACTTGGCACCAACAGAGAAAAGATTTACATTGATGTGAATGGGGCACCCTTTTTAAAAGGCACTATTATTACGTCCTACCAACACTAATCCATCTACCTAATCCTAACACTACTTTTTGGCAATATAAACCAGAGTCCTGCTATAGTATAGTGGAACTCCGACAACCGCCATAGCTGCAATTGACCCAACGCCCAAATCATACTCCTGGGAATGTCTCCTGCCCTCTTAATTTCAAAGCTGGAGTTCTGCTATAGTAAAGCGAAACTCTGTCACCCACCATAGGTGCCCCAACTCTTCGCCTTCAACTCCACAGCCCTTGCAGGGCTATGGAGTGGGTGCAAAAATCATCTGACTCCTTTACTCCTCAGTTTATGGAACCTTCAACACCAGGTACCCAAACATTGCTCAGACTCTGACTCTGCAGCCCTGGAAATAACATAAAGCTGAGTCCCTAATATCTAGCGGGATTGCCTGACACCAGATACATGTGCTTGCTGGTTGCTTGAGCACCCAGCCTAAAATGCACAAACCTCCCCCAGATGCTTACCGAGCCTCCAGCGATGTCTAGACGCCTTTCTACATCACCTAGTAGGCTGCTAGGGGCTTTCCGGCTTTCCCTGTGCACGGAAGCTGGTGTGTCACCTGACCCGTGACTGACCGGATGCATGCACAGACGCCAGAAGCTGTGAGGAGCCTGCTAGGGGATATAGAAAGACTGCTAGATATCACTGGAGGCTCGGTAAGTATTTAAAAAGCCTCAAAACCTGCTGAATGCAAAGTCCCCACTATCACTCAGGCATGACGGGTTAGTTGAGACTTCCGTTTGCCTGAGTTCCGGTTAACGGATAACTTATTTTACTAAGCCAGTAATCCAGCCTAACATAACAAATTCCTGTCAGTTTTTCTTTAACCATTTTCGCCGCCTGGACGTAATCCTCACGTCCAGGTGGCTGCTGCAGTGCTGCTGCGTGCATGCCCCTGTGCCGCCCCCAGTAGCCCGGAGATCAATGAGTGGGAACATGGTTCCCGTTCATTGATCTAAGTCCCCAGCAGAAAAACCGATAGCTTCTCATCAGAGGCCACGGTCTTTCTGAAAAAAAAAGTTCTCCGTCCTCTTAGTGCTTCCTGGAAGTGAGTTCTCGCTTCCAGGACAACAAAAATAAAAAACAAATGTGGCCAAATAGTATAACTACATCTACATACATTTTTTTTATAAAAAATAAACCCACATTATTACATTTAAAATTAACAGTTTAACTCCCACACCAAAAATTACCCAAATAAATTTTTTTATGGAAAAAAAAATACAATAAAAAAAATAAATAATAGTTACCTAAGGGTCTGAACTTTTTAACCACTTTGCATCCAGACCTTGTTTCCCCCTTATGGACCAGAGCCAGTTTGACATTTTAGCCATGACCCTAGTTAATCAGCAATAACTTTATCCCTACTCATGACGCTTAAACAATCTATATACTGTTTTTTTTCAAGACAAACTAGGCTTTCATTGGGGGGTATTTCGTACTAAGAAAATACTTGCTTTCTATTCATTTTAATGGGAAAAAGAGGAAAAAAAATTAAAAATGCATGATTTCTCAGTTTTTACCGGTTCCAGCTTAAAAATAAAAAGTGCTACTAACCATGCCACTAGTATTATGTCAGAATAGATAGCCAGATGTGTTCCCAGTATCAGCCCCCCAGGATAGTCAGATATGTCCCCAATACAAGCCCCCCCAGTATAGTCAGATGTGTCCCCCGCAGTTGCCACCCCCAGCATAGATCGTCAGATGCGCCCCTAAGAATAGTGCCCTTAATTACAGCCAGATGTGCCCCCGGGATCAGCATTCTCCCATTTTAGCCAGATATACCCCCAGGATTAGCACCGGCCTCCCATCATAGCCAAATGTGCCACCGGTATGAGGTTATCCCCCCCAGGGTAACCAGATGTGCCTTACTATTAGACACCCCCCAGTTAGCCAGATGTCCCCCAGTGATCTTAACATCCGCCCTTTTAAATACCCCCTCCCCCCAGGATCAATAGCCTGATCCCCCCCCCCTCATCAGGCAGCCACCTCTGTGCACAAATCATTAAAAAAAATCTACCAGCAAGCAGCCTCTCTCACCTCGCCTGGTTCCTGCGACTATCCTGAAGCCTGAGCCACCGATCCCCGCTCTGCAGTCAGCCCCGCTATGCCAAATATCCGGTCCTGGCTTGACCCAGTTCATGGGAGCGGGGTGGACTAATTGGCTATAAGGGAACATGTTCCCTTTTGCCAATTAGTAATGCAGCTGACAGTGCCGGAGGGTGGGCTCTGCACCACACCCGAATGTGCACAGCAGGGCTACAAGCTGAATCAGTATATCTACGTCATGGTGGCTTGGAGGGTGCCACCGATGACGTAGATATACTGTAGCAGTGGAAAAAAGTGGTTAAATATGAATATGAAGAGGGTATATTACGAACATTTTTTTAATTATAAGCTTGTAAATAGAGATGGCTCGAACCTCCGATTTTCGGTTCGCGAACCTCGAAAAGCGAACCACAATAGACTTCAATGGGGAAGCGAACTTTGAAAACTAGAAACATTTATGCTGGCCACAAAAGTGATGGAAAAGATGTTTCAAGGGGTCTAACATCTGGAGGGGGGCATGGCGGAGTGGGATACACGGCAAAAGTCCTGGTGAAAAATCAGGATTTGATGCACAGCAGCGTTTTAGGGACAAAAATCACATTGCATGCTAAATTGGAGGCCTAACGTGCTTTAAAACATCTTGCATGTGTATACATCAATCTCAGGCAGTGTAATTAGTGTACTGCTTCACACTGACACACCAAACTCACTGTGTAACGCACCGCAAACAGCTGTTTGTGTAGTGATGGCCGTGTGGACTGGTGCGCACCATGGCGAGAGTACAGGCGATAGCGGTTTTCAAGCCCATATAGATGCCAGACTGAGGTAGCTGAATGACAGAACAACAGTGACTGTCCAGCTGATCGAATTTGGTCTGTCCACAATGAAGCAAAGACCTTATTATCTTGGGTGTGCCCCCCCCCCCCCCCCGAGACACTCATATAGCCGACGATCTTTGCTTCATTGTGATACACAAGCTCCTTCACCGGGGCAAGGTAACGATCACGAAGGGTAATTGACACATGTACATGCATTTTGTTATGTTGTTGCAGCCGCAGTGCAGCCAGAAAAATTAGGCAGGCATGTACACGCACCAGAAAAATTATTATAGCGGCCGCTGCTAGCAGCCTTAAAAATTCAGGAATCCGTTTGGAGTCCTGGACCCTGTTGGTGGTGGCGGAGAAGGCAGTCAAGCGGCCTGCCAGCAGAGATGCTGTGTGGAGAGCGACTTAGTCTTGGGGCAGGCAGTCACACGGCGTGCAGGCAGAGATGCTGTGTGTGGGGACTGACTTAGTCTTTGGGCGGGCAGTAGCCCTCCGAGATCTATGCCTCATTCATTTTGATAAAGGTGAGGTACTGAACACTTTTTTGACCTAGGCGACTTCTCTTCTCAGTGACAATGCCTACAGCTGCGCTGAAGGTCCTTTCTGACAGGATGCTTGAGGCAGGGCAAGCCAGAAGTTGGATGGCAAATTGTGTGACAGCTCTGGCCACAGGTCAAGCCTGTGCACCCAGTAGTCCAGGGGTTCATCGCTGCTCATAGTGTCTACATCCAGACTTAAGGCCAGGTAGTCAGCTACCTGCCGGTCGAGGCATTGGTGGAGGGTGGATCCAGAAGGGCTAAGGTAAGGCGTTGGACTAAAGAATGTCCGCAAGTCCGAAATCACCATGAGATCGCTGGAGCGTCCTTTCCTTGCCTGCATGGACATGGGAGAAGGATTACTGGCAGTGGTACCTTTATTCCGTTGTGCGGTGACATCACCATTAAACGCATTGTAAAGCATAGCTGCCAGCTTTTTCTGCAAGTGCTGCATCCTTTCTGCCTTCAGATGAGTTGGTAACATCTCCGCCACACTGTGCTAAAACCAAAGGTCCAGTAGCGTGGCCACCCAGTACAGGTCATTACCCTTGAGTTTTTTATACGGGGGTCCCTCAACAGGCTGGACAGCATGAAAGCTGCCATCTGCACAAATTTGGATGCAGACGTACTATCCATCTCCTCTTGCTCTTCCTCAGTGATGTCAGGTAAGTTCTCCTCCTCCCCTCAGCCACGAAGAATACCACAGGAAAGTTGAGCAGCACAAGCCCCCTGCGACGCCTGCTGCGGTTGTTCTTCCGCCTCCTCCTAAAAAAAACCCAAAACCTTTCTCATCATCTGACTCCTCTTCCCCACACAATTCTTCCTCCTCCTCCTCCCCCCTCTGTGCTGCCGCAGGTGTTGAGGAAACATCTGGTTCTGCTGAGAATTGATCCCACAACTTTTCCTCCTGTTCCTGTAACTGTTCCTGTTCACGCTCCTCCACAGTTTGATCCACCACTCTATGCACGGCACGCTCCAGGAAGAAAGCATATGGGATCAAGTCGCATGTTTGTCACCTCCTCAAACGGCTGCATGAGCCTGCAGGCATTTCGCATGAGTGTCCAGTACTTCAGCCAGAACATCCCCATCTCCCCAGAGCATTTCCTTTCACTGTAGTTGTAGAGATACTGGTTGATGGCTTTCTCCTGTTGTAGCAGGCAGTTAAACATCAGGAGCGCTGAATTCCAGCAAGTCGGGCTATCGCAAATCAAGCGCCTCACCGGCAAGTTGTTTCTCAACTGAATATCGGCCAAGCGTGCCATGGCCGTGTAAGACTGCCTGATGCCCAATACCCACACACCTTCCTGGACTGCTTCAGGATGTCCTGTAAGCCTGGGTACTTACACACAAATCTCTGAATTATTACATTCAGCACATGTGCCATGCAGGGTACATGTGTCAACCTTCCCAAATTCAAAGTCGAAATGGGATTGCTGCCGTTGTCACACACCATGTTGCCGAGTTGGTGCGGGGTCAGCCACTGATCCACCTGTTTGTTAAGAGCAGCCAGGAGAGCTTCTCCAGTGTTACTCTCCACTTTGAGGCAAGACATGTCTAAGATGGCGTGACACCGTCATACCTGGTATGCAGCATAGGCCCTGGGGAGCTGGGGCTCTGTAGCTGGAGAGGAGATTGCAGCACCAGTAGAGTAGCACTGCCACTCAGCCAAGTAGTAGGAGGAGGACGACAGCAAAGAGGATGTAGCAGGAGGAGTAGGAGGAGAAGGAGAGGAGGTGGCAGCAGGCCTGCCTGCAAGCCATGGAGTTGTCACAACTAGGTCCGCTGCACAGCCACATACTCCCTGCTTGCCAGCGGTCACCAGGTTGACCCAATGGGCTGTGAAAGTAATGTACCTGCCCTGACCGTGCTTGGCAGACCAGGCATCCAGGGTCAGATGGACCCTTGACCCAACGCTGTGTGCCAGAGATGACACCACTTGCCTTTCAACATCATGGTACAGTTTGGGTATCGCATTTGAGAAAAGTAATTGCGGCCTGCTATCTTCCACTGCGGTGTCCCAATCGCCACAAATTTTCAGAAGGCCTCAGAGTCCACCAGCTGGTATGGTAACAGCTGGCGAGCTAACAATTCCGCCAAGCCAGCTGTCAGAAGCCGGGCAAGGGGGTGACTGGCAGACATTGGCTTCTTCTGCTCAAAGATTTCCCTCACGGACATTTGGCTGCTGCTGTGGGCAGAGGAGCAGGAACCGCTCAAGATGAGAGGCGGAGTGCAGGAGGGTGGCTGTGAAGGTGCAAGGGAGAAAGCGGCTGAAGATGATGCACCTGAAGGAGGAAGGGTGGCTTTGCTTATGTGTGCTGCTTTTCCTCAGGTGGTCTTCCCATTGCAGTTTGTGCCTTTTCTTCATGTGCCTTCGTAAGGCAGTTACAAGAGCCTAACTAAGCTTTCCCTATGTCTCTGCAGCAACTCTCCCTTCTCTAATTACTGCAGCCACACGAGTAAGGAAAATGGCAAAAGCTGCCTGCCTTTTATAAGGGGGGGGGGGGGGGCTCCAGGAGGGAATGTAGCCTGATTGGCTACCCTGTGTCTGCTGACTGTGAGGTAGAGGGTCAAAGTTGAGCCTAATGATGTGGTATAGGGGGCGGGTCAAACTCGCATATAGTTTGCGGTTCACCGCGTATGCGATCCACTGAAGTTCACGTGTTCGCATTCGAATGCGAACCGTTCGGGCCATCTCTACTTGTAAATAGTGATGGACGCAAAACTGAAAAAATGCACCTTTATTTCCAAATAAAATATTGCCGCCATTCATTGTGATAGGGACAAAATTTAAATGGTGTAATAACCGAGATAAATGGGCAAATACAATACATAGGTTTTATTTATGGTAGCATGTATTATTTTAAAGCTGTAAAGGCCAAAACTGAGAAATATTGAATTTTCTCCCAAATTTTTCTTACTATTCCTGTGAAAATGCATTTATAAAAAAAAATTCTTATCAAAATGTACCACCCAAAGAAAGCCTAATTGGTGGTGGAAAAAACAAGATCTAGATCAATTCATTGTGATAAGTAGTGATAAAGTTATTGGTGAATTAATGGGAAGTGAAAATTGCTCTGTTGCATAAGGTGAAAGATCCCCGCGGGCTGAAATGGTTAAAGTGTATGTGTGGTGGATATTTCCAACCTAAGTTAACACGATATTGTAGGTAACTATGGTAAAGACTGGACTAAGCTTTCATGGCGCTACCAACTTGGCCCATTTAATAAAAACACAATTCACTTCCCCCATGAGGAGATGGACTAGTCCAAAGCCAGAATTGCCATATTAATAATACCTACTGTAAATGCCAGCAACATAAGAAAAAAATAATGTATAGTGTGTTTTCAAATGTACAGTATTTTTAGATTTTACATTTTTTTTTTTTTGCAATAGTGGTCCTTTAAGGCAATTTCATGGCATTTTTGTGCTTTAGTCAAATTCAAACCACCATAATCTTGCTGATGTTATGTAACTGATGAGTCCCTTATGCATTCTGCCATAAATAGTGCCTATATGTTGGATGGGTCAGCACCACCAATTAGTAATAAAACCTCTTGATTTTTTAGTTCCTGCTCCTGGATGTACATAAGGGCTTTTGGGTCATGGTTCTACAAAGGTAAAGCCATTTGGGTGCTATTCCATCCTTTGAGTGAATAGTGCCCAGTGATACAACATTACAAACTATGGTTTACTAAAGGATGCCCTTGGAATGCAAAGTTGTTGAGACAATCAACAAAGACTAGATCTAAAACATTATGGACCTTATTAACACTTAACAGCAACTGACACTTTTTGGTTATTTTTTATGAGGTTATCACTGTCATGTGCACTAGAAGATGTTGATGTAGGTTAATCAGGGCTGGTTCAAGATCCAATGAGGCTCCGGAGCAAAGGTGACCTCCTAAACTAGCTGCCGCCACCCATGAACAATATCAGCATAGTATCTTACTAGAGTCAGCAGCCGCCACACTGCTCCTGTCTTCTTCCTGCTCTCTGCCTCTTGTGAACAGCGCATGTTATGTGTAATCGTAATGAAATGTGCCTGTCACAAGAAGCAGGCAGCAGGAAGAAGACTAGGAGAACGAAGAACAGAGCAATGCGCCAGCCGCTTGGGCAGGTGAGATACCAATGCTGCTATTGTGCAGGGGCCCCAGGGAGAACGGGGAACAGTTGAGGAGGTTGGGGATCGGGGGCCCAGGGGACAATTGCCCCCTTGCATTAATAGAAGCATTGGCCCTGGTGTTAATAGATTACTGGGTTTGCTGGGTTTCTGGTTATACCCCATGTTCTGTTTGCCCAGTGCTTAAATTATCTGTATTGGAATTTCATAAAGCATAATGGTTTGTACTTAGGTACAGGCATGTAGCTCCAGCCAGAGCAGGGACAAGGTCCTCCAGCACCCAAGGCTGAGACACCAAAGTGCGCCCCTCCATCCCTCCCACCCCAGCCATCACACACTGATTGCTATTAAACTAAGAGGGCCACAGGGCCCACAACCTCCACAACACCTTAATATCTAGTTATCTGGCTTGCAGTCACTGCTATGTATCCCCTTTTCTTATTTCTTTCTGCTTCATACACAATTTGGAATGACAGCTGAATGAATTGTGCGCCCCCTCCTACACTGCGCCCTGAGGCTGGAGCCTCTCCAGCCTATGCCTCGGCCCGGCCCTGGCTCCAGCTTGCTTTTCTTTATGTTTCACCAAGGTCGGCATACTGTACCTTGGCTAAACATAAACAAAGGCCTGCTGAAGCTACTTTGGCATCCAAAGCAAATCATTTTTTTTCAGCACCGACAGGGACCCTGATTCGGCAGCTGCGAGCGGAGATAAGCCCCAGGTATGTAGAGCGGGGGTGCTTGGTGACTTCTTTAAAAAAGCATTTTATCCATAAAATGTAAAAAATATCAATAGGGGGAGGTGGCGATCGCCACACCAGACTGGAGAGAAGTGTTCTGGATAAAGACCCTTGAGACTATGCAACCCAAAGGGCTGAACAAGGAGTATGACCTAGTGCCCTTTTTATGACTTATGATGTGGTTTTATAATTGTAATTTATTTCTATTCTCATATGGATTATGTCCTTTTTTCACCAAAGTGTTCCAGATCACCTCTCTTTACTTGTTATCTTACCATGGTGACTTCACTGCAGAGTGCGGCATACTGTGATGTCAATCTGGGCTTGGGCAGAGATTCTTAAATTCAGCTTATGAAGGGAAGATACGAGATTGTTTTGAAGATTTTATGATGCACACACTCAGAAATGTAAATATATAGGTACATTACTATGTCAGCTTGAAAATGAATATCAGCAACATGGCTATGGAGAGATACCACAAAGAATATGTATTTGAAATCTGTCCTTTAATATGATTACTGGACACTAAACTTTGTGTTCTGCTTCTTAAAACTCGTAGGAACAAATATGTCAAGTCCATCACTTGTCATCCTTTTTGGTCTCTCGTGAAGGGTGTCTAGTTTGTCTTTCAGGAGTGTCATTATGGCATCTTATAACAGCACTAAATTAATTCTGCATGTTAAGTCAAATAACTCTTATAAGAACAGATGGGTAGGACTTTTCTACTTTCTGAACATAACCTTGCATGAAGCTATGACTGAAGCTTGAATTATCTTAAATTGGGATTTGCAGAGAGTGACGGATTGACCCCTTCATCAAGTAGAGATAGATAGGTTGCTGTCCCATGTGATACATTTCTTGTTTAAATTCCACCAGGCAATTCTTCTACTGTATAAGCAAAATCAAATTGTATTCAATCACTTTATAATACCATATTTTTCTATAACTATACTACAACTATAAGATGCACCTTTTCTCCTCCAAAAATGGGGGGAAAAGTTAGTGCGTCTAATAGCCCGAATAAGACATATTTGGACCTGTGCCAAAGTATGTGTCCTCCGTTCCCCTGTGTCCAGTGCCCTGTTCTCTGTCCCCCTTCCTCTATTCCCCTGTCCCCATTCCTCTGTGTCCTCCAGTGCCCCCCTTCCTGTGTCCCCATCCCTCTGTTTCCTCCGGTGTCCTCCTTCCTGTCTCCCCATCCCCTTCCGTCCTCCAGTGTTTTCCTTCTTCTATCCCGGTGTCTCTGTGCCCTCCGGTGTTTTAAATACATACTTGCAGCCAGCCACGCAGCTCAGATAAATAGGAAGTAGCTGCAGATCTTTTGGGATACAAGTTCCAATCAGAAAGGAGACGCTGCCCAGTGTTGCCAGCCCGTAATTTTTTATACAAATTAAGCTGCCCGTGAATTCCGTAAGGAATTCAGCAGCGTCCGTAAAAGGGCGGCCGATTGGCCGCCCGCCCTGTTGCAGGAGGACAGCAGCGCAGTGGAGGGAGAGCTGTGGGCAGCGGTGGAGAAGGGGGGCAATCTCCCCCCCCCTTCTCTCACCTTAGTGCTCTCCCTCCCTCGCGGACTGTCCCCCTCCTGATCTAAGTGCGGAGTGGCACTTGGCAGCGGGCGGGACTTACCTTCCGTCTCGCTCCTGAGCCGGAAGTTCTGCTGCTCTGGTCTGGACCAGACCAGAGTAGCGGCAGATCATCCCGCACCGGCGACGAGAGAAGACGCAGGTAAGTTCCGCTCACTGCCGCCTGCCACTGCCAGCCACTCAATCACTTAGTTCAGGAGGGGAGAGCGAGCTGCTCTCATTTATATGTTTAACTGTGCTAGAGGTGGGCGTGGTTATGCACGCTCACAAGGAAAAATAATATATACCAGGGGATGACCCGCACAAACCAAATTATATGCAATACTATGCAAAGCATGTGTGTGTTTTCCTGGGGGTGGGGGCACACATCCTAATAAGCTTCTTTTGTCCTCCACTAGGATCACCTCCTCACATTCACGTATATAAGACTTCTCACTCACCCCTCCTCTGGAATGCACTTCCACAGCATATCTGTCTACCTCCAACCTTTGAAATCTTTAAATGGACCCTAAAAACTCACTTTTTCCAAGAAGCTTATGCTCTAACCTGGGCTATTCCCCCATAGACCTCTTGCCAAGTTATACTCCTTCCTAGATAACCTAAACACACTCTGCCTGTATGTATACTGCATACTTCCCCAACTCTTGTCCACCCCCCCCCCCCCAATCCCTTCATATTGTAAGCTCGCAAAGGCAGGGCTTTTTCAACCTTGAGTGTCTTGAAATTTGTTATTCATTTTGTAGCTAGCACTATGTTATACATTTGATTCATCATGTTACATTTGTCACTGTAATTACCAATTCTGTATTTTGTACCAGTGTCCATATTTGATGTTTATCATTATTATGTTCCCCATGTTTGTTTTTCCTACTTTGTACAGCACCACGGAGTATGTTAGCGTTTTATAAATCAATGATAATAATAATAATAACCTCACAAGTTTTCTTCAGGCAGCAAAAAGTCTAGAACCTGCCCTGATCAGAACTAGCAAAAGTGGACATATGCGGGTTGCCTTGTATATAATTGATTGTTTCAATGTTTATTTCATTTGTACACCAATACAGCTGAGTTTGTTACCCTACACATCTCTGTGCTACTCAATGCAATGATCATTCCTCACAAATCTAACTTTTAAAAGATCAGAACTGAACAGAGATCGAACTTTATCGTTCAGAGTTCAGTTCCGCAATAGATTTAAGACAATCAGCTACAACCATCGGATCTGCCGATGCCGAATACCGATGATCTTTGAACCGTGCATGGACACTTACGTTCTAACCCATCAGCTGTGCAGCTAACAAATACAGCTGTAACTGCAGATGAGATCCATTCCGGCAACACATAAATTATTTAAATAACATAGAAATAAACACCGAAGTTAGGAGGCCTTTTTGTAATATGTTGAAGTTGCCAGCGGTTTTATGACACAAAAACAAGCTAGAGTGGCAGAAATTGTTTTACTTATGATGCACGACTCCCCATGGAGCCTGCCAAGCATGAATACCAAATAAAAGTGCCAGGAATTTAATAAGAGTTCAGATTGCTTTTCTTCCCAATTCAAATAGCTTCATATATTACAGAATACTTACTAGAACTATCACACTTCTGTTTTGTTCTGTTACTGTTTTATATACACAAGGTAGTGTTGAATTTAAAAATTTCCTCTAATAAATGTTCCCTAGGAAATCTTCATTATTTGTGGCTTCATCAGTCTTAAGCAGTGACACAAGCGGACGCCTGGCTGGTACCTGCATCTACTACGGTATGATCCTCACGTAGGTGTGCTGTACGCCGCTCCACAGAGAAGAATTCAGTAATTGAAAAGACCTTTATAAATCAATAGGACTAAATTGGAAACTCAGAAAGTATTTCACATAATTCACAGGCTCCCTTGTTAAGACTTCTCCGAGTTTCATTTGAGTTTGCTCTGACAAAAGAAAATTGGATGGTTTAAAAATTGACACCATTCCTAACTGCTCACAAATTTACAATTAGCCACATAGCTTGAAAACATACAACATGGATAAGGTGCATAGTTTGGAACCGTACAAAAATGTCTTTAAAGAGAATCTGTTCTCTAAAATTCTTACAATAAAAAGCATACCATTCTATTCATTATGTTCTCCTGGGCCCCTCTGTGCTGTTTCTGCCACTCCCTGCTGCGATCCTGGCTTGTAATTGCCAGTTTTAGGCAGTGATTACAAACAAAAGACATGGCTGCTAACCAGAGTGTCATAGGCTCAGAGCTTGAAGAGGGTGTGTAAAGCTTCTGCCTATCACAAGCAGTGCTGCACATTCCACACATTCCAGCCTGAGCCCGACAGAGCCGACAGAGGAAAGAAGATAAGATTTATTACAGAGACAGTGCAACTAGAAAAGGCTGCAGTAAGCCAGACCACATTAGAACAGGTATAGGAACTTATAGGATAGAAGAAATAAGGCTCAAAATTTTGTTACAGAGTCTCTTTAAAGTGACCTGAGCGCAATTTTTTGTTTTTTTTTAAATAATGAACCTCCCCACTAGGGAGGTTTATAACTGTGTGTATTGTTCTGGGTGTGGGAAATAGGGAGAGCATCAATATTTACCTATAAGGTGCTGCTACTCTGGTCCTGGCTCATATGGCATTCGTCATCTTCTCCACTCAACCAGCATCATCTGGAGGATTTTGACGCTCTGCTTTCCGCAATGCATTCTAGGAGATTTAGTCAACGGACGTGAGTACTGAGCTGTACTTGCTGTACTTGCTTTTTTTACTGCCAGTGACATATCCCACACATGGACACAAATGGTGGGCGCAATGGTAAAGGGGTCCTCTTTCCCTCTTTGGACCATAATGCCTGCTGATCACTTTTTTGAAAAATCAGATTGCCCGTCGAATATTGCCATATGTAGAAAGGCTTCACCATGAGGAATAGCAAACAAGGGACTACCCCTCTGGTTCTACTTCACCCCCTCCCCCCCCCCTTTTTTTCTATTTTTTATGTTCTGTAATTCTGCTATGTGTTTTATATGTTCATGTGCACTATACGTACTGTATATTGTTTCATTGCTGACCCTGTATGTGTCAAACCAATTCCAGATACAACCCCCTTGGCAAATTAGTCTAATTCTGATCAGATAGCAGATGTGCCCCAGTATTAGGAAGTCCCGTAGTATACATAGCCTTGCCCACAGTATACGTAGCCAGATGAACCCCCCAGTATAGGTAGAAGATATGCCCTCCCCCAGTACAGGTAGCCAGATGTGCCCCAGTATAAGGTAGCCCTTTCAGTATAGGTAGCCAGATGTGCTCCAGTATTAGGTAGCTGCCTTAGTATACAACCTCTGGGTGCAGAGAACAGACAAATTTAGTTCATGATTTGTCTGTACAAGAGGAATATGGAGGCTGACATATTTATTCCCTTTTAAAGGGATACTTAAAGAGTAACTGTTAGCCCCAAAAATCAAATTTAAATCTCTATTGCAATGTTTTAATTACTTTGTAAGGGAGCCAAAAAGGCAATGCAGAAGATAAAAAGCAATCTAATTTTTTTACTGTGTAGCCTTTTCCCCAAGCTCCTAAGGAGGACGCAAAGCCGCATAACAGATACTGCAGAGCATGCAGAGCATGCCCATGTCTGCCCGACCCCCCTCTCCCCCCCAGGACCAGGTGCCGATGTCTGCCCAACCCCCTCTCTCCCCCAGGACCAGGAGCCGATGTCTGTCCGCTCCCCCCCCAACCCGCCCCCCCCCCAAGAGCCGATGTCTGTCCGACCCTCCAGGACCAGGTGCCGATATCTTCTCACCCAACTCAACAGCTGACACGGAGAGAGAGCGGGAGCGGAGTACATCTACACACTTCCAGCGCCGCCACCGCAGAGCAGCCGCCGCCGTGCATCTCTCTCCTGCTCGTGATTCTCTCACATGTGACTCGGCGGCGGCTGCTCTGCGCATAGTAAGCGTAAGCTACGCGTAGCGGTACTTCGCTACGCGTAAATTCGTAAGCGTAGTTCTGCAACTTCACCTACGAACTACGATGCGTAAATGCAAACTACGATGCGTAAATTCGCACTGGCGTAGTTTCTGCTCATCCCTGCGCAGGATGCTCCCTGGGGTGGGACTGCAAACGAGGACAAGCGTGGCCAGGGTCGAGCATGCACAGTGGCCTGTCATTACTGAAAGTGAAACCTACTCCGGAATCATTTACAAATGAACCGAGGTGTGTGTGTGTGTGTGTGTGTGCGTGCGTGCTTGCGTGCGTGCGTGCGTGCGTGCGTGCGTGCGTGTGTGTGTGTGTGTGTGTGTGTAGGAGGAGGGGGGAATGGGCAGTAGGTTCAGTGCCTAATACTTGTCACCTTGCATATCCTTTAAGTAAGATTTCCCTGTGTCAGGTACATGAGAGTTACAAGCATGTAGCTACAGACTTCAGTCAGAGAACTTCAGCATGCTTGTTCAGGGTCTGTGACAGGGGAATTGCTACAAATCATGGGGTCCCCCAGCAAAACTTTCATGGTGTCCCCTTAATGCTCACTACCCTTCCTTTTGCTATCATACATTACCTGGTCTCTGCGATCGCGTCTCCTCCACTTTCTGGTTAGTTTGCAAGAGTCCTGCAGCCAGCTAATGACTGGCCTTCTGCAGGACAGCAGCAAACTAACTAGGAAGTGGAGGCGACGCGATTGCCCAGGACCAGGTAATGTACACATACACCTGTGCCTATTCTTAAGGGGCCCATACACTGTTCGATTTCAGCCATCGATCGACAGCCAATTGAACTGCTCTGATCAAATCGGCTAGAAATCGATGCAACAGGAAGCATGATCGATCGGCTGATTGATCGATTTGCTCGATCGGCCCGGATGGAAAATCTAGGTCGATCGCCTGCTGCAGCAGATTGATGGCCCATAGGGTTGCTTTAAATGGAATGGTGCAACATTGCATTTCGATCGATTTTCAATAGATTTCATTCTGAAATCTTTTGGAAATCTGTTCCTAGTGTGTGGCACACATCAAAAAGATTCCAGTCAGATTCGAAGTGACAGGCATCTGACAGGAATCTATCTAATGGTTGAATCTGCTGCTAATTTATAAGTGTATGGGTACCTTTACAGTGAATCATCCCTCTATGCCTACCCCTAAGACCCCCCCAGGTACCTAACCCTAACCACTCCACCCCACTGCCTTTCTCAAACCACTCCACCCCCCTACCTAACCCTAAGAACCCCCCTCCCACCACTCCACTCCCATGCTAACCCTAACACCCCTGCTTAAGTTCATTTACTCCCTGCCGTCATAGGCTGTAATAGTAAAAGCTGCAATTAGCAGCAAGGAGATTAAATTATGGCCATCATTTTAGATTACTGCACATGTGCACATTTAAAGAGAAACTCTGACCAAGAATTAAACTTTATCCCAATCAGTAGCTGATACCCCCTTTTACATGAGAAATCTTTTCCTTTTCACAAACAGACCATCAGGGGTGCTGTATGACTGATATTGTGGTGAAACCCCTCCCACAAAACCCCTCCCACAAGAAGCTTTGAGTACCGAGGTAATCCTGGCAGTTTCCTGTCAGTGATCCTTGTTGCATTGTGGGAAGTAGCTGTTTACAGCTGTTTCCAACTGCCAAAACAGCAAGCAGCAGCTACATCACTTGCCAGCAGTAAAAATGTCACCATGTAATAAATGTCAGAATATAAATCAGGGATTTAAAATATTTTACAATGGGCAAACACTGACTAAATCATTTATACATAATTATTGTAAAAATGAAGCACTTTTTTATTACATAATTTTCACTGGAGTTCCTCTTTAAGGATGAACACACATATGCACAAACTTTCTTGCTGAGTGCCAAGTAGGAATGCCAGAGCTCACTTAGGTTTTAGAAGTTTTATGGATAACGTTTGTACATTTACATTACAAAAATGAGTTCAAAGCACATATTCTAAGCATATTATAAGCAGGGATCAGCATAAATGCTTCTTCATTATAAGTGTAAGTACATTATAAGAGCTTAGGCCCCATTCACATTACAAATGCGGACGGCCATGCGTGCGGAACGCAACGCATGCGAATGCACGCCATCCGCGTTTGTGTGCGTTGCGTGGCTGATCCCATCACTAAAAAGTGAATGGAACAGCAACGTGTTTTTGCAAAAAATGCGTGCAGCATGCGTTCCCGGACCGCACAGGTCCGGAACGCATGCAGTGTGAACATCAGATCAGCACTGTCTGATGTCGTGCGTGTCGGCCTTCCGCACGCGTTTCCAAAACGCGGCTGGAAACGCATGCAGTGTGACCGGGGCCTTATATTGTACACATTAAGATTTACATGCATGCATCTCACAAAGTAGGTTAAAGTGTACCAGAGACATACAAGAAAAAGAACGAATTGATATTTACCCGGGCTTCCTCCAGCCCCATTAACACGCGTGAGTCCCTCGCCGTCCTGCCGCGGTTTGCCATTAAGCCACGATCAGCCCTGGTAACAGGCTCCATCAGGTCCAGTCTGGGTCTTCTGCGCATGCGTGGACCTTCCACACATACACAGTAGATCCAGAGGCGACTGATGCGACTGAGCCAGGTACCGCAGCTGATTGCGGCTGAACGGCAGACCGCGGAAGGACAGGCTGTGCAGGCGCACAGCCTGCAGCGCATTACCGGAAACACTGCGCTTAACGCAAAGTGCTTGGGGTAATGGAAATCAATGTGCTATGCAGTAAATGTGAACAACAGGTCACGGCATGCATGCTCAGACTGACAGGAATCATGGTGATGAACTTCCTGTCAAGCAGGGAGTATGTCAATTAGCAGGGAGCGATGCTTTACGTGTGACCCTTTCGCCACACGCTACCGCAGGGTCAGATGTTTGTCATTTTTTTGCATTGTGGTGAAATCTGGCAGGAGCATCGCTTCGCAAAAATCAGGTGTAAAACCGGCCTATTGAATTATTGTTCAGTGCCCCATTGGGATTGATTCACAAAGGTTACTTTTTTTCACCTTAACTGTAAGGAGTGCTAATGGATGAGATAAACAAATAAGGAGAGATAATTCATTAGATAACTAGATAAGGAGAGCTAAACCATGAGTTGTGTCAAATAAGGAGAGCTAAACCATGAGTTGTGTCAAATAAGGAGAGCTAAACTATGAATTGTATCAAATAAAGAGAGCTAAACCATGAGTTGTGTCAAATAAGGAGAGCTAAACCATGAGTTATGTCAAATAAGGAGATCTAAACCATGAGTTGTGTCAAATAAGGAGAGCTAAACTATGAATTGTATCAAATAAAGAGAGCTAAACCATGAGTTGTGTCAAATAAGGAGAGCTAAACCATGAGTTATGTCAAATAAGGAGATCTAAACCATGAGTTGTGTCAAATAAGGAGAGCTAAACCATGAGTTGTGTCAAATAAGGAGAGCTAAACCATGAGTTAAGTTAGATAAGGAGAGGTAAATCATGAGTTAAGTCATCTAAGGAGAGATAATTTGTGAGTTAATAAATAAGGTGAGATAATTTAACATAAAATCTTTCATCTCCCAATGTTTGTAATTTTAAGCACATTTAATTGTAAGTTCACTTACATGAACACATTTTCAAAAAAAAACTTTACAATGACAGTTCAGACCAATAAAAACATGGTAGAGTTTTTCAGACTCTTTATGCTGTCTGAAAGTAAAGTTGCAAAGTTATGCTTGAAGTTACTAAAGCTACAACATAATCCAAGTGAAAAATGTAGCTCAAACGTGTTATAAAATGCCAGAATAACTAAAAAGTTCCCTACTGTGTATTTCAGTGAAGATGATGATGATCAGCGGATGTTTGTCAACCATGCATATTCTTTTTATAAGGGCAGAAATCACAGTACATTCCTAAATTTGTGGAATTAAGTGCTTTAAAACGTCCGGCTTTGCAATATCTTGATTTTTTTTCACCCTACTATCTTTTGGTGAAGTTCCTCTTTAAAGAAAACCTTTGAGTTTTGAAAAGCTCAAGATAAAATGACTTTATATAAATTGATTTTAGATTAAAAAAAAAAAAAGCTGCAGGGAGTGGTGAAAATGGGACAGAGGGTGACCTGAGGGAATACATTTGAAAAAGTTGCGAGCTAATTTAGGCGTGACATTAAATAACGATATTACTAGCAATATTTGTAAATAACAATTTAAGCGCAACATTAAATAACAAAATCGATAACGAAAACTGTAAATAGGGATTTAATTGCGGTATTACATTATCGGTAAATTTACAGATAATGTTGAACCAAACTATAACCTAACCTCTCCCTACTCTCACACAGAATCCTCCCCTCGTAGTGCTTAACCCTAAGACCCCCCTGGTGGTGCCTAACCCTAAGACCCCCTTGGTGGTGCCTAACTCTAAGACCCCTTTGGTGGTGCCTAACCCTAAAATCACCCTGGTTTTACCTAACCCTATGACCCCTCTGGTGGTGCCTAACCCTAAGTCCCCCCTGGTGGTGCCTATTAACCCTAAGTCCACCCTGGTGGTGCCTAACCCTAAGACCCCCCTAGTGGTGCCTAACCTTAACACCCCCTGATCCCCGCTACTAATAATACAACCAGTTTCAATTTATTTGCAGCCGGCTGCTAAGTAGCGTAACGGCTTTCTATATTATGATAAATAACAATTGCACCTACATATATCAATAAATAACAATTGCGCCCATTTTTGGCCACGACCTTTTCAACTGCTCCTTCCTAAAGACATCTGAATTACAGTAGTGTAGCTGCAGGAGATGGGGAGGGGGC
The DNA here is from genome assembly GCF_040937935.1 of Hyperolius riggenbachi. NCBI lineage: Eukaryota > Metazoa > Chordata > Amphibia > Anura > Hyperoliidae > Hyperolius > Hyperolius riggenbachi. The sequence continues at coordinate 525,812,556 of NC_090646.1, read as the reverse complement.
GTATCTTTAGCTGCAAGAAGTGGGGAAGGTGCACAGAGCATGCACTAGGCATCCCCATTGCACCTTGCCTTCCTGTTTGAATGCTGACAAGTGTCTAAATCACGGGGCACAGTGGACACCGGGGGCACCTGTGGACAGCGGAACAAGGGCTAAGGACATCGGCAGGGCTAAATCTACAAGGCACCAGCAAAGAAACATGTGCTAAAAATTGCTTCAGGTAGCCTTTAAGTGGTAGGCTAGCCCTAACTCCTCCTGCTAACCGCCCAAAACATATTCCAAAAGCATGGTACTGCCTCACAGAACTCTGTGCCACACCTAGTCCACGGCCACAACTTCTCCATTCACAGCAGTGATAATAGTTGATTGTTGGTGGTTGTAACGCCCCCCCCCCCTTTCACCATGGCAAAATGGAAGGGCCGAATGGTCAGTTCACTACAATTGCTCCCAGGAGAATCTGCTGGATGGGCTAGTGCTGTGATGAGTTCATTTTTAAATAGTGTAAAGGAAAAAAAATGTTAAGTGTTCAGTACAATAACCCTCATTAATCAGCTTTTAATTTATTGAATGAAGACCTGTGATTAGTAACTAGTTATTACTACTCACTCTTGTAGGCTCATTTTTCCTCTCTTACTGATTAAACCATAAATGCGTTCCACTAATTTGTGCAGTTGGTAAAAAGACTTCAATCGTGCCTTGATGAAAGGGAAGCCCATTACATCTCTGCTTACATGAAAAAACATAATCAAAGGACTGGAGTAGTTTACCTGCAACACATATCTCTTTCTCCTGAACCTGCTCAGCAACTGCTTCAGTGATGAGTTTTGAATACTCAATTACCTTTTTAAAGTAAGGGGGGAAAAAATGATGTTTGCTCGACAGTCTGGGCTGACAAATAACTTTTATTGTTAAAGCACAAGCAATTTACAGGAGTGTTTCAGAGTTGTTATGAAGAAGAAGTGACAAGGTAATGATAGCAGGCTGAAAGCATTGTGCTTCCCCAGTGTGTTTTATTGCCGCCAAACAGTAGTGCGTATATGTGAGATTGTTTGCTCTGCTGTAGTAGAAAAGAGTCTGACCACTGAGATATGTATGGTTAGGAAATAAAATTACCATATGAAAAAGAGCATCCTCTTGAATACAGTGGCTTGCAAAAGTATTCGGCCCCCTTGAAGTTTTCCACATTTTGTCATATTACTGCCACAAACATGAATCAATTTTATTGGAATTCCACATGAAACACCAAAGTGGTGCACACGTGAGAAGTGGAACGAAAATCATACATGATTCCAAACATTTTTTTACAAATCAATAACTGCAAAGTGGGGTGTGCGTAGTTATTCAGCCCCTTTGGTCTGAGTGCAGTCAGTTGCCCATAGACATTGCCTGATGAGTGCTAATAACTAAATAGAGTGCAACTGTGTGTAATCTAATGTCAGTACAAATACAGCTGCTCTGTGACGGCCTCAGAGGTTGTCTAAGAGAATCTTGGGAGCAACAATACCATGAAGTCCGAAGAACACACCAGACAGGTCAGGGATAAAGTTATTAAAAAAAATAAGGCAGGCTTAGGCTACAAAAAGATTTCCAAAGCCTTGAACATGCCACAGAGCACTGTTCAAGTGATCATTCAGAAATGGAAGGAGTATGGCACAACTGTAAGCCTACCAAGACAAGGCCGTCCACCTAAACTCACAGGCCGAACATGGAGAGCGCTAATCAGAAATGCAGTCAAGAGGCCCATGGTGACTCTGGACAAGCTGCAGAGATCTACAGCTCAGGTGGGGGAATCTGTCCATAAGACAACTATTAGTCGTGCACTGCACAAAGTTGGCTCTTATGGAAGAGCGACAAGAAGAAAGCCATTGTTAACAGAAAGGCATAAGAAGTCCCGTTTGCAGTTTGCCACAAGCCATGTGGAGGACACAACAAACATGTGGAAGAAGGTGCTCTGGTCGGATGAGACCAAAATGGAACTTTTTGGCCAAAATGCAAAATGCTATGTGTGGCAGAAAACTAACACTGCACATCACTCAGAACACACCATTCCGACTGCCAAATATGGTGGTGGCAGCATCATGCTCTGGGGTTGCTTCTCTTCAGCAGGGACAGGGAAGCTGGTCAAAGCTGATAGGAAGATGGATGGAGCCAAATACAGGGCAATCTTGGAAGAAAACCTCTTGGAGTCTGCAAAAGACTTGAGACTGGGGCGGAGGTTCATCTTCCAGCAGGACAACGACCCTAAGCATAAAGCCAGGGGAACAATGGAATGGTTGAAAACAAAACATATCCATGTGTTAGAATGGCCCAGTCAAAGTCCAGTTCTAAATCCAATTGAGAATCGGTGGCAAGATCTGAAAACTGCTGTTCACAAACGCTGTCCATCTAATCTGACTGAGCTGGAGCTGTTTTGCAAAGAAGATTGGGCAAGGATTTCAGTCTCTAGATGTGCAAAGTTGGTAGAGACATACCCTAAAAGACTGGCAGCTGTAATTGCAGCAAAAGGTGGTTCTACAAAGTATTGACTCAGGGGGCTGAATAATTACGCACACCCCACTTTGCAGTTATTTATGTGTAAAAAATGTTTGGAATCATAAATGATTTTCGTTCCACTTCTCACGTGTACACTACTTTGTATTGGTCTTTCACGTAGAATTCCAATAAAATTGATTCATGTTTGTGGCAGTAATGTGACAAAATGTGGAAAACTTCAAGGGGGCCGAATACTTTTGCAAGCCACTGTATTTCTGAATTAGCTGAGATCAAAACAGCATAAAAGGACTATATCAAACTGAGTTTTGTGATGGACACTTCGGGCCAAATACAATTCACTTTTTCTTCAAAGAAGATAATTTTTTATCTTCTGTTTTTGTAACTTTTTAGCAGTCTGCAATTAAAAGTACTAAAAAGTAGGTGAAGAAGCACTGTCAAAATTATTTGTAAGTATTTTCTTACTTGCTGGTGCCTTAAAGAGATAGTGAAGCGAAAAAAAAATTATGATATTATGATTTGTATGTGTAGTACAGCTAAGATATAAAACATTAAGATCGGATACATCAGTCTAATTGTTTCCAGTACAAGCAGAGTTGAGAAACTCCAGTTGTTATCTCTATGCAAACAAGCCATTAAGCTCTCCGACTAAGTTAGTCGTGGAGAGGGCTGTTATCTGACTTTTATTATCTCAACTGTAAGTGAACTGTTTACTTTTTCTCTGCTAGAGGAGAGGTCATTACTTCACAGACTGCTCTGAAAGAATCATTTTGAATGCTGAGTGTTGTGTAATCTGCACATATTATAGAATAATGCAATGTTAGAAAAAACCCTATATACCTGAAAATAAAAGTATGAGAATATTTTCTTTGCTGCTAATCTTCTAGTAATTATTCATAGTACACAACCAATTCATTATATCATATTTTTTTTTCGCTTCAGTGTCTCTTTAAGGGATACCTTAGTATATCTTCCTTCATGAATTCTGTAATTGACGCCCTGTGTGTGTATGGGGAGGTGCGCATAGGCTTACCGCACCTCCTGGGGCCCGACATCTGTCTCTATTCATCTGTAAACTATCCCGTTTCAAAGACCCAGTTGACAGGATCAGCATAGGCGTAGTATGTCTGCGAGAGTACGCGTGCACGCCCGTGGGAAGATGTACCTGGCGTGCATGCCCTCTGACCTGGGCATACTACACGCGTATGCACAGTAAGTCCACTTGGTCACCTGGTGACCGCACTCCCCACAACTTCTATTCCAGAGCATGTTCACAATGCCTATGTCTTTCCGTGCGAGTGTGTGAGTACTCCCTCGGACATACTGCGCCTGTGTCATCCCTGATGACCTAGACTTTGGAACGAGCCGGTTTACAGATGAACGGAGACAGACGCCGGGCCATGGTGGTGCAGTAAGCCTAAGCGCACCTCCCCACACACACATAGGGCATCAATTAATGAGGTCACTTCAATCCTACAGGTTGAGGCCACTCCAAAACAGCAGAGACTATCTCTGGATCCATGGAGAGACCAGAAGTGGAGATAATATATCCCAAAAAAGGAACTGTCGTGACCTCGAAGAGGCACTTTTCTAGCTTTGCGTACAGCGAATTCTGTCTTAGTTTTCTTAACACAAACTTGACGTGTTTACGATGCTCTGTCAAATTAGGAGAAAAAATCAGTGTGTCGTCTAGATACACTAGCACAAACTTCCCCAGTACCTCCCTGAAAACCTCATTGATTAACTCCTGGAAGACGGCAGGGGCGTTACACAACCCGAAGGGCATAACCAGATACTCGTAGTGCCCGTCGGGCGTGTTGAACGCCGTCTTCCATTTGTCACCGTCCCTAATGCGTACTAGGTTGTATGCACCTCGTAGGTCCAATTTGGAGAAGATACTGGCATTGGTCACCTGAGCGAACAAATCGTCAATCAGTGGCAATGGGTAACGATTTTTTACTGTGATCTTATTTAAACCACGATAGTCAATGCAGGGTCTAAGCCCACCGTCCTTTTTCTGTACGAAAAAGAAGCCAGCCCCAGCTGGTGACCGGGATGGACGGATGAAGCCTTTGGCCAGGTTTTCTTTAATGTACTCCCGCATTGCCACTTTCTCAGGTCCTGACAGATTATAAAGATGACCTCTAGGAGGCATACAACCGGATCTTAACTCTATGGGACAATCGAAACTTCGGTGAGGCGGGAGTTTATCTGCAGACTTGGGACAAAACACGTCAGCGGATTCTGCATACTGTACTGGCACTCCTTTAACCTGTATCTTAGTAGTGCAAACAGCAACTCTCTCCAAACAATGATGATGACAATGGGTTGACCAGCTCTGTAGCTAACCTGAAGCCCAGTCAATCTGAGGGGAGTGGAGTTGCAACCAGGGCATACCGAGGATAATGGTTGAGGTTGCCATTTGCAGGACAAGGAACTGTAATTTCTCTTTATGTAATACCCCTATATTGCACACTAATAAGGGGGTTTGGAAAAGAGGCTGTCTACTCTGTAATGGAGAGTCATCCATTGCTGTGACCAGAATCTGCCGCTCTAGAGGGAGTAAGGGAATCCCCAATTTTTTTACCAACTCATAATCAATAAAATTGGCTGCAGAGCCGGAGTCCACAAAGGCTTCTGTGGATATAGTCCGAGCTTCCCATGTAATGGAACATGGAAGGAGCAGATGATTATTGTTTAGAGGTAAAGACTGCTCGCCTAGGGTATTACCTCTGACTACTCCTAGGCGGCAGCGTGTCCCCGACTTCTTAGGACAATTCTGAACCATATGACCCTCCTCAGCACAGTATAGACAGAGTTTTTCTGATTTTCTGCGATTCTTTTCCACCCGCGTCAACCTGGAGTTTCCGATTTGCATCAGCTCAGGCGGAGGCGACGAGGGTGGAGAGGAGGCGTAGGAGACATATCTTACAGGATTTCTTCCACGGGTTTGCCTCTGATAGCGTAAGCGATGATCTACCCGTACTGCTAAAGAAATAGCATCGTCTATGGACTTGGGCTCAGGATGTCCTAACATCAAATCAGAAACTGCATCAGATAAACCTGACAGAAAACAGTCTAACAGTGCGTATGTTCCCCATCTAGCTGATACAGCCCACTTCCTGAACTCAGCAGCATAAACCTCCACCGGATCACGACCCTGCCTAAGAGTCTTAAGCTTCCTTTCAGCAGTGGAAGCAATATCCGGATCATCATATATAATGGCCATGGCCTTAAAATTCCTGAACTGAGGATAACGCCTCATGCTCTGCATGAAGGCTATATGCCCATGTTTGAGAATCCCCTGACAAAAGGGTCTTTATGAATGTTACCCTCTGAGGCTCAGTTCCTGACAAGGTAGGCCTCAACTCAAAATAAGATAGCACCCGATTTCTAACGTTCTGAAAGCCAGATCTATGTCCAGAAAACTTTTCAGGTACGGACATGCGAAAGGTCGGTGACTGGAGGGGATTGCACTGTATTAACAGCCATTTGAAGGACCTGCACTGACCCAGACAGTTGTGTGATCTGAATCTGTTGGGCATCAACCACCCCGATGAGGTTATTCACCAAGGTGACCAGGCCTTCAACTTGGCTGCGCAGTGCGTCCATAATGTTTGGTCTGCTGTTCTGTAACAATTGGTGTCAGCAACACAGATTTTTCTGATTATTGGTGATCTGCAGAATCACCAATAATACAGATGCTATACCTGATTATGTGGAGACCTGCAGAATGACCAATAATACTAGTATAGCTAGACACAGGACAACCAATGTGGAATTGTGTTTTGGTGCGACAGTAATGAAAGAGGAGATCTCCCGAGAAGCGGGAGATACAGACAATACTGCAACCAAGAATCCCCTGAGGGGCAGGGAATTCAGGCTGCACTGCAGCCAGTGAGCACCTGAGGAGCAGGAACCACTGACTGTACTGCAGCCAGTGGACACCTGAGGAGGAGGGACCACTGACTGTGCTGCAAGGATGATCACCTGAGGAGCAGGTGATTAAGACTATACTACAGCCAGGGATCCCCTGAGGAGCAGGGGATTCAGACTGTACTGCAGCCAGTTGACACCTGAGGAGCAGGGACCACTGACTGAGCTGCAAGGATGATCACCCGAGGAGCGGGTGATTAAGACTCTACTGCAGCTAGCAGACACTTGAGGAGCAAGTGTTGCAGACAGTGCTGCAAAGACTGATCACCTAGAGAGTAGGTGACAGCTCTCAGAAATTCCTTACTAATGGCTAGACCCACTAGTGAGAATAGGAAGGTCAGACAAGCAGGGTCAGCAACATACAGACAGATAAGGCTGATCAGCTGACTCCTCTTTTACTTGCATAAAGGTCCTGGCGCGTGCGCGCGTAGCTCTCTATGTGCATTAGAAGGACCAGGCAAAGCAGCAGCATGTAGCTGCACGGCAGAGGCCGCCGGCTGATACGCGGAGATAGCCGCCATGCCGCTTGGCCATGCGGCGGCATCTCCGCTATCCTTTACATTATGTTTTGACATCTTGTATGCTCTATCTGTATCTGTATATACTTAGTTTAGATGTAACTTAGTATAGAAAGAAGATAACCTGATTACCATTCATTAGGAAGGTAATCAAGAAGCTGGAACGCAACGGACTTACTACAGAAGAATCTGCTTTGCTAAGATGTAACGAACTGTATCTGTATATCTGTTTACTGAAATAAACACTTTGGAACTTGGAAGACGCCTAAAGAAGTTCTATCTCCTATGCTGTTTTGCTGTGATGAGAGTCGTGTTTGCAGCTCTTACTAATGAGTTGCTGGTGCCGGAATAAAGGTGTGTTGTTGCCGATAGAAACACATAGTTTCTTACACTAGACTTTTTGCTGCTTGAGGCAAACATGTGAGGATGCACGTGCCCCCCTCCCCCCCCCACACACACACTTGTCCTTAATCATACACCTCCTCCCTTACTTGCTGTGCAAGTCAAATGAAATACTGCTGCTTTCCTGCCCCCCCTCTCCTCACTCTCTGTCAGATTCCTCACACAACACAACTAGCTGCTTTTCCCCACTTGCTTTTTCTCCTCTTACTCTGACTGCATGCTGTTAGTGTAACAGCAAACACTGCTCCTGTAATCTCTGCACCAGATGCAAATGTTTCACCTTGCTTTATAAGAGACCCGGCTCTGGTCCTGGCAATGGTCACAGTGCGGGTTCCTTACTGATCTGCGCTGCCTTAGGATCGCTCTTCCTGTATGACATAGTATGGCCTTGTCAAAAAAATTGACAAGGCCATACAAAAACCTGAATTTAGTTATTTCTTCAGACATTTAGAGTTGACCTTGCTCTTGTGTATTGTTCTGCTGCATTACCCAATTGTGCTCGAGCTTCAGTTTGTGGACTTATGATCAGAATTTTTTTGTGCTTCTGGGAGAATACTGGATTTATAACAATTCGCCCACCCTAAAATAGCAAAGCATGCCCACACAATCACACTACACTACCATCAAGGGCATCATGGGTTAATTATGCGGGGCAAATGTTGTTCATGTTCAGTTGTGCTGGTTTTCCCCATGCAGGTCCTCCATGAATATCAGTTTAACCAGTGTCTTTTTTTTCTAATGGGGGAATTGGGAATTCCAGACATTAACTTATCTAAGACAGGCCCATGGTTCCTTAGATGCTCATCTGGGTATGTGAATTCCTTGGTGAGTTTGTCATGTGCTGTAGGAATCCACCCTAGAAATATTTACCACTGGCCAAAGTTCTCCCCACTTGAAGATAATGGCTCTGGCTGCCACCGGTTTGGTTTGGTGCATTGCTGAAGTTCCAGAAATGTTATAGACAGGTGGGCTGTCCTTTCCCAGCTAATTTCAGCCATTTTTTTTGGGGGGGGGAGCTCCTCTAGAATTTATTTTTATCAAGCCACGGTGCAGTGCTTGTTAAAGTGAACCTGAGACAACAAGAAGTTAAAGTTTTATACATACCTGGGACGTCTTCCAGCCGCCTCCATGCAGATTGCTCGCACGCCGGCGTCCAAAGCCCCCTGGATCATCCCGTAGCAGCCTGTTCTCCACAGCCAGTTTGGTGTACTGTGCATGCGTGGCCAGCCGCACACACCCGCCCTGCTGTGCTCCCTTTACCTGGGAGCGCAGTACTACTGCACAAGCGCAGTAAGCTCCCAGCCGTGGGAGCGAGGCGGGGAGTGCGCTTGGCCACATGGCGCCTGCACCGACTGGCAGAAGATAATGGGGCTGCTACGGGATGATCCAGGAGGCTTTGGATGCTGGCATGGGAGTGATCTCCGCGTAGGTTGCTGGAGGGAGCCCCAGGTATGTATAAAGCTTTTACTTCTTGTCAGTACACTTTAAAGAGAAACTCCGACCAAGAATTGAACTTTATCTCTTTATCAGTAGCTGATACCCCTGTTTACATGAGAAATCTATTCCTTTTCACAAACCGACCATCAGGGGGCGCTGCATGGCTGATATTGTGGTGAAACCCCTCACACAAAGAAATTCTGAGTACCTACTCTTTGCAGTTTCAAGTCTGTGAACCTTGCTGCATTGTGGGAAATAGCTGTTTACAACTGTTTACAACTGCCCAAAAAAACATGCAGCAGCTACATCACCTGCCAGCAGTAAAAATGTCACCATGTAATAAATGTCAGAATGTAAATCAGGGATTTAAAAGATTTTACAATGGGCAAACACTGACTAAATCATTTATACATAATTATTGTAAAAATGAAGCACTTTTTTATTACATTATTTTCACTGGAGCTCCTCTTTAAGACCTTTTAGGCAAATCCAATTTGCTTGAAAGGTTTTATTTAAGTGATGTTTAAATGGATTAAGGCTGGCAGCAAGAAAAGTGGGGTATGTTTAGGCTAGTCTTACCAGTTCTCTGAATTAAAATTTGGAGTAAGTAACTGAAAGGGGAAGTTACTTTTCCACATGGGTTTTATAAGTATTGGTATACTTTTTTTTTCCTTCAATAAATTAAATGTGCATTAATGAACATTCAGGGCCGGATTGTGGGAAAAACCACAAAGGCCTGAGCCTTGGTTGTCTGCAGGCCAAGGGGCACCTGGACATGAAGGAGGGGTTGCTACATATGAAAGAGGAGGGTGAAAATGGGGAGCAACTCATGAAAAAGGAAATTGATGCTCAAGGGAGCTGTTCATGAAAGAAAGGGGCTGCTGTACATGGATGATACACATGGAAGAGGGGGCTGCAGATGCTGCAGATGGAATGGGAGGGGGCTGCTGTACATGGATGATACACATGGAATGGGTGGGCTGCAGATGGAATGGGAGGGGCTGCTGTACATGGATGATACACATGGAAGGGGGGGCTGCATATGGAATGGGAGGGGGCTGCTGTACATGGATGATATGGATCCATCTGAAAATGGCGCCTGCGAATAATGGCGCACGGTGTTGCCGCTAATCCGTTTGCCGCTTATCGCTATTTAACGTTAAAGCCTTATTGTTATTTAACGTTAAAGCCTTATTTTTATTTAGCGTTAACACAAAGAACCCTCTCTGTACCTATCCCTAACCCCTAAACCCCCCCTGGTGGTGCCTAACCCTAACTACCCCCCTGGTGGTGCCTAACCCTAAGACCTCCCTGGTGGTACCTAACCCTAAGAACCCCCCGGTTGGTGCCTAACCCTAATACCCCCTGGTGGTGCCTAAACCTAAGACCCCCCCTGGTGGTGCCTAACCCTAAGACCCCCCCCCCCCCTGGTGGTGCCTAATCCTAACCACCCCCTGGTGGTGCCTAACTCTAACCACCCCCCTGGTGGTGCCTAACCCTAAGACCCCCTGGTGGTGCCTAACCCTAAGACCCCCCTGATGGTGCCTAACCCTAACCACCCCCCAGTGGTGCCTAACCCTAACCTTGACAGTGTTACATTAAATCCATTCACCGTTTTGCAGTTAAATAACGTCTGCAGTTTGGCTTATGTATGGCGCTATTGCTAAATAACGTTACTGTGGGCAATAACGTCTGCTGTTTGGCAAATGAACAGTACTATTGATAAATAACGTTAGCGTGTTCCACTATTGATAAACAACGTTAGTGTGTGCCGTTTTTCTTCTTTTTTCCCTGTGCACCATTATTATTCAGTACTAACGATAAATAGCGATAAGCGTATCTTTTTAATGGGGCACCATTTTTATGCATAGGCGCTGTGCGCCATTTTTCACTGATCCGGGATGATACACATGGAAGAAGGCTGCTGTACATGGATGATACACATGGAGGGGGGGGGGGCTGCAGATAGAACGGGAAGGGGCTGTAGTACATGGATGATACACATGGAAGGGGGGGCTGCAGATGCAACGGGAGGGGCTGCAGTACATGGATGATACACATGGAAGGTGGGGCTGCAGATGGAATGGGAGGGTGCTGCTGTACATGGATGATACACATCAAAAGAGGGGCTGCAGATGGAATGGGAGGGGGCTGCTGTACATGGATGATACACTTGGAAGAGGGCTGCTGTACATGGATGATACACATGGAAGGGGGGGGGGGCTGCAGATGGAACGAGAGGGGGCTGCAGTACATGGATGATACACATGGAAGGGGGGGGCTGCAGATGGAATGGGAGGGTGCTGCAGTACATGGATGATACACATGGAAGGGGGGGCTGCAGATGGAACGGGAGGGGGCTGCAGTACATGGATGATACACATGGAAGGGGGGGCTGCAGATGGAATGGGAGGAGGCTGCAGTACATGGATGATACACTTGGAAGAGAGGGCTGCACATGGAATGGGAGGGGCGCTTCTGCACAAGAAAGGGGAGTCACAATATACTTTGCCTAGGAGCGCAAAAAGTATAAATCCGGCCTTGCGAACAGTGTGTTGTGATAATCATGTTGTCTTATTTGTAGAAAAAAACATCAGTGCTATCAGCAAGCAAAAAAGCGGAAATCAGAAAAGGGACACATACTTTTTCACAGCAACGTATATGCTATTAGAAGTAATGGGATTAAATAAATTGAACTTGATTTTAACAGAAGGTGCAGCATTTGCCCTTTCCCTCTTTGCACAATCAGCATACACCATTTAACATTTTTCCTGTAAGTTTTTATATCACCAATCAGCATCAAATAACAGAAGGCACATCTAGTGGCTGCCCTTTGCTAAGAACCTCCATATGCTGTTAGACATTTCTAAATGACATTTCAGCATCACAAAAAATTGTATCCATTCTAAGAAGACAACTTTCTGAAAATGCTCAGAAAGTACAGATGGTCGCTGATACTCAATTTATTTTTTCATTATCATAGGTTTTACTTGTCTGGCTGGCAGAATCAAAAACTAATTATTTTGTTCCTTGGGTATCTGTCTTAATCAGCTTAGCCTGCCTACTCTGCTGGTCTATCACTGACTGTTTTTCTGCTTGGAAAACCTCATGATTCTCATTTATAATGCTTGAACTGTGCTGCACTTTAGATAAGTCTCACAAGTTGGAACTTATTTTTTTTTTATTGGCATTTCAGCTTAAACATTGCAGTGTCACAGAATCCAGGCTCAACTGGGAATGTGTTTCGACTCTAACCAGATAAGTTGTATTGCTTGGCATGCATCTTGTTCACACGCCAAGTTTGCTTTTTGTTCATCTGTAAATTGCTGAAAGCGTGAATGTCTCATGGAAAGAGTAGAGTTACAAAGTCCACTCAAACGTGGAATGCTTATAGATACCTCCCTGTCAGTAGATTCTTGCTTCCACTGAAAATGTGGAATTGAGCATTGACTACCCTGTACACTTCAAAACTTCACTACTGAGTTATACACACAGCGAAACTGCTACACACGCCAAAAATAAAGATGTCTCAAATCTACCCCAAATCCATCACAGACCTATTAGCATAGCCCAGGGGTCCCCCAAACGTTTTGGGTCGAGGGCCAGGTCAACATACTTCAGACTGCTGGGGGGGCCGGAGTATACATAAAATGATGTAGAAGTCTTTGTGGGACAGACAGTTAAGCATACCCAGGTGACAACCTGCAGTCCAATTGGACAGCAGTGTCACCTGATGTGGAATTTGATTGGTAACCAGCGAATTACTGCTTTCTGGCTTCCATGTGGATGGGTGGTGCCAGCACTGCTATTCTATATGCGGACCACCAATATTTAAAGATGTAGCTGACCGCATCTATAAGTAAGTAATACATTTTGTGGGTGGGGGGGAAGTAAAAAAGCCTCAGGGGCCACATTCAGTCCGCGGGCCTTACTTTGAGGACCACTGGCATAGCCCATGCTAAATTCTTATAGGATGTTTGTTTTATAGCAAGACTTAAAGAGACACTGAAGCGAAGAAAAAAATTATGATATCATGCATTGGTTGTGTAGTAGGGGTAATTACTAGAACATTAGTAGCAAAAAAAATATTCTCATATTTTTATTTTCAGTTATACAGCATTTTTTTTTATAACATTGCATCATTCTCTAATATCTGCAGTTTACACACTACTCAGCACTCTAAAAGTTTTTGCAGAACAGGCAGTGAACTTTTGACATGTCCTGAACTGTTCTCTGTAAAAGAAAAACGCAATACAGTGGAGATAACCTAATCAGATGTCAGAGCTCTCCATGACTTTCAAAGTTGCAGAGCTCAATGGCTATTTGCATAGATAACAACTGGAGTTTCTTAATTGTTCCTGTAACTCTGTAATAGTTTCTCAATAGGGATAGTAGTTTATGTGCATATGCTTATCTCATCATATCATGTGTCATTTCAGGTTCGCTTTAAATTAAGTGAGGAATTTAGGGGTGAGTTTAAGCCCCCTGGTTCTGACACCTTGGACTGTACTTGGTTGCTTTTGTAGCATCGCTGAGGTCAGCTGTAGCATGTCTTCCATTTCCTGATTTCCTGTTGTTCCCAACAGCACGTATTTCACACGTCCTGCTGTGCATCACTTGTCATTTATACCTCTGTGAAATCAGGAACAAGGAACTGTCTGCATATTGAAGCGTCAGTCATCCCTCCAGACAATTTTTAGTACATTTTTTTTCAAAGCCGAAGACACGGATCTCTTCCCGAACATATACAAATATCACGCAGGCAGTGTCTTACATAAACCCATGACACATTTGTTTGCTGAAAAGAAGTATTAAAGTTTAAACAACTTCTGGAGGGCTTTTTATAATAGAAAGTGCCAATCACCCGCATTCCATTTATTAAAATGTCACTGCCATTATTAGGTCCTTGGTTTGGAAAAGACAGACCCATTTAAATGTCAAGGCAATGAACTTTACATTCTTCTGCGGTAATAAATAGCTCTATGGGAGCTTAAACAGCTTTCTAAATACGCAGCTGATGACTCATTATGAGGGATAATAAATGTATTTCAGTGCATTTTATTCTTTAGTGTACATGTTATAGAAATTGTACACTTTTTTTTCCCTATATAGGAAGAGACCATTTAAGGCCCGTTTGTGAACTTGAGAAATTCCGTACTGCACTTTAATTGGCATAATCGAACGGCGAGCAATTAGTCGGCCTTTGTTGCCCGTGTCGGTGACAATAAAGAAATTCCGAACCTTGTACTTTACTCTTGTAACACGTATAGCATTCATTTTCCAACAAAGCGCCAATTGAACAGAGGCCGCCTGCACCATTTAAGGGAAATATTCTAGCAAGGCACAATGCAAACACAAAGGCAAAGAAATTCGCACATGTTTGTCTCTGTGCTGTTTCACCTCTAAAATATGTCATTGTGGAGGATGAATAATGTATTAGTGCCTGAAGATAGAATTGTGAACCGACAGCGCGTTCTGCAGAGATCTCTATCGGAGAGCGAGAGAGTAGGAATGCTGTAAAAACCTCTGCTGGTTTCCTATGCCTCTCCTGTAAATGTTAAAACTCATCAAACAAGCCTTTGTTATCAGGATCAAACATCAAGCTTTTCATTTTCATTATAAAAAAAATATAGTTCAATTAAATGGGCTGCATTCTGCCTTGCAGAGGAAATGCAGAGGATTCTTTTAGAATTGATACCTTTACAGGACCATGTTTTCATCATGTAATATTTCTGATGGAAATGTAATGCTAGTTAGTGCATAGATGGGTTCCGGTTCTCTGTAAGGGGTATATCAGGCTGATGTTTCATGGGTTGCGTGTGGTTTTCAAGCTGAAATTTAAAGGGCATACGTATAATAAAGATTGGTGAGTGGAGGTGCCCAAGAATTAAAGAATATTTACATAGTTAAAAAGGCGAAGTATAGTTGGCTTACCTCTGTGGATTTCAAAGCAGCCAATATAACTTAACTAAGATTTTTCAAAAGTTTATCACACAATGCGCTTCTCTGGCAACACGTTTCTCTGATATTTCCTACTTCATCAGGTCAATAAAAACCATAAAAAGAGCATTCTGGCCAGCAATAGTTAAACTTGAGCAGTCCGATGCAGATAACAGGTAGATAAAAGAATTGAGCTGATATTTAAATAGAGTACATACGGTATATAAAGGTGCCTATTTACTGGGCTCTGGTCATTGCCCATAATTAGAATATTGGTAAGGTTCTTCTGGCTTGCCCATCACCTAACGCTACCCCACCCAACCCCTTAAAGAGACACTGAAGCGAAAAAAAAAATATGATATAGTGAATTGGTTGTGTACTATGAATAATTGCTAGAAGATTAGCAGCAAAGAAAATATTCTCATACTTTTATTTTCAGGTATATAGTGTTTTTTCTAACATTACATCATTCTATAATATGTGCAGATTACACAACACTCAGCATTCAAAATGAGTCTTTCAGAGCAGTCTGTGAAGTAATGACCTCTCCTCTAGCAGAGGAAAAGTAAATAGTCCAGGAACAGTTGAGATAATAAAAGTCAGATAACAGCCCTCTCCACGACTAACTTAGTCGGAGAGCTTAATGGCTTGTTTGCATAGAGATAACAACTGGAGTTTCTCAACTCTTCCCGTACTGGAAACAATTACACTGATGTATTTGATCTTAATGTTTTATTTCTTAGCTGTGCTACACATAAAAAATAATAATATCATCATTTTCTTTTCGCTTCAGTGTCTCTTTAAGCACCTTCCAATCTATTTGTCTAATGTAAGTGTATCCCACTCTATATTCCTAACACAAACACTCCTCTCCATGCAAGGTTAAAGATTAAGGTTTAAGCACTTTATTGTCATGTCATCGTGTAACACATCAAAGTTACGTTTCATGACAACCACACGGTGCATATACAGTAAGTAACATAGTGACAGTAACAAAGGTAAAAATATAGGAATTATACAAGTATGACAAATGTTTCAAATATTGAAAAGCAAGCAAGAAAATACTCAAAATAATTTTGATAGTACTTTTTCACCTACATTGTGGCTGGATAGTGTAATGATTAAGGGCTCTGCCTCTGACACAGGAGACCAGGGTTCAAATCTCGGCTCTGCCTGTTCAGTAAGCCAGCACCTATTTCAGTAAGGAGTTTCTTGGGCAAGTATCCTTAACACTGCTACTGCCTACTGAGTGCACTCTAGTGGCTGCCTCGCAAGCGCTTTGAGTCCGACAGGAGAAAGGCGCTATACAAATACTGCCATTATTATTATTACATTTTGCTACTTTTTTTATTACAAATGCTGAAAATCTATTTTAAAAAGACGTTGATAAATTATCCGGAGAAAGCTCAGGTGTAAAAGTGAATTGCATATAGCCCAGGAGCCCCTATGCAATTAACTTTTTCTCCTGAGTTTTGTCCTAGGAGATATTTTTTCAACTTTTTAAAATAACTTTTCAGCACTTTGATATTGAAAAAGTGCCAAAATAGAAGAAAATGTGCAATTAAAATTATACTGAGTATTTTCTTGCCTGCTGGAGATTTAAAGGGCATTTTATTGACAAAGTATGAAAATATCACCTAGGAGAAAACACAGGAGAAAAAGTCAATTGCATATCGGTGAGGGGCCCATATGTAATTGATTTTTTCTCCTGAATTTTCTCCAAGGTGATTTTTTCACAACTTGTTATAAAATACATTTTAAGCCACCAGCAAGCAAAAAAATACTCAAAATAGATTTAATCGTACTTTTTTACCAACTTTGGGGTACTTTCTCAGTTATAAAATGCCGAAAAGTTAGTTCAAAGAGATGAAAATGATTTCCTAGGAGATAACTGAGGAGAAAAGTTAATTGCATATTGGGTCTTGTGGGACCTTATTCAATTCACTTTTTCTCCTAAGTTGTCTACTAGAAGACAATTTTTCATCTTCTCTTTAAAATTACTTTTCAGCACTTTGCAATTGAAAAAGTACCAAAAAAGTAGATGAAAAAATACTATCAAAGTCCAATGAGTACCTTTAGGATTTCACAGGTCATTTTGCGACATTTGGTTTCAAGACTACTCCTCACGGTTTAGGGCCCCTAAAATGCCAGGGCAGTATAGGAACCCCACAAATGACCCCATTTTAGAAAGAAGACACCCAAGGTATTCCGTTAGGAGTATGGTGAGTTCATAGAAGATTTTTTTTTGTCACAAGTTAGCGGAAATTTTTTTTAATTGTTTTTTTTCACAAAGTGTCATTTTCCGCTAACTTGTGA
This sequence comes from Hyperolius riggenbachi, assembly GCF_040937935.1. NCBI lineage: Eukaryota > Metazoa > Chordata > Amphibia > Anura > Hyperoliidae > Hyperolius > Hyperolius riggenbachi. The sequence goes on along the minus strand of NC_090646.1, from coordinate 525,795,520 downwards.
CAAAAAATAAAAACTTCTATGAACTCACCATACTCCTAACGGAATACCTTTGGGTGTCTTCTTTCTAAAATGGGGTCATACATGTGGCCATACATGTGGTACCGCCGTACTCAGGAGAAGTAGTATAATGTGTTTTGTGGTGTATTTTTACACATACCCATGCTGGGTGGGATAAATATCTCTGTAAATTACAATTTTTTGATTTTTTTTACACACAATTGTCCATTTACAGAGAGATTTCTATCACCCAGCATGGGTATGTATAAAAATACACCCCAAAACACATTATACTACTTCTTCTGAGTACGGCGTTACCACATGTGTGACACTTATTTGCAACCTAGGTGCGCTAAAGGGCCTAACGTCCTATTCACAGGTCACTTTGAGGCATTTGGATTCTAGACTACGCCTCACGGTTTAGGGCCCCTAAAATGCCAGGGCAGTATAGGAACCCCACAAGTGACCCCATTTTAGAAAGAAGACACCCCAAGGTATTCTGTTAGGAGTATGGTGAGTTCATAGAATTTTTTTTTTGTCACAAGTTAGCGGAAATTGACACTTTGTGGAAAAAAAAACGATACAAATCAATTTCCGCTAACTTGTGACAAAAAAATAAAATCTTCTATGAACTCCTCATACACCTAACAGAATACCTTTGGGTGTCTTCTTTCTAAAATGGGGTCACTTGTGGGGTTCCTATACTGCCCTGGCATTTTAGGAGCCCTAAATTATGAGGAGTAGTCTTGAACCCAAATGTCTCAAAATGACCTGTGAAATCCTAAAGGTACTTATTGGACTTTGGGCCCCTTAGCGCAGTTAGGGTGCAAAAAAATGCCACACATGTGGTACTACCGTGCTCAGAAGAAGTAGTATAATGTGTTTTGTGGTGTATTTTTACATATATTCATGCTGGGTGGGAGAAATATCTCTGTAAATGACAAATTTTAGATTTTTTTTACACACAATTGTCCATTTACAGAGATATTTCTCCCACCCAGCATGGGTATGTGTAAAAATACTACATAGTTATTTTGGTTGAAAAAAGACATACGTCCATCGAGTTCAACCAGTACAAAGTACTACCCCAAAACATATTATACTACTTCACCTGAGTACGGCGATACCACATGTGTGACACTTTTTTGCAGCCTAGGTGCGCTAAGGGGCCCAACGTCCTATTCACAGGTCATTTTGAGGCGTTTTCTAGACTACTCCTCATGGTTTAGGGCCCCTAAAATGCCAGGGCAGTATAGGAACCCCACAAGTGACCCCATTTTAGAAAGAAGACACCCCAAGGTATTCCGTTAGGTGTATGGTGAGTTCATAGAAGATTTTATTTTTTGTCACAAGTTAGTGAAAAATGACACTTTGTAAAAAAAACAATAAAAATCAATTTCCGCTAACTTTTGACAAAAAATAAAAACTTCTATGAACTCGTCATACACCTAACAGAATACCTTGGGGTGGTTTTTTTCTAAAATGGGGTCACTTGTGGGGTTCCTATACTGCCCTGGCATTTCTACAGGCCCAAAACCGTGAGTAGTCTGGAAACCAAATGTCTCAAAATGACTGTTCAGGGGTATAAGCATCTGCAAATTTTGATGACAGGTGGTCTATGAGGGGGCAAATTTTGTGGAACCGGTCATAAGCAGGGTAGCCTCTTAGATGACAGGTTGTATTGGGCCTGATCTGATAGATAGGAGTGCTAGGGGGGTGACAGGAGGTGATTGATGGGTGTCTCAGGGGGTGGTTAGAGGGGAAAATAGATGCAATCAATGCACTGGGGAGGTGATCGGAAGGGGGTCTGAGGGGGATCTGAGGGTTTGGCCGAGTGATCAGGAGCCCACACGGGGCAAATTAGGGCCTGATCTGATGGGTAGGTGTGCTAGGGGGTGACAGGTGGTGACAGGAGGTGATTGATGGGTGTCTCAAGGTGTGATTAGAGGGGGGAAATAGATGCAAGCAATGCACTGGCGAGGTGATCAGGGCTGGGGTCTGAGGGCGTTCTGAGGGTGTGGGCGGGTGATTGGATGCCCTAGGGGCAGATAGGGGTCTAATATGATGGGTAGCAGTGACAGGGGCTGATTGATGGGTGATTGATGGGTGATCAGTGGGTGATTAGATGGCAGAACAGATGTAAACAATGCACTTTGGAGGTGATCTGAGGGTAGGTCTGGGGCAATCTGATGGTGTGGGAGGGTGATCAGATGCCCGTAAGAGGCAGGTTAGGGTCTGATCTGATAAGTGGCAGTGACAGGTGGTGATTGACGGGTGATTGACGGGTGAATGACAGGTGATTGACAGGTGATTACAGGGGAGAATAGAGGTATACAGTACACAGGGGGGGGGATGTGTCTGGGGGGGGGTCTGAGGTCGTTCTGAGGGTGTGGGTGCGTGATTGGGTGCCCTAGGGGCAGATAGGGGTCTAATCTGATGGGTAGCAGTGACAGGTGCTGACAGGGGGTGATTGATGGGTAATTAGTGGGTGTTTAGAGGAGAGAACAGATGTAAACAATGCACTTGGGAGGTGACCTGACGGCGGGTCTGCAGGCGATCTGATGGTGTGGGTGGGTGATCAGATTGCCCGCAAGGGGCAGGTTAGGGGCTGATTGATGGGTGGCAGTGACAGGGGGTGATTGATGGGTGATTGACAGGTGATCAGTGGGTTATTACAGGGAAGAACAGATGTAAATAATTGATAAGGGGGGGGGGGTCTGAGGGCAATCTGAGCATGTGAGTGGGTGATTGGGTGCCCGCAAGCGGCAGATTAGGGTCTAATCTGATGGGTAACAGTGACAGGTGGTGATAGGGTGTGATTGATGGGTGATTGATGGGTAATTAGTGGGTGTTTAGAGGAGAGAACAGATGTAAACAATGCACTTGGGAGGTGATCTGACGGCAGGTTTGCGGTCGATCTGATGGTGTGGGTGGGTGATCAGATTGCCCGCAAGGGGCAGGTTAGGGGCTGATTGATGGGTGGCAGTGACAGGGTGATGACGGGTGATTGACAGGTGATTGACAGGTGATCAGAGGGGTTATTACAGGGGGGATAGAGGCATACAGTACACGGGGGGGGGGGGGGGGGTCGTCTGGGGAGAATCTGAGGGGTGGGGGGTGATCAGGAGGGAGCAGGGAGCAGTTTAGGGTTAAAAAAAATAGCGTTGACAGATAGTGACAGGGAGTGATTGACTGGTGATTAGGGGGGTGATTGGGTGCAAACAGTGGTCTGGGGGGTGGGCAGGGGGGGGTCTGAGGGGTGCTGTGGGCGATCAGAGGGAAGGGGGAGAGATCAGTGTTCTTGGATGCAGACTAGGGTGGCTGCAGCCTGCCCTGGTGGTCCCTTGGACACTGGGACCACCAGGGCAGGAGGCAGCCTGTATAATAGGCTTTGTATACATTGCAAAGCCTATTATACATAGGGGCAGCGGCGATCGGGCAGCTAGTAACCCGCCGGCGCTTCCGAACGGCCGGCGGGTTACAGCGCCAGGGGGGCGGAGCCTGTCGCTGGCGGCTGATCGCATCATGAATGACGCGATCGCCCACACCCACCGCCGCCACCGCCGATGGGCGTATTGCGGTCGTTTGGGCCCAGCCCTTGCCGCCGCCCATCGGCTTAAGGCGGTCGGCAAGTGGTTAATATAAAGTAATGTCCTAGTTACCATACATATGACATGGATTAGATTGTGAGCTCCTCTGAGGGCAGTCAGAGGAGCAGAACTTGGGGCAGAACTTAATTGGCCCCGTGGCCCACCGGAGACGTGGAGGCGGGATACCCCCTGGGCAAAATACCAGCACCTTGCTGGGCCAGTCCGACCCTGCCTGCTGGCTAAAAATGACTGCAAATGTGATAATGCATATAATTAACCCATAATTACCACATTCTTGCCATAGCCAGCTAGTTAATTCCTAATGAATACACAATATGGGATAATTCGAGATTGAAATAATCCTCTCTTCCACCTTTTTTGTATGTAGGGATTTAATTAAAGGGAACCTAAACTGAGAAGGATATGGATTTTTCCTTTTAAAATAATGCCAGTTGCCTGACTCTCCTGCTGATCCTGTGTCTCTAATACTTTCAGCCACAGCCCCTGAATAAGCATGCAGATCAGGTGCTCTGACTGAAGTCAGACTGGATTAGCTGCATGCTTGTTTCAGGTGTGTGACTCAGCCACTGCTGCAACCAAAGAAAGAGATCAGCAGGACTGCCAGGGAACTGGTATTGTTTAAGGAAACATCCATATCCCTCTCAGTTAAGGTTTCCTTTAAGTCATCTCCTAGTAAACCTTTCCTTGCTCTGCCTTTGTCTTTAAAAACGTTTGTCTTTTTTATTTTCTAATATTGCAGAAATGTTTATATTTGTATTTTATACACTGTAGCTACGTTTATAATCAATAGTCTCCTCAAGAATTGTTTTTTTGTTTTTTTTTGTGTGTGTGTGTTTTTTTCTCCAAGGTTATAAAATCAGACAGCGTTCTGCTTTTTTCTACATTTTGGGTGCATTTGTTATTCTATTGTATATTGCTGCAAAACGAAAAATCACAAATGAAAATGAAAAATTAAGTATGTTATGCTGGGCATACACAGCTAGATTTTAAACCATTAAGATGGCTCCATAGATAATTTCCGACATGTTCGATCTCCCGCCCGATCGTTTCGCCACTCGATTCCGGATTGAAGTGAATGGAAAAAGATAAGAAAAACGAAGATAAGAGAATTGACTGCGGAATTGAGCGGCAAAATTGAGCCGTGTATGCCAAGCATAAGACTAAAATGTTTCCACGCTTCCTGAAGAGTTCCTTCCATTCTCTGCTGATGTAAATTGTGTCTCTGCACTCCTTTATAGCCCTGAGGAAATCTAATGAGCATTTTCAGCAAACACTTATTAGGAGTATCAAGGGGTAGTAATGTTATCTTACATGAAATAATTGGGATAATATGCCAGTATTAGCAAACAAATATTAGTATAAAATCAGTGGTGCAAATGTATTGTAGGATTGCTTATATAGTCAAAGGAGACATTTTTACCACATTTAAAGGACACCTGAACTGAGAGGTTCAGAGGTTCAGACACCAGAACTGAGAGGAGGCTGCCTTATTTATTTCCATTTAAACAATACCAGTTTAAATGGTATTGCAATGCCTTGCAATCCTGCTGATCTCTTTGGCTGCAGTAGTGTCTGAATCACACACCTGAAAAATGCATGGGGCTAACATTGTCAGATTTTTGTTAGAAACACCTGATCTGCGTTCAGGGTCTGTGGCTAAAAGTATTAGAAGCAGAGGATCAGCAGGACAGCCAGGCAACTAGTATTGTTTAAAAGGAAATACAGTAAATATGGCAGCCTCCATATCTAGCTCAGTACAGGTGTACTTGAAGTAGACTAACAGTTTTTGGGCTTGATTCACTAAACCGTGATAACTCAAATATCACACCTTATCAAAGTTCACTCCTTATGAAAAGATATCACACCTTATCAAAGTTAACATGCCTTATCAGAGTAGCACAGCGAGCACTACTTATGCCTGCTAATTGGCAATGGCACTCGTCTCGCCCTGAGCCCCAGCGGGTTCGTAGCGCTCGCCGTGCTACTCTGATAAGGCGTGTTAACTTTGATAAGGTGTGATATATATCTTTGATAAGGTGTGATATTTGAGTTATCACGGTTTAGTTAATCAAGCCCTATAAGTGTAGTACATAAGTTGCTGGAGCGTATATATATATGTGCTTTTGTGCTATGCACCAACTATTAATAATTGCTATTATTACATTATTCATGTTTAAGCTATCACTACTAACCACTCATATCATTTCCCTTCTTCTTTACTTTCTCTTTTTGTAGACTTGCAATACTTGCACTACAGTTTACATCATCTATTGAGATTACTGCAGAAACTGCTAGTGCTGTGTTAATGGAATAATAACATATTAAGATTGAATGTAACAGCGATGTGATTTTTCGTTGACAGTGTGAAGCAGACAAAATTAAATAGAAAATGTGCATATTGTTAGCTTTCCACCTTATTTATCATCATGGTGCTGTCTCATGGCCATACAGAGGCCTGATTTCTGCTATGTGAAATATGGTCTGTGACAGGCCAGCTGATTTGCAGTCTGAGCAGTATGTCACACAACAGCAGATTTGTCTCTCATACAACGTTCCTACCCGGCTCTCCATATTGAATGTGTCACCCTCACCTGGCCTATAAATCAGAAGCACGCAGCACTAATGGATATTCCCAATGAACATGCAACTCTCTTCAGTAACACTAATAGCTGCAGGGGTTGATATTATGGTAATGGTGTGTATGCCCATACCATCTACTTGTCATTGTTATTCCCCAACACAAGGTTAAGCTCAGCAGGCAAGACATTTGTTCCTATATTGTGCGAACCAAATCTTTCCTGTACATGAAGGATTATGATAACAGATGCATTCATCAACATTGATCATACAATTTTAACGTTTGGGAATGAAACTCATCATAGAATGTTGCAGCACCAAAATCAATGTTTTTGTTGTCGGGTGCCGGTGACGGCCAGAAAATGCTTCTAACATACCTTTCCACTGACTCTAGGCAGCTAAAGAAATTGAACCAGTCAAACCTATCCAGGGCTGGATTTTCCATAAGGCACTGTAGGCCCGTGCCTACAGGCGTCTGATGATGGAAAGGCAGCTCACTTCCTTCCCTTAGTGCCTCCCTCCCTCCTTCCCTATGCAGAGTCCCAAGCAGATAGTAAATGAGAGATTGCTCAAACAGCTCTCTGCATTCCACTTTAGGCCTCGTTCAGACTATATGCGCTGCCGTCCGCATTTTGGCAGCGCGTATAGTGTGCGACACGCAAGAACGGTAGAAGGGCATAGACAGCCCTTCTACCGTTCCCATCATATGCGCTGCGTGGCAGCGCGATTGCGCTATCGCGTACTGCACGCATTTTTGGTAATCGCAGCGCAGATCCCATTCATTGTAATGAATGGGATCTGCAGCGCAGCGCATAGTAGCGCAGATGGCGTGCGATCGGACGCGTTGCGTTCCGATCGCACATCCATCTGCGCTAAATGATGTGAATGAGGCCTAAGAGATTTCCCTTCAGTCAGGCGCACCTCTAGCTACCTAATACTTGGGGGCACCTCTAGCTACCTAATACTGAGGATAGCTCAGGCTACCTAATACCAAGGGGCACCTGTAGCTACCTATCATGGGCATGGGAACTAAGGGAGAAGTGACAGCTGAGCCACTGCGGTGCGGTTCAGTGGAGGGAGAAGTCTACGGTGCCAGGAGATCTGTGCCTATAGCCTCCTGTGATGTAAATCCGGGCCTGAACCTATCAGCTGTCTATCAAATAGCTGGCAGCTGGTTGATTAACCAGCAGCTACATTCTTTAAAGTGGTATGAACCTCAACATTTTATCTCTGCTTAAAACATTAACCACGTACCTACCAGCAGTCTCTAGCCCCTTAAGGACCAGAGACTGCTGGTACTGATGAATGGCGCCTCCCGATGAATCACCACGCATACCAGCCACTCCCACCAGTTACGTCGCTCCTCCATCCCCGCAGGCAGTCCTGTGTGCCATCTCTAAGACGGCAGAGCTGTGTGAGCGGGTCAGGAGCTGCTTTCATTGGCTCCTGTCGCTGGCTATCAATGTAAATGGGATTGGCTTTCAGTGATGATAGGGTCAGGAGCCAATAAAATCGGCTCCTGACCGGCTCATACAGCTCTGCTGTCATATAGACAGCAGGGAGAGTGATCTGCAGCGGGGAGAGAGCGGCGCGATCAGCGGTAAGGGAATCAGAACAGGGCATAGATTTCAATAAGCGCAATCCGAAAGTAGTTAAACTCAGCGTACAACTAAAAGAAAAGAAAACATACAAACAAGACTGGTCTAGAGTCACTGGAAGGCAAAGTTCCACTTCACTGAAGCTCATTGATAACATTGCTGGTTGCAGGACAAATTATCAGATTGTCTTGTAATCATCTTGTAATTAAAGAGGATCTTTAATTACAAGACAAGAAATTTCCACTTTCAGGCAGAAAAAGAAAATAAGAACACAGCCTAGATACTGTATTCATATGTTTGGCACATTCATTATGTCACATGTCATCTTGGTTTCACTTTAATAATGTTTCTACATTCTCCTATATAGTTAGTGTAAAACTGGTATTTTTAAAAAATGTACTGCTTTCTACCATATGTTGTCACTGTGCCTATTTAAGTATTTCTGATACTAACCAGGGGCCCTCGGGACCACTATACCACTATTCACTGGGGTTGGGGGGCTTTGGGGGACAGCTAGCTGGCTTTAGAGCCTGGGGGCACATATAATACTATCTGGGGAGGGGGTTCAGGAACAAACATAAAGCCACTCCCAGAGGTGAGAAACATTGCAACTTATGCAGCATGGGAGGAATCATGTTTACTACTGGCGTGCAGAGATAGAGGGTTTTTTTTATTCCCTAAGTAGAACACACAATCTTTTTTTTTATATAGATAACCAAGTTTATCCAGATCACTTTGGACCCTGTTTAACACTGAGAATCGGTGCAAAATCCCCCTATTTTGCCATGATTCTGTTTGTGATTCTTGTTCAAGGAGCGATTCTTGTTCTCTAAATGAGAATCGCAAATGCAATTGCCAATTTTCAGCAGTATCTATTATGCAAATCAGTGAGTAAAATCTTGAGATGCCAATTAACCACAAAACTGTGCATCCAAGACTGAATCTTAATAAGTCTAGGAATAATGTCATTTACTGGGAGGGATTTCACCTTTTCATCTGGATTTCCATTGGCTGCAGGACTTTTTCCCCTTTGAGATTAGGTTTTCACCATCATACCTGTCATCAGCTTCACATTGGTGGTGAGTTATTTTCCACCTTACAGTTCCTTTTTAATTTCACCCTTTAATGCTTGTTGATTGATGTGTACAAAGCGGTACAGACTTCCTTTTTGACTATGGCTGAGCGATGTACTGTTCAGTGGAGAGAGGGTGGGCAATGAGTGGAAAATGAATGTAATTTTGCGGCACAGAGAACAAAAGAAAATAATGTACTAATTAAGCATACGGCTTTATATGAAAGAATGTATTTAACACCTTAAAGAGAACCTGAACAGAAAATGAAAAGTCAAAATAAACATAAACAAGTCATACTTACCTCCTGTGTAGTCTACTCCTCAATCTCTTTCTCCTCTCCCGCGTCCTGTTTGTCCACTGTGATCAATGAAATACTCTGTCCTCCATTTTGAAAATGGCCATTACCCCATAACCGCTTCCTGGTCAGCACACCGTTAAACTGTGATATCGCTCACTAGAACCATAGGGAAACATGGACATTACCTTGCACATTCAGTTGTAACTGACAGCTGCTGATATACAACTGACAACAACTGGTATATTTCAGTTCTGACAAAATATTGTCAGAACTGGAAGGGATCACAGTAAGAAGAAAATGGTGAGCTTCTGAGAGGAACTGACGGCGAGGTAAGTATGTAATATTCATTTGCAGCTACATCATGCATTTATTTTAAATAATTTTACTCAGTTCAGGTTCCCTTTAACGCTCACCAACAATTAGTGATGGCCACCTCTTGGGAAACTCATGGAGAAGCATGTGATTTGTTTGATCAGCTGGTAGATTTGCAAAGCTCTGATTTGCTGTGATCCTCCTTTAGAACTTGGTTATGACTTGCAAATCAGAGACTTACATATCTATCACCTCACCAAACTGATCACATGCTTCTTGTCAGAATCCGCTCTGCTGGCCTTGATTCCCTGGACAGTTTGTTGGTGTTAAGCTTGGAGGTGTAATCTCCACAGTCAGCATGCAACACATAAGCTGACGTGAAGGAGGTACACACACCAGCACAAGGAATCAGGATATCCCCAGTTTAGTGGAGGAGAGGACTGACTCCAATAGGAGATTGTGGTGCACAGAGCCGGTGCAGATCCGAACAGCCACAAACAACACTTTCGTAATAACGTCTCAGCGCAAAGTAGCGCTGAGCGCATAAACCAGGACTGAGGAGATCAGGACAGGTAGACAGAATGAACGCTTGCTAAACTAGCCACTACTTAGTGACAGCAAGCGTCCACAATAAAACAGACTGGAATGAGGTAGCCAATGCGTTTGCAGCAATGGCGTGCCTCACAAAGACAGGACAGGATAGTCAGGAAATAGCAGGATCAAGATAGATGAACGTAACACAGATAAATATACAATAAGTATGATTTCCTAGCGTATTACAATTACAGCTATCAATGAAACTATTTGTAACGTCTGACTAACATATGTATATATCGGCAATGAACCGATATATGACATAAGCAGGAACTCTGACTAAGGCTGGAGTAATACAGGGAACAGGACTCAGAAGGATTCGCTATCTCTTCGCAGAGATGAACGCAATCCACAAACAGGACCAGGAACAGGATAACTAGCTCAGCGTGCTGGAACGCTGACTAACGGAACATAGGATATAAACAGTTCGTGTACGTATATATCAGCGACACTGATGTATCAACGTAACACGAATACAAGGAAAATAATAAAATGCGCAAGTATGCGTATATATTGGCGATGAACCAATATATGACACAAGACAAGCAGAGTAACAACTTCTAGAACAAGAGCAGAACTAGGAGGACTCGCTGACCCCTTCGCAGGAGTCAGCGCAGTCCACACGGACTAGGAACGAGGTGGGGCACGGGCAGAGTAACAGACAGAATCTGAGACTATGGTAGCCCATCAAGCATTGCAGGAAGCAGTTCTTTATACTGAGGTCATCCAATGGGAGCAGACCTGCAGATTCCCACACAAGTGAATGGTAATTAATCACAGGCTGACAGCAGAAAAAGGCAGACAATGATATGCAGCCTGCAGGAAAGGGATTGCCCCTCCATTGCAGCAGACAATGTTTGTGTCCACAAAAGCATATTAAACTGTCATTAACTTCAGAGCGACTGCAGATGGAATCAGCAACTAGTTTAAGTGCAAACCAAACTATGCAAGAAAATGCATGTAATGACATCAGAACTGCTTGGGTTACAATACCACTGCAGCCAGCAGTAAACGCTGCAGACATGATCATAACAGTTGGTTTCCTATGCAGGTTGCATAGTTCAGTCCAGGGAAAAAAGGCCTTTCTGTCAGCTTGCAAGATTCGGGAGGCTTGCTGCTGTGGTGAATGATTTGCATCCACTTATCTTGCAATTTGTATTTCTGCTTCCCTTGAAAGTTTTCAGTATAAATGTCACTTCCTCACAGAATTCCTTGCTCATCATAGTTTCTGTTTAGTGAGACTAATCTTAGAGCCTCAGCCTCTTGGTATCTTGTTGCTAATATACTCTAGCGTAGTTAATTCTTGGGGAGTGCATTTTGCACCCTTACTAGTGCAGTCAGTTTTGTGTGTATTATTTGTACTGCCTAGTCTTGTCTTGTTTTGTCCTGTCCTTGCGATTGCACTATCTCCTGCGGTGGCTGATAGTGAATCGCTCAGTCCTGTTCCTAGATCACATTCGCCCTAGCTCTAGAGGTGGTGGATCTTGCTTGTCTGTGTCTTGGAGTATAACCTTGGCAGCGGTTGCTACTGGTTACTCCTTCCGTCTGTTTGGTCTGGAACGAACGCTTGCTGTTGTCTGGTTTTAGGCAACCGATTAGCAAGCGTTCCCGCTATCTGTTTGTCTTCGTTTTCTGTGTTAGTCAGGGTTGGTTTGTTTTGTCACTGTTGCGCTTAACATGCGGTGACCGTGATATTAACGTGCTTGTCACTGTTGCGCACAACGTGCGGTGACCGCGTTTAGTAGTGGCTGGATAGTGTAATGGTTAAGGGCTCTGCCTCTGACACAGGAGACCTGGGTTCGAATCTCGGCTCTGCCTGTTCAGTAAGCCAGCACCTATTCAGTAGGAGACATTGGGCAAAACTCCCTAACATTACTACTGCCTATAGAGCGCGTCCTAGTGGCTGCAGCTCTAGCGCTTTGAGTCCGCCAGGAGAAAAGCGCAATATAAATGTTCTGTGTTTGTTTGTTTTGTTGTTAGTTAGTTCATTTGTTATTTCCCTTGGCTCTTGGATTGTAGTTATTTGCGGTGTTTTCTTTTATTCAATTCATGCTCTGTCTTTGCTCAGTCTTGTGTTTCTAAAAGCTATCGCCTCTCTTGCGATTGGTTTTCTCACTCTGGTCTGTTCGGTTGTGATATGCCTACCGTCGCCGGGTGGCGACTAGATTGGTAGACATTCATATAGTCTGTCTCTGTTCTGGCTCTCTTTTGAGTTGCTACCTTGTTTATATTGCCCAGTACTGTTTCAAGTCGTGCAATTTCAATCTGGCATCTGTGGCTGTACAGAGGACTTGTTCCTCTGTACTCCACAGCACAGCTCCACCTGCTGGTTGGAATTCCTCTCTACAAATATATCATCATATACTGGGTACGCTGCTTCTGTGATTGTGGGGATTCCCATCTGCTTCAGCGCACTTGGTGTGCGCTGACGGTGGAAATCGACCCCAGATCATTACACTTCTCCATGAGTTCTCCTAGACATTCTCCTAGACATCACTACTAACAATGTTCTCAGCCCTGTCCATGTTTTTTAATCGATTTATTTTGTTTGATCTACCATCTACTCAATTAAAAAGAATGCATTATGTATTGGTACCTTTACATTCCATGCCTTCCTTCCTTTTATGTTAATATCATATGCATGTCCAATATACTATTATAAATATCATGGATAAGAAGAGTAGATACAATTACCATGGATCATCTTATCTGGAGGACTGAGGAGAATCCTGTGAAGTGAAAACAGAAAGATAATATCCACATGGTCCACTTGCCACAAATGTTCCTCAGTCCTCAAATACGAGCTACTGAACAAGTGAACATCAGCCAATGAAGATAATGAAATAGAAATGAAAACTCAGATACAGATCAGTGGGGTCATCAATTAAATTGTAATTACATGTTCAAATAAACAATGCTGAAATGCAAATAGTTGGCGGACGCAGAACTCTTGCCTTAGCATAAATAAAGCGTGAAGGTGGTATTTGCACAGCACACTCACCCCTCTTCTCCAGTCTTCACTTAGGGGCCCATTCCAAACCATGGCCCTAGGAGATTAGGAGAAAAGTCTAGTCGTTGTCACGGCAACAGATTACATTCTTTTAGTTCCCAGTTAAAGAGACACTGAAGCGAAAAACGCATGATATAATGAATTGTATGTGTACAATAGAACACAATAGGGTTAATAGAACATTAATAGCAAACAAACATTTCATATTTTTATTTTCAGTTATATCTTTTTTTTTTTTTTTATAACATTGCATCATTCTGTCATATTTTCAGTTTACACACTACACTCTGTATTTTAAACTATGAAACAGAGCAGAGCTAATGACCCTATGAACTTCCGTGCAGTAAAACCTTATCAGAAGCTGTCTTTCGCTGTTTCTTTGATGTATAAGTGCTTCAGAAAACAGCACCGTCTTCGTCCCAAGTTGGGTCGGTGAGCTCAGAGAAGCTCTTTTGCATGGATAAAAACAGAAGTTTGTTAAAGGGGCACTATGGCAAAAAATTGTAAAATTTTAAATATGTGCAAACATATACAAATAAGAAGTACAATTTTTCCAGAGTAAAATGAGCCATAAATTACTTTTCTCCTATGTTCCTGTCACTTACAGTAGGTATAGAATAAGCATATAAATAAACCAGGGCGCTCTACAAAAAAACGGACCTTTACAGTCCACTCAAATAAAAAAGTTCCAAAAACAAGTCCATATTCCGGCTGTCTCCAAACTTTCATATGATGCAAGCAATCCTCATATGACACAGTGATCAACAGGGCCGGGCCGAGGCAGAGGCTGGAGAGGCTCCAGCCTCAGGGCGCAGTGTAGGAGGGGGTGCAAAATTCATTCAGCTGTCATTCCCAATTGTGTTTGAAGCAGAAAGAAATAAGAAATGGGGATACATGACAGTGACTGCAAGCCAGATAACTAGAGATTAAGGTGTTGGGGAGGTTGGGGGCCCTGGGGCACCTCTTACTCTAATAGCAATCAGTTTGTGACGGCTGGGGTGGGAGGGATGGAGGGGCACACTTTGCTGTCTCAGCCTTGGGTGCTGAAGGACTTTGTCCCGGCTCTGGTGATCAATAAACGCTCACCAGATTCTAAGCTGCCTTCTCAGGAACAGCTCATATCGCTCCTGGCCCAGCCAGTAGTATAACGAATCTCCTGGATGTATCCTTGATCCTCCTGTATCCTCAGATCATGGGGCATAAAATAGACAAAAAATCCGCAATAGTGTAATACTGTTGATTAGGGATATGGCTAAGGTAAGCACCAGTGCTCCCTAAGGTTTATGAGACACCACGTGCCCCTCCACCAAACACTCAATAAAGCCTCTCACCAGACTTCATGGCTGACCCAGCACCAGGGCCGGGCCGAGGCATAGGCTGGAGAGGCTCCAGCCTCAGGGCGCAGTGTAGGAGGGGGCGCAGAATTCATTCAGCTGTCATTCCTAATTGTGTTTGAAGCAGAAAGAAATAAGAAAAGGGGATACATGGCAGTGACTGCAAGCCAGATAACTAGATATTAAGGTGTTGGGGAGGTTGTGGGCCCAGTGGCGCCTCTTAGTCTAATAGCAATCAGTGTTTGATGGCTCGGGTGGCAGGGATGGAGGGGCGCACTTTGGTGTCTCAGCCTTGGGTGCTGGAGGACCTTGTCCCGGCTCTGCCCAGCACAGACCAGCAATAGCGTTTTCACAGATGTTAACAGTGGTCCTCCTCCTGCAGCAGCGTCCCTAAGACTCAAACAGGGACCAGCATAGTGTAAAACCGTTTTTTTATTAAAAGGTATTAAAAAGAAGTGCACTCACAAATTTCCAGCAACAATGCGCATATAAAAATCCAAGAGCTTGTACAGCGTCCCTCGCTCCTTAGGCTCCGCCCTACTAGTTTCGTCTTATGACTCATCAGGGGCTTGGGCCAGTCAGAGCGAGAGGACGCTTTATACCCTACCCACATAGTCACATAACATCAGGTGTCAGCGTAATCTATTCATCACTCGCTGGCAGAACTTTTCATCCTGCGCCGCGATTGGCTGATAGACGCCTACATTACCCACCAGCCTCTAGTGGTCCAAGTCTTAAGCTCCACAATTGGCTCAGTGGTCTGCCACTCACCGCTCTCCATGTTTAAGCAGCCAGCTACGCCGTACTGAGTATAACTTAAGCCTGCGTAGCCCATCCCTCCCTGGGGGTTCTTAAGGGCACTACACTATTGGCCAGAGGTCTCCGCTCCCAATAACATCCCCACCCAAGGGCAGTCACAGACCCAAGAGCCCAATCAACTCCCATAAAACGCGTCCAACTGTCTAGCAGCACAATAAACTCCCATAAAACGGCTGCTATCCACATAACCTCACAAATAGGATTTTATTCTCCCCTTAGGGCTGCATTACCCGCAATACGTGCTGTCCATCATTAAATGGTGGTGGTACTACACCTCCCATCAACGCCTCAGCAGTTTACTGTCTAAGATTAAAGAGCAGCATAACTGTTCCTGCCATATCTCTCTTATCTCTTTTTCCAAAAAACCTCCTGACAGGACAGCGGTTGTTTTAAATCATTGAGGAATTTTAAAAGGGGAAAAAAGGGGAAAAAACATTGAGCAGACTAGATCTCCCCTGCCCAGTGCAATTCATAGTTTACAGGAGGCTCCAGTATGTGGGGTAATGTGGGCAGAACTCTTGCCTTAGCATAAATAAAGCGTGAAGGTGGTATTTGCACAGCACACTCACCCCTCTTCTCCAGTCTACACTTAGGGGCCCATTCCAAACCATGGCCCTAGGAGATTAGGAGAAAAGTCTAGTCGTTGTCACGGCAACAGATTACATTCTTTTAGTTCCCAGTTAAAGAGACACTGAAGCGAAAAACGCATGATATAATGAATTGTATGTGTACAATAGAACACAATAGGGTTAATAGAACATTAATAGCAAACAAACATTTCATATTTTTATTTTCAGTTATATCGTTTTTTTTGTTTTTTTTTATAACATTGCATCATTCTGTCATATTTTAAGTTTACACACTACACTCTGTATTTTAAACTATGAAACAGAGCAGAGCTAATGACCCTATGAACTTCCGTGCAGTAAAACCTTATCAGAAGCTGTCTTTCGCTGTTTCTTTGATGTATAAGTGCTTCAGAAAACAGCACCGTCTTCGTCCCAAGTTGGGTCGGTGAGCTCAGAGAAGCTCTTTTGCATGGATAAAAACAGAAGTTTGTTAACCTCCTTGCCGGTTATCCCGAGCTCAGCTCGGGGTAACCTGCGCAGGAGGATATCTCAGGCCCCGCTGGGCCGATTTGCATAATTTTTTTTTTGTTACAAGCAGCTAGCACTTTGCTAGCTGCTTGTAACTTTCGATCGCCGCCGCTCGCCGCCGATCCGCCGCAATCCGCCGCGCCGAGTCGCTCCCCTGCGCCCCAGAGCCCTGCGCTGCCTGGCCAATCAGTGCCAGGCAGCGTTGAGGGGCGGATCGGGATTCCCTATGACGTCCCGACGTCCATGACGTCGGTGACGTCATCCCGCCCCGTCGCCATGGCGACCGGGGAAGCCCTGCAGGAAATCCCGTTCTCAACGGGATTCCCTGCATACTCTGATCGCCGAAGGCGATCGGAGTGGGTGGGGGGATGCCACCGCTTAGCCGCTATCATTACATGATTTAAAAAAAAAAAAATTTAAAAAAATGTGCGGCGCTGCCTCCTTGCCGGATTTTTTAGACCGGCAAGGAGGTTAAAGGGGCACTATGGCAAAAAATTGTAAAATTTTAAATATGTGCAAACATATACAAATAAGAAGTACAATTTTTCCAGAGTAAAATGAGCCATACATTACTTTTCTCCTATGTTCCTGTCACTTACAGTAGGTAGTAGAAATCTGACAGAAGCGACAGGTTTTGGACTAGTCCATCTCTTCATGGGGGATTCTCAGGGATTTATTTATTTTCAAAAGCACTTAGTGAATGGCAGTTGCTCTGTCCAACTGCCATTAAACTGTGTAGTGAGAAGGGAAGCTGGCCAGCATCATTGTTTAAATCCTTTTAGGCAATGTCTTCATAAAAAATAAAAGCCTTGCTGAGAATACCCTATGAAGAGATGGACTAGTCCAAAACCTGTCACTTCTATCAGATTTCTACTACCTACTGTAAGTGACAGCAACATAGGAGAAGTGTAATTTATGGCTCATTTTACTCTGGAAAAAAACGTACTTCGTATTTGTCTATGTTTGCACATATTTTAAATTATACAATTTTTCGCCATAGTGCCCCTTTAACTCTTCCTGTACTGGAAACAATATTAGACTCATATCTTTGCTACTAATGTTGTATTTTGTAGCTGTACTACACATACAATTTATCATTATATCATATGCTTATTTTCACTTTAGATTCCCTGTAAGGGAGGATGAAACCTTATTATATTCTGTACACGGCTTCTAGGTTTCCTGCAAACTTCCTCGATTTTTGCAATGGGCTTTTTTTTAAAGTTGTCTCTAAAAGCCAATACTCTTCTCTTGTGTCAGGTATTGAATGTTTTGCGGGGAACATCTACTTACATTTTTTGCTGAAATAGTTGTTTCCCTGCAGAACCATCTGGCCAGACTTCCTGTAATTTTTAATTTAATGGCAATCTTGGCTGTTTTTCAGATCGTGGGAAATCATGCAAACAAGGTAACCTACATCACAATGACATTGTTACAGCCGGCCATATGTTTGCTGTAAATTGTCGTTTATTTTATGTCCTTTTTTTTCCTCTGCCAAGAAGAAAGTTTGCATTTGCTTGCATGTACAATACACTCAGTATATTTCTTCACTTCACCTCCTCTTACAATGTAGTTTTATTCCAATTACACTAAACTTCTGCAGCCTCCTTACACAGCAGAAATCCAGATACCTTAAGCACTTTAATCTTTGCAGTTTGGATGGAATAAGGGAGCAGCTGTGCATGGCAAGAGCCTTCAAGTACCTGCAAAATGGGAAAATAAAAACAGTTTATGACAAATGTCAGAGATGGAAAAAATAACACTGCATGACTGGCAATATGTTTATCCTGGATTTCATTTTCCTTATTCATGCTTCACACCTGGGCACACGTTTTACCAATACACATGCTCTAAAATAACTAGGTTAGCTGAATGATTTTATGACACTATGCTGTTTAGGTTAGGTAGGTTAGAGAATGGGTTTATGACACTGGGGTCCATATGCAATGCACTTTTTCTCCTGGGTTTTTTCCTAGGAGATACATCTTAATCCTGCCTTTAAAATAACTTTTCAGCGTTCTGCAATTGAAAAAATACTGCAGGTGAAAAAGTACTGTCAAAATTATTTTCTTGCTTGCTATTGGTTTAAAAGGCATTTTATGGACAAGATGTAAAAATATCACCTAGGAGAAAAATTGGCGTTCTATGTGGACCATGAGACGATCCAGACCATAAAACGCACCTCGGTTTACAGGACAAAAATAAGGGAATAAAATACTAATCCTGGTGCATCCATGGTGTAGGAACGTCTCATGGATCTTCTTCCCTCAATCATTTTGTCTCCCTTGTACCTCTTCTGTCCCCCTTGTACTTTTGTGTCCATCTGTGTCCTCCTCTGTCTCACTTTGTCCTTCCTGTTTCCCCCTCTGTCCTTCCTGTGTCCCCCTCTGAGCTTTCTGTATCCCCCTGTGTCTACCTCTTCCCCCCCCCCCCCCCACACACACACACTTCTGCTCTCTCTTTATATTTTATAGTACAGTGAAATAGAACAGGAAAACCAAGGAGTTTGACATGAAGCTTCTAAGTACATAGAGGTCATGACATTTCTAACCGTCCTAGAGTACCTAACAATTGTTGGTATGCGTACTTGAAAGGCTCCATGAGTTGTTTAATTTGATCATCCGAGTACATGAAAAGTATATATGATTTCCATCGTTTGAAAAACTTTTTCGTGCCTTTCTCTATATTCAAGGTTGCTTCCAATCTCTCCATTTTAAACAGAAAAGATAGTTCATCGTGAACATCAATTAAACTAGGTACCGTAGGATATATCCACCTGTTATAGATGGCCTTTTTCGTGGCTGCAAGTACAAGGTGCCCGATATCTGGAATTTTGTACAAAGGACGTGAAGAGTCTCCTGTTCTCCCCTCCACTTCATTATAATGGAATAGGAATAGTATGGGATTTTTTAGAATCTGTCTTTTACAGAGCTTACTCAGAAACAGAGAGACATCATCCCAGAGCTTTGTAACACTAGGGCATTCCCAGACACAATGCAAAAGTCCTGCTTCTGCCAGGTAACATTTTGGACATTGGTTGACGTAGTGCACTGGAGGAGTCTTATATTTTATATTAAAGGCATACTTGGCTTTATATATTTAAATAAAAGATGCGGCTCCTGCCATTTTTCGCTTACCAAAAGCGAGCGCAGTAGGTTGTTACCCTTTATGATTTTATCCTCAATATTAGAGTCAGGAAAGATACCCTCCCATGTTTTGAAATTTGTTTTGGATATTGTTTCTATCTGAGTTTGGGCTAGAGTGTTCTGCAACTCCGAGAGGGACAGTCTCTCTCCTCCTGGTTTTAAAAAGCGATCAAAGGGGGTGGTCTTTGCTATAGAGGAGATGTTCTTAATATTTTTTTTAAAATAAAAGACTTGATTTGTGCATTGTAACGATAGGTGTCGGCAACCAGAGAGAGAATCTGATTCTTGGCGATCTGCAGTATCCCCAAGAATACAGATATACCTGATTATTGGGGATCTGCAGAATCGCCAATAATCAAATATGTCTAACCTCTAGACACCTGAGTGTGTAAGTGTTTTGGTGCAACAGTAACCTTTGGACCACCGGGGTAGCAGGTGGTCCAATAAGTAGAGAAGACCCTACTGCAGTCAAGGACACCTGGAGAGGGAGTCCCTGACTGATAAGGAGCAGTGTCCCCTCTGTAGAGCAGGGGACCCCTGCGGAAAGGCTGGACACCCTGCGGGGGGTGACAGCCAGAAGGTCAGACAGGCCGGGTCGGCAACAGAGTATCAGATATGCAAAGTACCAAATCAGAGATCAGAAGAATAGTCAGGAAAGCTACAGGTCATAACAGATATCAGAACAAGGCCTAGTCTGCGGTGTGAGGTCCGTGATCTCAACACCCTGGAACTATGCTAGAGAATAACACAGATGATATACAGTATTCCTAGTCTGGGGTGTGAGGGCCGTGATCTTAACACCCCGGAACTATGCCAGAGAACAACACAGATGATATACAGTATTCCTAGTCTGGGGTGTGAGGGCCGTGATCTCAACACCCTGGAACTATGCTAGAGAATAACACAGATGATATACAGTATTCCTAGTCTGGGGTGTGAGGGCCGTGATCTCAACACCCTGGAACTATGCTAGAGAATAACACAGATGATATACAGTATTCCTAGTCTGGGGTGTGAGGGCCGTGATCTCAACACCCTAGAACTATGCTAGAGAACAACACAGATGATATACAGTAACTGGCTAAGTGTGGATTCCCAGGTCCTCCTGGTTCCACCACACTGAAAGATCTGACTAAGGTCTGAGAACACAGATGATATACAGTAACTGGCTAAGTGTGGATTCCCAGGTCCTCCTGGTTCCACCACACTGAAAGATCTGACTAAGGTCTGAGTGCTAACACATAGGCATTCGCAACGCCAGACAACCAGCAACTGAACAGCAGGAGATATATATAGTAAAGCGCTCCACAGCGCCGCCCAGCTCCCATCAACCAATCACTGACTGATCAGGGATCAGCTGACCGCCCTGATCAACTGATCTTCCTCCTATTGGTATAAAGAGCTTGTCTTGCAGCGCGTGCATGCGTAGCTCTCCATCTGTGTGCAGACAGCCCAGACACATGTTGCTGCGGGGAAACCGCTTCACTGGACGCGGAATCCGCCGCCTTACCGTCAGAACACGCGGCGGCCCCCACGCCATTCCTCCCATGTGCACCACAGACGCATGCTGACACGGACAAACCGCCGCATCAGACGCGGAATCAGCCGCCTTACTGTCAGAACATGTGTCGGCTTTTCCGCTATTCATCACATGCATATGTTAGAAATTGTGACTTATTAATTCCTTGCTGGATTTCCCGAAATTATAGCAGGGTATGTTTATCTAAATTTAGCATATTACTCAGTTTTGAGATACCCTTAGCTTCCCATTGCGCATAAGCCACGTGCATCATTCCAGGTGCAAATGTTGGTGTACCCCATAGGGGCATGTATTTTGATATTTTCCAGGGAAGATTAAATAATTTCCTTCATTTTTTCCACACCACTATGGTGTCTCTGAAGACCTGGCTATGTTTGATTTGTGGGTAATTTCGCCCAAGATGTGTGTAGAAGGCCCAGTAGAGACCAGGGTTCAGCTAGAGAGCTCTCAAGTGTAAAATTTGATAAAAAATTTGTGGCTGAAACCCAGTCCCTAACATGACGTGTGATATAGGCCAGGTTATACCTTCTAACATCTGGCAATTTTAGGCCTCCATGCCTTTTAGGTATCTGGAGGCGTTTTATCTGTATTCAAGCTCTCTTTCCTTTCCAAAGAAAGTTGGTGAAGGCCCTATTCAAATTCTTTATGTCTTTATGTCACAGTAGTAGTGGGAGTGTTTGCATTGGATATAGTAGTCTACCAAAGCTGACCATTTTTATTAGTGGTTATCTTCCCGACAAACCCAAGGGTATATTGGCCCATCTATCCAGTTGCTGTATTATACTTGTAATTAGTGGTGAAAGGTTATTAGCACATAAAAAGGAAGGGTCCCTATGTATTTTAAGCCCCAAATACGTGATGGAGGTGGTTGCCACTTTAACTCCTAGAGCCAAATGTTCTTGCTTGGGCAAATGATTAGAGAGGTGGAGAAGTTCACTTGTTCGTTTATTTTGAGGGCACGATTCAACTTGAGCGCCGCGCGTCTGCGAGACGCGAGCCGGCTCTTCTGGGTCTGCGGGGAAAGCAGACGAATCCCATCAGCCGTGCCATGCACAGCTATGGGATCCGCAGCCTCCCGCGCCGATTCGGATGGAAAAGCCATGCAAATCGCTAGCGGTAGCAATTCGCCCGGCGTTACCATTGCACCCTATGGCAGAGTTTCCCCGCACTATTCGCCTGCGGGGAAACTCTGCGGATTCGCGGCAGTTTCCGCTCAAGTGTAAACGCGCCATAAATCCAGATTCCTGTCCAATCTCCCTGATAGCCCCAAGAATAAATGGCACCTGTGTTTGAGGTTTATTTAGAAATAATAGGATATCATCTGCAAAAAGCGCAGATACCACCTTTTGGTCCCCTATTTGTATACCCTCCAAAGATGTCAAAAGATAAGATGCTAGCGGTTCCAAAGCTATATTGAAGAGCAGCAGTGATAATGGACATCCCTGTCTAGTGCCTCTATAAAGCCTAAAAGATGGAGACAGGAATCCTGGAGTGTATATTCTTGCTGTGGGGGGCTGCATATAGTGAATTGACAAATTGCATAAATTCCCCTTTAAATCCCATTTTTATCAGAACCTTATTTAGCCACGTCCATTGGACTGCATCAAAGGCTTTTTGTGCGTCTAAGGTGAGTATTGCCGCATGTTTGAGAGTTTTAGGGTAAGCTTTGACCTGCTCTAATATTGTCATAAGCTTTCTTATGTTTGTCACCGCTGCTCTTCCTTTCACAAATCCTACTTGGTTTGGGTGAATTACTGATGGTAAAAACTGTGATAGTCTATTTGCCATTATTTTTGTGAGTATTTTGAGGTCTTGGTTAATCAGGGAGATTGGCCTATAGGAAGCAGGGTCAGTTGGATCCTTGCCAGTTTTATGGATTAGCTTAATGTGGGCCTCGTTGCCTGAGATCGGGATGGGTTTACCGCCCAATATCGAATTGTATAAAGAGGTAAGTATAGGCGCTATTTCTGATTTAAAAATTTTAAAATATTCAGAAGGTAAACCATCAGGGCCCGGGGCTTTATGATTATGTAGTCCTTTGATAGTGGCCATGAGTCATGACTTCCTGTTCTGTGACTGGACTATTTAGTTCCCCCAAGTGTTCTTCTGTTAGTTTGCATAATGCAACTTTCTGTAAAAACGACTCCCCAAATGGCCTAACTGTATCCCCCAGGGATTCATAAAACTTTATAATGTTCATAGAAGATTCTATTAACATCACCAGGTAGCAGTGGCGTAGCTAAGGAGCTTTGGGCCCCGATGCAAGTTTTACAATGGGCCCCCCTAAGCACTCTATACATAGCAATTGATACGGCGCACCAAAACCTGCCAATGGCAACTACAGTGTCTGAGGTGCAAGAAGGGGATGGGGAGCAGTTTGTTAGTGATTACCACTATTCAAAGTATCTATAGAAGTGATTATTATGAGCACAGGACCAATAGAGAGATAATAATGTAGTTGAGGGATGGCCCTTCGGGGCCCCTCTGGCCCAAGGGCCCCGATGCGGTTGCTACCTCTGCACCCCCTATTGCTACGCCCCTGCCAGGTAGGTGGACTAGATTTCCCTCTTTAGTTCTAAGGGAATGAATGTTAGTGAGTGGGTTTTGAGGTTTGGTTAATTTAGAGATGAGTCTGACTGATTTTTCCCCAAATTTAAAGAAAAAAAGCTGTTTATAAGGTATTATTATTATTATTATTTAGTATTTATATAGCGCCGACATATTACGCAGCGCTGTACAGTGTGTATATATATATATATATATATATATATATATATATCTTGTCACTAACTGTCCCTCAAAGGAGCTCACAATCTAATCCCTACCATTGCCATATGTCTATATTATGTAGTGTAAGTACTGTAGTCTAGGGCCAATTTTTTTTAGGGGGAACCAATTAACTTATCTGTATGTTTTTGGAATGTGGGAGGAAACCGGAGTGCCCGGAGGAAACCCACGCAGACACGGAGAGAACATACAAACTCTTTGCAGATAGTGCCCTGGCCGGGATTCAAACCTGGGACCCAGCGCTGCAAGGCGAGAGAGCTAACCACTACGCCACCGTGCTGCCCCCAGGTACAGTCAAAGTTTCTCTAACCCTAAACCAATAGTCGACTTCCTTTTTTTCACCCAACCATTTCTGTCTATTTACCTCAGTAGGTCGTGATTTCAGAGCTGGGACAAGGTCCTCCAGCACCCAAGGCTGAGACAGCAAAGTGCGCCCCTCCATCCCTCCCACCCCAGCCATCACACACTAATTGCTATTAGACTAAGAGGCGCCCCAGGGCCCCCAACATCCCCAACACCTTAATCTCTAGTTATCTGGCTTGCAGTCACTGCTATGTATGCCCTTTTCTTATTTCTTTGTGCTTCAAACACAATTGGGAATGACAGCTGAATGAATTGTGCGCCCCCTCCTACACTGCGCCCTGAGGCTGGAGCCTCTTCAGCCTCTGCCTCGGCCCGGCCCTGCGTGATTTATATTCAATGTAAGCTTGTCTGACTTGTCTCACATTCTTTTCATATTCCTGCAGGCTCTGCTTTTTTTTTTGCTGCTACATATGATACGATCCTACCCCTTATGACCGCCTTAGATGCAGCCCAAAAAAGATGTGGTCGATCCTTATGTGATTTGTTGTCTCAACAATATTCTTGCCACCAGTATACAAGATCTTGACGGAACTTGTCATCTCCATAAAGAAATTGCGGAAACCTCCATAAAATATCAGTACCATGAGGTATTTTTTCCTCTATTGAAATAGAAATAGGTGAATGATCTGATATGATTATATCATGAATTGTTGCCTCTCTAAGTTTACAAATTAAATTTGGGGATATTAGGAGATAATCAATGCGTGATGATGAGGCATGTACTTGTGAATGAAAAGAATATTCGCGGTCATACGGGTGCAGGAAGCGCCAACTGTCTAATAGACCTACTGTAAGTCAGTCACCAGCGTGGCTAAATGAGTAGGTTTTTGATCATGGCTTTCTCTAATCTTGCAAGACCTATCCTCAGCCACGCTGATGACATCATTGAAGTCTCCCCCGACTATTAGGTTGGAGAAGGATTTAATATTTGGTCCATAAACATTAAATATACCGTAAGTCTCCCCAGACACACGGAGGGTGACATAGACCCATCTTCCCTCATCGTCAGAACCAGATTCCATAATTTCTGCCCTCAATGATTTGTTGACCAAGATCAGCACTCCCGCTTTTTTTCCTATTGCTGGTGATCCTACTATTTGTGCTACCCACTTTTTTTCATGAATGACATTTCTAGGGTACCTAAATGTGTCTCTTGTAATAGAGCCACGTCTGCCTGAAGGCTTTTCAAGTGTCTTAGAATTTGACCCCTTTTAGCAGGTGTTTGTAAGCCCTTTACATTCCACGAGTAAATTTTAATTACCATGGTTCAAATAGGAACATATTTGTGTGAATAGTAGGGCCTATGTCTTCCTTCACCCACTCTATTTTATACTTAATATCACATTTTAAAGAGAGAGCAGAACCCTTTTTCCCTCCTAATCCCTCCCCAACCCTAAACCAAAAAAGTATAACATATAACTGAGATTCGAGCTACATTTTTTCCTAAAAGTGGGAACAGTCTTCAAAACAAATCTCTCGTCTCTCAAAATAATATCATATAACATGTTTACCATTATTTCAGTATGGACTTCTCTTTTTTCCCACATGGGTGGGGTCTGAGTAAACTTTAGCTTCCTTACAGCCATCTTAAAGACATAGCTTGTCCGCAATATTATACAACATTTTAGAGTTCGAGAAAAAGCCAGCAAACTTACGTTATGGCAGTTTGTAAAAACAAAACAAAACAGAAAAAACATTCAGTCGGAACAGAGGCATTTCAGCACAACAGGACAAGTTTATAGATGATCCCATACGTTACCCATCGCCTTCTACAGACTCTGCGGGCGGGAGTAGATTTTGGTGGTAAATTTTTGAGATAGGTACGGGCTTCTTTTGGCTCACGAAAGAATAGGTCTTTGCCCTCATCCTCCATGACTGTGAGAAGTGCTGGGTAAAGCAAGGCGAATATCATCTGCCTGTGATAGAGTTCTGAGCAACCTGCTCCGAAAAGTTGGCGTTTTTCAGTGACTTCTGCAGAGTAGTCATTGAAGATGCGTGTTGTAACTCCTAGTAGCTTGAAGGGTTCCCTCAACGCTTTGTAAGCGTTCAAAATTTTCATTTTGTCGTTGTAATCCAATTACCTGACAATCACGGTTCTTGAAGACTTGGGGTTGTTTTCTTTAGGAGGGCCCACTCTGTGCGCTCTTTCCACTCTCAGGGGAACTGTGATGTTTAAGGCCTCTGGTAAGACTTTCAGTTTTCCGCGCACGTTTTTCTGAATACTTTTTCTGCACACCAAGTGTGTTTCCATGCAGGAAAACACGCACGTTTTTTTCACAGCAGCTGATGTAATTGAAAGAGAAAACTGCCAAAATGTGCAGAGTCATCATGCAGAATGTCATTTTTTTCTGCGTGCGAACAATACAGTAAGTGCGAACTAGCACATTGATTAACATGAGTTCTCAGTTTTTCTGTGCAGAAAACGCGTACGAAAACTGTCAAGCGTGTTCCTTGCCTGATGGTATTTTGAGCTGCCTGCAGATCCGTTTCACAGCGCTCAAGTCTGGTTTTTGCGTCCCGAATCTTTTTGGAATGCTTCTGCAGTGTTTGGTTAATGGCAGCCAGAGACCTCGTGACCGCAGCCTCCACTATTGCTTGCAAGTCGGGGGTAATTCGCTTTGCCACCTCTTTAGCGATGCGCTGGTGGTCAGCATCTTTAAGATGAGTGCGGGGTCTCTCTTCAAACTCATCAGAGTCTGTACCCCAGTCTCCATCATTATTGTCACTCTGAGGAGATCTCGCCTGCTTCTTGTCTGGCGGCGCCATCTTGGGCTGGATGTTAGGCCAGCGATTCTCTTTACTTATCTCGCTCGTTGGTTGTAAATGCCGGTCCATAGGACGACTTATTTGGTCTTTGTGGGTTGTGGGCCACCCTTCGTACCTTACAGAGGGTGTTTAAGTGTGGCAAGCCACTATTTCAGAGACGGCTGCACGGAGCTCCTCTCAGTTGCGACCCTTCATGCAGGCGCCAGAACCGGAAGTCACATGCAAGATGTTTTAAAGAACTTTAGGCCTCCAATTTAGCATGCAATGTGATTTCTTCCCTTAAAACGCTGCTGTGCGTCAAATCCAGATTTTCCCGGGGACTTTTGGCGCGTATCCCACTCCGCCATGCAAAAACTCAGATGTTAGACCCCTTGAAACATCTTTTCCATCACTTTTGTGGCCAGCATAAATGTTTCTAATTTTCGAAGGTCTCCTCCCCATTGAAGTCTATTGCGGTTCGAAAAGTTTGCGTGAACCAAACTTTTTACGGAGGTTCGCATTCGAGGTTCGAGAACCGAAAATCGGAGGTTCAAGCCATCTTTACTTCACACACATAACAAGTGCAGCCACAAACACACCTGAACTGAAGTATAGTCCCCTGTATTGGAGGAAGGGAAGGTTAGCAGTTGGGGCCCCCCACTGCTCTGAGCCCCCCTGCAATCACAGGGACTGCTTCCCTCTAGTTATCCCCTGCTTTATAGTGTTGATGGTAATTTGTTTGATATCTGTTATATTAGCTATCTTTCTCATGCTGAATCTATTTTAGCTGAGGAATGTTTAGGTATGCCTTATCCATCTTATCATGCAATATCCATCTGTCAGTTAGAGATGGGCCGAACCTCAGATTTTAGGTTCGTGAACCCGGTTGGCGAACCTACCGCGAAAGTTCGGTTCACGCAAACTTTTGCGAACCGCAATAGACTTCAATGGAGAGGCGAACTTGGAAATTTAGAAAAAATTATGGTGGCCAGAAAAATGATGGAAAAGATGTTTCAAATGGTATATAACCTGGACAAAGACATGGTTGAGTGGGATACACTTCACAAGTCTCAATAAAAAACCTAGATTTGACACAAACCACTGTTTTAAGGTCACAAATCTCGTTGAATATTGAATTGCAGGCCTACACTGCTTTACAACATCAGGAAGTGTAATCCTTCCCTCCTCCTCCGGAGGAGGAGGGTCTTGTTTTCCAGGGAATTGTAGGATTTCAAAAGCCAGCTTACATACATTGGCCAGGAATCGAACCCAAGTCTAGTGCTTGGTAGGCAGCTCTCCTCACCGCTATACCACCACCAAGACTACATGCTGAAGCCAGCCTAGCATGTACCATTATGATATATCCAAGAGAAAAATGAGCTTGCTTAGGGATTTGTAGGATGTCAAAAGTCAACTCACATACATTGGCCAGGAATCAAACCCAGGCCTACCACTTGGTAGGCTGCTATCCTAACCATTATACTACCAATACAACACACTACAATGCTACATGCTGAAGCCAGCCTAGCATGTACCATTGTGATATATCCAAGAGAAAAATGAGCTTGCTTAGGGATTTGTAGGATGTCAAAAGCCAACTCACATACATTGGCCAGGAATCGAACCCAGGCCTACCACTTGGTAGGCTGCTATCCTAACCATTATACCATTATACCACCAACACAACACACTACAATGCTACATGCTGAAGTTGGCGCTTTGAGTCCGCAAGGAGAAAAGCGCAATATAAATGTTATTTGTCTTGTCTTGTCTTGAACCCAGCCTAGCATGTACCATTGTGAGATATCCAAGAGAAAAATGAGCTTGCTTAGGGATTTGTAGGATGTCAAAAGCCAACTCAAATACATTGGCCAGGAATCAAAGCCAGGCCTACCACTTGATAGGCTGCTATCCTAACCATTATACCACCAACACAACATACTACAATGCTACATGCTGAAACCAGCCTAGCATGTACCATTGTGATATATTCAAGTGAAAAATGAGCTTGCTTAGGGATTTGTAGGATGTCAAAAGCCAACTCACATACATTGCCCAGGAATCAAACCCAGGTCAACTGCTTGGAGGGCAGCTATGCTCACCACTATTCCACCAACACTACAGGTTGTGGAAACCGTTTTGCCCATGCGATAAAGCGAGGTGCAAAAATGAAATCATGCCTAACAGAGGTTGGTTTTGATCCATCAACCTCTGGTTTATGGGCCCAGCACACTTCTGCTGCGCCACTCTGCAGTCTGCTTACATTTGTATACAATCTTTAAGTTTAAGAAGGGTACATGAAATGAAATAGTGGCATAGTGGTGGGTAGCACGGTGGCATAGTGGTTAGTGCTCTCGCCTTGCAGCGCTGGGTCCCCGGTTCGAATCCCAACAAAGGTCAACATCTGCAAGGAGTTTGTATGTTCTCCCCGTGTCTGTGTGGGTTTCCTCTGGGCACTCCGGTTTCCTCCCACATTCCCAAAAACATACAGTTAAGTTAATTGGCTTCCCACCTAAATTGTCCCTAGACTACGATACATACACTACACAATATAGACATATGACTATGGTAGGGACTAGATTGTGAGCTCCTCCGAGGGACAGTTAGTGACAAGACTATATACTCTGTACAGTGCTGCGGAAGATGTTGGCGCTATATAAATACTAAATAATAATAATAATAAATAGTTACACTACAATCTATGTTACAGCAAGGCCCTAATGACACCTTCTCTGAAGGGGCTATGGCTGCCATAGCCCCTTCAGAGAAAGTGTCATTAGGGCTTTGCTGTAACATAGATTGTAGTGTAACTATTTTAACTAATGTACCCTTCTTAAAGTTGAAGATTGTGTACAAATGTAAGCAGACTGCAGAGTGGCGCAGCAAAAGTGTGCTGGGCCCATAACCCAAAGGTTGATGGATCAAAACCAACCTCTGCTAGGCATGATTTCATTTTTGCACCTCGCTTTATTGCATGGGCAAAACGGTTTCCATAGCCCTGTAAGGGAAAGTGTAATAGGGCAGGGCCCCTGCCTTAAGATAGATGTTACGGTAGCTAAGACTACTCCTGGGCCTTTCTTGTCGTTGAAGAGATGAGTGAACTGTGACACCACACTTAAAAAAAACAAAACAAAACAAAAAAAACATCAAACAGAGAAGCTTCTCCATATTGGAGCATTGGATTTGGTAAAGTCTTAAGCCAATGTGTTGTAAAAGACACAAGTAAGCTTTAGGTTAGCAGGAATGGTTGCATGGCCACCTAGCTTTTCATCCTTCCCAGGCCAGCTAGGCTGACTTCAGCCTGTAGTGTTGGTGGTATAGTGGTAAGCATAGCTGCCCTTCAAGCAGTTGACCTGGGTTCGATTCCTGGCCAAGGTATGTATGTAAGCGTTCTTTTGACACCCTACAAATCCCTGGAAAACAAGATCCTCCTCCGGAGGAGTAGGAGGGAGAGACTGTTGTGGGGTGCTATATAAGGAATAACAATTAGCTAGGACAGGCATGGGCAAACTTGGCCCTCCAGCTGTTACGGAACTACAAATCCCACAATGCATTTGTCTTTATGAGTCATGACTGTGGCTGTCAGACTCCTGCAATGCATTGTGGGACTTGTAGTTCTTCAACAGCTGGAGGGCCAAGTTTGCCCATGCCTGAGCTAGGAGCAAGCTAACAAGCCTACAAGAGTCTAACTAAGTTCTCCCTAGCAGAGTCTGTCAGCAGCTGTCCCTTAACTAATGACTGTAGGCAGACGAGCGAGCAAAATGGCTGGCGAACCTTGCCTTTTATAAGGGGGGGAGTGGCTCCAGGAGTGAGTGTAGTCTGACTGGTGACAATGTGCCTGCTGACTGTGATGTAGAGGGTCAAAGTTGACCGTAATGGAGCATTATGGGGGTGAACCGAACTTCCGCAATAGTACGCCTTCGCTGGCGAACGCGAACCACCCAAAGTTCGCCTGGAACTGTACGCGGGCGAACCGTTTGGACCATCTCTACTGTCAGTTAAAGGCTCATATTATGAATCCATCACAATTATTTATGAAGTGCCTGCCATATGTTGGTATATGGATCTTAGCATGAAAATAAACATAGAAATGTTAATCTCTCCCTATCTTCAAAGTGAAGATATCAGCGTCCCTGAGCGATATAAAAAGAAGACATGCCAATAGATTGGATATCCTGTTGCAGAGTTCTGCAGGAATTTTTCAGCTGCTCAGATTGACACTTTTACGATCATTCACAAGAACACCGGAATCAGAGCAGAAACAAAACAATCAGTTTGTGAAAATTTACATGTTAATTAAAAATCATCAATTATGCGTGGGACAAATTGCAGACACATGCACGGAGCTGAGACAAGGGCTAAAAGGAAATCTGTTTATCTTGATTTATATTTAATATTACAGTGCAGTGATTAGAAGCAGGAACCTTTGTATTCACAGTTGTTTTCCATTATTGTCACAAGCTTTAGACTAATATTAGAACCAACCTGTTACTAAGTGTCCTTGTTGCCAGTCGTTTTTTTCTTTCCTTGTAAATGTTGTAATTGTAAATAATGGCATCAATAAATCTTACCTGTGTGGTGGACACTTTAATAAAGACTGTTGTATGTTGCTGTATGCTGTAGGAGCCCTCACTCTGTTACAGGGGGAGCAATCTGAGTATTGTGAGGGTGTCTGTAGTCGTGGGTGCCATTGCTGCTCTGTACTAACACCCAAGGCCGGATTTATAATTTTTGTGCCTCTAGGCCAATGTTATGTCTTCAGGTGTACTGTTGATCTTCCCACTGAGATGAATGATTCCCAGGGTGGAGAGTGGAAGTGACCACAAGTCTTTACCAGAGTGTCCCGCAAGGGTTGAAGGACTTGGCTGCCTAGTACCCACCAGGTATCACACCCAGGTCACCATAACAGAGGGTGGGAGAACAGGGAACATGCAATGTAGAGCTCAGCAACTAGAAGAATAAGTGGTGTGGGATTAAACAGGAGAACCAAGCGAAAGGTCAGGGCAGGCAGGGAACAATTATGAACGACAGAGCAAGCCGGATGGGGCAGGCAGAGAGGAAGCGTAATCCAATAACTAGCTGAGGTCAAAGATTGTCAGGTAATCGTAGTCCAATAATAAACCTGAGTCAAACACAGGAATCAATCAGAGTACTGGCGGTCAGAACACAAGGCTACAAGCTAACCAAGCTGAAGTGAACTAACAGCAATGGCCACCTGGAGAACATTGGTTTATATACAGTCTGTAGGACCTCTGGCACCAATTTTTGTAATTTGCGCATGAGCAGTCACAGACTTCCGCAAACCAACCACCTTGTGTTAACTACGGTGTTAAATCCTTGTCTACCAGACTGCCCAACCTAGCACTGAGCAATCTCCTGTTTTCAAAGTAAATAGCAAACCTTTCTCAGAGCTTCACATACAGGCATGCATTAGCGTAGCAATAGGGTACACCAGAGCCCTTGGGCCAGGGGCCCTCCCTTAACCACAATACTAGCTCTTCATTGGTTTTGTGATGGTAATGATCACTTTTTTGCTTTGCATAATAAACTGTTCCCATAGCCTGCTTACACCTCTGATACTGTGTGATACTATGGCTGTCCTTAGCAGGTTTTGATGCGCCATATCAATTGTTATGTACAATTGTAGTGCATAAAGGGCCCAATGTAAAAGCTTTTTCACTACACCACTGCAGTGCAGACGTATCTGTCCCAGGTTGAAGCAACTCTGGTTCTGAGCTCTAGAACAGGGTGACTCTGTCCACAGGTACCACCAACAATGCATGTTTTGTGGAAATGCACAAGGGCAGTTTATCAGCACTGTTGAGACACTAATTACCCCACCTGTGAATATGTAGTTTCCTGTAAAGTATGCACTGTTGGTGGTACTTGAGGACAGGGTTGGGAAGCCCTGCTCTAGAGCTATATGGGACACCAGGACTATAGAACCATCATGCCTTTGTTAGTATGATCTCAGTGCAAGAACTTAAGGGGAGCAGAGACTCAGAATACAGCATCCTGGGTGGAAGGTTAACACCATCAAGGACTTTGGAAACAAAATCTCTCTCACTCTTACACACACTATCTTTCAACATCAAAATTTGGTTGCTCAATTTTTTTTTCTTCTGTCACGCTCTAGTTAGCCATCTTTCTTTATCAGTCAAATGTATTTGTGTGCCAGGGCTTATAGTGAAAGCTTTTCACTATTTTCACTGCAACTGTTAGGCCAAATATGATGCCTTTGCACCACCAGGAACAGAAACTACATGACTGACATAATTTCCTTATTTGTAGGTTTTGCAGAACCATGTATATAAACAGAAACTAAGAGCAGTCAACGAGTTCTTGACCAAAGAAGGTTGTACAGCTGCTGATGTGTATGAAAATGTGTACTGTAAGATCTAATGAGCATAATCAGTGGTGTAGCTAAGGAGCTATAGAGCCCTGTGCAAGTTTTACATTGGGCCCCCCAAGCACTCTATACATAACAACTGATGCGGTGCACCAAAACCTGCCAAGGACAGCCCCAGTGTCTGAGGTGTAAGAAGGGGATGAGGAACAGCTTGTTAGTTGTAATCATTATTTAAAGCATCTATAGAAGTGATTATTACCAGCACAGGACCAAAAGAGAGCTAATTCTGTGATTGAGGGAGGGCCCCTCGGGGCCCCCTCTGGCCTAAGGGCCCCGATGTGGTTGCTAACTCTGCAACCGCTATGGCTACGCCACTGAGCGTAATGAATGAAGATGGGTGAAAAAGTTAAAAGCATACAAAACCAGCATGAAAGACAAAAACTATGTAGTGGAAGGCCATTGACAGTTGTCCCTGAGGAAAAGAATAAACTGCATTCCTTAGTCAAGAACATGAGGGCTGCACTTTGTTTCTGCTTCATATTGTAACGAATGGGGAATTATCTCCGTGGTCAGTGCGCAACTTGTGCGCTGACACTGCGGAAACCCTCCACAAACGTTAAGAAAAGGTGAACCCAGCTTTGGTGCAATGCACCTGTAGAGAGGAATTCCCACTGGCAGATGGAGCTGTGGAGTGCAGAGGAATAAACCCTCTGCACTGCCACAGATGCCAGTTGGAAATTGTACGAGGTGAAACAATACAGGGCAAGATGGCCCCTAGAGAGAGAGAGTGAGCACAGAGACAGAATGAATGTTTGTCCACCAATCTAGTCGCCTCCCAGCGACGGTGAACACACAACAGTGAAGACCAAGTGGGAACGTAATCGCAAGAATGGCGATTGCTAATAGCGGTACAAGACTGAGTAAAGACAGAGCATAGG
The DNA here is from genome assembly GCF_040937935.1 of Hyperolius riggenbachi. Classification (NCBI taxonomy): domain Eukaryota; kingdom Metazoa; phylum Chordata; class Amphibia; order Anura; family Hyperoliidae; genus Hyperolius; species Hyperolius riggenbachi. The sequence goes on along the minus strand of NC_090646.1, from coordinate 525,761,332 downwards.
AAGAATAAAGACAGAACCGATAACAAACTGTAATCCAACACAAAGGAGCAGACAGGACTAACTACACGTTAAGCGCAATAGTGACAAAGTGCGTGCACGGCACAGTTACCGCACGATAAGCGCAACAGCGACAAAGCATACCAACCCTGACTAACCAATGAAACACGAAAACAAATAGAGAACACGAACGCTTGCTAAATGGTTACCTCACCTAGAAAACAGCAAGCGTTCCTTCCAGAGAAGACGGACAGAAGGCGTAACCAGTAGCAACCGCAGCTCTGGCTACACTCCTAGACAAAGTACAGAAGGAAACACGTCTCTACCGCTAGGGCAGATGCAATCCAGACAAGACAGACAGATGGAGCAACCAGTAGCAACCGCTGTTCTGGCTTACACTCCTGAGACAGAATACGGAGAGATCCACCGCCTCTAATGCTAGGGCAAATGTGATCCAAACAGACAGAGCGATTCCCTGTCAGCTGCCGCTGGCGACAGAACAACCACAACAGAAAGACAGAACTAGTCAATACAGATAATAACAACCTGACTATGCTAGAAGGAATGCTAGTGCACTCCCAAGGATAACTACTCTAAGATAATATTAGCAAACCATTAGCAGAGGGCTGAGACTCCAGGTAAGTCTAGCAGGACCAAACCTTTATGACCAGCAGGGAATTCTGGGAGGAAATGGTATTTATACTGCAAGCCTTCAAAAGAAGCAGCTAAGCAATTTGCATGACAAGTGGATGCAAATCCCTCAACAGAACAGCAACACTGAAAGTTGCAGAGTGAAGACAGGTCTCCTTTCCAGGGACCTGCAGCATTCAGACCTGAAAACTGGTCAAAAAGCTGCCTGCCTGTGCAGACAGCAGAGCAGATCATTACACATATCCATGTTTCCGCAACACTTAGAAGTACAGTTATGGAGGTAGAAGCAATTAACTCCTTTGGTACTTAAATGTCTTTTGTATCTAATTGTCTAGGGTTTTGCTGACTTTATTTAATGTCAGGATTGACAAACAATGAATGGCCGTGAAAATAGGTTTGCGTTAATATAGCGCCTAATTATGTGTATCAATTAATGCATTCACTTTAATTGCACTTACATTTTCTCATTTAGTGTTAATGAATGAACATTCATTGGATCTATGTATTTCTTATTAATGAGTAAGGTAAAGGTCCCCTCTTCTAGCTGCCCCACTTTACTGCCAGTTAAAGCGGACCCAAACCAAACATTTTTTTAATTAAAAATATTTAGTTGCACCACTCTGACATATACAAAGATAAATAAAAACTCCTTCAAGCCTATGAGCATTTCAGTGCATGCTTTTTCACCCTTCTCTTTTCATAACTAGGGTTATACTGGGGGCATTGCCGGACACCACTTACTCCATCAGTTTGCCGGATTTTGTCCCGGCAATTTGAAAGGAAGGGAGGGGTTCCTCCAATAAATGTAAAATATTTTATATTTGCCATCATGCAGCTGAAAAAAGGCTGCTATTTATTATTATAATTTAGAAAATAAATTTTATTTCTGAAATCTTGTATTTTTAATTTGGGGCCACTTTAACAGAGCTCATAAGCTTGTGACAAACAGAGAAAACCCTTACAATCATGGGGGTCCCCCTAAACTCTATTGACCAGCTACTTATAGTTAAAATGGGTACCTTGCAAGGAGAGGGGATAAAATTTCACTCTCCTAGTAAAGCCCCATGCCCACTGTTGTTAGACACCAGCTTGATTGCAGTCAGACAATTTTCTTGTTAATTTTTGTTGGTAGCATAATTTCAGAGTTTCTATTGGGAAGTGCCACCTCTATTTTCTGTCACCAGACCCACCTATATTTGTAGAATTACAGGGGGCTTTTAGCAGACTGGTCACATCAGCCATGGCTTATCGTGACCTTGAGACTGTACTGCGTGTACTCCTATTTGTTATTGCCTGAGGAAGCAGGAATATACCTGCGAAATGAGTTGCATGGTTGTCTGGAGTATATAAATAAACCTGTTGTTGTTAAAAAGCTGACAGTATCTTGTCTACTTCAAGGAGGCGAGTCCACCACCACCTCCTGAGGAATTTTAAGCTTTTTAGTACCTTTCACCATGCTGGCGCCTCTGTTCACTCTTATATTACCAATATCCACCCCTGGTGGAGGGGTCAATCCCCATCTCTTTTTTCCTGATCTACAGAGAGCGACTTTTAATCCTGAGTGAGGACAGGTCTAATCTCCTCACCTGCCTGTACAGTGGTTACCTAGGAGGTAACCCACTTTTGTGAGCATATACACTATATACTTTTCAATTCCAACCTATTGTTTTGCTTACTACACTATATTGGGCTCTCGGTGTCCCCACTTTTGTTTATGGCTGCAAAGTCACGTAATCCTAACTCTCATCTACCTGAATGGGCTGTGTGTTTTTTTTACACACCATTACTATATCTAGGCTTTCCAGGTTCAACCCCCCATCCCTTGGACCACTGCTTCTTACATAGAATAATACTGGGAAGAGGTATAGGGGTAGGCCATCTGTCTACCCTAATACACGTCCCTGCTCTGCAACACACAGTTTTACGTATCGCATCCAACAAAATCCCTCATCACACTTCACAAGTACCTGTGTAAATTACATACAACACTGTAAGGCCAGCCTGCCACAATGACATGATGGCACATTACTTCTAGAAGTGGGACAGGCAATTATGGCCCCCATTGGCACCTGGTAATTCTGGAAAACCCACAGAAAATAATGTTAATATTGTAATGGCCAGCTATTTAATTATGGCATATTACTAGTGAACGAAATTAGTTGTTTCATTTGGTGGGGAGCAGGTGTGAGTTACTGTTAGTTGTAGGTAGTGGAAAGAGTCAGGTTACAAAAGGCGATAGCAGAATATCGGTAACATTGCAGATATTCTAATACATCGAGCACAGAAAACAAATGTTTGACTTTATTACGTGCCAACATTTCCACATGCTGTATTTACATGTATGCTCTATAAGAAATTGGAACTAGAATTTAGGCTGCAAAAGTGGTTATGCCACAGTGGGCTGGTTATGCTCAGTGGTAGTCGTATACTCCCAATCACCAATTAGAGTGATCATGAATTCGACTCCGCCCACTTACAAATTGACTCGAGTAGAAAGGGATATCCGACTCGAGTGCGGTTTTGAGTCGAATAACCGCATGTAATCATGAATCACGCATGGTATTCGTGATTAAAAACCTGCCAACTTTAACGGTTAATAGCCAAGCCACCTTACACGCTAGGAACACCAAATTTGACAGATATGTTAAAAAGAACAGTGGGAACAAGAGGAACATTTTTTTTTTCAAAAAGACCTTATAGTTTTTGAGAAAATCGATTTTAAAGTTTCAAAGGAAAAAATTATACATTTAAATGCTGTAAATACATTAACTGCCATTTACTGCATTTAAATGTATACTTTTTTCCTTTGAAATTTTAAAATCAGTTTTCTCAAAAACTATAAGGTCTTTTTCACATATCTGGCAAATTTGGTGTTTCTGGCATGTAAAGGGGCTTTGCTATTAACTGCTAAAATTGGTAGGTTTTTAATCATGACTAGTGATCACAAGTAACGTGCAATCACGAGTGCATTCTTGATCGGCATTAGTGATCGAGAGCCAATCACTAATGCCGATTATGACTTCGTGATCGCAAAAAATGGTTTGTGATCACGACCTTGTGATGAGCATCCCTGGTTACGCTGTGACTATTTGGCTTGCAGTGAACTCTTGAACTCTGAATTTACGATGCCTGTGTGCCAGGCAAAGTCTCAGTTATGTGACAATTGAGTAAACAAAGGGTCTTATCTGTGTGTCAAAATAAAAATAAAAAAACCTCTGTATACCCTATTTTGATGTTTTGTTCAGGGGTGTAACTGTAAGTCACTGGGTCCCCCTGCGAAACGTTGGATGGGGCCCCCAAACAACACACGCACGCACGCACACACACACACACACACTTACTTTACAGGTAAACTGACAACCAATCCTTACTTTACAGGTAAACTGACAACCAATGCTATCCAATTAGCTTGTGCACACTTGAGTGTATTTTCCCCTTACAGATAAAAACTGACAGCAGTGAAGCACTGCATATATTTTCTCTATCAAGTACATTAGCTTCTGTGATAAAACGTGCATGTCTTCACACATACAAACACACATGGTGTGCAGTAAACACATACAGAAAACCGACAGACTAGTGTGCTCCCAGTCTCAGCTTTTTACACTCACTCTGTCCATCTTTGATGGAGCAGAACTGGCACTGCAGACTCCTCTAGTATCACTACATTACACAGCACTTGGGGGGACCCTACTGCACACTGAATAGGGATTGTCTACAAATCTTTGTCTGCAAAACTTTTTATGATTCCGTGGCTGAGCAGATGCAGTCATTAGAATAATTGTGAGAGAGCAGAAAGCTTCTTCTCTTCATGCCCTTAGTTGTCAGTCTCTCGGGACAGGGAAAATGTATTCACCCCTCCCCCCATGGGGCCCCCTGTGGCTTCTAGGCCCCCCTGCAGATGCATCCCTTGCAGGGTCTATTGTTACGCCCCTGGTTTTGTTTCAACTAAAGCATCATAATGATATGTGTTTATGTTTCTGAAAAATCCATGGGTCTCCTTTTGATGTTGCATGTACTGTATATAGCTGTCTGTTCTAACATCTTGTCAGCTTACATGGTTCAGTCTGATGAAAGCGGAACAGCCAAAAGCTTAACTCCTATATTTTTTAAGTTAGCCAATAAATGATATCATCCTGAACCAAAAAATTAAAAGTATCCTGTGCTTTTATTTTAATTGTAGAAAGGACATAGATTCTTTAAAACATACAACATCCAAATCCCCACACTGGGAGAGTGCTTTCCATTGACTAGACAGCTGCCAAACAATGCGCTCAGACTACCAAATAAACACCCACTTGTGGCAAAGATTAACTCCCTCAAATATCAATACATAGGGTCCTGCAAATAACTCCATCAGACACTAAACGATTGTCATAAGTTTTACTTGAAGCCACAAAGAATTAGCATCTGTGGCATAGATAAACTATTAATGAAACTCTAGATGCCTGGAATTTTCCTGTCGTGTCAAAAGTAACCATGTGTTTGTACAACCTGCCAACTAATGTACTGGGGGAACAACTTCCTGTAGAAACCCTGTCCACCAGCTGCTTCATATGCAAGAGAGGAAATTCCCATGAAAGATGGCCTGTATGTCAGCTTCTAGTGCTTTACGAGCGGTGCCCTTCCACAGCTTCATGGGGCACACCTATAGGAGACTGACGGTTTACGAGTTATGCAGGCAAAATATGTGCTACCAATAGCTATGCTGATGGAGAATGGCCTAGGTTACATTGTATTCTTGGTTAAAAAAGTGTAAAGCATACTTGAGAAGAAAATTAAATTAGTTACCTTCTTCAGTAGAGCCCCTGGATAGTCTGGAGGCTCCCCTGATAGTCCTGTGTTCTAGCACATGGTCCCTCTAAGTATATTTGACAAAGGGTTGTCGAGTATGCTTTGGTAGCCAAGCACACATCTAGGTGCAAGCATGACCGTACTGTGTATGTGAGTATGGTGCCTTGCCTACGCTACTGAACAAGTGTGGACGATACTTGCACAGTACGGCCACACTTGTACATGGACTAGAGTCGGGTTCTGAACAAAAAAAGGGTCCCAGGCAGCAGTGGTGGTGTCAAGGATCATCTGGGAAGTCTCTGGAGCATCCAGAGGCTTCCAACTACTTAGGTAAGTATTTAACTTAACAGATTTTTCTCTCCACATGTTTGTTTTAAAGATTGCAAGGGCTGGAAAATTAATGCTTTGTTTAGGAAAGAGAAAAGACAATAATAATTTTAACCATAGCTGTACAAATTCGTTGGGGTCATTTTAGTAACCCTACAATAGTTAAAGCAGCAGGGACGGCCATACTATCCCAGGAGAAAAAAATCATATATAAGTAGATAACTACCTATATAGTAAATAAAGAGAAAACTATTCCAGGCAATTTCATCTTTACTGCATCTTACTTAAAGAGACACTGAAGCGAAAAAAAAATATGATATAATGAATTGGTTGTGTACTATGAATAATTGCTAGAAGATTAGCAGCAAAGAAAATATTCTCATATTTTTATTTTCAGGTATATAGTGTTTTTTCTAACATTGCATCATTCTATAATATGTGCAGATTACACAACACTCTGCATTCAAAATTATTCTTTCAGAGCAGTCTGAACTAATGACCTCTCCTCTGTCAGAGAAAAAGGAATTTGTTTAGTAACAGTTGAGATAATAAAAGTCAGATAACAGCCCTCTCCACGACTTTGAAAGTCGCAAAGATTAATGGCTTTTTTCCATAGAGATAACAACTGGAGTTTCTTAACTCTTCCTGTACTGGAAACAATTAGACTGATGTATCTGATCTTAATGTTTTATTTCTTAGCTGTACTACACATACAAATCATAACATCATATATTTTTTTTCGCTCTTTAAGCCAATCCTGATGTCCTTTTCTCCCCTACTCTTTTTTCTCCTATAAACAACACTGTCATATCTAGCTTGCTTTGTAAACACGTGTGAGTGCAGCATAGGTCATATTTCAGCAGTTTCTGCAGAGAGGTGAGGTGTATTTCCCATTCCAGCCTCAACCTGTCACACTGAACTGCCCTCAGCCAATCAGTGAGAAGCAGGAATTTGAGAGAGTAGATAACAAACTTACTTCTCGTCGGCAATGTACCAGAATAGAGCCAGGCTGACTGAGATAAGATTCATTACAGCAGAAACATTTATGATTATATTGAAATGTTTGCAATGCAGAGTGCATGAAGACTACACAATAAATACAGAGCAGTGGTTAAATGGAATTTGATTTTGTGTCTGACAATCCCACTTTAAAACATAATTTTGAATGTAAAGCAAACTTTAAACTGGTAAAGTGCACACTGCATTAGCCCATGGCAACCTATCAAAACTCATCTTGAAGGTCGATGCTCCTTGTCTTGCGATAGTGGAACATACTGATTAATGTGATGACAAACAGCATGGCAGTAGCAGTAGCAACCAATATTTTCATTACATATTTATTATTGCTCTGAGTCTGTAGATCAAAAACTTCATGAAAATCTTGGAGCTGGTAGAAGAGAGAAATGTAAATGAATTTGTTTACTAGGTTATTCCCTCTGTGTATAAAAAACAGAATATTTCTTTCTGTAAGCTGCTGAGCTGACATCAGCAAAGAGGTACAGTAAGATATTATGTTGGCACAACAAAGAACAAGACCATTTATCAAATGCTTTACTGCAGACTACAGCAGATCAACTGTGAAAATGATGGCAGAAAATCTTCGTACTTTAAATGGAACTGGAACGGCTTTGTTAGAGGTATATTGGGATTTTTATTAGTAAGTCTGTCAAAATTCCTGACAGTGATTAGTTCACTGGATTTAGCCTTCATATTATAAAGTGATCAGGAGGAGCACTGTGAGTTAATACAACTATTAGGCCTTGTTTTTTCCAGTTTCCCTGTTTTAATCTCTGTGAATTTTTGCTAGGAAATGCACCTTGTTTTGTATTCTATTGTTCACCATCCTTCTGTTTTAAATCCCTGATTTATTAAATGTTTGGTTATTTTATCCCTCGTATGTTTAGAACAGTATTTACATATTAACACGCTAGACCGCCGCTAGCTATCAAATCAAAGAAACAGTCACAGAAGGGAAATACAGGCAGGTGCTTGATTTATATTACAGTCAGGATTGCCATACACATGGCAAGGGGATCAGGTGAACTGGGCACCGGTTTTAGCCTCCATGTAATAGTCCTCAATGTTAAATTGCGCTTACATGGTGCAAAAATGGTGAGTTGGGCTAGGCCCAAATTCAAATCACAGGAGCATGTAGGCACAGAGTAACCTCTCATGTACACTCACCTCGGGGCTCTGTATAGGGAATGTGAGAGGGAGGGAGGCACTCATAGCCTTTCCATTGTCAGTCACCTCTAGGCACGTGCCTACAGTGCCTTATGGTAAATCCAGCCGTGAGTTTGGCACACTACACTATCACATGCCGATAGGCTAGTAGTTCAGAAGCCCATCGACAATCACTAGGTGTTCGGATATTGCACTTTTACTTATTACTAAAAGTTTAGATATCATTAGCAAAATAGCTAGTGTTGCGGATAGTAGTTACTTTAGCAGGGGGTTAGTGTATGCTATCAAGGAGGGGTGGGTTAGTGTTAGGCATTAGGAGGGGGGTTAGTGTTAGGCATTAGGAGGGAGGTTAGTGTTAGGCATTAGGAGGGGGGTTAGTGTTAGGCATTAGGAGGGAGGTTAGTGTTAGGCATTAGGAGGGGGGTTAGTGTTAGGCATTAGGAGGGGGGTTAGTGTTAGGCATTAGGAGGGGGCTTAGTGTTAGGCATTAGAAGGGGGGTTAGTGCAAGAATAGGGAATCGGGTAAGTCAATAATAAAATATTGGTTATACTATATTAGTGAGTGATATTTTAACTATAGCCATTCAAATGGCACCAAACTCAGCAAGCGACAGCCAATAATTATTGGGCACTGCCGGCATTGAATTCACCCTCTGGGTGTCAGCATGGCAGCAATTAACATTGCAGTCTGTCAGGTGCCCATTTTACCAGACGACGGCTGGCGCCCAAATTACATGCTGTGAGGTTGGGTTAGACCGGGAGGGGGGGGGGGGGGGTGTTTGGTGGGAGAGTTCGTATGTACAGGATACTTTAGGTGGTTTTCACCTCCAATATTCTGGGCCAAAATCATACAGCAGACAAAAGTTAGTGTCAAAAATGCATGAAACGTGGACATGGATATTTGTTTGTGAGGCTAGCAGTAAACATTATGATAGCTATTATTCAGCTCATCAGCTCATCCAGCTATTATTTAGCAGAGATTTCCAATAGATCACCTTTACTTACAGAGGAACTGTAAGGTGGAAATTAACTTACCACCTGTATGAAGCTGACAGGTTTGTCAGAGAAAACCCAGATTTCAGAGGGGACAACGTTGTGCAGCCAATGGAAATCCAGCTGGAAAGGTGAAATCCCCCCTCCCCCTCACTCAGTGATATTAGTACTATATCTAATTAAAATGCAGCCTTGGATGCACAGCCTTGTGGGTAATGACATCTTATGCAGCTGCTTCCTGATTTGCATAATAGATATTTAAGTCATGATATCCCCCCAATATCAAATTGCAACCCCCCCCCCCCCCCCCAGCTCCACTGGCTCACAAGATAGCTTCAATATACCCTATCTCAGGAACCAGTGGTGGCTGCAATTTGGCACAGAGGTAGTCCTGGGGGTCCTCTCTTGTTATTTAATTTGTAAGGGTCTTATGCAGGGCCAAGGCGGGATTTACACTTTTCCTGCCCCTAGGGCACCCATCCCATTCCATGTGCAGCCCTCTCTTCCATGCATTTTATCCATGTACTACAGCCCCCTCCCATTCCATGTGCTGCCCTCTCTTCCATGCATTTCATCCATGTACTACAGCCCCCTCCCATTCCATGTGCTGCCCTCTCTTCCATGCATTTCATCCATGTACTACAACCCCTCCTATTCCATGTGTATCCCCCTTTTCCATGCATTTCATCCATGTACAGCAGCCCCCTCCCATTCCATTTGCTGCCCCCTCTTCCAAGTGTATCATCCATGTACAGCAGCCCCCTCCCATTCCATCTGCTGCCCCCTCTTCCATGTGTATCATCCATGTACAGCAGCCCCCTCCCATTCCATCTGCTGCCCCCTCTTCCATGAGTATCATCCATGTACTACAGCCCCTTCCCATTCCATGTGCTGCCCCCTCTTCCATGTGTATCATCCATGTACAGCAGCACCCTCCCATTCTATGTGCTGCCCCCTTTTCCATGTGTATTATCCAGGTACTGCAGCACCCTCCCATTCCATGTGCTGCCCCCTCTTCCAGGTGTATCATCCATGTACAGCAGCACCCTCCCATTCCATGTTCTGCCCCCTCTTCCATGTGTATCATCCATGTACTGCAGCACCCTCCATGTACTGCAGCCCCATCTTCCATGTGTATCATCCAGGTACTGCAGCACCCTCCCATTCCATCTGCAGTACCCTCCCAGATGGAATGGGAGGGTACTGCAGCACCCTCCCATTCCATCTGCTCTTCCATGTGTATCATCCAGGTACTGCAGCACCCTCCTATTCCATGTGTTGCCCCCTCTTCCATGTGTATCATCCATGTACAGCAGCCCCCCCTCCCATTCCATGTGCTTCCCTCTCTTCCATGTGTATCATCCATGTACAGCAGCCCCCTCCCATTTCATGTGCTGCCCCCTCTTCCAGGTGTATCATCCATGTACAGCAGCACCCTCCCATTCCATGTTCTGCCCCCTCTTCCATGTGTATCATCCATGTACTGCAGCACCCTCCATGTACTGCAGCCCCATCTTCCATGTGTATCATCCAGGTACTGCAGCACCCTCCCATTCCATGTGTTGCCTCCTCTTCCATATGTATCATCCATGTACAGCAGTACCCCCCCCCCCTCCCATTCCATGTTCAGCCCCATCTCCCATGTGTATCATCCATGTACAGCAGCACCCTCCCATTCCATGTGCTGCCCCCTCTTCCATGTGTATCATCCATGTACTGCAGCACCCTCCCATTCCATGTGCTGCCCCCTCTTCCATGTGTATCATCCAGGTACTGCAGCACCCTCCCATTCCATGTGCAGCCCCATCTTCTACAGTATTTGTATCATCCATGTACAGCAGCACCCTCCCATTCCATGTGCTGCCCCCTCTTCCATGTGTATCATCCATGTAACAAACAAACACAGAACATTTATATCGCGCTTTTCTCCTGGGGGACTCAAAGCGCCAGAGCTGCAGCCACTAGGACGCGCTCTATAGGCAGTAGCAGTGTTAGGGAGTCTTGCCCAAGGTCTCCTACTGAATAGGTGCTGGATTACTGAACAGGCAGAGCCGAGATTCGAACCCAGGTCTCCTGTGCCAGAGGCAGAGCCCTTAACCATTACACTATCCAGCCACTACTGTACTGCAGCACCCTCCCATTCCATTTGCAGCCCCATCTTCCATGTGCATCACCCATGTACTGCAGCACCCTCCCATTCCACTTGCAGCCCCATCTTCCATGTGTATCATCCATGTACAGCAGTACCCTCCCATTCCATGTGTTGTCCCATCTTCCATGCATTTCATCCATGTACTATAGCCCTTTTTCTATACAGCTTCCTTGTGCATCAGCTTCCATTTTTCATGTGTTGCTCTCTATTTGCAGCTTTCTCTTTCATATGTAGCAATCCCTATTCCCCATCCAGGTGCCCCCTTGGCCTGCAGCCACCCAAGGCCCAGGCCTTTGTGAACCTTTCAGAAATCTGGCCCTGTGCAGAGTGGTGTCCTTTGTCCCAGCTTAGAAGAGTGTGTGACAAAAGCAAGGCACTAACAGGGTGGATAGTCAAACTTAGAAACTAACGTAACCTCAGTGAATAACTACAATATGAATATCTTACCATGAAATATTCACTTAAATAATCTCGCCCATACAATAGTTATCTTTAGATATTCACTAAGAAAAGTCTCTTTTTAAATAATATGGCACTGGGAAAAATCATGTGAAGATGTCAATAATGAAAGCTGAAAGGTAAACCCTTTCTGGACCGGCTGCCTAACCCCCCTTGAGGACCAGGCAATTTTGCATGGGGGCGCATTGGTAGGGCTAAGCTGGGCATGGTGTCTCCACTGTGGCCAGGTGTCCCCCGTATTGCAGGCAGCCTTTACTCACCTCCCAGGCTCCAGCGATGAGCAGCTGTGGACCCCTCCTCTCTGGCCGGCATCCCCGATACTTACGCCAGAGCGAGCGGTGATGCCGTTTGTTGAAAATAAACATTTTTCAACAAAGGTAATCCATTGAAATGATCTTTTATGCACCTCAAAGTGGGAGCTTAAGTTTACTTTTGGGAGTTTATTTCCACTTTAAAAACTTAAGCTGAACAATTTAAAAACATTTATGCAGACATTTTAATAAATACAGTATTAGAATCTCCAAAACAGTTTTATCAGCTCTAAAATGTAAGCATATAAGATCATTCCATGTTTGTGACACCATAGCCTGTCCTCCATACTGTATTTTCCCATAAAAGATCTTCCCTGCAGACATTGTAGCTAAAGATGTACAGTACGGCTGGCTCCAGGAGCCCTAAACACCTGCTGTCTCCGAAATTAGTGCGAGGAGGTATTTTTGTCTTCAGTAGATTAGCCAGGAATAAATATATCTGCACCTCTGTGAGTTTTTCCTCATCATGGTACATCCACCATAGGAGGCTGTCGTTAAGCGATATAATTGCAACTTTCCAAGACCTAATTAGAATTCTAACACATTTCACTCATCTTATACCTCGAGTGACAAGGACGACATGTAATCTGGTTTCCTTACTATGTGATTACAGGAATATGCACAGTGTGACACAATTTCCTGGCTGTGCATGCTGGGTAACTGCTAATACTTAGCAGAAGAAGAAGGTAAATGCTAGTTGCTTGGCTAAGATGAACATTGGTTTATAACTGTCCTTACCTAGATGGAAGCCCTGTCTGTTAGCAGAGATAATCATTTCTAAACTCATATCCAAATGTCCAGGTCTTAAATCCAGCTTAAAAAAATGTGAGTTATTCATAGAGTATTAAAATCATTTGTTTGATTTATTTAGGTTCTCGGGACCTGCAGTTAATGGGAGGAAACAAAAGTCATCTTGCAAATAGAGATGGCCCAAAACTCCAATTTTAGGTTTGTGAACCTCCGCAAACGTTTGCGAACTTGCGAACTTTAGCAAACCGCAATAGACTTCAATGGGGAGGCGAACTTTGAAAACTAGAAACATTTATGCTGGCCACAAAAGTGATGGAAAAGATGTTAACATCTGAGTTTTTGCATGGATGAGTGGGTTAGACGCCAAAAGTCCCGGGGAAAAATCTGGATTTGACGCACAGCAGCGTTTTAAGGGCAGAAATCACATTGAATGCTAAATTGGAGGCCTAAAGTGCTTTAAAACCTCTTGCATGTGTATACATCAATCAGGGAGTGTAATTAGAGTACTGCTTCACACTGACACACCAAACTCACTGTGTAACGCACCGCAAACAGCTGTTTGTATAGTGACAGCCTTGCTGGACTGGTGCACACCATGGCGAGATTGCTCTTCCACAGTGATATTAGGTAATTTCTGACTGCCTTATAAACTTTGGTGTAGTGATGGTTCTTTCCCTACCATTGTTAAAGCTTACATCTATTTTTTTAAAATTACTTTTTCTGCTTGCTGTTTTATGGAGGGCAAGTCTGCCATTGTGAGTGACCATGTGTAATGGCCGGGGAATCATGGCTCAATTCCAGTCCGGAGTGGGAGCCTGAGAACCGGCTACCACCACCACACATCCAAGTAAGGACCCATTTGCTGTATAAGTAATGTACCTGCCCTGACCATGCTTTGCAGACCAGGCATCTGTGGTCAGATGGACTCTTGACCCAGCGCAAGACGAACCAAATCAAAAGCATTTGCCAAGAATGTGTTATGGAGGGCAAGTCTGCCATTCATTCAACTGTGTGAAACTTTCGATGGTACTTTCTCAGTACCATGGGGACCACAGGTAATGGCCGGGAAATCCTGGTTCAATTCCAGTCTGGAGTGGGAGCCTAAGAAACGGCTACCACCACCACACATCCAAGGAAGGCAGCAGGCACGCTGTGGGCAAAGGAGCAGGAACGGCTACCACACATCCAAGGAAGGCAGAAGGCATGGCTTGCAAGTCCCGAGGTAGTGACCTAAAATAACAATACAGGACTTTCGAGGCCCTGCTGTATACGAGATGAATCAACTTTAAATCCTTTAACGAGAATCTGTTATGGAGGGCAAGTCCGCCATCCATTCAAGTGAAAGGTATGCACTGACTGCCAGGTATAATACAATGTGCAGTCACAGATGCAGTGAAAGGTATTCAGTGACTGCAAACAGCTGTTTGTGTAGTGACAGCCGTGCTGGACTGGTGCACACCATGGCGAAAGTGCAGGTGATGGTGGCTTTCCAGCCCATATGGTCGCCGGGCTGAGGTAGCTGAATGACAGAACAGTGGCTGTCCAGCTGATCAAATTTAGTCTGTCCACAATGAAGCAACGACCTTATTATCTTTGGTGTGCCACCTCCCGAGACACTCATATAGCCGGCGGTCACTGCTTCGTTGTGATACGCAAGCCCTTTCACCGAGGCAAGGTAACGATCACGAAGGGGAATTGACACATGTACATGCCTTTTGTTTTGTTGTTGCAGCCGCAGTGCAGCCAGAAAAATTAGGCAGGCATGTACACGTACCAGATAAATTATTATAGCGGCCGAATTCAGGAATCCGTCTGGAGTCCTGGTGGACCCTGTTGGTGGTGGCGGAGAAGGCAGTCAATCGGCCTGCAGGCAGAGATGCAGTGTGGGGACCGACTTAGTCTTGGGGCAGGCAGTCACACGGCGTGCAGGCAGAGATGCTGTTTGTGGGGGCTGACTTAGTCTTTGGGCAGGCCTGAGTGTGCTTTGCAGACCAGGCATCCGTGGTCAGAGGGACCCTTGACCCAACGCTGTGTGTCAGAGATGTCACCACTTGCCTTTCAACATCACGGTACAGTTTAGGTATCGCCTTTTTTGAGAAAAAATTGCAGCCTGGTATCTTCCACTGCGGTGTGTGGCTTTGCTTTTGTGTGCTGCTTTTCCTCAGGTGGTCATCTCATTGCAGTTTGTGCTTTGTAATCATGTGCCTTCGTAAGGTAGTTGTCTTTCCACGGCTCAATTTTCGGTGGCAGAGAGTACAGATGGCATTGCTCTCATCTGAGGCAGACACACAAAAAAATTTCCACACCGCCGAGCCCTGGGGTGATGGCACTTTGGTGGTTGCGGCCGACTGAGTGTTAAGTGGGGTACCAGAATCAGAGCAGGAGGAGGAAGATATGTCACGCTTCCGTGCGAAAGCTGAGAAAGATGAGGTGTTCTGTGTTATAGTCAACTACGTCCTGACAATATTGGGGGTTGATGGCACGTGCCTTCTTCTGAACACTGTATTTTGGTCGAAGGCCACACGAAATCACAACAGCGCGACCTCGAACAGACCTGCCAGGTGGCCTGCCTCTGGCTCTGCCTTTTGTTTTGTCCATATTGGGGGATGAAGTGAAAGGTATGCACTGACTTGACTAATACAATGTACAGTTACACAGGTGCAGTGAACAGGTATGCAGTGACTGCTGGTACAACAATGTGCGATTACATAGGTGCAGTGAACAGGTTGCAGTGACTGGTATTACAAATGTGCATCTGGCTGTCACACACACACAGGTACCCTGAACAGGTGCAATGACTGGTGGTATTAACAATGCGTGCGCTCACGTAGGTATAGGTAAGTAGGTGCACTGAACAGTGAACAGGTGCAGTGATTGGGATTACAAATGTGCAGCTGCCTGTCACACACACAGGTAGTCACTGAATGTGCTGGGCATGGCAGTGGCACAGTAGGAATTAAGGTGCCAAAGGCCAGCTGCGACTGCCTGACAGGGCTGTATATAATGCAAGTGGGCCACAAAAAAAAAAAAAAAAAAAATAGATCAAAAGAATAAGATTAGCTCTCAAAAGAGCTGTTGAGGGGTGCTTTTTTAGCAATAAGAATCAGCAAGGAGCAAGCTAACAAGCCTAAAAGAGCCTAACTAAGCTTTCCCTATAGTTCTCTCTGCAGCAGCAGCAGCAGCTCTCCTTTCTCTAATTACTGCAGGCACACGAGTGAGTCCAATGCCTGATGCTGCCTGCTTTCATAAGGGGGGTGGGGCTCCAGGAGGGTGTGTAACCTGATTGGCTACAATGTGCCTGCTAACTGTGATGTAGAGCAGTGTTTCTCAACATTTTATTGGTATGTACCCCTTTTAAAGCCCTGTACTCACCAAGTACCCCCTAGCACAGTAAACATTATCACAAGTACCCCTTGACAAATATATATTTAATCGTAATGCATGATAATTAGTTCTAAACAATTTCCAAGCATTTACTATTGCTTTTAATTAGCTAAATACTAATTTGGTGTTGTTTAAACAAGATTTATAATTTTCTAAAACTCTAAATTTGTTATTCTTGGTTAATTATATCAAGCCCGAGTACCCCCTGGAACTATCAGAAGTACCACCTGGGGTACGCGTACCACATGTTGATTACCTAGGATGTAGAGGGTCAAAGTTGACCCTAATGATGCACTATGGGGGCGAATCGAACTTCCGGAAAAGTTCACAGTTCTCCGTGAACGCGAACCAAGGAAGTTCGCCGGGAACCGTTCACCGGTGAACAGTTCGGGCCATCTCTACTTGCAAACTTGGCCTACACTGAAGTCAGGATATAAGGGTTTGCTACCAATGCCTAGATCATACTGGTCCATAGCAATGCTTGCACATAAGTTAGCAGTTGTTTTATTGCAAAAGTGTGCATGCAATCACATGACCCATGCAAATACAAGGTCATGTAAAGTGTGCTCACGCTACCACCCTGATAGAGCACTCCATCCACTACTGTGGTACACTACTGGTATTGTACTACCAACATAGACCACTGTCATTCCTTGGAGTGAATATATGCTGCTTTATTACTTATCTACAAGTCCAACCAAGCGGTTGTATTATACTGTGTCCATCGCCCACCCCAATTAAAATTATCTTAATTTCATTCCATTTCTACTCAGGGTGACAGACTGTTACACTGTCTGTACACTGTCCACCATCATGCAAAATTCAAATTTGCCTGCTGTCACTTTAACTGTGATTTTGTGGAAAATCTCAAGGTCTTTTGGAATTTTTTTTCTCCCTTGTTGCCACTAGCAAATTTGATGGTTGTAAAATGCATAAGAGCTTTGCTATTAACCTTTAACTTTGGCTCATTCACTTCAATAGAATTTGCAAATCAGATTTAGCTTTGGCATTTTCCCAAGACAACCAGAGGCATTCTTGCTCATCGCTACTTGTGGTGGGATTTGATAGGTCCTTTTTCAAGCTGCAAAAATGTGCTTACAACAATTGCATAATCCTTCATCAACTTATTTGCATCTCATTGACCATCCCACTCCCTGGAAAAAAATTATAAAAATAAGTTGGCTGTTTCCATTCTCATTTGCACTCTATTTTACCAGTTGGACTGAGCAACTCCTGATCAGTAAATGCACAATCACATACAAACTGCCCCGCAAACTGCGCAGACGTGAGTCTCGCGTCCATGTGGCTGTAGCCGCAGCAGCGAGAGACTCACAATGTGAGACTCACGTCCGGCGGCTGTACTGTTTAAGGTGTGAAATACTCCAGGGTATTTTGTGGCATAGGGCAAATCTGTGTGTCAATATAATAATGAATAATCAAATTCAATAATCCTCTAAATTGTAAGCCTTCAGGCAGGGTGCTCCTCCTTGTGTTTCCTAGCTGTTTAAGCACCTCCATTACCGTACACCCATCCTATGGATCTGAGCGAACTCGACTTGCCTAGTCTCCATGCTCCCATCCAGTGACTGACTAAGCATTACCTTGTACTCATACTGTGCTGCATGATCTGGCCTGCATGTATTCCTGTATTGTCTTATTGCTGTATGTCACCCCTAAATATTGTCTGTAACCTTAACTAATTTCCAGCGCTGCGTAATATGTTGGCACTTTATAAATACAATAAATAAATAAATATTAGTACTTTTTAAAATTCTGCAATTTTTTTTTTACTACAATAGAATTTAATTTCGAAACTTTTTATAGAACTACTTACAAAAGAAATTGTAAAATGTGAAATTCATGCACTCAAATAGGCGTAAGATATAATGTATATCAGTTCCAGAGTAAAATACACTGTAAATTATAGCTTATTATGCTGGTGGTCCTTTAAATTCAAGTCAAGCTAATTATCATTTTCAGACAGGCAATTCTCTAGAAATTGACAAACTGCTTTCTTCATTTTAATATCTTCATGCTATTAAAATTAAATCAAGCATAATTGCATTGCATGCATACATTACAGATATGTTACCTGTTTATTTACATAGATGCAGCAGGAGGCTGAGCTCACGCCTGTAGCATCTGGCACACACACACTTGGAGGAGCAATACTTCCATCATACTAATAATAAAACAAATGATTGACACATGCTGCTTACGTAATTGCTTAGCTGATGACAGTCATGTACTCTGAATATAATGGCAGGGTCGAGACTGTGTGCTGCCTGAAGCAAGCTTTTGAGGATGTGCCCCTTCAGCAAAACACACACACACACACACACACACACACACACACACACACACACACACACACACACACACACACACACACACACACACACACACACACACACACACACACACACACACACACACACACACACACACACACACACACACACACACACACACACACACGGGTTGGACAAAATAATGGAAACACCTAACATTTTGGCATCATAATCTTTGAACGCGTTTTAAAGAGACACTGAAGCGAAAAAAAACATATGATATAGTGAATTGGTTGTGTACTATGAATAATTACTAGAAGATTAGCAGCAAAGAAAATATTCTTATACTTTTATTTTCAGGTATATAGTGTTTTTTCTAACATTGCATCACTCTATAATATGTGCTGATTACACAACACTCAGCATTCAAAATGAGTCTTTCAGAGCAGTCTGTGAAGTAATGACCTCTCCTATAGCAGAGAAAAAGTAAACAGTTCACTTACAGTTGAGATAATAAAAGTCAGATAACAGCCCTCTCCATGACTAAGGCTAATTTCACACCAGGACGTTGCGTTAGAGGGGGCGTTAAGGTCGCATAACGTCCCCCTAACTCAACGCCTGGTGGTGCTGGATCTGGACGTCAGAGTGAGCTGCGTTGTGCAGCTCACTCTGGCGTCCGTGATGCCGTGATGCGTACTCTTGTGCGCATGCGGCATCACGTGGTCCCGCCGGCCAATCGCCGCACAGAGCGGCTGCTCCAGGAAGTAAACACTGCACGTCATAACGTGCAGTGCATAATAATTAGCCATGTGCCTGGCCGCTCTCCGCTCCTCCCCCACATTACTGAGCATGTGCAAGCAGTCTAACGCGGCTCAGCCGCGTCCAAAGTACTGTATGCAGTACGTTGTCTTGTGACGCAGCGTTACAATGTAACGCAACGTCCGCACTGTGAACAGCCCCATTGATTTTTCAGTGCTGTGCGGTGGGGTGCGTTACAGGCTGCTCTAACGTGCGCCTGTAACGTCTCACTGTGAAACCAGCCTAAGACTTAGTCGGAGAGTTAATGGCTTGTTTGCATAGAGATAACAACTGGAGTTTCTTAACTCTTCCTGTACTGGAAACAATTAGACTGATGTATCTGATCTTAATGTTTTATTTCTTAGCTGTACTACACATATAAATCATAATATCATAATTTTTTTTTCGCTTCAGTGTCTCTTTAACCACTTAAGGACTGCAGTCATAAAACCCCTTAAGGACCAGAGCCTTTTTTTCCATTCAGACCACTGCAGCTTTAACGGTTTATTGCTCGGTCATACAACCTACCACCTAAATGAATTTTACCTCCTTTTTTTGTCACTAATACAGCTTTCTTTTGGTGCTATTTGATTGCTGCTGCGAGTTTTACTTTTTATTATATTCATCAAAAAAGACATGAATTTTGTCCAAAAAATGACTTTTTTTTACTTTCTGTGCTGACATTTTTCAAATAAAGTAAAATTTCCTATACATTTGAGCGCAAAAGTTATTCTGCTACATGCCTTTGATTAAAAAAAACATTCAGTGTATAATTATTGGTTTGGGTAAAAGTTATAGCGTTTACAAACTATGGTGCAAAAAGTGAATTTTCCCATTTTAAAGCATCTCCTACTTTTCTGAGCACCTGTCATGTTTCATGAGGTGCTAAAATTCCAGGATAGTATAAATACCCCCCAAATGACCCCATTTTGGAAAGAAGACATCCCAAAGTATTCACTGAGAGGCATGGTGAGTTCATAGAAGATTTAATTTTTTGTCACAAGTTAGCGGAAAATGACTCTTTGTGACAAAAAAAAGGGAAAAAAAAGTTTCCATTTCTTCTAACTTGCGACAAAAAAAAAATGAAATCTGCCACGGACTCACCATGCCCCTCTCTGAATACCTTGAAGTGTCTACTTTCCAAAATGGGGTCATTTGTGGGGTGTGTTTACTGTCCTGGCATTTTGGGGGGTGCTAAATTGTAAGCACCCCTGTAAAGCCTAAAGGTGCTCATTGGACTTAGGGCCCCTTAGCGCAGTTAGGCTGCAAAAAAGTGCCACACATGTGGTATTGCCATACTCAGGAGAAGTAGTATAATGTGTTTTGGGGTGTATTTTTACACATACCCATGCTGGGTGGGAGAACTATCTCTGTAAATGACAATTTTTGGATTTTTTTTTACACACAATTGTCCATTTACAGAGATATTTCTCCCACTCAGCATGGGTATGTGTAAAAATACACCACAAAACACATTAAACTACTTCTCCTGAGTACAGCGATACCACATGTGTGGCACTTTTTTGCACCCTAACTGTGCTAAGGGGCCCAAAGTCCAATGAGTACCTTTAGGATTTCACAGGTCATTTTGCGACATTTGGTTTCAAGACTACTCCTCACGGTTTAGGGCCCCTAAAATGCCAGGGCACTATAGGAACTCCACAAATGACCCCATTTTAGAAAGAAGACACCCCAAGGTATTCCGTTAGGAGTATGGTAAGTTCATAGAAGATTTTATTTTTTGTCTTGAAACCAAATGTCGCAAAATGACCTGTGAAATCCTAAAGGTACTCATTGGACTTTGGGCAGTTAGGGTGCAAAAAAGTGCCACACATGTGGTATCGCCATACTCAGGAGAAGTAGTATAATGTGTTTTGGGGTGTATTTTTACACATACCCATGCTGAGTGGGAGAAATATCTCTGTAAATGGACAATTGTGTGTAAAAAAAAATCAAAAAATTGTCATTTACAGAGATATTTCTCCCACCCAGCATGGGTATGTGTAAAAATACACCCCAAAACACATTATACTACTTCTCCTGAGTACGACAATACCACATGTGTGGCACTTTTTTGCAACCTAGGTGCGCTAAGGGGCCTAACGTCCTATTCACAGGTCATTTTGAGGCATTTGGATTCTAGACTACTCCTCACGGTTTAGGGCCCCTAAAATGCCAGGGCAGTATAGGAACCCCACAAGTGACCCCATTTTAGAAAGAAGACACCCCAAGGTATTCTGTTAGGAGTATGTTGAGTTCATAGAAGATTTATTTTTTCGTCACAAGTTAGCGGAAATTGACACTTTGTGAAAAAAAAACCAATACAAATCAATTTCCGCTAACTTGTGACAAAAAATAAAATCTTCTATGAACTCGTCATACACCTAACAGAATACCTTGGGGTGTCTTTTTTCTAAAAAGGGGTCAATTGTGGAGTTCCTATACTGCCCTGGCATTTTACGGGCCCAAAACCGTGAGTAGTCTGGAAACCAAATGTCTCAAAATGACTGTTCAGGGGTATAAGCATCTGCAAATTTTGATGGCAGGTGGTCTATGAGGGGGCAAATTTTGTGGAACCGGTCATAAGCAGGGTGGCCTCTTACATGACAGGTTGTATTGGGCCTGATCTGATGGATAAGAGTGCTAGGGGGGTGACAGGAGGTGATTGATGGGTGTCTCAGGGGGTGGTTAGCGGGGAAAATAGATGCAATCAATGCACTGGGCAGGTGATCGGAAGGGGGTCTGAGGGGGACCTGAGGGTTTGGCCGAGTGATCAGGAGCCCACACGGGGCAAATTAGGGCCTGATTTGATGGGTAGGTGTGTTGGGGGTGACAGGTGGTGACAGGAGGTGATTAATGGGTGTCTCAAGGTGTGATTAGTGGGGGGAATAGATGCAAGCAATGCACTGGCGAGGTGATCAGGGCTGGGGTCTGAGGGCGTTCTGAGGGTGTGGGCGGGTGATTGGGTGCCCTAGGGGCAGATAGGGATCTAATCTGATGGGTAGCAGTGACAGGGGCTGATTGATGTGTGATCAGTGGGTGATTAGATTGCAGAACAGATGTTAACAATGCACTTTGGAGGTGATCTGAGGGTAGGTCTGGGGCAATCTGATGGTGTGGGTGGGTGATCAGATTGCCCGCAAGGGGCAGGTTAGGGGCTGATTGATGGGTGGCAGTGACAGGGGGTGATTGATGGGTGGCAGTGACAGGGGGTGATTGATGGGTGATTGATAGGTGATTGACAGGTGATCAGTGGGTTATTACAGGGACGAACAGATGTAAATATTGCACTGGCGAATTGATAAGGGGGGGTCTGAGGGCAATCTGAGCGTGTGGGCGGGTGATTGGGTGCCCGCAAGGGGCAGATAGGGGTCTAATCTGATGGGTAGCAGTGACAGGGGGTGATTGATGGGTAATTATTGGGTGTTTAGGGTAGAGAACAGATGTAAACACTGCACTTGGGAGGTGATCTGACGTCGGATCTGCGGGCGATCTATTGGTGTGGGTGGGTGATCAGATTGCCCGCAAGGGGCAGGTTAGGGGCTGATTGATGGGTGGCAGTGACAGGGGGTGATTGATGGGTGGCAGTGACAGGGGGTGATTGACAGGTGATCAGTGGGTTATTACAGGGAAGAACGGATGTAAATAATGCACTGGTGAATTGATAAGGGGGTGTCTGAGGGCAATCTGAGCGTGTGGGCGGGTGATTAGGTGCCCGCAAGGGGCAGATTAGGGTCTAATCTGTTGGGTAACAGTGATAGGTGGTGATAGGGGGTGATTGATGGGTGATTGATGGGTAATTAGTGGGTGTTTAGAGTAGAGAACAGATGTAAACACTACACTTGGGAGTGTAATGATCAGCTCGGCTGCCTGTGCAGGCAGGCAGCTTTTTGGCCATTGTTTAGGTTTGCATGCTGCAGGACTCTGGAAAGAAGAGCTTCTGTCAGTTTTGCAGCTTGTGCTTGCTGAGGAATTTGCATACGTTGTCATGCATGTTGCCTGGCCACATTCATTGGAGGCGTGTACTATAAGTACTATGTGTTTCCCACAATGCTTGGCTGGTCATAAGGATTTAGTCCTGTGTAACACTCCTGGAGGGGTGTCAGCCTTACTCTCTGTTTGAAGATCAGCTTAGAGTAATTCCTGGAAAACTGCACTAGGCAGGTTTCCTTAGTGCAGTTAGGATTGCTTATCTGTTTGTTTGTTCTGTTGCTATTGTCCTGTCCCAGCGGTGGTCGACAGGAAATGGTTCTGATCTCTGTTCTTGGAGTATAGCTGGTGCAGCGGTGAAGTGGAAAAATGTGATTTTCTCTGACGAATTATCGTTTACCTTATTTCAGACCTCTGGCCGAGTGTACGTTTGGAGATAGCCGAAAGAAGCATTTCATCCAGACTGCCTTCTCCCAACCGTAAAACATAGTGGGGGTTCTGTGATGATCTGGGGTACTATTTGTTGGAAATCCGGCGGGCCAATGATTTCCCTTCATGGAAGAATTAACAGCCGAGACTATTTAGGAATGTTGGGTGACCAAGTTCATCCTATGGTTCAAGAACTGTTTCTGATGGGGAATGCAATCTTTAAAGATGATAATGCCCCAATCCAGACAGCTAGAATTGTTAAAGAATGGCACGTGGAACATTCTAATGAAGTTGAGCATCTCCTCTGGCCACCACAATCCCCAGACCTCAACATTATTGAGCATTTATGGTCGTAATTAGAGATTCAAGTAAGAAGTCGATTTCCACCACCATCATCTCGAAAAGAACTGGAGGGTGTTTTAACTGAAGAATGGGCTAAAATTCATTTGGAAACAATTCACAATTTGTATGAATCAATACCTCCGAGAATTGAACAAGAGGAAAAAACAATTCAGGAAGACCTTGTAGTTTTGGAGACAATTGATTTTAAAGTTCATGCATGGGTGTGGGAAAGTGGGGTAAATATAATTTAGTGGTTAATAGCAAAGCCCCTGTACATGCCAGAAACACCACATTTGTAAGGTATGTTAAGGAGGACACTGGGAACAAGAGGAAACATTAAAGTAATGACAGGAAAAAAGTATATATTCAAATGCAGTTAAATGACAGATAATGTATCAACCTACTGGTAGTGTAAATGTACATAAATCAAAAGAAGGAGCAGTGAATTTCATGAGGGGGATTCCAGGTGGTCAGTACGCAGTGGAAATGTGGCAATGCTTTGGCCAGCCAAAATATCGCTGTATAAAGAATCCCTGGCAACTTTACCTATTTTTTAACCTCCTTGGCGGTAATCCCGAGCTGAGCTCGGGGTATGCCGCCGGAGGTCGCCGCTCAGGCCCTGCTGGGCCGATTTACATTCTGAAAAAAGCAGCACACGCAGCCGGCACTTTGCCAGCCGTGTGTGCTGCCCGATCGCCGCCGCTCCGCGGCGATCCGCCGCGTGCAGCGGCGAAAGAGGGTCCCCCCAGCCGCCCGAGCCCAGCGCAGCCGGAACAAACAGTTCCGGCCGGCGCTAGGGGCTGGATCGGGTGGCTCTGACGTCAGGACGTCGACTGACGTCCATGACGTCACTCCGCTCGTCGCCATGGCGACGAGGAAAGCGAAACAAGATAGGCCGCTCATTGCGGCCTATCTTGTTACTTTCGATTGCCGGAGGCGATCGAAAGTACGCTTCCGGAGCGCCCTCTAGTGGGCTTTCATGCAGCCAACTTTCAGTTGGCTGCATGAAATATTTTTTTTTTTTATTCAAAAAAAACCACATTGCAGCCTCCCTGGCAAAATAATTAAACCGCCAGGGAGGTTAACCATTAAAAAAAAATGTTCAGAGTGTGTGAAGTGTAAAAGAAAATGATGTGGGATCTCCCTTCCAAGCCTCTTTATCCCCTTTTCCCCCATGCAGGTTGGGATAGCCACAGCCGTGTGGGGCTTCGCACCCTGAGCTATACCAGCTCACCTGGTCGATTGTATCGGGGGGCTCTGGAGGAGAGGGGTGGCCCAGCCTCCTCCTCTCCACCAGAGCCCGTGTCTAATCCATGGACAAGGGCTCTTTCCCTCCTCTGATAAACCAGGTGGAGGTGGGGGCCAATGACACAGTGGGTGGGGTTAATGGTGGCATCTGGGAGCCCCCTTTAACTGCATTTAAATATATACATTTTTCCTATCATAACTTTAAAATCTATTTTCTCCAAAACTACAGGTCTTTTCCTCTTATTCCCATTGTCCTCCCTAACACACCCTACAAATTTGGTGTTTCTAGCAAGTACAGGGGCTTTGTTGTTAACTGCTGAAGTCAGCGGCCCCTGACTATAATGTTAAATGTGAATGGGAACTTTTGACAAAAAAGCTTACATTAAATGTGTGGAAGTTTGCCCCGAACTGTTCTCCGGCGAATTGTTTGGGCCATCACTTTTAGGAGTTTGAACTGGATCCTTTGGGTGATTGGTTACCAATGGATGGATTGGCAGAGAGGGGCAGCATCAGAGGAGAGGGAGGAGAGATGGATGAGAAAAGCACAGAGTAGGGTATTACAGTAATCAACAATCTACATTAATTTTCAATTTAAAGAATCAGCACAGATCTCAAAGGTCAGTTTGATGTAGCACACAAGCTCTAAAACGTCACCTCAGTGGTATTGAAGCCTTATATATTCTTGTGGCCACCATCACCCAAAAAGCAAGAGAGGCTTTCCAGCTGCAAACAACCCACATGATAAGGTTGTATATTTTGCATTAATTGATAGAGGAAACAAACCACAGTCTGCCAAGGATCTGCACGCCCACCAGTCCAGAACTGCCTGTACAAAGTCTTTAAAACTTTAATGGAGTCTTGTTGGAAACCAACACAAAGTCACTTGATTCTCAGGATCTCAGAAACTGGTCTATAGACCGGCTAGTGTGGGGACGATGACTGACAGCAATGATGGAAATAGCGGAAAGCAGTGCTGCCTTCATTTTCTGCCTCGTAGCCGCCGCCCTCAATCGACATTAATTGTAACTATAGGTGGGGGAGCAGAGAGAGATGGAGGAAATACCACAATTTCTGCTTTGCACCTGTTAGGTTTGAGAAAAAAGGATGAAATGAATGCAGAAATAGCAGACAAGCAAGGGCACAAGATAAGAGTGAGAGTGAGGTCAGGAGTTGAGAGATAGATTTGAGTGTCATCAACGTAGAGGTGATACTGGAAATCAAAATTAAATCTTCAAATATATTCGTCAAGTCCAGGAAGATCAAAGGTCCAAAATGGCTTGACTGACAGTGGCTGCAGACAAAGATTCCTCTCGCAATAGTCTCTAGATCTCAGTTACCTTTATCTTAAATACAGTCAGGTAAACAAGCTTGAGCCAATCCAAACTGAACAACTGGATTGCTTGGACACCAAGGTTTTGCTGACTAGCTGTATGGACACCAAGACTGGCTGTCTAGCTGACTCTAAGGTGGGCAGTTTAAGGCAGGGGACACACTTGTCTTTCAGTTTTCTGCGCGCGTTTTTCTGCATGCATTTTCTACACACCATGTGTGTTTGTATGCAGAAAAAAGCGTGCATTTTTTCACACCAGCTAATGAAACTGATAAAGAAAACTGACTAAGGCCCCGTTCACACTGCACGCGTTTCCAGCCGCGTTTCGGAAACGCGTGCAAGTGGCCGACACGCACGACATCAGACATTGCATGCAGTGCAATGTCTGATGTTCACACTGCATGCGTTCCGGACCTGTGCGGTCCGGGAACGCATGCTGCACGCATTTTTTGTAAAAACGCGTGGCTGTCCCATTCACTTTTCAGTGATGGGATCAGCCACGCAACGCATACGAACGCGGATGGTGTGCGTTCGTATGCGTTGCGGTCCGCATGCGTTGCGGTCCGCGTTCTGCAGTCTGAACGGGGCCTTAGAGTGTAGAATTATCCTGCAGGATGTCAGTTTTCTTTTGCTGCGCGCATATAACTCAATAAGTGTGAACTAGCCCATTAATTAATATGAGTTCTCAGTTTAAATCAGTTTTTCGGTGCAGAAAACGCACATGAAAACAGTCAAGTGTGTCCCCTGCTTAAAGAGACACTGGAGCGGAAAAAAATTATGATATAATGAATTGGTTGTGTAGTACGGATAATTACTAGAACATTAGTAGCAAAGAAAATATTCTCATATTTTTATTTTCAGTTATATAGTGTTTTTTTTATAACATTGCATTATTCTTCCATGATGCTGTGCAACAGAATACAGAGTATAACAATACAAAATAAACTAATCAACAGTTAGGGCTAGTTCACATTTGGAGCATTAATCGATATCGATATACTGCGATTTGTGCTTGTGATTTCCGTTCAATAGAACAAGAATCACAACGCGATAGTCTCCAAAGCACTAAATGTTGCGGGTTTGCGGTTGATTGCAATCATATATGCCGCAGTGAAAATGTATCCATAGGGATACATTAGCAGCAGCACTTTGCTGATTGCCGGCGATCAGCAAAGTGCTGCAAAAGCGCCCAGTGTGAGCCAGCCCTAACAATACAAGACAATGGTTAATTACAACTGATGCAATAAATAAATCAACTATAGATTATTACTTAGGGGTTTAAGATATTTCAGCATATTACACAGCATTGAGAGCCAGAAGGGGAGGTTTAAGGGATAGGACTATAGGTGAAGGGACGCTGTGTATTAGATGGTAAAAATGGTGATCAGTGGCCAAAGTGTCTTAGGCAGGAGAGTATGCTCGTCTGAAGTGGTGACTTTTCAGGTTGCGCCTAAAAAGGCTAAGTGTGAGTGAGTGATGGATGCATTAAGGGAGGGAGATGCAGAGGAGGGGAGAGGATCGAGAAAAGTCTTGTAAGTGGGAGTGAGAAAAGGTGACCAGAGAGGAAGACAGGAGAATATTGTTAAGTAGAGCGGAAATTGCGTGTAGGATGGTATCTACATATAAGGTTATTTTAATAGGAAGGAGCTAGATTGTAAACAGCGAGAGTCAGGATTGTGGATTGTATCCTTTGTGTAACTGGCACCCGGTGAAGGGACTGACAGTCGGATAAAACTGGAGAAGTGGGATAGGGCTGGATGTTACACAATATACAGCATGTATATGTATCCAGCTGTATATACATGTATACAGCAGTAATGTATAGCAAAACATATTTCATGATTTAGGTACTGAAGCTATAAAGGAATTTTGTGACATGACTCTTAGATGCCAGTATCTAAAAAAATGTACTTCATGGCATTAGATTGGAATGTTATTTTATGATTTTCGATCATATATATTCATATTAGGGGAAAGGCTATGTGGCAAGTTTTTTCAAATCACTGTATTAATTCATGGAACAGTACATCCTTCTAACAGCGATCCGTTCAGTGCAAAACTAATTATCCATAATAGATATAAAGATGATGTTGTCTGCATAGGGAATTGAACATATGAATTAATTGAATTAGTTGAAAGTATGTGCAATATTTAAACACTAATGATTTGAGATTGTCTTTTACAGCTCATTATTGTTCAATAAGAATGTACTTTTTAGATTTGTAAATGTTATTGACTCAAAAAGAGAGTCTTACATACACCTTTTAAAAAGGTTGTTCAGTAACAGTTGCTGTGACTTTACATGTTCCTACTATAAACCTTGGCTGACAAATTCCTTTAATTAATTTAAATGTATGAGGAGGGATTGTACAACCAAAACTGAATTCAATATGTAAACACATTTCAATACAAAATTAATTGAAAAGCACTTTCCTGAGCTCCTGATTGATATTACACTATTAAAAACTGAGATCATCGTTTAAAGGAAAAACATATTAAAACAGTTATAGCAACCAAAGAAGTGGATTTAGGCCTTGTTCACATTGCGTTCCGATCACGTTAGCAATCACTTTGGGCGCTTTTTGAAGCAAATTTGTTTTTGAGATTCCTGGTGCTTGGGTGGGCATTGCTTTTTTGTTAAAAGCGCTTTTCTAAGCGCTTTTCCAGAACGTTTTTTAATTCACTTCCTGACGGGAGTCAGGAAGTGAGCTCTTTGAACCGGAAAATAATAAATACAATGTATTTATTCTTAAAAACGCGAACACAATCGCTGCACAAAGCTATTTAGTGAGCTATTTGCGATTTCCCTACATACCTTCCATTCAGGGCAAATCGCCCTAAAAATGGTACATGCAGTGCTTTTGTCAGCGGCAAGCAAACGGAACGCCCCAATGAGAACTATCTCCTTGGAAAGTATAGTGTAAGCGCTTTTAGGGCGATTTGTATAAATTGCCTGCACTTAAAAATTCCAGAGAACGCCTCTAGTGTGAACGAGCCCTTAAAGTTTATTTCATTGTGAATTTCATTGCCCAAATAAAAGTTTAAGGACATAATTTAAGGAAATATTCCCCTAATTAAAGACTGTCTTAAAAAAGACCCCCCCCCCCCTAAAAACAACAACATAAAACTGGCATAATATCCAAAAGCACAAAACAATATTGTAGCTTCCAGTGAAATACAAAAAAACACATTTTGACCACTCAAATTCACCTTTTTTCCTAAGTTTTCTCTTAGGAGATAATTTTTCATTTTCTGTTTAAAATAACTTTTTCAGCTCTTTGCATTTGAAAACATATTTGAAAAAGTACTGTCAAAATTATTTTCTTGCTTGCTGGTGGCTTAAAAGGCATTTTATTGATAAGATGTGAAAATATAACCCAGAAAAAAAACTGAATTGGACCGGGCCCTTTGTGTTTGTCTAACCAAATACTTTCTTTTCTATTCTTTTTCCATCTTTTGTTTTAATTTAAAGTGCAAAATTGTAAAGTTTTATTTGTGTATGAGAATTATAACTTGAGTTAACATACATTACAGGCATTACACTCGCCTCCTATTACTGATATGTATGAAGGTAAGCTAATACTCACACTGCTGTCTCCCATCAGGGCTGAATTAAATTGAGGTCCACAGTCTGTATGGAGTCTAAAGAGGAGTAACACTTCACAGGTTTGAATAAACTTTATGCTAGCAAGGGATTCATTGTATGGGTTAGTGACCCTCCTGTGGAGGGACTGCAGCAACAAATGTAGGGAAAAGGCAAAAACTACATTGAGAAAGAGGCAGTAATGTAGCTAAGGAGCTGTGGGCCCCGATGCAAGTTTTACAATGGGGCCCCCCAAGCACTCTATACATAACAATTGATACGGCGCATCAAAACCTGCCAATGGCAACTACAGTTTCTGAGGTGCAAGAAAGGGACGGGGAACCGTTTGTTAATAATTACCACTATTCAAAGTATCTATAGAAGTGATTATTGTGAGCACAGGACCAATAGAGAGCTAATACTGTAGTTGAGAGAGGGCCCTTCGGGGGCCCCTCTGGCCCAAGGCCCCCGATGCAGTCGAAACCTCTGCAACCCCTATTGCTACTCCCCAGGAAAGAGGCTAAAAGAAAATATAAAAAAACAACTAAATACTTTAAAATGAATGGCAACGCAGCTGTTTTCAAATGAAACGCCACAAGGTGTCTCTGCTGTGCCACTACTTATCACAGTGCTGTGTCACTACGTTTTATGTGTATGTATGTAATAGATTTTGGGCTATGACATCATTTTTAAATAGTGTAAATAGCATTGTTATTTATTTATTAGACTTTGTTACATATTACAGTATTTTGGATGTGCTGAAGAGAAATAAAAGAAACAAGGAAAAACCCATACTTGTATTATTCACAAAGGGGAATTGGTGCACATTGTCTCCTATTACTTTGCATCAATGCGCAGGAAAGATTTTACATCATCTGAAACTGTTATTGAACAAGAGTGCAGTATACAGATGCAATTCTTTATCGAGTTCTGTGCATTTGGGAAAAGTATTAAAAACTGTACTTATGTACATTGGCACCTGTTGATTTCAAGTAAACCTGTAACATTTAAAATAAAAAAGTTATATACTTATGTCAGTAGAGGGAAGCTTTTGGACTATCCATGGGCTTCTCTGATCCTTTGTGAACCCCTCCACTGTTGGTCATGACCCTCCTTATCTTTGCGGCCACACTCCCCTCCGAGTATGAGTACAGAAACTCTGTGCAGGGGCCAGTGGGTTCATTCCTGCACAGAAATACGGAGCCGCTCGTGCACAGAGTAAAAACCTGTGCATGAGCTGCTCCATGCTACTGTGTAGGTTTGAGCCATATTATGCACCTGCGTAGCACAGCCACGCTCATACACGGAGGGGAGTGCAGCAGCGTGCAATCTTCAACTTTAATGTCAAATATTGTTCAGGGGGTCCCAGAACAGCACTGAAGAGGCATAGGGAGACATGGGAAGCCTCCAGATCATCCAGAGGCATCCTTCTACTGAGGTAAGTATCTGCCTTTAAGAATAAAAAAAAATTGCAGGTACCCTTTAAGTGAGTGACTGTGCATAAAAATTATTTAAAAATCAATGAAAATGGTACACAGAACCTATGGATACTAATTATGTATACTGAGAGCTTCAACTTTCTTCCCACGGAATATAAACCATTAATTTTAAGGAGGGATATTCTCCTGTCCTCCCACTGGTCGTCTGGGTTTCACAACATTTCTACAATTATGAGATGGGTCAGCAACATTGGGTCTGATGCCCGAAACTTCAATAAATTTGCCTTTTCTAAGCAGGCTGAAGTTATATTGGATGAGATGTAATGTGGGGATCTATTTATAAATTGGAATCAGAAGACCGGCCACCTCAATGTATGGTAATGGTTGAATAACTGAACATATTGCCTATACCTAAGCAGTGCATTTTTTTCCATGCCATCCAGTGAACCAAATTTTGCAGTTGAAGTGGCTTATTTGTTCATAGTGTCTCCCCCCCCATGTCTCTTTTATTTGTAAAACACATTTATAAACATATTTCATGTTATTTCAAGTTTAGTAACATATTTCAAGAACAATGGTCACTTAGTTGGCCCTCGTCATTGCAAATTCACACAAATACAATACATGTATATTGAGAAACCCTGTATGCATTATTCGCTGAATTGATTACAGTGAGTAACTGTAATCTAATTGGATAGTCAAAACATATATTAAATTGATTCTACATAAATTCTCCCTGAGGAGAACTCATGTATCAAATTGATCAGATGATTGATATCTAATTTCCTGATTGACTGGTCATGATCAGCATACACAGGAATCAGAATGTTGACATGATCACATGATCTTCATCAGTCAAGAAACTTAAAAGATACCTGAACTAACATGTGACATGATGACTTAAACATAGGTTATTTTAGTACAAATACTATAGTACTAGTCCTAGTGTTAAAAAAACCCAAAAACTAGAGCTGTTATCTATGCAAATGAGGCAGGGAAACATAAAGTCACATTTAGCATGATGTTTTGAAAAGTAAAAAGAAGGCAAACTGCTTGTATCTGGTTGTGGAAACAATGCTGATAAGAGTTTAGTGATGAAACGTTCATTACTTCTGTTTGTTTCGCAGCACAGAGATTTTAATAGAGGTTGTGCAATTTGAAAGTATTATAACATGCCACTCAGGTGCTAGCACTGGAAGTACTGGAAAAAGTTATCCAAAAAAGAAGAAATAGCATGGGAACACCAGTTTTACTGTAGTCATTGAGTAATATATGTATTGCATTGCAAATTTGCAGGCCACCAAGTGCACACACCCATAAATTGGGAATCGTAATGACATTTTACATCACACCGTCATGACTGCTGTTTAAAAATTAGAACTTAAGCTAAAATAAAAGGATGCGATTATTATCTACTTTACTAATGCTCTATTTAACATTATCAGTACACATATGTTACTATGTAACTTTTGCGCTGAAAGACATCCATGGCTATAATTATTAGGTAATGCCCAGTGGTGTTGATCCAGGGATTTTATCTGATTGCCATCTGGAGTTGGGAAGGAATTTTTTCCCTTTTGGGGCTAATTGGACTATGCCGTGTAAGGGTTTTTCGCCTTCCTCTGGATCAACAGGGATATGTGAGGGAGCAGGCTGGTGTTGTACTTTATTTTCTGGTAGAACTCGATGGACGTATGTCTTTTTTCAACCCAAATAACTATGTAACTATGTAACATATATTGTAAAATTCTAAAGGAACCTAAAATGAGAGGCATATTACTGTCATAGTAATTTTCTTTTAAAGGATACCTTAGTCGTCCGATCAGCGGAAAGGATAATTGGCTGTAGCTTGCCTTCCCTGCAGGATCTTTACGCTAGCAGGTGCAGAAAGGGAGCAACCAAAATGGCCTCTGACCCCTCTCACCCAGCTCACTCCATCTTCCAACGCATGCCTTCAGGAGTAAGATTCCGGTCAATCGCTACCAAAACCTCCAGACACAGGAACAGCTTTTTTCCTCAAGCGGTAGACATACTTAATGCTGAACCACGTTAGAGCTGCTAGGACTGAAAATAATCAGCACAGAACTAAACATGAATAATTCTCACATTGCTTACTGCCACTATACTTATAATGTACTTAACTTGTAATATTCAAACTGTCTATCCTTGTATTGTTTCTGTTTGTGTTCGTAAAGCAACTACCAAGACAAATTACTTGTAGGTGCAAACTTACTTGGCGAAAATAAATTGATTCTGATTCTGATTCGTCATGAAAATTTAAAAACATCCCCCTCCGTTGTGATGCACCGACCCTCCAAAGCTACGTCTGGTCGGAAGGGTCAGCGAAGACTGCACAGGCGTTGCCCGGCGACACATGTCCTTTGATCACCCACCCGCAGCTGGGAGCGCACTGCACAGGTGTACGACGCAGTTGTGATGTACTGCATCTGCGCAGAGCACTCCGAGCTGTGGGCGG
Source organism: Hyperolius riggenbachi (assembly GCF_040937935.1). Taxonomy (NCBI): domain Eukaryota; kingdom Metazoa; phylum Chordata; class Amphibia; order Anura; family Hyperoliidae; genus Hyperolius; species Hyperolius riggenbachi. The sequence goes on along the minus strand of NC_090646.1, from coordinate 525,727,464 downwards.
GGGATCAATGGACAACACCTTCTGTCAGAGCACCTGGTGTGTATTCTGTCAGAGCACATGGTGTGCGTGCTTGTTCAAGGTCTATGGCTAAGAATATTAGAGGCAGATGATCAGCAGGACAGCCAGACAATGTGCATTGATTAAAAGGAAATAAATATAACAGCCTCCACATCCCTCTCTCCTTTAAAGCTAACAGTTCTCATTTGTAACCGTTTTTTGCCATTTAAATGAATATGTAATAATCATGAAAATTTAAAAAGCTGACAAAATTATACAAAATTATATATTCAATATGCATTAGTATTACTTTATTTTGTAGTTCTCCTTCCCTTTTTTAGTTGATAATAGGGATAATCGGAACCAGCAACTTCCGTTCCACCGGAAATCACGGATTCCGTCAATGATAAATTCCGTCGCTATGAAAATTCCGCCGGATTTCTATGAAATTACGTGGAATTCCAGATTCCGTCGGAAATTTTAAAAAAATCTCTCTCTCTCTCTCTCTCTCTCTCCCTCTCTCGCTCTCTCTCTCCATCCTCTTGTATCATCCAGTAGGGAATTGCAGTTTTTCAAAACAGCTTACATACCATGGCCTAAAGTCAGCCTAGCATGTACCATTACGATCAATCCAATAGAAAAAGTAGCATGATTAAGGATTTGTACTTTTTCAAAAGCCAGCTTACACACCTTGGCTGGGATTTGAACCCAGGTCTCAGTGTGTCGTAGGTATCTGACTTACCCCCTAGACCACGAACCACACTACATGCTAAAGCCAGCCTAGCATGTACCATTATGATCAATCCAAGAGAAAAAGTAGCATGATTAAGGATTTGTACTTTTTCAAACGCCAGCTTACATACCTTGGCCGGGATTTGCTACTTTTTCTATTGGATTGATCATAATGGTACTTGCTAGGCTGGCTTTAGCATGTAGTATGGTTGGTGGTCTAGGGGGTAAGTCAGATACCTACTACACACTGAGACCTGGGTTCAAATCCTGGCCATGGTATGTAAGCTGTTTTGAAAAACTGCAATTCCCTACTGGATGATGCGAGAGAGCGAGAGAGAGAGAGAGATTTTTGTGCATTACCGGAAAATTCTGCGGTTTACCAAAAAGAAATAGAAATAACTGTGGCCTTGTCCGAAACCTGTAATATAAATATTATTTAGCAAAGTACCATTCAATACTTGGACCAAACAACATTTCACAGAGCATAATTCACAAACATAATGTAAATGGCTTTTTGCTCTATTTAGTTTCCACAGGAACACAAAACAGGACGGAGGCTCATACAGAGCTAATGGGTCTCTTCTTTGCAAACAGTGTTCTTATTGAATCTAATTGTGATATGTGTGATTCAGAGCATCACTCTTTTCTTCTCATCTGGCCCTGCACAGCTGTTAACATTGCTCAAACAACTACATGGGTGTTTCTGGTAATCCATATAGGTGGCTGATCCATACTGCACTAGATTCTCATTCTTTTCTCTACTATGATATAGGCATCTGCCACTATTTGCTAACGTGTAGATGTGTATTGCTGCAGATGACAACTAGCACTATCAGGGGAGGACTGGGACCTTTTGGCCAGGGGGGAAACACAAACCAGAGGCCCGTTATTATGGCAGCCCCAGCCCAAATGACGTCACACACTCACCCCATGTCGTATATGCCAGTAGTCATGTGGAGCGCCAATGCGGAAATACAGGCAACAGGTGCACATAATACATGTTGAGGGACAATGGCCGAGGTTTACGTCGTGTCTAACATTCGTGGTTATCGCATGACGTGATTATCGCACCTGACAACCACATTGGCCCGAGACTACCCAACTTCTCAGATTGATACAGTCAACCAATTTCCACCCACAATTTTTATCCGATTCGATAATACCAAGGGCTCGATTCACAAAGCGGTGCTAACCCAGTTAGAGACTTTAGGGGCCTGATTCACAAAGCGGTGCTAACAGTTAGCACGCTGGTGAAAAGCCCTTTATCATGCCTAAACTCAGTTTAGGCATGATAAGTTTAGGTGTGATAAGTTTAGGTGTGATAAGTTTAGGCATGATAAGTTTAGGTGTGATAAGTTTAGGAGTGATAAGTTTAAGCACCAACTGGGTTAGCACCGCAGTGCACAGCTGATCAAAAGTTTTGCGCTAGCAAAGTCTGGTGCACTTTGCATAAAGTTTAATGGCGCTGCTTTGCGTGCGGGACTTTGCAAGCGAACTAAACTTATCTAAACTTAGCATGCCTAAACTTATCACACCTAAACTTATCATGCCTAAACTTATCACGCCTAAACTGGCTTTTCACCGGCGTGGTGCAATGGTTATCATGCCTAAAGTCTCTAACTGGGTTAGCACCGCTTTGTGAATCGAGCCCCAGGTGTGATAACCATTGCACCACGCTGGTGAAAAGCCAGTTTAGGTGTGATAAGTTTAGGGGCTCGATTCACAAAGCGGTGATAACTCAGTTATCACGCCTAAAAGACTTTAGGCATGATAACCATTGCACCATGCTGGTGAAAAGCCAGTTTAGGCGTGATAAGTTTAGGCATGATAAGTTTAGGTGTGATAAGTTTAGGCATGCTAAGTTTAGATAAGTTTAGATCGCTTGCAAAGTCCCGCACGCAAAGCAGCGCCATTAAACTTTATACAAAGTGCACCAGTCTTTGCTAGCGTAAAGCTTTTGATCAGCTGTGCACTGCGGTGCTAACGCAGTTGCCGCTTAAACTTATCATGCCTAAACTTATCACACCTAAACTTATCATGCCTAAACTTATCACACCTAAACTTATCACACCTAAACTTATCATGCCTAAACTGAGTTTAGGCATGATAAAGGGCTTTTCACCAGCGTGCTAACTGTTAGCACCGCTTTGTGAATCAGGCCCCTGGTGTGATAAGTTTAGGGGCTCGATTCACAAAGCGGTGCAAAGTGTTAGCACCATGGTGAAAAGGCCCTTATCACGCCTAAAGTCACTTTAGGCATGATAAGAAGAAACTCGCGCGAAGTTGCCGCGCGTACGCGCGTAAGCGCGCGCGCAACACCCGACGCTTCGCGCGAAGCTCCCATTAAGCCCTATGGGACTTTGCGCGCGCTCTTACGCGCGTACGCGCGAACGCGCTTACGCGCGGTAACTTCGCGCGAAGAGCAGGAAAAATCGGTGATAACTCAGTGGTGAAAAGGTCATCACGCCTAAAGTCTTTTAGGCGTGATAACTGGGTTATCACCGCTTTGTGAATCGAGGCCTAGGTGTGATAAGTTTAGGCATGCTAAGTTTAGATAAGTGTAGATAGCGTGCAAAGTCCCGCACGCAAAGCAGCGCCATTAAACTCTATGCAAAGTACACCAGACTTTGCTAGCGCAAAACTTTTGATCAGCTGTGCACTGCGATGCTAACGCAGTTGGTGCTTAAACTTATCATGCCTAAACTTATCACACCTAAACTTATCATGCCTAAACTTATCACACCTAAACTTATCATGCCTAAACTGAGTTTAGGCGTGATAAAGGGCTTTTCACCAGCGTGCTAACTGTTAGCACCGCTTTGTGAATCAGGCTCCAAAACCGTTGGTCAATCGGCTGTCAAGTCAACAGATGATTGGCCACTTTAATTCCCCCAAGCTCATTCCTCCCCCCTCCCCCTTCACTTATGTCCTCCTCTTCGCCACCATCTCTACTAATCCCTCAAATATGCCCCTCTTCCACCTCGGATATCCCCTCTCCCATTACCAGACCCATCCTTACTGACCTCCCTGCTGACATCATGTTCCCTGCCTCGTTAATGCTAATTTCCAAAGTTTTGATACCCTTTCTTCCATCACTGTTTTCACTCCACCCCCTAACATCCATGCCTTGCTTACCTGCTTTTTATTGGTGGTCAGTGGCAGTGAATCACTGCCTGCCCATGACCCACTTCACTATAGTATGAAACCCTATAGGCCACATCCATACTCAGTACTGACAGGTGGAAAAGCCATTATGATCATAGTGAAATAATCTGTCTGTAACAATTGATGCATGTATGGCCAGCTTTAGATTATGGTTTCTAATAACAAGATTGGAAAGAGGAGAGAGAAGGCAAAGCAGGTGGTTTTGTTGCCTGGCGCCAGGGCTGTGGAGTCAGTACAAAAATCTTCCAACTCCGACTCCTCAGTTTATGAAACCACCGACTCCAGATACCCAAAATTGCTCTGACTCCGACTCCTTAGTCTAATACTTACCAGGGCTGTGGATTTTGTACAAAAATCATTCGACTCCCGACTCTGACTCCTTAGTTTATAAAATCTCCGACTCCGGGTACCCAAAATTGCTCTGACTCCGAGTCCTCGACTCTGACTCCTACTCAAACTCAACAGCCCTGTACTGGTTACCCAAACCAGGAGCTCCATAGCAGCAATAATAAACTGCGCGGGGAGCCTAAGGGTAATTCGGGGCTCAGGTGATCGCCATACCCCAAATTACACCTCCCTATGAGTTGCAACGACTCGGAGGGGGAATAGTATTTAACACTACCAGGCAGTTTAGTGGCAGCAGGAAGAGCCATCATTCGGTGCTCCCGGCGCCCAACTTACCCACAGCATACAAATACTAAGGGCTCAGCAGGGCCGGTTCAAGTAACAATGGGGCCCTAGGGCAAGATTAGCCTGGGGGCCCCCCAACAGACACCACCCCAACCAAAAAGCGTCATCAGAGGCCCTTTGTTGCAGCCAAATTTCCCTCCTGGGCCCCTGAGCTGGCTGCTGACCCTCCCCCAATCATCCCTCAACTTATCAGACTCTGCAGTGTCCCTGGGGAGCAACAGTTCAGATGGGGAGGGACAACTCAGCGGCCCCAACAGGCTCTGGGGCCCTGGGGCAACTGCCTATTTTTTCCTATGGTAGCTCCGGCCCTGGGGCTCAGACACACTATAAGCACTTTTATGAGCACTTTTTAGCCATCAGAACTTTTTAAAAAGGGCTCCCATTGACTTACATTAAAATCATGGTAAAATCGTGATCACAGTAAAATCGCTCAGAAAAGCATTCATAGTGTGTCTGAGCCATTATGCAGAGAGACCAAGCAGCTCAGGGTGACCCAAACTACTAGGAATGTATAGGGGGATTAAAGGAACTTATGCAGAGAAGGGGAGAAACAGTGAGGAGAGAAAAGCTGAAAAAGAAGGAAGAAGATGGTTCAAGGGAACCAGAGCTGAAAATGATAAAGATTCTATACATACCTGGGGCTTCCTCCAGCCCATATGCGCTGATATATCCCACGTCGCCGTCCTCCGCTGCCCGCATCTACGAGAACGGGCTCCGCGCTGTTCCGTCAGTCGGAGCCAGTCTAGCGTAGCAGAGGTGCGCTCTTTGCGTATCTCTGCAGCAGTGTATGGAGAGATACGTAGAGAGCGCACTTCTCCAGCGTAGCCCGGCTCCGATGACGTTACTGACCGGAGCCGGTTCTCGTAGCTGTGGGCAGCGGAGGACGGCGGCGTGGGAGCGATACAGGCGTATGGGGCTGGAGAAAGCCCCAGGCATGTATAAAAGCTTTTTCATTTTTTCAGCTAGGAAACATCTCTGGTTCCCTTTAAGTGACAAGACAATATGTTCTGTACAGCGCTGCGGAAGATGGCGGCGCTATATAAATACTAAATAATAATAACAATAATTTGCCTCACCATGATTGCACTTTTATTTCGCTTTCCTGTATGACAAGAAGACACAGCCAGCGGGAAAGAAATTTGAAAAGTGCTTGGCTAATGTTACCCAATGACGCCGTTCTCACAGCAGCGTTGTTATTTTTTTTCAAAATGTAGTAATTTTTGGAGCGAATCATTCAAAAATCGCTCTGAAAATCGTTTCACAAAATCGCACTCGCAAATTGCTAGCGATTGCTATTGTGATTTTGGCGTTCACTAGCCCAGAGAGAGGAGGAGTAGAGAGGCTGAGAATAGCCTGAGATGGAGCAGAGCTGTATTGCATTCTCACATCACACAGAGGCTACTTGCCTGTAATAGGACTCCTGTTCCTGCCAGTCTCTACCACAAGTCAGAAAGCAGCCCTCCTGGAGTCTAGGGACTGTCAAAAACTTTTCAACTTGTTTACCACATGCAGTTATTATAACAATGGGGAGAGACCAGACACATGTTCGCCCACGGACCCTCCAGGCAAGCTCTGCATCATGCTGTGTGTATTTACAAGCTTGACTGCCCTCTAATTGCACTTTTATCAGCTAGCCAAGTGTTTCACATTACCTTACAACAACAAAGCTAAATACACCAGACACCAGACCAGCCCTAAATCACTGAATGAAAGGTGGCCTGGGGGGAGATTGCCCCCCTTCCCCCCAGGCCAGTCCGCCCCTGAGCACTATATTGCACAGGGCTTGTGTAAATGTACTGATCTGGTTTCTTTCACAGGAAATATACCTAAAGAGAAACTGTAGGCAATACAGCTCGGTTCCCCAAATCATTTCATTATACTCATTAAACTCGCCCACCTTGCTGTCTGAGAACCACTCTATGCAGCTGGAGGAATTAGTCAAAAGACAAAGGCTACATTCCCAGTGGCCATTGCATTTGCAAGCCCTGAGGAATGCAGTGCAACGTATCGGGAAAACGTTACGTTATCGTTGCATACAATAAAGTTTACAGTCAATGAAAGTATGCTTTACTGTAACCGTAAGTGCATGCACTTTAACTTACAACAATGCTTCTGCTTCACTGTGAACGTTGCATTGTGGTGCAACAAGCTGCGGTAAAAACCAATGCACCACTGGGAATTTAGCCTTAAGCGTTATGAGTAATTCCAGATTTTAGGTTGTGTAGGCGGTGCAATTTTTTTTACTCGTTTTTAGACCCTAAAAATCCTACCGCAAGATATATATGCGGCAGCCCTACACTTTACACACCTCCCATGTATGTAGCTCAGGTCGGGATTACTGCTTTGAGCTACAGATTTCCATCCCAAGCTTGACTCGGGGCTACCACTAAGGAGGTTAAGCTAAATAAATAACTACATACATAAATGACAGCGTTCATGTGCTTCTTACTTCAGGTTCCCTTTAATACTTTATTTCAACTATGATCAGGAGATATTCTTGTATAGCCTAGACACTTGTTATTATAACTTGCTAAGGAGGCCAACATTTGAAAACAAGAGACAATAAAAAGACAATAAGATTTTGAGACATAAATTTGACATAACTACAGGCTTATTCATTCTAACCAACGTATGTGACAATGGGAAACGTTTGCTAGGTATTGTCTTGCATGGTGGCCTCACATTCTTATGATAAATAATGTGGGTTGCCAGATGCTAAGGCAGTGTGATGGCCAGCAGGGAATGGAGAATTCAGCATTCAAATACACTACCTCTGAAAGCAAACCTGATGCAAAAATAAACTTATGAGATAATGAATTGTATGTGTAGTACAGCTAAGAAATAGAACATTAACAGCAAAGACAAAAAACTCATGTTGTTTTCCAGTAAAGCAAACGTTTTAAAAAAACTTCAGTTGTTATCTATGCAAAAAAAACTTCTCTGAGCTCTACCACCCACTGGGTCGAATACAGTCCTGGTTTCTAAAGCACTTAAACAGCCAAGAAACAATGAGGGACAGCTTGAGATAAGGTTTTACTGCAGGAAGGTTCAAAGGGTCATTATTTCTGCCTTGTTTTATAGCTTAAAAGACAGAGTGTGGTTTCTAAACCGTAAATATGACAGTATGATGCAATGCAATAAAAAAAGCCATATAACTGTAATTAAAAATGTGAGACTCTTTTCCTTGCTACTAATGCTCTATTAATTATCTCTACTAGATATACAATTCATTATTCAAGTTTTTTTTTTTTTTTTGCTTCAGGTTTGATTTAATCATTTTAGTGGAGCTGAATCCAGACTCTTGATATACAGATAGAGTTGTCTCTGGTTCTCTGCACATTATTGTCACATTGTACACCATGCAGGATGCCTTCCAGCTATGGGTACGGAACCTGTGCCAGTTAAAGGACCACTGTCGCGAAAATCTTAAAATATATGTAAATATACAGATAAGAAGTATGTTTCTTCCAGAGTAAAATGAGCCATAAATTACTTTTCTCCTATGTTGCTGTCACTTATAGAAGGTAGTAGAAATCTGACAGAACCGACAGGTTTTGGACTAGTCCATCTCCTCATGGGGGTTCTCAGGAATTTCTTGATTTTCAAAAGCACTTAGTGAATTATTATTATTATTATTATTTATTAGATTTATATAGCGCCAACATATTACGCAGCGCTGTACAATAAATAGGCTTACAGACAATGATAACAGGGTTGACAGAACAATACAGGTAACGGACCATAGATACAACAAGTGAATGGCAGTTGATCTGTCCAACTGCCAAAAGGGAGGCTAGCCAGCATCTATATATAAATCATTTTCAGAGAGTGCCTTTATAAGGAATAAAGGCCATGCTGAGAATCCCCTAACGAGAGCTGGGCTAGCCCACTACTACTTACTGTAAGTGATTGTAATTGACAGCAACCTAGGAGAAAAGTAATTGATGGCTCGTTTTACTCTGGAAGAAACACACTTCTTATTTGTATGTGTTTACATGTATTTTAAATTTTAAGATTTTCACGACAGGGGTGTTTTAAGTCAAAGGATAAACGCATGTGATGTTTTTGCTTAGGAAAGTAGGACGGCAGTAACAAAGTAACAATATTCAGAATTTTTAAGGTCTACTAGGGGAATATGCATAAGCATGAACTCCGCTTTTGCTTGAATGCCAAAATCAAAAAACCCACATTGTATATTCACATCCAAGTTCTCCCTGAGCTCAGCTAATGCTGAATAATTCAGATAATCAGAAGATTCAAAGTTTTGGGGCTCTATTAAAAGCCACAGGTGGTATCTCTAATTGTACACCTGTACAGTCACAAACAACTGCAGATGCCAGAACGCCCAATAAAGCAGTTTATTGAAGCATTCTCTCCCTGCCAAAATGTGTTTGCTGGCAGTCGTGAGATAAAGCTTGACCTCCTTTCTTTGCAAGTAAGTGAACCACTGAGACTGTTTCCTTATACAAAGACTATGATGTTTTTTCCTGGATACAAAAACTATGTAATGTTACTAATTGAAGTCACTTTTGCATGCAGCTAAGAGAGAGATGATTGAAGCTCTCAGCGGGGTAATTTTTCAGTGTACACATTTATTTATTTATATCCGCGGCGGGGTGCTGTTGTAGAGCGCTTTCTCCTTGGAGTGTGTGGCTCTGGTCTTATTCTTATGCCTTCCATTAATGTCAAAAAGAATAAATTAGTTAATCAAGATTTGTGTCTTTCTTAACTAAGTCTTCCATAATTATCTTTCTGAAAGTGATTGAAGAATGACGACACAAATGATGTAAGCTTCCATACATTAACTGTTCTACAGGTAACGTTCTGCACTTACTAGCCATTCCATTAGAGTTTAGACGGTATGAAAGCTTGAATAGAGATGAGGGAATTCATGTCTGTTTGGTATAAAGGCAGTTTGGCTGTGCGAATAAAATATGTGTGGGGGTCAGGCATCAACTGTGAATACCACTGAAGTCAGTGGGAGGAAAAGGCCTCTCAAAATTGTTGGCGAAGGAGAGGTAGATTTGCTTGACCCATCACTCTCTCTCTCTCTCTCTCTCTCTCTCTCTCTCTATATATATATATATATATCTACCTACCAAATATTTTAATTGCATTTTTTTTTAAGTATTGCTTTCTAAAGGACCACTGCAAAAATCTTAAAATTTAAAATACAGTATGTAAACATGTACAGATAAGCAGGGGTGCTCGGATACCCCCAATCACGATTCGAGTGATCATGAATTCAACTCCGCCCACTTTCGAATTAAGTTGTGATTACGATCGCGAATGGAAACAGATATCCGACTCGATTTTGAGTTGAATAACTGCATGTAATCCCAAATCACGAGTCATGATTCGTGATTAAAAACCTGCCGACTTTAACGGTTAATAGCAAAGCCCCCTTAAATGCCAGAGACACCAAATTTGCAGGTTATATTAAGAAGAAATGTGGGAGCAAGGGGAAACATTTTTTTTTTCAAAAAAGACCTTATACTTTTTGAGAAAATCGATTTTAAAATTTCAAAAAGAAAAAAGTATACATTTAAATGTGGTAATTGACAGTTCGTTAATGAAACAAAACTCGCCGCCTTTAGAGGGTAATAGCAAAGCCCCCTTACATCCTAGAAACACCAATCTACAGTATATGTTAAAAAGATAGTGGGAAAAATTATTTTCCTATTTTTTTAAATGTTTTATTTTTTTATGTGCAGAATGTGGGAAATTTTTTAAAAAATGATGCGGGGTAACCCCTACCCAGCATATTTAACTCCTTGTCACCCATGCAGGCTGGGATAGCCAGAATGCAGAGCACCGGCCGACTGGGGCTTCGCTCCCTGAGTTATACCAGCCTGCATGGTCCATGGTATGGGGGAGGGGCAGCCAAGCCCAACACAACAATGAAAAAAGTCCTGTATTAATCTTAATTAACCAGAAATACTTACCTGTACCTTTAAGAAAATGTTCCCACGCCAATATCCTCGGGAAAAGGGTCCCACGCCAATATCCTCTATCTTGCGTCATTGATTGAAGATCTCCGACGACCTGCGCAACCGCCGCCACACACCGCCGGTCCCCGCGCAGCTCTAGCTATACTTAGTATAACTAGAGCAAAAAGCATCTTTGAATTTTGGCTCCAAGGCCCATTGGTCTATTAACAAACCAATGGGGATCAGAAGGATCACGACCCAGATTTGGACCATGGTCACAAGTGCATTCAGAACTGAATTTGTGATTGAGAGGCAATCACAAATTCGGATCACGTTGCCAGATAGTGAAAAGTGAAAAAATGCTCATGAATCACGGCTATGCCGGGATCACTAGGTTGCGATGAGCAACGCTGCAGATAAGAAGTATGTTTCTTCCAGAGTAAAATGAGCCATAAATTACTGCTGTCCTTTAAAGAGGAACTCTGGTGAAAATAACGTAATAAAAAAAGTGCTTCATTTTTACAATAATTATGTATAAATGATTTAGTCAGTGTTTGCCCATTGTAAAATCTTTTAAATCCCTGATTTACATTCTGACATTTATCACATGGTGACATTTTTACTGCTGGCAGGTGATGTAGGTGCTGCTTGCTGTTTTGGCAGTTGGAAACAGCTGTAAACAGCTATTTCCCACAATGCAACAAGGTTCACAGACAGGAAACTGCCAGGAGTACCATGGTCCTCAAAGTTTCTTGTGGGAGGGGTTTCACCACAATATCAGTCATACAGCGCCCCGTGATGGTCTGTTTGTGAAAAGGAATAGATTTCTCATGTAAAATGGGGCATCAGCTACTGATTGGGATGAAATTCAATTCAGTTGGAAAAAAAAACTGACAGTACAAAATCACAAGTGCATAGTTCTTAGTGAAAAGCACAGAGGAAGCGAGTGACTATATTATTCTGCTAAATAACATTGGTATGACCATTCTCTGCTGAGACCTGTGCAATCACATTATCACTGTGCTAAATGTTATTTTATAACGATGCTGGGCTGACTCCTGAACTATCGCCACATTGCTTTCCTAAATATTATTGCTGTGACCACTCTCTCTGAACTATTGTTATATCATTTTATGACATTCTATTCGTATTATTTTAATGTTTGCCTCTAATTCCTGCTGCGCAACCAAGCTGCCTAAGCCCAATTGTTTATTTACCATCTAGTTTGCATGCGTTTGATCTGGCCCCATGTCTCTATTCAAAAAGCCACTTGTGTGCTAATTTCCATTACACCTGAACTCAGCCTGCTAATTACAGCTCATTTCTAAAAAAAAAAAAAAAGTAAATGCAATTATCTGCAAATTCTATTAAAACAGTAAATATGCAACATAACAAAAGTTAAAAATAAGGAATATTGCTTTTGAAAAAAAAAAAATTTGTTGCCAGTAAAATTTGTAATTGGTGCATCCATATCACCTCCTCTTTTAACAACACTTAAGGTTAACACGCACTACTAAAGAGAACGATGGGTCTCCCAACAGTAGTGCGTGTGTACAGTCTATCTGCAGACTGATAAGGCTGTTTCCGCTGAGCGGATCGTTCAGAAACAGTGTCATGATCGCTGCTGCAGCAGGTATTGCTGGAAGTAGTAGTGCTGCAGCTCAGGCAGTTCTGATCTCTTTCCATGCAAGCTGCATAGCTTTGTCTGCCTTTCCCTGCTGTCAGCTTGTGACTGATTATCATTCACCTGTGTGGGAATCTGCATGTCTGCTCCCATTGGATGACCTCAGTATAAAGATCTGCTTCCTGCAGGACTCCTCGGGTTTTCATAGCTTCAGTTTAAGCCTGTCTTGCTGTCGCTTCAGCCCCCGATCGTGTTTCTTGTTCTAAAGATACTTTGCTGGGTTTGCATCATATATTGGTTCATTGCCCATATATATGCATACCAGCACGTTTATTATTTTCCTTGTATTCGTGTTACGTTGATACATCAGTGACGCTGATATATACGTACACGAACTGTTTATATCCTGTGTTCAGCTAGTCAGTTCTAGCACGTTGATCACCCGTGCTGAGCTAGTATCCTGTTCCTGGTCCTGTTTGTGGATTGCGTTCATCTCTGCGAGGAGATAACGAATCCTTCTGAATCCTGTCCTGTTACCGTTTGTGGATTGCGTTCATCTCTGCGAAGAGATAGCGAATCCTTCTGAGTCCTGTTCCCTGTATCGTTCCAGTCCTAAGTCAGTGTTCCTGCTTATGTCATATATCGGTTCATTGCCGATTTATACATATGTTAGTCAGACGTTCCAAATAGTTTCATTAATAGCTGTAATTGTAATACGCTAGGAAATCATACTACTTGTATATTTATCTGTGTTACGTTCATCTATCTTGATCCTGCTATTTCCTGACTATCCTGTCCTGTCTTTGTGAGGCACGCCATCGCCGCTACGCTTTGGCTGCCTCATTCCAGTCTGTGTTATTGTGGACGCTTGCTGTCACTAAGTAGCGGCTAGCTAGCAAGCGTTCATTCTGTCTACCTGTCCTGATCTCCTCAGTTCTGGTTTATGCGCTCAGTGCTACTTTGCGCTGAGACGTTATAGCGAGAGCATTGTTTGTGGCTGTCGGATCTGCACCGGCTCTGTGCGCCACAATCTCCTTTTGGAGTCAGTCCTCCCCTCCACTATACTAGGGATAGCCTGTTTCCTTGTGCTAGTGTGTGTACCTCCTCCACGTCAGCTCATGCGTTGCATGCTGACTGTGGAGAATACACCACCAAGCCTTACATTACGAAAACCCCATTACCAATCCCTATTGTGGGGGGGATTTCCAGAAATTATGACACTGTTTGTCAGGGGTCCGGCTCCTTTAAAAAATTTGAAAAGCTTGGTCCTGAAGTTACAGACAAATTTATATCAGAATTGGTTAAAGTTCTGGCCAATCCCGACTTTCGGGCTTCTGCAATTTCTACCTGGTCTGATTGGATCGTTTGTGCTCTTTTTAAGGGCAAACTTTTTGATTGGGCAATCGATGTCTTAGATCACACTCAGTTTAGACAAAGTCCTTTGCAATTTATAGCTTTTGTAATTCACAATTGGTTGCGCATAGATCCATTGCCTTTTCCTCTTAATGAACTCCTGGCAGCAGGCCAATCAGCTGCTCCTTCAATTGCTTGCAAAAATGATCAGCAAGCAGAAAGTGTTACTGATAATTTTCCTGCAGCCTTGAATAAATCACCAAAAACAGCAGGGTCTAAGGCAAAACGCAAACGTTCTAAGAAACGTGTCCGATCTGCAGAGTCGTTATCCTTAGCGACTGAGACCTATAATGAGATTCTGCCATTAATAGATAATGAAATGCAATTGTCTTTCAGGGGAGTTAAATGGACTTATGAAACTACTAATGAACTTTCATCACTGGCTATGGAAAATAAAGATTTTTGTTGAAAAGAATTATCTGAGTATGATTATGAGGAGATATTACAGAGTATTGAACAAATCAACTTATTTGTGAAGCAAGGAAAGTTTGCATACACTACAGTTCAACACTTGCTACAGGTATTGGAGATTCTTAAGAATAAGGAATCTGCCAATCATCTGCTAATTAACCCAATATATGTCCCTGCCACAATCATATCTGCAAACTATGATCTGCCTGTTAAGTATGCTTGGAATCCTCCATTTGAGAAAGGAGAGATGGAAGCTCTGGTCAATGAATGGAAGAATGATTCAAGTTCATTTTGTCAATTTTACAGTGCAAAAAGTGAATTAGTATTGAATGCATGCATTAAGTCTGCCTATAACCTAATAAAAACTGGTGTGTGTGGGTATGACTTTGTGGCTCCATTGATCGATGTGTGGAAAATGATTTTGGACGATTTTTATGCGATTCAATCAGTTGATACCAGGGAAGACACACTGTCAATTGGAGACTGTCCCACTTCTCCATTTACTGAGTCCCTGCCATGTCTTGTGAATGTTCCTGTAACTCCACCCTGTACCATGGATAACTCAGTGTTACTTCCCAGTAAAACAGAAGCCACTGATACTTTCTTAACTTTGCCCTGCACAAATTTCTCAGCAGAGAATCCAGAGGTCCTGCTGACTTCTGAGTCCAGCCTAGCCAGTACTCATGAGTCTTTGTTCAGTGAAACAGACACCAGAAAAATCTTGCCTGTCTCTGCAAACACTTCTGCAGAAATTACCTGTGTTAATAAAGTTCAACTCCTGTCTGATCCAGCAGATGCCAATAGATGCACTACATCAGTTTCCGAGTCCCAGCAATCCTGTCCAGAAACCTCAGAACCCCAGCATCTGAATTTTCCAATTTTACAATTGAATGGTGATTCAGATGCGCAAACATTGTGTTTTGATCTTCCTGTTTCTACACCTCACTCTAGTTTCGCGAATAACTCAGAGCGTCTGCTATGTGAATCCGAAATCGCAAAATTATTACCGTGTTCAGAAAATGTTCCAGTAAATTTGCCCTGTACCATGAATTGTGCAGTAGATCTCTCCAATGAAACTCAGGTCACAGAATCATTATGCTGTCCAGCAGGTGCTTCCATGGTTTTGCCCTGCAATATGGACTGTTCAGTGATCCTGTCCAGTGAAGCTGTGGTCGCAGAGTCTTATGCTTCACCCAGTACTTTGGATACTTCAAACCCTCTAGCAGAGGAGTCTGAGGCACTGCTTACCTCAGTTGGTGTTGCAGTAATATTCACTTGTCTAGCAGCTGTTTTGTAATTACAGTCTGCTCTAATAAAACTTGATGAATTTCTGCCCAGCGAAGCAGAAGCCATTGAAATATTGTCCTCGTCAGCAAGTGTGTTAGATACCTTGCCCTGTACACAGTCTGATTTAACCAATGTTGTTGAGTCCCTCTCCAGTGTTGTAACAGCCGAGGAACTCCAGCCCTGTCCTCTGAATGTTTCAAAAGTTTTGCCCCGTAACATGGATAATTCTGATTCTCTGGTCAAAATAATAGAAATCTCAGAATTTCAGTCCGGTCTAATGAGTGTTCCTGAAACCCAGCCCTGTATCCTGAAATATTCTGGTTCTCTGGCCGCTGTGGCAGAGGTTCCAGAGTCCCCTTCCTGTCCAGGGAATTCCTCAGTTTTGCCTAGTCCAGTAGGGGCTGCTGCAATACTGACTTGTTCTGCAGCGCCTCATGAGCTCCAATCCAGTGTATTAGATGAGTCTCTGTCCAGTCCAGAGGTAGTTGTGGAGTCCCTATCTGGTTCAGTGCATACATCAGAAGATTTGTCCTGTCTTGTTAGTGCCCCTGAATCTGATTTGTTACTGACTTTGCTGGAATCAGCGACATCTAAGTCTGATCCTGCATTCTCGTGTAAAAGTCCAGTAGTTGCGAAGTCTAGTCATAATGATTTTTTTTTGGCCAGTCCTGGTTTTGGTCCTGTCTTGGCTGACCCTGAGGCTCACAGTTCCTTGACATGCCCAGAGGTTTCTCTTGTGCCAGTGTGCCCAGATGTTCTTTGTGTGCCAGAATGCCCAAGTGTGTCTTAGGTGTTAGCGTGCTCTGATGCTTCCTTAGTGGGAACATGTTCTGATGTTGCCAGTCTGCCTGCATGCCCAGAGATGGTTCTGGTCCCTGAAAGCCCTGATCTTGATGTTTGTCCTTGTGGCCCAGACTCGGGAATTACCCTAGGTTCCATAGGGGTTCTTGATAGTTCTCCATGTGAGCCTAAGGGGCATTCTGACCTATGGGGATCTCTTTGGAGCTTCAAGGTGTTCTGGGAGGTCTCTGAGAAAACTTGTCCTGGTGCCTTGGACTGGTTCAACAGTGGGTTTTGTGTTGGTAAAGACAGTCCCGGTGGGCATTGCAAAGGCTTTGGCGTTTTTGAACGGTTCCTGGAAGGCGGTGGGTATCGCTCAGGGAGTTTCGGAGGGCTTTCTTCTGGAAATCATGGTTCTGATGGGTGTCACACTGGGGCTTGTAGTACTGATCGGCATGGTTCTGTAGGTTCTGGTTCTGATGGGTCCAGTCTTGTGGGGACTGATTCTGGAATTTGGTCTTGCCGGGCTGTCCCGGTCATCATGAATTATCAGTCAGACTGTTTTGTTGGGAATTTCAGTTTTGAAAAGCGTCTGGAATCCGCTTTTAAAGAGGAGCTGTTAGGTATAAGGTCTCAGAGAAAATAAACACATATATCAGTAGCTAAAGATTGGCTGTACTTACATTACATATGCATTTCACTGTCCACGTTTGGATTTCACAGAATTTGTATATAGTATATGCAGAGATAGATGCTCCTGACAGCTCATGGCAGGCTCCATGTTTTTCTGTCAAATGTGTCGTCATGTCCTGCCTGCTTCCTGATCACAGATAAGCTCCTACTTGAACAACACAGTGTGCAGTGAATATTAATGAGCCATGTGGCTAGGAACAATAGCTGACTCCTGCAGAGTACTCTGCCCCAAGATTTATCAGTGCTACACGCTGGACTGATTACAAGCTTCTGTAACGTCTCATTAGCAGCCGAGGGGAGGGCCCCAGAATGCTTTGCAGTTTAGTATGCGGCTTGCGTCTTTATGGGTCTATAACAGACTTGCTGATAAGCACACATCAAAGGTAACTGAGATTTTTATCTTCACTAATGGCTTTTGAGCTTCCTTCTAAACTGTTTAACACAGGAGAATAGAGGTTTAAATTAGCTTCTGCAGCCTGACAGTTACTCTTTAAGGGCGGGGGTACTGTCATGATCGCTGCTGCAGCAGGTATTGCTGGAAGTAGTAGTGCTGCAGCTCAGGCAGTTCTGATCTCTTTCCATGCAAGCTGCATAGCTTTGTCTGCCTTTCCCTGCTGTCAGCTTGTGACTGATTATCATTCACCTGTGTGGGAATCTGCATGTCTGCTCCCATTGGATGACCTCAGTATAAAGATCTGCTTCCTGCAGGACTCCTCGGGTTTTCATAGCTTCAGTTTAAGCCTGTCTTGCTGTCGCTTCAGCCCCCGATCGTGTTTCTTGTTCTAAAGATACTTTGCTGGGTTTGCATCATATATTGGTTCATTGCCCATATATATGCATACCAGCACGTTTATTATTTTCCTTGTATTCGTGTTACGTTGATACATCAGTGACGCTGATATATACGTACACGAACTGTTTATATCCTGTGTTCAGCTAGTCAGTTCTAGCACGTTGATCACCCGTGCTGAGCTAGTATCCTGTTCCTGGTCCTGTTTGTGGATTGCGTTCATCTCTGCGAGGAGATAACGAATCCTTCTGAATCCTGTCCTGTTACCGTTTGTGGATTGCGTTCATCTCTGCGAAGAGATAGCGAATCTTTCTGAGTCCTGTTCCCTGTATCGTTCCAGTCCTAAGTCAGTGTTCCTGCTTATGTCATATATCGGTTCATTGCCGATATATACATATGTTAGTCAGACGTTACAAATAGTTTCATTGATAGCTGTAATTGTAATACGCTAGGAAATCATACTATTTGTATATTTATCTGTGTTACGTTCATCTATCTTGATCCTGCTATTTCCTGACTATCCTGTCCTGTCTTTGTGAGGCACGCCATCGCCGCTACGCTTTGGCTGCCTCATTCCAGTCTGTCTTGTTGTGGACGCTTGCTGTCACTAAGTAGCGGCTAGCTAGCAAGCGTTCATTCTGTCTACCTGTCCTGATCTCCTCAGTTCTGGTTTATGCGCTCCGCGCTACTTTGCGCTGAGACGTTATAGCGAGAGCATTGTTTGTGGCTGTCGGATCTGCACCGGCTCTGTGCGCCACAATCTCCTTTTGGAGTCAGTCCTCCCCTCCACTATACTAGGGATAGCCTGTTTCCTTGTGCTAGTGTGTGTACCTCCTCCACGTCAGCTCATGCGTTGCATGCTGACTGTGGAGAATACACCACCAAGCCTTACAAACAGTCTGCAGATAGACTGTACACACGCACTACTGTCGGGAGAACGACCGCTCAGCGGGAGGGTCTGACAGACCAGTCGTTCTCTTTAGTAGTGAGTGGGTACGCACCTTTAGTATACATTTGAAAACTAATCACAACTACTGATGTAGTATTTCAGCTGCCCAAACGTTTAGACTCTCCTTATTTCTTGTTTCATAATGAATTTTTGGGTATTTCTGTCCAGGGCTGTATTTCTAGAAAGGCCACAAAGGTCCAGGCCTTGGGCAGCTGCAGATCAAGGAGGCACCTAGACATAAAAGACTGGTTACTACATATGTAAGAGGAGACTAAAAATGGGGAGCATTACATGAAAAGGGGAAACTGATGCTCAAGCGAGTTGTTTGTGAAAGAAAGGTGCTGCACATGGATGACACGCGTCGAAGAAGGTGCTGCACATGGAATGGGAGGGGCACTGCTGCACAAGAAAGGGGAGCCCTAACATACCTGGCCTAGGGGCACAAAAAGCCTTGTCTCTGTCCTTTCTTCAGGTAAATACGTAAAAATGATACTCAATTGGCAAGTAGGTGCTTTACAATGAAGCTGCATTACCAGGTCCCCGTATTAGGGCAATTTTGTATAACAGGAGTATGCAATAGCTGTAAGTAGGAGGGATAGAGAGCCAAGAACATTTTTAGAAAGGATGAGTATCTAGGAAAGGTAGAAAAAGGTACCTGTGGTTTAACTGTACATTTTTAAAGGGAAACTCTTATTTTTATTGTTCGGTATTTTAGTTACCGGTAAATTTCCCTTTCAGATTCCAGTTAACCATGATTTCCTATGATGACTCATGCTTGTAGCCATGGCAACATATTTTGCTTATGTACAGAGCTTGTCAGAATTCTGGTATCCTTGGTTGCATAATGAGCTCACCTCGGTTTCATAAGTATGCACAGAGCTAGTGTGTGGGTCTATTATGGTTTATGATATATTGGTCAAGGTGGATGTTCATACTGATACCGTCTTTCTTTTATCACACAGGGATTTACTACATGTGATTTTATAGGAAGACAATCACAATCTACAATGTTGTCAGCAATATACAAAGCAGTGCGGAAACATCTTCATGAAATGTGGCTATAATTTTGCAATATAGATGACTTTTCTTCAACAAAACAAGAGTTTCACTTCAAAAAGGAATCTCACAGATTGGTATAAAAACACGGGATGCATCTAGTTCCCTTTTTATGTACTGCTGAAGTGTTGCCAAATGTGTTTTAAGTGCTTCATAAATGGAGTTTAAAGATAACAGAAAACAGATGAATTTACATTTACCGAAAAAGGCATGCAATATTTGCATTCAAATGATTTGAAGTCTGCTTGGTATTAGAGGGTTATATTAGGCTGCCGAATGGCAGCATTTGGACGTGCCGGCCACGTTTGACACGCGGTGGCATTATCTATGGCCAAAAACAATCTTATGGAGGGCCTACCTACTGCTTGTGCAGAGCACCTGTGACAGCTGCTTTATCACCATGTCATTGCCTAGTGAGGCTGCAATTGTATTTTACCATGAAGAACTGAAGTCTTCCCAAAAACAACTGAAGTCTTCTGCAAATTTGTGGAAATTTGGCTGGTTTAACAGGTAAATGTAATACTTAGGTATAAAGGCCTGTGTGGGTCTAGTTTTGCAGACAATACCCACTACCCACACTTAAATCACAGCTAATTTGTTGCTGAAAAGCTTTATGGAGATGAAGATTTCATTTTTCAGCATGACCTGGCACCTGCTCACAGTGCCAAAACCACTGGTAAATGGTTTACTGACCATGGTATTACTGTGCTCAATTGGCCTGCCAACTCTCCTGACCTGAACCCCATAGAGAATCTGTGGGATATTGTGAAGAGAATGTTGAGAGACGCAAGACCCAACACTCTGGATGAGCTTAAGGCCGCTATCGAAGCATCCTGGGCCTCCATAACACCTGAGCAGTGCCACAGGCTGATTGCCTCCATGCCACGCCGCATTGAAGCAGTCATTTCTGCAAAAGGATTCCCGACCAAGTATTGAGTGCATAACTGAACATAATTATTTGAAAGTTGACTTTTTTTGTTTTAACCACTTGAAGACTGCAGTGCTAAACCCCCCTAAAGACCAGGCCATTTTTTACAATTCAGACCACTGCAGTTATAACTGTTTATTGCTCGGTTATACAACTTACCACCCAAACAAATTTTACCTCCTTTTCTTGTCACTAATACAGCTTTCTTTTGGTGCTATTTAATTGCTGCTGCGATTTGTACTTTTTATTATATTCATCAAAAAAGACATGAATTTTGTCAAAAAAATGATTTTTTTAACTTTCTGTGCTGACATTTTTCAAATAAAGTAAAATTTCTGTATACATGCAGCGCGAAAAATGTGGACAAACATGTTTTTGATTAAAAAAAACCCATTCAGCCTATATTTATTGGTTTGGGTAAAAGTTATAGCGTTTACAAACTATGGTGCAAAAAGTGAATTTTCCCTACTGTCCTGGCATTTTGGGGGTGCTAAATTGTAAGCACCCCTGTAAAGCCTAAAGGTGCTCATTGGACTTTGGGCCCCTTAGCGCACCTAGGCTGCAAAAAAGTGTCACACATGTGGTATCGCCGTACTCAGGAGAAATAGTATAATGTGTTTTGGGGTGTATTTTTACACATACCCATGCTGGGTGGGAGAAATATCTCTGTAAATGAGATTTTTTAGATTTTTTTTACACACAACTGTCCATTTACAAAGATATTTCTCCCACCCAGCATAGGTATGTGTAAAAATACACCCCAAAACACATTGTACTACTTCTCCTGAGTACAGCGATACCACATGTGTGGCACTTTTTTGCACCCTAACTGCGCTAAGGGGCCCAAAGTCCAATGAGTACCTTTATGATTTCACAGGTCATTTTGAGAAATTTCGTTTCATGACTACTCCTCACGGTTTAGGGCCCCTAAAATGCCAGGACAGTATAGGAATCCCACAAATGACCACATTTTAGAAAGAAGACACCCCAAGGTATTCAGTTAGGAGTATGGTGAGTTCATAGAAGATTTTATTTTTTTGTCACAAGTGGAAATGGATTTTTTAGTTTTCTTTCTCACAAAGTGTCATTTTCCACTAACTTGTGACAAAAAATAAAATCTTCTATGAACTCACCATACCCCTCATGGAATAACTTGGGGTGTCTTCTTTCCAAAATGGGGTCACTTGTGGGGTTCCTATACTTCCTTGGCATTTTAGGGGCCCTAAATTGTGAGGAGTAGTCTGGAAACCAAATAATTAAAATTGACCTGTGAAATTCTAAAGGTACTCATTGGACTTTGGGCCCCTTTGCACAGCTAGGCTGCAAAAAAGTGTCACACGTGTGGTATCGCTGTACTCAGGAATAATAGTATAATGTGTTTTGGGGTGTATTTCACACATAACCAATCCTGTGTGTGAGAAATATCTCTGTAAATGACAATTTTTCCCATTTTTTTACACTAAATTGTCATTTACAGAGATATTTCTCCCACCCAGCATGGGTATGTGTGGAAAGACACCCCAAAACACATTATACTACTACTCATGAGAATGGCAATACCACATATGTGACACTTTTTTGCAGGCTAGCTGCGCAAGCTTGCCCAAAGTCCAATGAGCACCTTTAGGCTTTACAAGGGTGCTCACAATTTAGGCCCCCACCAAACAATTCCAGGACAGTAAAACACCCCAGAAATGACCCCATTTTGGAAAGAAGAGACCCCAAGGTATTCCACGAGGGGCATACTGAGTTCATATAAAATTTTATTTTTTGTCATAAGTTAGCGGAAAATGACACTTTGTGGGAAAAAAAATAAAAAAATCCATTTCTGCTAATTTATGACAAAAAATAAAATCTTCTATGAACTCACCATGCCCCTCAGCGAATACCTTGGGGTGTCTTCTTTCTAAAATGGGGTCACTTGTGGGGGTCTGTCCTGGCATTTTAGCGCCTCCACAATCATTACATGTATGGCCAGTATTAGGAGTTTCTGCTATACTCCTTATATTGGGCATACGGGTGATGCACTTTTTTCTCCATAAAAGGAAAAATGAACGGCAAAGATTCTCACATTCGCATTGATCAATGTGGATGAAAAAATATCTGCCGAAATATGTGAAAAAAGGGGGGGCATGGCGTTTGCCAGGACATAGGAGCACCGCCCACAAAATTTTCCAAACCCACTTTGCTCCTATGCCCTGGCAAACCAGATTAATCCATTCACATCGATCGATGTGGATGAAAAAAACCTTTGCCAGTTTTGATACAAAGTGCTTGCCAAAGCATAGGAGCTCCAACACCACCCCTCAGCTCATATGCCTTGACAAACGTATCTTACTGCGGAGGAGAAATCTCGTCCTGCAGCGCTGCATGCACCGACTTGTGTGTAATCTGACAGACGCGCAATGCTTCTGTCAGGATGCACCATCAGTGCTGCAGCTGGTTGGTCGATCAGTCGTTCGCTCGGTCCACCTGGAAGGGTAAAGGATGGAAAAAGAGAGAGAAAAAAACATACAAAAAAAAACAAGCAAGCAGCAATGCAAGAAATTCATTAACATTAACATTCGTAAACTTTATTAAACCTTTTTAACCAAACAATAACATTTGGAACTTTTGCTTACCTGTTTTTTTTTTTGTTTGTTTTTAACTTACCTTCCGAGGACAAACTTCTCCTTCCCCATGGGACAGTGTGCAAAGCGCACAGAGATGTAGCGAAGTACACTATGCACTTTGTCCCAAGTGAAAGGAGAGGTTTCTGGCAGCCCTGTGTATTTGGGTCTCTCAAAAGCAGATGTCTGGTTTCACACACAGGAGTCGCGCAGTAGCGTAGGTATGCACTAGCTTTAAGTCAACCACTTCCGGCGTAAGGGGGGACCGCAAAGTGGGACTTTCGCTAGGCAATATGCTGCAACCATCACTCCAATGTATTTGGGTCTCTCAAAAGCAGATGTCTGGTTTCACACACAGGAGCCGCGCAGTAGCGTAGGTATGCACTAGCTTTAAGTCAACCACTTCCGGCGTAAGGGGGGACCGCAAAGTGGGACTTTCGCTAGGCAATATGCTGCAACACATCGCTCCAGTGTGAAAGAGCCTTGAGAGACTACTACTGTGTCTCACGTTCCCTACTCCAATAGCGAATGTGTTCGTAGAACTTTTCAAAACACTCCCCTATGCATAGGGCAGGCTGGTCAGGACAGTAGGGACAATAAAAAGTGGTGTCACGCCTCATTCCATTCCTCTTACAGACACGACAATGTTTTCTTGGGGTGCGTTGACCTGGGGTACTCGGAAAGACATAAGCATAGTGTCTTTCATGTAGCCGGCTAACTACATCAGGGGGATTGGCCACGGCCCCTCCTGGATACAGGAGTTCCGAAATGATCTCTTCCTGAAATTTAAGGAAGGATCCTGTTCTCCCAGCCTTACTGTAGAGAACAAAGCTGTTGTACATTGCCAATTGAATCAAGTAAATAGCCACTTTCTTATACCAGCGGCTGGTCCTTCGGGAAACTAAATAGGGAGCCAACATCTGGTCATTGAAGTCCACCCCTCCCATGTTTAAATTATAGTCGTGGACGGCGAGGGGTTTCTCAACAACCTCAGTTGCTCGCTGAATTTGGACTGTCGTGTCTCCGTGAATGGTCGACAGAAGGTAAACGTCCCTCTTGTCCTTCCATTTCACTGCAAGAAGGTCGTCATTACACAAGGCAGCCCTCTCCCCCCGTGCAAGTCGGGTAGCAGTGAGATATTGGGGGAAGCCCCGGCGACTAGGCCGCACGGTGCCACAGCAAGGAATTCCGAGTATCTTCAAATGCTGATAGAGGGCCACACTTGTGTAGTAGTTGTCCACATAGAGATGGTACCCCTTGTGGAATAAGGGTGACACCAAGTCCCACACAATCTTGCCACTGCACCCCAGGTAGTCAGGGCATCCGACCGGCTCCAATTTTGTGTCTTTGCCCTCATAGACCCTAAAGCGATATGTATAGCCTGTGGCCCTTTCACAGAGCTTATACAGCTTGACCCCATACCGGGCGCGCTTGGTTGGGATGTACTGCTTAATGCCAAGGCGCCCGGTAAAATGTACGAGGGACTCGTCTATACAGATGTTCTGTTCAGGGGTGTAAGCATCTGCAAATTTGGATGACAGGTGGTCTATGAGGGGCCGAAATTTGTGGAGCCGGTCATAGTCAGCGTGGCCTCTTTCATGACAGGTTGTATCATCATTAAAGTGCAGGAAGCGCAGGATGTCCTCAAAACGTGACCTGGACATGGCAGCAGAGTACATGGGCATGTGATGTATTGGGTGCGTAGACCAATAGGACCGCAATACATTTTTTTTAGTTAGACCCATGTTAAGGAGAAGGCCCAAAAAGATTTTAAATTCGAAAACTGTGACCTGTTTCCACCGAAAAGGCTGGGCATGGGAGCTGTTCGGATTGGCGGTGATAAATTGTGTGGCCTTACGGTTGGTCTCTGCCACGACTAAGTCGTAGAGATCCTCGGTGAAGATCAGATGAAAAGCGTCTAGGGCCGATCCTAGATGATCTGTCTCCACCTGGACTCCAGACTGGGCGGTGAAAGGGGGCACTACGGGTGCGGCGGAATTAGGGAACTTCCAATGAGGGTTTGCCAGCACCTCTGGGAGCCTAGGGGTACTACGGGCCCGTGTTTCTGGTGGCTGCGACTGGGGTCTTACTGCACGTACCACCGAACCAGTTTCAACTGCCATGCTGGTGCTCGCCACTTCACCAGGGTCTACGGCAGTACTGGTTTCAAGTCCAGGATGTGCTGCGCTGTTGGTGCATGCCTCACCATCAAAATCTGGATCAGCGCTAGCACCACTCTGCTGGCCTTGAGGTTGATCCTGCGCAACCTGTGGTCCACTGACATGGGGTCGGGAACGCCTGGCGCTAGCAGGGACCACAACCTCGTCATCAGAACTATCGGTCAGAGAGTCACTGTCCTCTACAGGTTCATATTCTGAGCCGGATTCATCGGATGAGAAGTCCCAATCACTCACACCCGACTCGGCCATAATACTGTAGGCCTCTTGCAGGGAATACATCTTTTTTGCCATTTTGGGCTGCTAAATTTAGGGGGTATTCCTCTGAGACCACCCAGGAAAAAATGCACCTGTCTAGCAAATGGGAGTATTTGTTAAGTAAAGAGCTGCGATCGCTCAGTTTTGATTTAAAAAAAAAAATCAAAACTGATCTTTATAGCGTCGCAGCTATTTTTTTTTGCAGTGATCAGAAAACAAAAATTTCTTTCACTTGGTGGGGAGGGCTGAACGCAAGTGCGGCAGAACGATCAGGCCTGATCGGGCAAACACTGCGTTTTTAGTGGAGCCTACTCTAAGGTGACCCTAACGTACTTATATAGATCTGACTGTGATCAGTACTGATCACTTACAGATACTATATAGCACCAATGCAGATTAGCGACAGTGATGACGCTAATCAGCGACTTATAGTGATTGCGGTGTAGTGGGCTGGGCGCTAACTACCTAACAAAAGGGGCCTAGCTAACTCACTGGCCAAAAAAACAGTGCACAGGCAATAGATGTCACTCAGACCTCGATCAGAGCTGTGACAGGCGACCAGATATCAATCACAGTGCCGCTGTCAGATTCCAACAAATGTAAACAGCAATTGGAATCACAGGGAAATCACAGATTATCAAAAACCAATCACTAATCAATCAATCAGATGTCAAAAATCAGTACACAGACAATAGATGTCACTCAGATCTCACTCAGACCTCGATCAGAGCTGTGACAGGCGACCAGATATCAATCACAGTGCCACTGTCAGATGCCAACCAATGTAAACGGCAATTGAAATCTCAGGCAATCAGATGATCAAATACCAATCACTAATCAATCAATCAATCGTCAAAAATCAGTGCACAGACAATAGATGTCACTCAGACCTCGATCAGAGCTGTGACAGGCGACCAGATATCAATCACAGCGCCGCTGTCAGATGCCAACCAATGTAAACAACAATTGAAATCTCAGGCAATCACAGATGATCAAATACCAATCACTAATCAATCAATCAATCAATCAGATGTCAAAAATCAGTGCACAGACAATAGATCTCACTCAGACCTCGATCAGAGCTGTGACAGGCGACCAGATATCAATCACAGTGCCGCTGTCAGATGCCAACCAATGTATACAGCAATTGAAAACACAGGGCAATCACAGATGATCAATAATCACAACGCAATCAATCAATCAATCAGAAGTCAAAAAACTGTGCACAGGCAATGATGTCACTCACATGCCACTCACATGTCACACAGACCTCGATCAGAGCTGTGACAGGCGACCAGATGACACTCAGACCTCAGTCAGACGCCTTGGCAGGGCCAGTGAGGGGGGTAGTGGGGGTGATCAGCGGCGATCGGGTGGGGGATCGAGCGGGGAAACGTGTGTGGCTTACTGAGCAGGGCTGCCGTCCTCTCTCCTGGTGGTCCGGGCGCGCTGTGACCAGGAGAGGAGGAGGCAGCCAGTATAATACACGTTGTTTACATAACAACGTGTATTATACACTTGGGATAGGGCTATTTGAAAGATCGCAGCCCGCCGGCGCTGCTAATTGGCCGGCGGGCTGATGACACAGGGGGGCCGCAAGTCATGCCGGGCGATGCGCGCGCGATCGCCCGCATTTCTGTTTGACAGGACCTTCCGCCAATCGGCGTTAGGCGGTCCTGGGGCTGCCGCCGCGGCCACGCCTACTGGCGTGACGCGGGCGGCAGCTGGTTAAAAACACTTTGCTTTTATTGGTCGGATGAAATATGCTAATTTTTTGAGATAGGAATTTTGAGTTTTCATGAGCTGTATGCCAAAATCATCAATATTAAAACAATGAAAGGCTTGAACTACTTCAGTTGTAGTGTAATGAATCTAAAATATATGAAAGTCTAATGTTTATCAGTACATTACAGAAAATAATGAACTTTATCACAATATGCTAATTTTTTGAGAAGATCCTGTAAGTGTCCCAGGAGTTGGAAAAATGTCAATAGTTTATGTATTGTATATCACTGTGCTCTCAGAAGTTGTGTTCTGCCAGGAAAACTTTTATGTCTGTATTTGTTTATCAGCGATGTTTACTGTATTCCCGACAAGGTAATAAGACAGAAGCTGTCACTTCCATGCCTAGAAATTATCACTTTCGGGCAGCAAAATAAAACAAGTAAAACAGCCTGGTTATTTTTAAAGAGAACCTAAACTGAGAAGGATGTGGATTTTTGCTTTAAAATAATACCAGTTGTCTGACTCTCCTGCTGATCCTGTGTCTCTAATACTTTCAGCCACAGCCCCTGAACAAGCATGCAGATCAGGTGCTCTGACTGAGGTCAGACTGGATTAGCTGCATGCTTGTTACAAGTGTGTGATTCAGCCACTACTGCGGCTAAAGAGATCAGCAGGGCTGCCAGGCAACTGGTATTGTTTAAAAGGAAAAATCCATATCCCTCTCAGTTTAGGTTCCCTTTAAGTTTTGTACTGTTTCACATATCTTATGTCACATGACGCCTCAGGTACACTTTAACTGGTTCGTGTTCCAAGGTTTTAAATTAAGCCAGGCATGTGCAGCCAGGGACAACTATCTTTCCTACATTACACCAGCTCAGCATACAATTAATCTTGGCAATTCAATAAGAAAATCAGGATGGCACAAGAATGCAACAAGGCCTTTTTCAGTGTCCTGTATCACTGCTTTCACACCCACCTTCTTCATGGTACAATATTATGTTGATGTCATTTGTATTGAAGTTTTGTGATTGACACAATGGGATTGCTTGTAGAACAACCATAAACACTTGCTGCAGTGCTGGAGTACTCTTTCCTTTTCCATAACAAGACTGTCTACATTCCTGTAGGATGGATAGTGTGGACACATTTTCCTTCTCTTCTTTCCAAAAACTGGTTAGCGAGGCGGCCAAAAGACCTACAGCAACAGTGAAGAAGCTAAAGACCTACAGCAACAGTGAAGAGGCTAAAGACCTACAGCAACAGTGAAGAAGCTGCAGACATTTTTGGTAAGTACTGGTTGTGTACCACATGTGACAACAATCTACACTATTTATTTATTTATTTATTTGTTGTATTTATAAAGCGCCAACATATTACGCAGCGCTGGACATTAATTTAGGTTACAGACAATATTTAGGGGTGACAAACAGCAATATGACAATACAGGAATACAAGAAAACCAGATCACACAGCACAGTATGAGTACAAGGTAATGCTTAGTCAGTCACTGGATGGGAGCATGGAGTTAGGCAAGTTAGGTTCACTCAAATGCATAGCATGGGTGCACAGTAATAGATGTGCATGATCAGGTAGGACACAAAAGGAGTGAGGACCCTGCCCAAAGGCTTACAATCTAGAGGATTGTAAGCCTTTTTTCCATGAGTCTGGTAGATGGGGTAGGGTTGCAGGATAGAAGCCTTTTCTTATACAGAAAAACACACAGCTTAAATTTACAAATATATATATATATATATATATATATATATATATATATATATATATATATATATATATATATCCTGTCTCCCAATGATGCATTAAGATGAAATGGGGCTATAGGCAAAGTAGTAGCTTTGGCTCATCCTGAAGGTCATTTTAGCAATGTGAGGCCAGCAATGGGACAAAGAAAGTGGTATTTGGGCCCCCGACACCCACTAGGCCCCAGGCACCTGTCTAGGTTGCCTTGTGGATGATCCTGCTCAGATGTCTCCTGATAGCATGTGGGAACAGGAGTTATGGTGTGATTAGACTAAAATTTAACTTTTTGGCCCCAATTCCAAAGGTGCAAATACTTAACACCACCAGAAGAACACCATACCCACAGTGAAGTATGGTGGTGGCAGTATCATGCTTTGGAGTTGCTTTTCTTCATAGGGGACTGGAGCTTTATTCTAGGCAGAGGGAATTATGAACAGCTCCAAATACCAGTCACTTTTGGCCCACACCCCTCAGGCATTTTCTAGGAAGATTAAGAGGAATTTCACCTTTCAGCACAACAATGACCGGACCCAAGTAAGCATTCAATTCAACAAAAGAATGGCATCAAATTTAGGAAAAGTTTTGAAATGGTTTATTGTGGTTTCATTTTTTACATCACACAAACCCTGCATCTTAAAAACAAAACAAAAAACACTGTGTAGAATGTCCAAGTCGAAGGTCACCGTGCCGACCAGGAGGGAGAGAGCGTAACAAATTGTCAGAGAATGGAGGCTGATGCCAGGCACTGGAGGTGCAGTAAGCCTATGCAGAACTCCCCATACACACTGAAGGCATCCTTTTTTAAATAGAGTTAGCACTAAGGTATCTTTTAAGAGTAGTGTTTATACTTGTTACATCCACAGTACGTATGCAGTGATGGTTTCTAAAATTGTTGAACTGATCTGCCTAAATCTTAGCCTAGCCTGGAGTACAAATGCATATGACATTTTATTGATCCATCTACTTGTCACCAACCAAGTATTTTCCTGTCCAGCAGAAAGAAAGAAGGTTTCTGGGCTTATAACTTCCACTCTTCATCTCATTACTGATAGAGTACTCAACCTGCAGGCGATAAGCGACTCATTTCTGTAATCCATCATCATACCCAGTTCTTATTTAATGAGATTTGAGAGCCATGCATCATGTTGAGCCAGCCCCACCAATAATAATGCATTCCAAACAGTAAGTGTCACTCTCTGTTAAAAAATGAGGCCCTGGAATCAAATTCAATAATAATTATGGAATAAAAATCCAAAAATGCTCAGTATGCAGAAAATTGTTCCCTGTTGAGCAAAGTGTGTAATAAGCCATCCATCAGCCTGACAACAGTTTGCAGGGCAAAATGTTTGTTACAGTGCCAGTACATTTAAAATCACTTTTAGTTGGTTCACACACAAAATAGTAATACAGACATCTGCAATAACTTTACGCAGACAATACATTATTATTATTTGTTTACTTCTTTGGTTCTTTTCATTCTTTAAACCATTAAATACGTCTGTAGACATTTGGTAGCAAGAAATCGCAGTGCTGGAAAACCATTGTATTGGTAGACATTACAAAAACCTTAAAGCTAATGGGAACCCTTATTTAAATAAAAAAAAGTCAGATACTCACCCAAGGAGAGGGAAGGCTCGGTCCTAATGAGCCTTCACTCTCCTCTCCCAGTGCCTCGTGTGCTGCGCTGGCTCCTCTGTTCACATCCCCCACCGAGGGGACTTCGTAAGTCTTCGGGAGCGGACAGGCGGCGCACACGCGAGTGCGTCATAGAGGGCGCGTGTGAGTGCGCAGTGTAGAGCGGCCCGTCTTCGGGAGCACTCGGGCGCCCGAAGCCTCCCTTTGGCCGGGAGACAGCGGTATTTGACCGAAACAGTCGAGTACCACTATAGGGGAGCCAGGACAACAGCGGAGACCGAGAGAGGAGAGGGAATGCTCTATGGGACCCAGAGCCTCCCTCTCCTTAGGTGAGTAGCTGACTTTTTTTTAACACGGGTTCCCATTCACTTTAAAGAAAAAAATGATATTTTCAAATCAATGTATCCCCCAGTTAATCAGTCCTACATTAGCACAGACAGTAAAAATATTTTATTATTATTATTTTGTGTTACACTTTTTGAAAACAATTGGAGCACCTTCCCTCAAGGTTCTTTCAACCCATTTTCCTAGCCTGTGTGTGTGTGTGTGTGTGGAGGGGGGGGGGGGGGGGCTTTGCCATCACAACAATTTTAGCCTGCATGGACCATGTCCAGAACACGGGGCTCAGCCTCACCCCCAGTGCCCTGCCCTGGAGGAGGTGAGTATAACCCACCTCACCTCCCCCCCCCCGTGCGCACGCACACACACACACACACACACACACACACACACACACACACACACACACACACACATGCAGAGCTAGACCTGGTCTGGTGGGGTTGATATATGGTGGAATCTAAAACACCCCTATTAATAAGGGGGGGGGGGGTTACAGATATCTGTTTCCACCCCAGAGGATTAGAATAAGTATATGGCTACATTACTACTCCTTACCCATTTCCACAAAGAGTTAAAAGGTAAGTGGTGAGAACAACAATACCAATATACACTTTAAAGGACAACTGAAGTTAAAAGAATATGGAGGCAGCCATATTTATTTCCTTTTAAACAATACCAGTTGCCTGGCAGCCCTGCGGATCTATTTGGCTGCAGTAGTGTCTGAATCCCACACCTGGAACAAGCATGCAGCTAATCATGTCAAACCTGACAATAATGTTAGAATCACCTGATCTGCATATGCTTGTTCAGGGTCTATGGCTAAATGTATCAGAGACAGAGGATCAGCAGGATAGCCAGGCAACTGGTATTGCTGAAAAGGAAATCAATATGGCAGCTTCCATATTTGTCTTGCTTCAGTGGTCCGCTATAAAAAAAAAATATGTGAAGGAAAAATATTTTCTGATTGTCTCACCTCATAATCAATGTCTAACTCTTTGTCCTGATTATTGTAATTCTCAAGGGTCTTCTAGGAAATTTAATTGAACATCCCCACCGAACAACCATCTTCTCCGCTGCATTACTATCACAAAACTTAAAGGGAGCTCAAGCACAAAGAATCTTTAAATTCTCCCCTGTGGTGAATTGATGTGGACCCATGAGAGAATCCTTCCTGATCCTCATTGGTCAGATCACTGGTTAATTGAAAGGCCCAAAGATAAAATGCAGCTCTATTTACAAGTAGCTTACATCCATACAATCAAACAAGATGGCCTACAATGCATTCCACTGACCTGTTTATTAATAAGCTAAGTGACAGATACAGTATTACAACATAGAATTCAAGAACCACACTTTTCACAATGTAATTGCAGGATCTAATGAGAACAACTACCGTATATTTCGGAATATAAGACGCTCCGGCATATAAGATGCACCTAGATTTAGAGGGCAAAAATCAGGAAAAAATAAATAAACTAAACCTAGGTGCGTCTATGGTGCAGGGGCTTCTTATGGACCTCTAACTCCCCCAAAACTGTCTTTATCTAAGCTACACTGCCCATCTATACTAACACCTGCTACACTACACTTCACTTCACCCCTGCTGCCCCCATCAACTACACATTACTTCACTAACCCCTACTACAGCTACACTACACTACACTACATTGCACTACACTACACTATACTACACTTCCCTCACTAACACCTGCAGCCAGCCCAAACTACACTATACTTCACTAAGTAACCCCTTCAGCCAACCCAAACAACACTACACTACACCCCTGTGTTAAGCTTCACAAGGATGCTGTTGACTTTACCAATGATGTCGAGACCACCCGGAGCACAGGTCTAAGTGACCACGGGTCTTCACCCACACTCCCTTGAGGGGAATGCAGGATCACACCCCCAGGAGGGGGATGTGGGACTTCGCTGCCTAGTGCCCACCAGGTTGCGTTCCAGGAAGCCCCTACAGTGGCTCAGAGAACAGTGACACTGCAATGTGGAGAAAACGAGGTACAGAGTCCACAGGCAAGGCGAGGTCGAAACAGTTCCAAGATCAGGGCTGGCAGAGTTCAAGCGTGATGAGAAGACAAGCTGGGGTCGAGGCAGGCAGAGTACTTTCGTGAATGGTAAACAGGCTGAAGATCAGGGCAGGCGGAAAACAAGCGTAGTCAGGATCAGGCCGAGGTCGGGTAACAGGTAATCAATCAAGGAGTTTGCTGGCAGAGTCACAGGAACAACTGCTGACAAGCTGTGCGAACAGACAGCACTGATGTGCTGTCAGGGCAGGTTTAAATAGGCCGCTTGGCGCCAATTGACGCACGCCACGCATGCGTAGAACCGTCCGCGTGAAGGTGCGCATGCGTAACCCCGTCAGCGGGAGGTCGCGCATGCGTACTACCGTCCGCATAGACCTGGTCAGATGCGGACGCGCATGCGCGTGATCTGATACGCGTCACGCTGGTTGGCGTGACGCCACAAGGTAAACAAACATGGCGGCCCCTTCCGTGCTCGTGCATCGTACTGAGACCCTGGCTGTGCCTACCAGGCGACAAGGACTCGTAAGTATGACATTGCCCCCCCCCTCAAGGGCATCCTCTGGATGCCCCTAGGACTTGGCTTTTCGGGATGTCTTTGGTGGAACACCCTGACTAACCTAGGAGCATGAATATTGGTAGCTGGTTCCCATGAATTCTCTTCCACTCCAAAACCCTTCCATTTGATTAAATAATAAAGTCTCCTCCTGGTTATTCTGGAGTCCAAAATCTTCTCTACTTCAAACTCTTCTGCCCCATCAATCATGATTGGTAGCGGTGGAGGAGTAGTTCGGTTGAAGGAAGAGTCAGGGATCACTTGCTTAAAACATGACACATGAAATACTGGGTGAATCTTCATTGAAACCGGAAGTTTTAATTTAAAGGATACCGTATTAATTCTCCTCTCGATCTGGAACGGGCCAATGTATCTTGGACCTAGTTTTTTAGAGGGACACTTTAGCTTGAGATTGTCTGTGGACAACCAGACTAAATCACCTACTTGAAAATTAGGAGCAGATGATCTTTTCTTATCCGCTTGAAACTTAGCTCTGGCCTGTGATTGCCTCAGAATTCCTTGTAATCTCTCAAAATTCTCAGAAAGACTTGCTAATCTTGATTGGACCTCTGGTACAGCAGGATCAGAACGTAAGGTGGGCAGTATTGCAGGATGAAAGGCATAATTAGCATAAAAAGGTGTTTGTTTGGTGGATGCATGGATAGAGTTATTGCAGGCAAACTCTGCTGTAGCAAGCAGGGAGGACCAATCTTCTTGAGATACTGAAGTGAAGCAACGTAAGTATTGTTCTAAGGTTTGATTGGTACGTTCCGTCTGTCCATTGGATTGTGGATGATAACCTGAAGACTGAGAGAGGGTAACATTGAGCTGAGAACAGAGTTCCTTCCAGAATCTCGAGGTAAATTGAACTCCTCTATCCGAGACAATATCAGATGGTAGACCATGAAGTTTCACTATATGTTTGAGAAAGACGTCAGCGGTAGTGACCGCAGATGGAATACCCTTCATTGGGATAAAATGTGCCATCTTGGTAAACCGATCGATTACCACAAAAATTGTAGTATGTCCTTCCGAAGGTGGCAGATCTGTAATGAAGTCCATGGCTAACATATCCCAGGGTCGAGAGGGAACAGGTAACGGTTTTAACAACCCCCAAGGACGATGTCGAGGATTCTTAGAGCGGGCACAAATGTTGCAAGAAGAAACAAAGTGTTTACAATCTGTAACTAACTCAGGCCAAAAAAAATTTCGTTGCAGCAGTTCTTGTGTCTTTGTTACCCCGTAATGACCTGCTAACTTGTTGTCGTGACATAATTGTAAGATACTCAATCGAAGTTCTGAGGGAACAAAGATCTTATCCTCGAGGAAGAACACCCCTTCTCGTAATTGCAATTCCTTGGTAACATCAGCAGGTAATGAAGAAGATACTTGTTCAATCTGTTTCAGGAGCCCGGTTTGAAGTAATAAGAAATTCTTGGGAGGAAGAATAGTGTCAGATCCGGTCAATTCTTTGGAAGATTCTACAAACATCCGGGATAATGCATCAGACTTCCCATTCTTACTGCCAGGTCGGTACGTAACGTGAAAGTCGAAGCGGGAGAAGAATAGAGACCAGCGGGCCTGTCTTGGGCGTAGTCGTTTAGCAGTCCTCAGGTACTCTAAATTCTTATGATCAGTAAACACAGTTATGGAATGCAGTGCCCCTTCCAGTAAATATCTCCATTCCTCAAAAGCTGCTTTGACGGCTAATAATTCTCGGTCAGCAATGTCATAGTTTCTTTCAGCCGCATCCAACTTACGCGAGAAAAAGGCCACTGGGTGAAGCAAGTTCTTTGCTCCGAAACGTTGTGACAAAATAGCGCCCACAGCAAGCTCTGAAGCGTCCACCTCTAATATAAAAGGTCGTGAAGGGTCTGCATGCTGAAGAATTGGAGCTGACGTAAACAGATTCTTAAGTTTTTCAAAGGCTACCTGGGCTTTGGAAGTCCACCGAAAAGGTTGATGAGTGCTGGTAAGTTGTGTGATAGGGGCCACAATAGCCGAAAAATTGTGAATAAATCTTCTATAGAAGTTTGCAAATCCGATGAAGCGTTGCACTCCTTTTCTGTCCTTGGGAACTGGCCAGTCTAAGATAGCTGAAACTTTCTGTTCGTCCATCTTGATTCCTACCGATGAAATTTGTAAGCCCAGAAACTGGATGTTGTCCTGTTCAAAAGCGCACTTCTCGAGTTTTGCATAAAGATTATGGACACGGAGACGAGAAAGCACTTTCTTGACATGGCTTCTGTGTTCTGACAATGTAGCGGAAAAGATCAAGATATCATCCAAATACACCGCCATGAATATATCGATAAAGTCCTTGAAAATGTCGTTGACGAAATGCTGAAATGTAGCAGGAGCATTGCAAAGACCGAATGGCATGACGAGGTACTCGAAATGTCCATAACGAGAACGAAAGGCAGTCTTCCACTCATCTCCCTCGCGAATACGGATCAGATTATAAGCTCCTCGTAAGTCAAGCTTCGTGAAGATCTTAGCAGTTCGAAGTCTCTGGAATAAATCTGGTACAAGGGGTAATGGATACCTGTTTTTGATAGTTATCTTATTTAATGCTCTGTAGTCCACACAGGGTCGTAAGGAACCGTCCTTTTTCCCCACAAAGAAGATCCCTGCTCCTGCAGGAGAGGTGGAAGGACGGATGAACCCTTTGCTTAAGTTCTCTTCAATGTATTGTTTGAGGATAACTGATTCAGGTTCAGAAAAAGGAAAGACTCTGCCAAAAGGGATCTCTGCTCCAGGGTGTAACTCAATTGGGCAGTCATAGATGCGATGGGGAGGCAGCGTATCAGCTGATCTTTTATCAAAGACATCCCTGAAGTCCTGGTAGGCACTAGGTAGTAGAGGTTCCAAGGCTGAATTGAGGCAGGCCAGTTGTCCCACTCGCGGTAAGCAGAACTGACGACAATATCTGGACTGAAAAGTCACAGCCCCTGAACTCCAGTCAATGAGTGGATTGTGAGACTGGAGCCAAGGGATTCCCAGGATGACCGGGAAGAGAGGTGAAGGAATCAAGTCAAAGGTCAGGAATTCCTGATGATCTTCGGGAGTTGTGATGAGTACAGGATAGGTCTCCGAGGTGATAGGTCCAGAAGCAAGGTGTGTCCCGTCCGCTAATTGGATGGGAAGAGGAGTCTTCTTTTGACGGATAGGCAAATCAAGATGTTGTGCTAATTGAATGTCCAGAAAACATGAGCAGGCGCCAGAATCAATGATGGCCTTGACTTGGATAGTTCTGTCTGGGCCCTGTAATGACAGAAACAATGGAACATGAATGGAGGAAGTACCTACAACTGGAGGTACCGATAACAGCTCAAAGTCAGGCTTACCAGGAGGTCTTATTGGACAGTTGTTCCGGAAATGGCCAGCAGATCCACAGTACATGCATAGATGAGACTCTCGGCGACGTTGTCGTTCCTCCATTGATAATGGAGATCTGGTCGCTCCCAATTGCATAGGTTCAGGTATATCAGAGCTACTGTTCCCCACAGAGTCAGATGGCGGTGAGGGCAGTGGAGGATGACTAAAAGCAGGTGGATTCCAGGCAGAGCGAGTGGCACCGGATCTCTCAAGTCTTCTTTCCCTTAGACGTCTGTCTATTTGAGTGGAAAGCTGTATTAGTTCTTTTAGGGTCTCTGGAATACCCACTCGGGCCAGCTCATCTTTAAGCAGATCAGATAGTCCCAGACGAAATTGGAATTTCAATGCCGCATCATTCCACTGGGTGTCACCGCTCCAGCGGCGGAAATCCGAAATGTACTCTTCCACAGGCCTGCGACCCTGACGAAGATTCTGGAGAGCTGTCTCTGCAGAAGCTACCCGGCCTGGATCGTCGTATAGTTCTGTAAGAGCTTCAAACAAAGTAGCCACAGTGGTCAAAGCAGGATCATCTTGATCACGGAGCTGCAAGGCCCATGCTTGAGGTTCACCTTGAAGCAGGGATATGATTGTTCCAACTCTAGCCACTTCAGTAGCATATGTTCTGGGTTGGAGAGAGAACATCAACTGGCAAGCTCCCTTGAAAGTCCTGAATTTACTCCGATCTCCGGAAAATCTTTCAGGAAGAGGTAATTTAGGCTCTGGAGGAGGAGCTGTGACTGTAACAGTAGTTGGAACAACAGGAGGATTGATGGTGGGAAGATTCTGGATCTGTGTTTGTAATTGCAAATAGTTGCCTTGAACCTGCTGAACGGAGAGGCTGAGCTCGGAGACCAATTTGCAAAGAGTGTCAATATCAGACGGAACTCCAGTAGTGTTCATGTTGGCTGTCTGTTACTGTTAAGCTTCACAAGGATGCTGTTGACTTTACCACTGATGTCGAGACCACCCGTAGCACAGGTCTAAGTGACCACGGGTCTTCACCCACACTCCCTTGAGGGGAATGCAGGATCACACCCCCAGGAGGGGGATGTGGGACTTCGCTGCCTAGTGCTCACCAGGTTGCGCTCCAGGAAGCCCCTACAGTGGCTCAGAGAACAGTGACACTGCAATGTGGAGAAAACAAGGTACAGAGTCCACAGGCAAGGCGAGGTCGAAACAGTTCCAAGATCAGGGCTGGCAGAGTTCAAGCGTGATGAGAAGACAAGCTGGGGTCGAGGCAGGCAGAGTACTTTCGTGAATGGTAAACAGGCTGAAGATCAGGGCAGGCGGAAAACAAGCGTAGTCAGGATCAGGCCGAGGTCGGGTAACAGGTAATCAATCAAGGAGTTTGCTGGCAGAGTCACAGGAACAACTGCTGACAAGCTGTGCGAACAGACAGCACTGATGTGCTGTCAGGGCAGGTTTAAATAGGCCGCTTGGCGCCAATTGACGCACGCCACGCATGCGTAGAACCGTCCGCGTGAAGGTGCGCATGCGTAACCCCGTCAGCGGGAGGTCGCGCATGCGTACTACCGTCCGCATAGACCTGGTCAGATGCGGACGCGCATGCGCGTGATCTGATACGCGTCACGCTGGTTGGCGTGACGCCACAAGGTAAACAAACATGGCGGCCCCTTCCGTGCTCGTGCATCGTACTGAGACCCTGGCTGTGCCTACCAGGCGACAAGGACTCGTAAGTATGACACCCTGCTGCATCTCACCTGATCCTGTCGCCGCGATCCTCCCCTCCTCCATCTGCCTGTCATCACCCGAGAGTCGCAGCAGCCGTCATCTGAGGGTCCCATTAGGTGTCATCAGAGGGTCCAGCAATCCCATCCAGTATCCCCGCTCTTTAAGTGTCCAGGTTGCCGGATCCTCTTCGCTGCAGTCATGCTTGTATGCAGCCTCGGGGTGATCACGCGGTGATTACGCGCTGCCGGGGCCGCCTTCCTCCATAGTTACAGCGTCCTCTTCTTAGATACAATGCCCCGTTCTGCGTGACGAGCGGCGCACGTGCGCCTGACGTCATGCGTGACCCCGGCGCACATGCGCCACTCGTCACACAGAAGGGGGCACTGTATCTAAGAAGAGGACACCGTAACTATGGAGGAAGGCGGCCCCGGCAGCGCGTAATCACCGCAAGCCTGCATACAAGCATGACTGCAGTGAAGAGGAGCCGGCGACTTGGACACCTAAAGAGCGGGGATCAGTCGGGGATACTGGATGGGATTGCTGGACCCTCTGATGACGGCTGCTGCGACATTGGATGACGGCGGACAGACGAAGGAGGCTAGGATCGCGGCGGCAGGATCCGGTAAGTATGTTATGGGGCGAAAATACCGTACCTTTGGAATATAAGACGCACCCACTTTTCCCCCCCAGTTTTGGGGAAGAAAAAGTGCGTCTTATATTCCGAAAAATACGGTACATTTTATTGGCTATTTGATTTCAGCCTGCTTAGACTGAAAGTTATTTGGGCACATTTCTGTGTAACCAGAGATACAGTACACTAAATATAAATTGGCCTCAGACCATTGGTATAAAGTACGCATGAACTGAGAGGGATATGATGTCTGCCATATTTATTACATTTTAGGCACATATTTATTACATTTTAACCACTTCATCACTGAGGGGTTTTACCCCTAGAGCACCAGAGCAATTTTCACCTTTCAGCGCTCCTTCCATTCATTCGTCTATAACTTTATCATTACTTATCACAATTAAATGAACTATATCTTGTTTTTTCTGCCACCAATTAGGCTCTCTTTAGGTGGGACATTATGCCAAGAATTATTTTATTCTAAATGTGTTTTAATCAGTGGCGTAGCTAAGGAGCTATGGGCCCCGGTGCAAGGTTTACATTGGGGCCCCTCTCAGTGCTCTATACATAACAATTGATATGGCGCACCAAAACCTGCCAAAGACAACCACAGTGTCAGAAGTGCAAGAAGGGGATGGGAAACAGCTTTTTAATGATTACTACTAATAAAAGCACCTATAGAAATGATTATTACCAGCATAGAACCAATAGAGAGCTAATACTGTGGTTGAGGGTGGGCCCCTCAGGGCCCCTCTGGCCCAAGGGCCCTGATGCGGCCGCTACCTCTGCACCCTCTGTTGCTACGCCACTGGTTTTAATGAGAAAAAATAGGAAAAAATATGGGAAAAAATTCATTATTTTTCAGTTTTCGGCCATTATAGTTTTTAAATAATGCATGCTATTGTAATTAAAACCCATGAAATGTATTTGCCCATTTGTCCCGGTTATAAAACCGTTTAAATTATGTCCCTATCACAATGTTTGGCGCCAATATTTCATTTGCTAATAAAGGTGCATTTTTTTCAGTTTTGCGTCCATCCCTAATTACAAGCTCATAGTTTATAAAGTAACAGTGTTATACCCTCTTGACATAAATATTTAAAAAGTTCAGTCCCTAAGGTAACTATTTATGTTGTATTTTTTTTATTGTAATTTTTTTTTTAATTACAAAAAATAAATAAATTGGGGAGTGTGGGAGGTAATGAGTTAATTTTTAGTGTAAAAGTAATGTATTTATATATGAAAAATGCTTTAGGGTGTAGTTTTTTTAATTGGCCACAAGATGGCCACAGTAACATTTTGTTTATGCGAACTGCAAGCGTACAGGAAGTACACTTGCAGGAAGTGTTATGAGGCTGGGAAACTGTTTTTTTTTCACAATGATCGCTGCTTCTCATAGAAGCAGCTGATCATCGCGGGGGCTTAGATCAACGAACGGGAACATTTTTTCCCGTTCATTGATCTCCGGGCGAGCGGGCGGCGGCGTGCACGAGCACGGGGGCACGCGCACGAGCAATCGGGAGCGCGGACAGCTCCGTCCCCGGTGTTGACAGGGTGGAAAAAGGGACGGAGATATCCGTACCTGTGGGGGTAAAGTGGTTAAACAATACCAGTTGCCTGGCAGCCTTTCTGATGGCTTTGACTGCTGTGGTGTCTGAAGCACACACCTGAAACATGCATAGGTTCGCGAACCGGGTTCGCGAACTTCCGCGGAAGGTTCGGTTCGCGTTAAAGTTCGCGAACCGCAATAGACTTCAATGGGGATGCGAACTTTGAAAAAAAAAAATTTATGCTGGCCACAAAAGTGATGGAAAAGATGTTTCAAGGGGAGGGGGGCATGGCGGAGTGGGATACACGCCAAAAGCCCCCGGGAAAAATCTGGATTTGACGCAAAACAGCGTTTTAAGGGCAGAAATCATGTTGAATGCTAAATGACAGGCCTAAAGTGCTTTAAAACATCTTGCATGTGTATACATCAATCAGGTAGTATAATTAAGGTACTGCTTCACACTGACACACCAAACTGTTCACTGAACAGAACAGGTATGCAGTGGCGGGTTCACTGAACAGAACAGGTATGCAGTGGCGGGTTCACTGAACAGAACAGGTATGCAGTGCCGGGTTCACTGAACAGAACAGGTATGCAGTGGCGGGTTCACTGAACAGAACAGGTATACAGTGGCGGGTTCACTGAACAGAACAGGTATGCAGTGGCGGGTTCACTGAACAGGTATGCAGTGGTGGGTTCACAGTACAGGTATGCAGTGGTGGGTTCACATAACAGGTATGCAGTGGTGGGTTCACAGAACAGGTATGCAGTGGTGGGTTCACAGAACAGGTATGCAGTGGTGGGTTCACAGTACAGGTATGCAGTGGTGGGTTCACAGAACAAGTATGCAGTGGTGGGTTCACAGAACAGGTATGCAGTGGTGGGTTCACAGAACAGGTATGCAGTGGTGGGTTCACAGAACAGGTATGCAGTGGTGGGTTCACAGAACAGGTATGCAGTGGTGGGTTCACAGAACAGGTATGCAGTGGTGGGTTCACAGTACAGGTATGCAGTGGTGGGTTCACAGAACAGGTATGCAGTGGTGGGTTCACAGAACAGGTATGCAGTGGTGGGTTCACAGAACAGGTATGCAGTGGTGGGTTCACAGAACAGGTATGCAGTGGTGGGTTCACAGAACAGGTATGCAGCCAGGAACAAGCTAAGCCTAACTAATCTTTCCCTATGAGAGAGAGTGTGCAGCAGCTCGCCCTACTCTCACTAATGCAGGCAGGCAGTGGCACACGAGTGACCGTAATGGTCGCCGCTGCCTGCCTTTTAGTAGGGGGGGAGTGGCTCCAGGGGCTAGTGTAGCCTAATTGGCTACACTGTGCCTGCTGACTGTGATGTAGAGGGTCAAAGTTGACCCTCCATGGTGCATTATGGGGCGAACCGAACTTCCGCAAAGGTTCGCCTGCAGGACGCGAACGCGAACCACGGAAGTTCGCATGGAACCGTTCGCAGGCGAACCGTTCGGCCCAACTCTAATGGCTAATCCAGTCAGACTTCAGTCAGAAGCCTCCAATATGTGTGCTTGTTAAGGAATCAGGGTCTATGCCTAAGAGTATTAAAACAAAGGCTCAGCAGGTCAGCCAGGAAATATGCATTGTTTAAACTGTTTAGCCTACCACAATGTTAGTGGGTGTGGTTATAAATAATGGCAGTTGGTGATGTTTAGTTTTTTGTCTTGTTTGCCAGCAGTGAAGATGATTACATGCAGGACAATTGTGGATTAAACAATATGAACAAATTACATGTCGAATAGCAATACTTTCTTGATCTCTCTTCTATTTTTTAATTTCTCACTTTGCAATGGATTGATTTTTTTTTTCTCCTTTTCACTAAAGTTCCTCTTTAAAGGGACTCTGACCTCTAAAAAGAAACACAATTGGTACTCACCTGGGGCTTTCAGCAGCCCACTGTAGGTCGGGAGTTCCCCCGCCGTGGTCTGTCTCCTCTCCTGTTTCCTCCGCCGCATACCGCACCGCCGACACCCGAGCTGGGTGTCGGGCTCCCACTTCCTGAACGGGGAGGCTCTTCGTCATTACGCCGGCCACTGCGCGTCATCACGGCAGCCGGCGTGCGCAATACTGTCACGTCGGCCGCCGTGATGACGCGCAGTGGCCGGCGTAATGACGAAGAGCACCCCCGTTCAGGAAGTGGGACCTGACGCGGGTGTCCCCATTGCGGTATGCGGCGGAGGGACCGGGAGAGGAGCCTGGACCACGCTGGGGGACCTCCCGCCCTACAGTGGGCTGCAGAAAGCACCAGGTGAGTACCAGTTTTGTTTCTTTTTAGAGGTCGGAGTCCCTTTTAACTACAAGCGGCTTGTCAAGTCTTTTTTAATTAGCGCTAAGTCAAAGAACGATATCCATGTATTCTCGCTATAAATCCCATACTAAATCAACCTGTAAATCACACAAAGTACCTTCTCCTCAAGCATAGCATTCTTTCCCCTATAGCCTACTAATCAATTACAGCATGAATCTGTGTACTATTAGTTGTACTTACCACTATAAGGAGTAATGGTCACCATACGTCATGTGCAAACGATCACATTTATCCTACTATAAGCCTGTGGTGTTAATGGAGGAAAAAGCTTTCCTTATGATTCTGTCACTCCCGTGCCTACTGCTCTGGATCGACTGGTGGTTAAATGCCCCATAAATCTCCATGTTAATGTCCTGGGTGAGTAGTACTGTTTTCTGGGAAGATGTGCTAGATTAGTTCTTTTAAATGACTACACTCATTCTCTTTCACATAAACACAAAGCGTACCTAGTTTCCATTTTGTTATGCAGAAGTGCAGCTAAAAAGAAGGCCAACTCACAATGTGAGGAGCAAAAGGTTGCCACATATTTTGCAGGAGATTGCCAATCAATTTCTTTGCTTAGAGGAGAAGGTTTTGCTTCCTCTGTAGCCAGCCATGACAATTCTTCAGCTTGCCGAGCTGGCAGGAAATGCAGCGTAAAGTCGCTAATGATTGTCTATAAATCCTGGCCTCTAGC
Organism: Hyperolius riggenbachi; assembly: GCF_040937935.1. Lineage (NCBI taxonomy): Eukaryota > Metazoa > Chordata > Amphibia > Anura > Hyperoliidae > Hyperolius > Hyperolius riggenbachi. Next base: position 525,683,666 of record NC_090646.1, on the reverse strand, counting down.
ATGAGACATAGGGGGCCTGGTGGGGTCAAAAGACGCTCTGTGTGACAGTTTTGGTCAATAAAGAACGCCTGATACTGTATGTCATGAAAATTACTTATTTTTTCCTGTAATTTATTTGGCTCAGTGACAAATATAAAATTACCTCTGTGGAAACTGTACTGCAGTGGCTTCCAGAATGGTGCATATAAAGATACAAAGGAAATGTACAAAATAAATCTGTAACACAAGCTGCCTTTTGTCACCTCTTATAGATAAATCAGCTAAAGATCTCTTTAAAGAGTGTCATTTCCTCCCACAGGTGTTAGTGGTGTATACTGCCATTCTACTATAACTAGGGAAGGACTTCTTCATGTTCAGTAATTAATTGCACCAATGTAAGGGTCACTTTTTGGTGAAATGGGGCCTACATAAGCATGGATATACCCAAGGCTCCAGTTAATAAAGGGCATCAGATATAAACAATATTAAAGTTATCATTTAGGAAAATGGGCGCCAGGATATGGCGTAAAATATTGTTTATAATACCGATATGCTGTTATTTCCCACTGTAACCTCTATTTTTACATTTACTAAAAATGAGGACCAGTAAAAGTGATAAAATATTGTTTAATTTACCAATATTGTACTACTTCATACACATAGTAAAATATCTTTAACCACTTTACCCCCGCCCGTACGAATTTCTCCGTCCCTTTTTCCATCCTTTAACCCCCAGGGACGGAGAAATCCGTACTTTCTGCGCTCCCGCCGCTGCCTGCCGCTGCCCGCGCTCCCGCTCGTAAACACGCCGCCCGCCGCTAGTAAACACGCCACCGCCCGCTCGCCCGGAGATCAATGAACGGGAAAATCCATTCCCGTTCATTGATCTAAGCCCCGCAATGATCCGCTGCTCTCCGATGGGCAGCGCGATCATTGTGAAAAATAACAAACACTCACAGCCTCCTTATACTTCCTGCGAGCGTCCGGAAGGACGCTCGCAGGTCGCAATAAACAAAAAGTTACTGTTGCCATCTTGTGGCCAAATAGTAAAACTACACCCTAAGCATTTTTTACATAGAAAAAAAATAGTGTTACACAAAAAATTAACTCATTACCTCCCACACTCCCCATTTTTTTTTTTTTTGGTAATTAAAAAAAAATAAAAAAATTTACAATTAAAAAAAATACATAAATAGTTACCTCAGGGACTGAACTTTTTAAATATTTATGTCAAGAGGGTATAACACTGTTACTTTATAAACTATGGGCTTGTAATTAGGGATGGATGCAAAACTGAAAAAAATGCACCTTTATTTCCAAATAAAATATTGGCGCCAAACATTGTGATAGGGACATAATTTAAACGGTTTTATAACCGGGACAAAAGGGCAAATACATTTCATGGGTTTTAATTACAGTAGCATGCATTATTTAAAAACTATAATGGCCGAAAACTGGAAAATAATTAACTTTTTTCCCACATTTTTCCTATTTTCCTATTAAAACACATTTAGAATAAAATAATTCTTGGCATAATGTCCCACCTAAAGAAAGCCTAATTGGTGGCGGAAAAAACAAGATATAGTTAATTTCATTGCGATAAGTAATAATAAAGTTATAGACGAATGAGTGGAAGGAGCGCTGAAAGGTGAAAATTGCTCTGGTGGTCAGGGGGTAAAACCCCTCAGTGATGAACTGGTTAAAGAGACTCTGTAACAAAAATTGTATCCTTTTTTCTACTATCCTACAAGTTTCTAAACCTATTCTAATGTGCCCTGGCTAACTGCAGCACTTTCTACTATCACCATCTCTGTAATAAATCAACTTATCTTTCCCCTGTCGGATTTGTCGGCCTGTGTCTGGAAGGCTGCCAGCTCTTCAGTGTTGTTGATCTGTTATGCACGCCCCCTTCCAGGTCCCTCTATGCACACTCCTGTGTGTTATTTACATTAGGCAGCCTCTCTGCTCTCTTTTCAAGGAGCTGGGCTGTCACATACTGAGGAATTACAGACACCGGCAGCACTGTCTGCAGGAAGAAACAATCAACCTGTCACTCTTCAGTGGATAAGAGCTGCAGGGGGAAAGAAGGTAAACACACAAATGATCTCTTGAGATTCAAAAGGAAGGCTGTATACAGCCTGCTCGTGTATGGATGTATTTTCTATGTGTGGACATACTGTACATCAACCTAATTCCGGTTTTGGTGGCCATTTTGTTTGTTTATAAACAAACTTTTTAAAACTGTTTTTCACTACTTTTAATGCGGCGGGGAGCAGCAAAATTGTGACAGAGGGGAATAGGAGATGTCCCCTAACGCACTGGTAGGTTTACTTTTGTGCGATTTTAACAATACAGATTCTCTTTAATACTTACTGATATTTTACTATAACCTAACCTCTCTTTACTCTCACACAGAACAGTCCCCTGGTGGTGCCTAACCCTAAGACCCCCCTGGTGGTGCCTAACCCTAAGACCCCCCCCCCCTGGTGGTGCAAAACCTTAAGATCCCCTTGGTAGTGCCTACCCTAAGACCCCCCTGGTGGTGCCTAATCCTAAGACCCCCCTCAGGTGGTGCCTTACCCTAAGATCTCCTAGTAATGCCTAACCCTAAGACCCCCCCAGTGGTCCCTAACCCTAAGACCCACCTGGTAGTGCCTAACCCTAAGACACCCCCAGTGGTGCCTAACCCTAAAACCCTCCCTCATAGTGCCTAACCCTAAGACCTCCGTGGTGGTGCCCATTCATTAGACCCCTCCTAGTGGAGCCTAAACCTAACCCCCCCAGGTGCTGCCTATTCTTAAGCCCCCTATGGGAGGGCGCCTAAGCTTAATCCCCCGCTTTGTTTGTGTAATTTAAATTTGAATATGATTGTTTATGGTTTTAGTTAGCAAAGAATAAAAAAAATGATAATTGAGGAGTCAAAATGTAAAAATAAACTTTTTTCTATATAAATAAATTTAAGTAAGTTTGATGAAAAACGATAATTTGTAACATAGCTGAAGGTGACAATAGTGGAAGCTGCTCGTTGTGGTGCAAAAAGATGAAATTTAAACATTTTTTTCTGAGAAAGCATAGGGAACAGTTTTAGAGACAATTATACAGTTTTAGAAATGGTTATTTGTTATATAATGGGTTATTGTAATTGATAAATTTGTATAGAAATTAAAGTTAAAGATAACAAGTGATAGTTTTGTGACATGCTTTTACAAATTATATAATTGTTTTATATCAACGTGACGCCCTTTTTATACACCTGGTGCCAATAGAGAAAAGATTTGCATTGATGTGAATGAGGCGCCCTTTTTAAAGGGGTTCTGCTGGAGGGTTTAAAAAACAAAAACTGACACTTACCTGGGGCTTCTATCGGCCCCCCTACAGCTGTCATGTCCCGCCCGTGCCGTCCTCCTACGATTCTCCGGTCCCTGCCGCCAGTCCCAGTCTAATTATTTGATGATGGGTCCCCCGGCAGTAGTGTTGCACCGGGGGGGTGTCTGTGTGTCCCCCCCCCCTCGCCCCTTTTTGGTGTGTTTGCACCCAGGATGCGCATATGCACCACAGGTAAGCAATATTCGCAAGGTTAGGGCATCTATCCTTTGGGGGGCAGCGTGGACGGTTCTCTCCGGGCGTAGGCCGCGTCTGGGGAGCATGCCGTTCATGCGTTCTTGCCCCCCCCCCCTGTGGGGGGCAGTTGCGGCGCTCCCGGGCAGTGGATGCTTTGTGGGGGCGTTTGCGCTGCCCTTCATTTCCTGGGGGTACAAGGAGGCCTACACGAGGCGCCCCTGTTGAGATGCAAGTATTTGCGTGGGCCAACTCCTGCAGGTATGTCAGGGAGTTAGCCTTAGATCCTGCACTACTGGTAGGCGATTGCAGTTTGCAACGCTCTGCCATTTTAATTAGACGAAAGTCAGTTAAATTTCAAATTTGAATGAGTCAATAGACTTGAGGCAGCCAGTATATAAGTCAGGTGAAACTGGTTAGATGCACACACCTCTGTTTCTCCCTTTGCAATCCAGTCTAATTATTTGCCTAACTAGACAAATACTGTTAGCGAACCACGGCCACGCAGCCGCAGTTGTATTAGGAGAGGGAATGGAGGATCGTAGGAGGATGGCGTGGGAAAGGACAGCTGTAGGGGGGCCGATAGAAGCCCCAGGTAAGTGTCAGTTTTTTAAACCCTTCGCAGAACCCCTTTAATAGGTGCCATTATGACAGTTACCACCTACATAATTCTTGCTGGCAGTATTATAAGGTTTTTTTGCTCCTCCATTTCATAGATAGTCATAATAGGCAGTCTTTATCCTCCTCTCACACAGATATTGATAGTAGATGCCCCCATATAGCAATATTAGGTGGCATTTATCCCCCCATGCCCCCAGAGAGCAGTATTAGGTGGCCTTTGTCCCCCTATGCCCCCATATAGCAGTATTAGGTGGTCTTTGTCCCCCCATGCCCCCAGATAGCAGTATTAGGTGGCCTTTGTCCCGCCTATGCCCCCAGATAGCAGTATTAGGTGGCCTTTGTTCCCACACCCTCTAGATACCGGAGCTAGGTGGTCCCTTCACCAAATAGTAGTATTAGGTGGTCTTTGCCTTCCCCCAAACAATACAGGTAAGCACAGCAGAGTGTAATATCTTGAAGGTTGGGGCTAGGGAGACCCATGAAAATTTAGTTTGTGGGCCTTTGGAGTTCTTGTTATGCCCCAGCATTGTGGTCAATTTTATGCTCCCAAATTTGAGAAAACAATTTGGTAATGGGCAATACCATACAGGGCACCCCGAGAGGCCTGTAGAGTTTGCCCCCAAATAAAATTACCCAGCAACGCTAAGAAGAGATAAGTATACAATCCCCTCTTCACAGGCTACTTTTGAAATTTGTTGGGAATCTCATTTGAACACCTTCTTCTCTAAAAGATTTTCATCCTTCATTATTCAGAGTTTATTATTTCCAGTTTTGTAAATGTGATAGTTTTAGAAGTGCATGTATCTATAAAACATGTTCATTATTTACATTTTATGTATTTCTTTTACTCTGTCCTTTATCATGATACCAAAACAAAAGGCATTTTTTTCATTCAATTTTTGCTATTGATAATACTTTATGTATATGTGACAAGCAAGCTGCCATTAGAATAAGAAAATAACAGAAACTGTAGCATTCTGATCTAATTCTGTATTTTGAAAGTAACACAATTAGAAGTGACACTAAATGAGTGACCATTTCAAAATTGAGCAGTTAGCAGACCTTTTGTTATTATCAAGAAAGTAAGAGCTGTAGTCATCAGACTGAAGTGGCTTCCCTTAATACCATCTTTCTGAAACTGCTCCTTTCAAACGAATGGAGCTTTCACAGAATCCCTTCATAAAAACAGTGGCGCAATGGAGATGAAACCAAAACATGCCACGAAGTCACCTGTGGTAAGAGACATACTTAGCTTGAGGCAGATAATTTCAGAGCTGCCATACACCACAATGTTAATTGCGTCTGTAGTGGCACCCAGTGTGTACTTTTGGCACCAGACTTACATCCAGTAGCGCACAATGTGCAAGAAGGGGCAGGTAGTGTTAGGCATAGGGTAATGGGAAAGTTAGTTTTAGGAGTAGCTAAGGCATATACTTCAAACTCTGGCCTGTGGGCCAAATCTGGCCCACAGAGCCATCAAATTTGGCTCTCAAGTTATTTCCCTACTTTGCATTATGTTTGGCCCACTCCAGGCCACCAGGGAAGCTATATTTGGGGTGAAGCCTTAGATCACCAGGGAAGCCATATGGGGGTTGGGAGGGGGAAAGTACAAGGCACCAGGGAACTGTTTAGGGGTGCGAGGAGGGACCACTAGACACCACGGAACTGTATATGAGGGATGGGCTATTAGACACTAGGGAACTTTATAAGGGATCGAGGTGGCCGCTGGACATTGAGGCTGGCCCACGACTTGGTGACAGATCTCAGTTTTGGCCCACTTTGTATTTGAGTTTGACCTCTGAGCTAGAGAACAGTTAGTGTTAGTCGTGGGTAGCATGAGGGTAAGTGTGAGAGGTAGGTTTGGTAAAGCAATAGTAAAATATTGGGAGTATTGACAATTTTTTATTAGCGGCTTCACCCGGCGCATGTTTACCTCTCTTGGGTTTCTCAAAGCCTCCTCAATGTGCATTGTTATTCTCTCTCTCACAGCTCCAATAAACCTACCATTACAATTATAGACTAGCCACTTCTTGGTCAAAGGGCAAACAAGCAAAATCATCAGGGGATCAAATAGGTCCTTCATTTGAGTAAATAATCATCAGGGGATTAAATACGTCCTTCACATATCACTAGAGTAGGAAGACAGGAAAGCTATGATTTGATCTCTCACCTTTTTACAGTTATGCAAATATCTGCAAACAGTATCTCCATTTTTAACTATCGCTCGAGTTTTGGCATGAGAACCGTACAACGCTTGCTGGCAATGAGCATACAAACCTCTCTTATGTTAAACAGTATCTCTTGCTAATTGCTTCAATTTATTGCCATGAGAACAGTTGAAAATGAATTCATAACCATTGTTATAGTGCACTGAATTCTTCATTTTAGTGAATAAATGAGTTGGCATAACCTTACGAATATTACATTATGATGTCATGGTCATAGGCCCTGTCCTGACTAAGTGGCCGAGTTGTATGCTCTCCTTTATCTGTTGTATGTAGCTCAGCAGAATTATCAGCCCTCCATATATTTTCATTTAGCTCTGCAGTAATGTGCAGGATCGCCACATTGAAAACCCACAAGTCTATTAATGTTTAATGGGAAGAATGTAGATTAATGAACAAGAGCACATCTCAGTGGAGCTATAAATATGTGTCTAGTCTTTGGGACACGGGAACATTTTTCTCCAGCAATCTTTGCATAAGGAGAACTGCACCTTTGACTCAGCACTTCTCATTTCCTGCCGCATATTTCATTTTCAGTTCAAAATTGTTCAAGTTTCTCTGTATGTGACTTATTACTTGGTTATTAGGATCATGTGAAGGTTAAACTGTTTGGTAAAATCATTTAATGAAAAAGTGCAATGGTTTTGGTCAATTTAATCAGATTTTTTTTTCTAACAGATTCTCAAACACATTTTACATTACATTTTAAGTATGCCTGCTAAAATGTTATATTACAGTTGAGTATTAAAGGGGCATGGCCGCAAAAAAAAGAAAAAACATTAAAAAAAAACTTAGTGTATGTACACATAAGTAAATATATTTCACAGTAAATATACTGTAAAGGTTTTACTTTTCATGTAGCTGTCACTTACAGTAGAATGCATAATAAGCTTTAAACCTCTGATTGTCCTTGTTTGAAATTGGCTTTGCCCTTTCCTTTGAGGTAAGCCATTTATATTATTTGTATTGTTTGCTATTTTTAGTCACATACTATAGCCTTACCGTTCATCCACCATCACCTATTTTTTGGGGCGGCGCCTTCTTCCTCCTAGTTGTTATGTCACAGCCCCCCGCCTGCTTTGGGGGGTTAGTCTAGTGTTCAATGTCTAAACTATTGCTTTTTTCTGGAGCGCGACCCACATATCTGATGACTAAATAACCCGAGTGAGGACGGGATTTCCTCACCCGCCTTCATACTGTGGTTGCTAGTCATGCAACCCACACTTGTGAGTATTCTTTTGCTCTTTAAGACTACGTGATCAGCACTTGACATACTACACCATAAGGGGCTCCTGGTGTCTCTGCGTTTTTTCCTGTCCCCCTAGGAAATCTGTTGAATCTCTTGAGATAACACACACCCTATCCTTCAGTGAAGTGTTCGGCAATCACTTGGCTTGGACATCTAAAGACATAGCAGAACTCTTCTGTAATCTCTCCTGCCTACCTGCATTGCCATCTAGTGGTCAATACATGCTACTACACACTTTCCTAGTATTGTGTACAGCCTTGTAACTGTAAAGGTGGCCATACACTGGCCCGATTCCCGGCCGTTTCGACAGCAGATTCGATCCTGGGATCGAATCTGCTGCCAATCGTTCGCGGTAAACGCCGCCGACGATCCGATTTCCTCCCGAAATCGGATTGGTCCGTCGATCGCGCCGTGCGGGAAATTACCCTCGATCGCCCGCGGGTAAAGTGCGCGTCGCTAGCGGCGGCCGATCCGATGAAAAATACATTACCTGATGCGGGCTCTCGGGCGTCTTCTCCGCATCTTCTCAGCGCTGCACCCGCTCCATCCCGGCGCTTCCTGGGTCACTGCAGTGACCAGGAAGTTACAATAGAGGGCGCTCTATTTGAACTTCCTGGTCACGGAGTGACACAGGAAGCGCCGAGATGGAGCAAGAACAGAGCGGTGCAGCGTGGAGAAGATGCCCGGGAGCCCGCGTCAGGTAATGTATGTGCGGGGGGAGGACAGGCGGCAGGAGCAGCTGAACAGATTGTGATCGGTTTCAGGCTGAAATCGATTCACAATCTGTTTGCAGTAAAGGCAGCCATACGATCCCTATCTGATCAGATTCGATCAGATAGGGATCTGTCAGATGGTCGATCTGATGGCACATCGACCAGTGTATGGCTGCCTTAAATGTCACACATGCCTGTATTATATTGTGGCTGATTTTTTATTTTGCAATGCAATGCAATCACATTTTTATTTGTGTTATCCTATGTTCTAGCAGTTCTACCCATCTAATGATTAATCTGATTAACATACAATAAGAATGGTAAAGAGGATGCAAATCACCATGCTATGCTGCAAATTTCCAGCAGTAGCACAGAGGAATCTGCTGGTGAGTGGCTGCCATTTGAAGATTCAAAACAGCTGTCTGACAGGGACTATAACTCCGAGTCTGCAGAGTCATCAGCAAGGCAGGCCATGGGGGGTGCTCTCTAGCGATGCTGCACCTGTCATCAACAGTAACAGTTACTCTGTAGATGAGGGGCCATTGGATTGCAGAGGAGAGAGGACATCAGGCTGCGGGTGTAGTCAGGGCTGCTTTCCAAAAATACATGCATGCAGGCTGGGGATAATGGACTGCTACATTCACAACAAGTAATAGTTTAAAGAGGAACTCCAGTGAAAATAATGTCATAAAAAGTGCTTCATTTTTACAATAATTATGTATAAATGATTTAGTCAGTGTTTGCCCATTGTAAAATCTTTTAAATCCCTGATTTACATGCTGACATTTATCACATGGTGACATTTTTACTGCTGGCAGGTGATGTAGCTTCTGCTTGCTTTTTTTGACAGTTGGAAACAGCTGTAAACAGCTATTTCCTACAATGCAAAAAGGTTCACAGACAGGAAACTGCCAGGACCTTGTGGGAGGGGTTTGACCACAATATCAGCCATACAGAGCCCCCTGATGATCCGTTTGTGAAAAGGAATAGATTTCTCATGTAAAAGGGGGTATCAGCTACTAATTGGGATGAAGTTCAATTCTTGGTCACAGTTTCTCTTTAAGGCTAGGTCCACACTTGTCCGTGCACAGATTGGATCTGTTTGAAATGGATACGGTTTGGTAAATTCCTCCCCCCCCCCCCCTCTGTTTTTATCCCTTTTTAAGTATTTGGAGCATACATTTCCAGTCCGTGGAAACGTATGCCCAGGGGAATGGGGGGGGGGGGGGGGTGCCGAAGTGGAGGGGGAAGCAGCCAGGATGGGGGTGACAGTGGTTGGCGGGGAGGGGTGTCCCCCCTCACCTCAGTCCCTCATCCCCGCTCGCCCCCTGCTATTTGCGCAAATTGTTAAAATATAGTGTCGCCACTAGACTTTCTGCAATGTTGCCCTCTATACTTCAGGGGGCGGCATTGGAGGAAGTGATGAGGCGAGTGGAGGAAGTAGAGAGAAGGTAATCTTCCCCGCTCGCTGCGGACATTATATTTTCACAAATTTTGCACAAATAGCTGGAGGGGGAGCAGGAAAGGGGGACCCAGGTGAGGGAGGGGGGCAACCCCCACCCACCGCCCACTGTCACCCCTGTCCTGGCTGCTACCCCCTCCAGCATGGTGGCCCCCTCCCCACCCACAGGCTGGGACACAGAAATGGATCCGTTTTTATGTCCAAAGATGCCTGAGTAGAGCGGGATCCATTTTGCCATTGATTTTCACTACCCCTCCATGTATCCGGGGTCGGTGAAAATGTTGCAAATCCGAACCATCCATTCAGGTTTTGAAAACGGACCCCCCGGAATGCGGCCGGATTCATTTTTTATGAGTGAAGATGGCTGCTATTTTATAACATTTCTATCCGTGGCTCCGTTTTTGATCCGGGCCAAAAAACGGAACCACAGATACTTTAATACAAGTGTATACTTAGTCCAAGTTATGTGTGGCATCATTTAACCATAAGAAGCTAAAAATACATTTTCCAGTGTTTTATAGCAAAGACACGTGCCCTAATAAAAATGTTTAATGAACTGAAATATTATTTAGTATTTATATAGCGCAACATCTTCTGCAGCGCTGTACAGAGTATATTGTCTTGTCACTTAAGTGATCCTCAGAGGCTCGCAATCTAATCCCCACCATATTCATATGTCTATGTATGTATCATGTAGTGTATGTATTGAAGTTAAGGGACAATTTTAGGGGAAGCCAATTAACTTATCTGTATGTTTTTGGAATGTGGGAGGAAACTGGAGTCCTTGGAGAAAACCCACACAGACATGGGGAAAACATACAAACTCTATGCAGATAGGTCCCACTCCACTGGATGTGCATTATCTAGTGCCAGCCTCTCAAATCCATTTTAGCATATTTGATTGATAGAAAGTTAGTAACATAAGACTAGGGGTAGGAACACACTAGACAGAATATGCGCTTTCCATAGCACATAGTGGAAAATGCATATGCGATTCTGCCTAGTGTGTTCCTACCGTGAGTCTCATATTGTTTTGCACATTTAAAGGCCACATTTTTTAGACTGCATTCTAAACAGCGTGACAGTCTGCTTCATTCAGTTGCAAAACCCACAGACGTAATGACGCTAATGACTAGAATGCTATCATCTGTCTTTCCTCAACCAGACAAAAGAGTTTTGCCTTCTATATACGTTTGAGAAAATCAGGCTAAATTTGACTTCCTGTTTGACTGCCACATTTGCATAGATAACAGAAGTAATTTTTTTAACACCTGCTTTACAGGAACACAGAAAGAGACTTCAGACAATGACTTAGTATGGCTAGTACTATAGTATATGTACAAATGTTTATCTCGTTATATCACATGTCAGGCCAGGTACCCTTTGGGTGTTCTGTATTTGGAAAGGCAGCCCCAGTCATCTGTGCTATTCCATATCATATTCTGACAATGTTCACATTATGCTGCCGAAGACATCATTTCTCTGCCCATTTTAGTTTGAAAAAGCCAATAAAAGTAAGTTGCCTTGCTTTAATATTAGGCAGCCTATATTTTGAGTTAATATGCAGTGCACAAGTGCTTTGATTCCTGGAAAGAAGGTCATTTTATCTCTTGATCAGCTCGTTCATAAACCCAATTAAGCAGCCCGCTGCTTGTAATGAATTCTCCACTGGATATTCAAAGGTTGTGAAGTTCTCTGTAGGGCTCTAGAGTGTAAGTTATTTGGAGGCAGAAATCATTTATCTTGGCTATTAGTGGTTAAGTAGTGAGTTCTTAGTATAAGTGAGCACTGTAAAGGCAGGAGTCCAAGAACGGAGGGGGGGGTTCCTGAAAATAGAGGTCAGTGTGGGATGTGTGGCGTACTTACTCACAGGGGCTATGATGACTAGGAGGAGATCTGTCTTGGGCTGGGCTGATGGAACAAGCCAGACAGCTTTATCTGCCAAATCCATTTCCTTTCCATTGCACAAAACACATTTGTTATATAAAAAGGAAGTAATAACATCTGTGACAACACAAAAAGAGGAACACAGAGAATAACAACATGCACATCTGACGTCGGTTAATGAGACTATGTACTGACTGGACAACTTACAATTATTTCAACTGATCTTAAAGAAAAAGTACAATAATAGGCTGGAGTTAGTTAAAGTGGAACATTGTCTTTAAATTGAAGACTAAAGGGAACCTGAACTGAGTAAAATTATTTAAAATAAAGACATGATGTACTTGCAAATTAATATTACATACTTACCTCACTGTCAGTTCCTCTCAGAAGCTCACCATTTTCTTCTAACGATGAACTCTTCCAGTTCTGACAAGAATGGCTGACTTTGTAATGGCTGACTTTGTAATGGCTGACCCTAACTTCCTCCATTCAGGCTTCCCTCATGCCTATTCCTAAACTCCTATCATACACATAACCTCCCCAGTCCTGTCCTCTAACCCTTGTAGAATAGTATTTAACACTAACGCTAAACTCTAATCCTAACCAGTGCTCGCTTTCCATTTTCTGAAATTCTTCTTTAAAGTTTGTCTGGCAGCCTATCACTGCTGCCCATGGGCTATGCGTGATAGCACTGCTTCATGCTGTTACCTTTTATCTGCAAATAATTACAGGGATGTGATCTGTTTGATCACATCCCTGTATTTATTATTATTATTATTTATTTATAGTGCTGGCATCTTTCATAGTGCTGTACAACAGCATACAGGGTATAACTATACAAAATAAACAAAACAATAGTTAATACAAGACAGTCGTGGATTGTTGCTGATGCAGTGAACAAATCAACTACAGATTTTTACACAGCAGTGGGAGATACAGTAATGCACACACATTACAAAGCATTTTGGGAAAAAAATGGGAAGAGAGCCCTTGCCAGAAGACCTTACAGTCTAAAGGTTTAAGGGATAGGACAGTAGGAAAAGGGAAGCTGTATATGAGATGGTAGAAATGGTTGTCGAAGTGCCCCAGGTAGGAGAGTATGCTTGCCTGAAGAGGTGAAGAGGTGAATTTTCAGAATTTTCAGAAAGTGTAAGTATGGGTGAGTGGTGGATGTGTTAAAGGAGAGGGTTCCAGAGGAGGGGAGAGGATAGAGAGAAGTATTGTAGGCGGGAGTGAGAAGAGGTGACCACCAGAGAGGAAGACCGGAGAATATTGTTAGTAGTGTGGAGATTGTGTGTAGGATAGTATCTGGAAATAAGTTTATTTAGAGAAGAACGAGCTAGGTTGTGGAGAGCTTTGTAGGTTAGTGTAAGGATCTTAAATTGTATTATTTGTGTAACTGGCAGCCAGTGAAGAGACTGACAGAGTGGGGTAGGGCTGCAGGGGCAAACGCAGGATTTTTAAGGGGGGGGGGTTCCTGAAAGGTCCAGAAGCACGTATGTCCCCGAGTGCTTCCGAATACAGGTGGCTCCATACTGTCCATGTACAAAAGTGCGCTGCCGTATTACGGAGCTGCCTATCTTTGGAAGTACTCAAGGACACAAGTGTTTCTGAGGGCTTCTGGTAGCAGCAAATTTGAACGGGGTACAGCGCTGGAACAACTCCCCGAGAGAGGAACAGGAGATTTAGTTTGGACAATTCAGTGGAATATGCTACATAGTGTCACATAGCGCAAGCGATACCCATATGATGCAGGGATATATGCATCTGCGGAAGATGGCGGCGCTATAGAAATACTAAATAATATTATTTTGCCTCACCAGGATTGCACTTTTATTTAGCTTTCCTGTATGACAAGAACACACAGCCAGCACTAGGGGAAGAGGGAAACAAAGGTGAATGAGGGAGGCTGGTGCACACCAAGAGGGCTTCTGAGTGTTTTTCAAATCAACAGTGATTTGAAAAGCGATTGGCTAATGTTACCCTATGTGGGTGTTCCCACAGCAGCGTTGTGATTTTTTCAAAATCGCAGGTATACTGCATGTAGCATGTTTTTGAGCAATTCATTCAAAAATCGCTCTGAAAATCACTTCACAAAATCACACTCACAAATTGCTAGCGATTGCTATTGTCATTTTGGCGTTGCACTAGCCCAGAGAGAGGAGTGGAGAAATTGAGAATAGCCTGAGATGGAGCAGAGAACTTATCTGTATTGCAGTCCCACATCACACAGGCTACTTGCCTGTAATCGGACTCCTGTCCCTGTCAGTCTCTCACACAAGTCAGAAAGAAGCCCTCCTGGAGTCTAGGGACTGTCAAAAACTTTTCAGATTGTTAAACACCTTACCCACACATGCAGTCATTATAACAATGGGGAGAGACCAGACAGATGTTTGCCCACAGACCCTGAGTCCAGGCAAGCTCTGCATCATGCTGTGCATATTTACCAGCTTGCCTGCACTCTAATTTCATCATGTCTGACACTTCTGTGCTGTGGAGAGTCCAGGACTCCATAATCAACATTCTCTCACTGCAGGCTGCATCTTCTTGTGAGGGAAGCTGGGCTGCCTCTCTCATTCTATTAGCTGGAGGGAGGCACCAGAAGTAAGAAGGGAGGGAGAATGAGGCTGTTTATATTATGCGGGCTTCCCTGGCTGAATACACAGCTCAGCGCAGGGGGGAGGTTCCAGACACCCAGAATAGCCCCCTCAGTTCGCCAGTGGGCTGGAGAAGCGGGAGGAGAGGTGGAGGAGTCGTGCAGCAGAGTTCATGATGGATTGTAGTGGGCCTAAACGGTTGGCAGGGAGGCCGCAGAGCAGGGTTGCAATAGTCTAGTCGTGAAATAATCAGGGCGTGCACCAGAAGTTTGGTAGTGTCCTGTGTGAGAAAAGAGTGGATGCGGGAGATATTTGTCAGGTAGAGGAGAGCGCACGCCAGGACTCAGGAGTGGGGGGAGCGAGCATGCCTGTCTGTTACATCACTGAGTGTGGGCACAGGGGAGCAGAGAGAACATACTGTGCATGCGCAGCGCAGTATGTCCAGTCCTAAGTCACCTCGGTCGGCGAGGTGAATGGGGATTCGTGCAGGAGAATGGCGAGTGATGGAGAGGAATGGAAGGAGCGGTAAGTATCTACTTATACCCCCCTGCATTTAGCATATGCTGGATTAACCAGAGTCCTTCAATTCTGGTATCCTTTAACGGGTTTATCTAGTATATTTGCATTAACTTTATTTCTCTTTTTGACAGATAATTCCATAATACGTATCAGAATATGAACCAAATTACATCAGTTTGTGACAGCATAACAACGCTTTCAGTGAAAAAGTATTTAGAGGCCAGCTTATAAAACCATAATGGTCTGGATTCATAGAGCACAGCGGGGTAAATGTAAAATGCTTGGTAAATCACTGCATTCTGTATTTTAGACTTTTGTGTGTTACTGCCTCTGCTCCCTCTGAATCTGTCCATTATTCTTTCTTAACATTTTATTTATTTTCCATAGCTTAGATGAACATGCCATGCTTAGGTGATTTCCCCACTAGCTCCTTTGCATCTTCAAACAGGAACCTAAAGGGTTAATTACCGAACGGCCACAGGGGAAGCCTCTTTTGTTCAGGAAGAAGCCTCTTTTGCCGGAGAAGCCTGCAGGTCCTATTATATGCGATCACAGAGACTTGCAGGAGTCAGGGGCTGTTTCTATTGGCTCTACTCCTCTCAGGCATAACTAATCCCTCTCCACTTGTGTGAATCACCGCTGGCTTCCCCACAGACTTGCATAGTCTCCGCTCTGTTTTTAGCACACCATAGGTGCTGGTAAAATTTCAGGTTTTTTACTGCATGAGCTAGTCTTTGCTGACTATTGTTGAGGTATTTACCACACAAGTTGGTAATTTAACTCACTGCTCAGTAACTTCAGTTTTTCATGCCTTTATGAACTGACATTTCCCTAAGTGTTCGGTAAAGTCAGTAATGCTTTATGAATCGAGGCCAATGTGTACAGTCACACATCAGTGTGGTACTGATCCATTGTGCAGCTGATACTTTGTACGTTATAAACAAGCAAAGTTACAGCTGTGAAGTGCAATGCTAATAAGAAATGTGAAGCAAGCTGATGTGAGAACGTCTTAAATCCCACAGCAGATGTTCAGCCTAATCCCTATGCAGCATCCTAATAGTAAAACAACATTATGCAAAGTTTGGCTTTATATACAGCACAGCACATATGCTATTAGACATTTAAATCATTTAGATGCTCGATTTGATAAAACCATGGAGTCAAACCAAAATCATCTAAAACCTCCAGCTTCAGTTGATCAATTATGAATTAAATATTCACTAAAACTTGAGTGAAATGGCTATTCTTCTTGTCAGATGAGCCAAGGGTGGCAGAAGAAGTGGTGGGGAATCTGTGGCTACATATATTTGTACTCAACTACAACAACAGAAGATTCAGGTTCATCTATTAAGGGAATTTTTCCTTCACATTAATGCATCTTTGGCAGCAAAATACAGCAAATGGTGCTAGCATGATGTTTTGGACCAATGCCCTTCCTCGGGTGCTCATTTGTTTATTCTTCTGAGACGTGATGCAATAATCCACAAGATGCCCCTTCACCATGGATGCACCAGGTTTAGTATATACATATTTCCCCCCCTGGTTTTTGTCCTCTAAACCTAGGTGCGTCTTATGGTCTGGAGCATCTTATAGTCCGAAAAATACGGTATTTGTTAATGGTTTAAGGCTCACATTTGTATTAATGGTGCCCCAAGCATTGCATGAGGTTTATTATCTCTTTTACTGAGTCTAAATCAGACCACTGCTACAATGCTTATGCACAGCAGTAAAATCAAACATCAGTACATATCCTGGAAATATTAAATTTGGTCAGGTCACTGTGGAATTGTGAAGTCACAATCCAATCTCAAGCAGTTAAATTTTAAACCATTATCTTACTATGATTATGAGATCAACACAGCTGAATTATGTGCTGTTATTCTGCCTTCGTTTTCCATATTGCTAACCTTTTCCATGATCACTAGGGTATCAAATGCAAATGCTAAAAGGGAGAAAAAAAGAAGGCTGAAGTAAAAATTCATTACTAGGCTAAATCCATCTCTACACAGTAAAATGACCTATTTTACTGACTTTAAGGAATGCAAATCTATTCTTACTTTTAAAACATAACATTGTGAATGTAGAACTAATATCTTGTTCCCTACTGGCATAGGGCAATGGTTCACTGTCTCATGAGATGGGAAAATTTAAGCACATGAATGGAGTATGGTTTTCTAAGGGCAGGATAGGTCAAAAATCAGCTTTTGATCAGCTTTTGCAAATTCATTAAAGCTATTTATAAAGCAACGATAGATTGCCGCTTTACACCTTACGTGTGATGTGATATTGCTGCATACCCCAAGAATAAACACTGGCCTAATTATAAAATGCTGATATCTTTGTGCTACGGGAGAACATCACTATGATGTGCAGGAACGATCTGCCTCTGAGTGCCAGCTACCTATTCAATGGACTGGGTCAAATGATCTTGGAAACATTTTCTGACCTGACTGAACTATGGTACAGCAGAAAATTCTAATGTTTCCACTGAAATTACAGGATGCCAAGATAGAACCACCTGGAACCATCTGGTCACCTCTCTCACTCTCGCATCCAGTCAGTGGCGTATCTAGGCAAGGCAGCGCCCATGGCAAATACTGAAATTGTGCCCCCATCACACACATACCTACAATCAACAGCATCATGTCTAACCTTTCTGGGTAGAGTAAGCCCTTCATGCAATCAGAACACACACGCACACGCAATTACCAGAATGTAACAGTCACTAAATTAGGCTATCCTGCTGATCCTAAACCATAGACCCTGAACAGCATGCAGATAAGATGTCTATGACAAATCTGGAAAGGTTAGCTGCATGTTTGTTTTAGGTGTGTGACTTAGACCCTACTGACCAGAAAGATCAGCAGGTCTGCCAGGCAACTGGTATTGTTTCAAAGGAAATAAATATGGCAGCCACCACTCTCAAATGAATGAAAACAATAAAACATTTGCAGTGATGATTATAACATAATAAAAGCCTGACTACCTATTACATATCAGTAGGTAGATACTGAGCTAGAAATAAAGTGCATTTGGACATTTGAGGTAGACTGTGTACAGGAAAGAAGTTGTTAAAACTGGCCACAGAGCTGCCAGCAGGGTAATGGTTAAAGTATAGAGAGTGTCATAAATAAAAGTGAGTAAACAGCACACTGAGATAAGGCTGAGGAATGTGTGAATGACAGAGAGGGGAATGAATGGGAGATCCTGTAACCTCCAGACCAGAAGTGTATGCTGCTCTCTCAGGGGACTGTGGTGGGGGGAGCACAGGAGGGGGGGTGGGTGGGGGGGATGACAGGGAGTGAGTGAAAAGTTTAGAACCCAAATCTCAATAACTTCTAATGTAATTATATGACAAAAACTGAGATGGCCAGGCTGCTGACTGATTGTTACTCCATAAATGTGACCACACACCATACTATTTTTTAAATATCTGTTCAATTTAAGAATTGCAATTAATTTTTCTGACTGATTGTAACATTTCAAAAATATGACCAATGTACCACACACCTATGTTACATTTTTTCCTCAATTATGATAAAAATGATTGGAAACTCAGAGAAAATTGCTAGGGTGTGTATATTAATAAATTAACAATCCAACACACACCATACAATCTTTAGTAGAAATTGAAGAGACATATCTGGCATTCCAGATCGATTTAAATAGAAAAAACCCCAAGATCCGGACCAGATTTTTCAGTCGAATTAAAAAAAAGCTTTTGATTTTTTTGAGAGATGCGATCGTTTTTATCGAATTACTGTAAAATCGGATCATTTTATTGTATCGTGTGTGGCCACTCAGGAATGCTGCCAGCATAACTGCGCCCCCCTTGTTGTTTGAAGAGGGAGGCCGCCTGGGGCACGTGCCATGCCTGCATCCTTAAAAAAACTCATCTGCATCCAGGACTTTTCACGGGTGGCCCCTCTCCTTTAAAAACTCTCACACAAAGTTATCTTTCATGCTTTAAGCCTGGAAACCTTCAAACATACTCTAAAAACACATCTTTTCACAAAAGCTTATAGGTTGCTATAGGTAGCATTGGAGGTTCACTGCCTTATCCACTAACCCCTGTGCCTCCTTCCCTGCTCGCAAAGGCAGGGACCTCCACCTATTGTTTGTTATTTTGCTGTAATTTACATAAGAACGCGTACCGATTTTAGTGATATGCCTACACCAGAGGTGCCCACACTTTTTTGGCTTGTGAGCTACTTTAAAAAAATGAGCAAGTCAAAATGATCTACCTATGTACAATTTTAGGAGCACAATTGTATAAACAGAATGGAAAATGTAGCGAGGTCGGGATCTACCATGAAGGCCTTCACGATCTACCAGTAGATCGCAATCTACCTAATGAGCAACCCTGGCCTACACATTAACTACACATTAACTATGTATGTATTTGTACTTGTATTACTGGATGTTATGATTGTACTCTGTCTTGAATTTCTCATCCTATACAATAAAATGCAAGTGTCCCTGTGTCATAAACTGGTTGTGTGTCCCTGGCTTTTTTGTACTGAGCATGTGCGCAGCCGGGGCAGTTAGGACACAGGGCCGGATCTGACAGTTTGCTGTGTGTGGTTCACAGAGGTTCTCATTGCATTGTGGGAAATAACAGCTTTTTCAAACTGCCAAGCAAGCAGCTCCCTGTGTGCATATACTTCAGACAGTGGTGGGGAACGAGCAAGTGGGACACGTATGTGCGCGCATTGCGGGGGGAGGTAGCAGCTGTGACCTAGCGCCCATTTTTTAATGGGCAGGCCTTTTTACTAGTGTATGTATATATGTTCCCCAATATTTGTTTTGTATTATGTACAGCACTACGAAAGATGTTGGCGGTATATTAATAATAAAAAAGTAATAAAGGGCTAAAAGAGACCAAAAAGCCCTCTTACTGAAAAGCAACAGTAAATATAATTTTACCTTCTTAAAGCAAAAGGTATTTGTGATAAATCAGCTTCAGACTGGATGCACACATAGCAGAAACGCTAGTGTTGCGTAAAATGCTGAGTTTTCGCCGCTAATGATAGTCTATGAGCCGCAGGAAAAAACACATATAAAAAATGCATATGTGTTTTATATGAGTTTTCAAACCTGCGGTTTTAAAAACGCTGGTTTTGTTGCATGATATTCATAGATGCATCAAAAACGCACATAATGAAAGTCAATTGGAACGCAACGGTATGCGTTTTTCATGCGTTTCCCCCCCACAAAAAAAATATATTTTGCTGTATTTCCACTTCCTGTTGTCTTCTTAGTGATTTGCATAAATGCAAATATAAAAACATAAAACCATTGGCGGTATGAATCTTTTCGGATTTTAGGGTCTAAAAGCGGTACATTGCTTTTGCATGTTTATTAGACCCTAAAACCGTGAAAAAAAAGTCATTCTGCTACTAGGGAGATCTGCAGCAGCTCAGCACTCACTTACCTCCCTGGGATCTAGCGCTGTAGTTTTCCCCTATGTCCTCCGGGTGGCGCTGTAACCCTATAATGAGATTGCCGGCAGTCGTCTTGACGAGAGGCGGCAATCTCACCAGGGGGGAGCAGAGCCTTGGAGGAGAGGAAGAAGAATGTCTCCTGCTACCGGAGCGTCCATATGTCCTGCTTCCAAATGGACCTGCCACTGCACACCCTTATCACTAATATTGATTTTATCTAATAGATGCTACAGCTAACGAACTTACTTGTTCTAGGATAAATTTCCCACTATGTTAGAACTTCCTGGATGTTTGAATGTCTGGTCTTTCATTTATAGTGTATCGTATCTCCAAATCCTAATATAAAAGAAAACTAGTGTTGGAAGAAAGGATTAGTATAATCTGATTTTTATTCCCAAATTCTTCATGATGGGCTTATCTGGAGATGTGTTGAGGGTGAGACTACTGGAAATGTGTGGGGGCGTGTCTTTTGACTAAATATTTTTGCATTACAAAGTGTCCATCTTCCTTCTCCAAGAAAATTGTGAAGTTTGCACTGACACTAGTGTTGGAACAGCCAATTTACTGTTTTTATTAATAAGAATAGCAGACATGGCACAATCATTCACTAACAATCAAGTCTCTTAAGGCTCGTACACATGCTTGACTCGGCTAAGGCAGCAGATAACGACTAACTCAGCCAACAGTCATGCTCATGCATGTGTATGGCAACCCGGGACCCCAAACCCCCCAAGAATCCCCTTGGCAGATCCACTCACCCAATCGGTGAGTAGTTTGAAGACGCTGCTCCCCTGCCTGCCATGTGACAACACATGCACACTGCTCCGTTGCCCCCCCCCCCACATAGCTACAGTATGCGTTGTCAGCTACACAGCTGACACGCGTCTGTACTGGCTGGCCCATCGATGTAGCAGGGGATCGGGTACCGGGTGTGTACACAACTTATGTGGAAAAACCTAATGTGCCATAGCCCAAAAGCTACCAACAGACATTCAATGAATCTCATCCAGTCCAATTGCTAATAGTCAGATCATGTGACAGACGACGCTTATTATGAGCCGGATCTTTAGTTCGGGGGCAGCATGATGTGAAATCTATGAAGTCTCTGACAGAATGTAGATTATACCTCCTCACGTCTGCATGCTCCCGCAATGATAGTCGCTAACCTCATCTGTCAACTTGTGTGCAGATGCTGTTCCCCTGCCTGCTGTGTGACATCACACACGCCGCTCCATTGTTCCTCCACCTCGCAATTTCATTGGTTCCTGACCAGTGATCACAAAGTAAAAATAGAAAAAAAGGATCTGGTACAGAAGGAGCCAGTGCAAAGCTGTCCCCAAAAGGTCAAACATCCAAATGAGGGCTTGAGATAAGTGGAAGGTAGCCACAAGCAGCCCAGTCAAGTCATCAAGGTTGCCAGCACACCATGAATTACACACCAAGGGCATGCTAGATCTTTAGACGACATTGGGGAGATTCCACACACAGGCGGTCAATACTGTCCGTAGTGTTGGAGTTTAATCCACCATGTGTATCTAGCTTAAAGTAGCTTAAATTACGAATTATTCCACACATGTAACTCATTAGCCACACTGACAGTTGGATTTGCAGTCAGCTTTTGTGCTTGCGCCAAGGTACAGAAAGATGCATTGTTTCCCAAATTAAACCATTACAATCATATTATTTCCAATGGAATAGCATCCCTTTTAAAACCTTATTTGCCAGAACACTCAAGTTTATTTAGAATATATGTCTGTTGCTATGCTGTGATTTTAATCATTAAATATTTAATGGCTCTTGCTTTTGCACGCTAATCACGCCATATGCCTCAGGCATGGTGTCTTATCAGCAATTATTATAGTGTGATAAGGCTCACTTTTAAATGAAGCAATAAATCTAGAGCAAACAGTAATGAAAGTTCTATTGTACCTGTAAGCTCTAATAAAAAAACATAATTAAAGCAGCATTATCATGGGTTAGTCTGGATGCAGCAAGGTAAGAAAAGGAATGCATGGTCCTAGAGGGATTAGCACAGAATTCAACAACTTATCTGTAGGACAACACTTTCAGAATAATACAAATAAAGCACTACAGCATAACTCAGCAAACAAACTAACCAGCACATAAATTAGCATTGCATATCCATACATTGCTGTGAGGATATAATTAGCATTTAAAGTGACTTTGAACTGATTAGATAGAGAATACTCTGTAATATACAGTCTGCTTTAGACTAATATTTACCTTCAACAATGCACCGTACTGTTACAACTTTTATATGCTCTCTGATACCGAGAACCGCATACTGACTTCCATGGGCTTGATTCACTATGCGGTGCTAACCTACTTAGCACGTCTAAAGTCTTTAGACGTGCTAACCAGGGTGCTAAGTAGGTTAGCACCGGATTTCTCAATCAGATCGCGCGCAAAGTTTTGTGCGCAAAGTTTTACGCGCGCAAAGTCTTATGCGCGCTAAGTCCCATAGGCTTTAATGGGCACTTCACGCGGATCGCCCTGCGCTCTGTGCAGTGCGCGCGTAAAGTTTTATGCGCATAAAGTTTTGTGCGCGAAAAGCTGGTTTAGACGTGCTAAGGGGGTTTTCACAGGCGTGCTAACAGTTAGCACCGCTTTGTGAATCAAGCCCTATGTGTCCTGGGCTGGGCATGGTGGCCATGTACAGTGGGATGCAAAAGTTTGGGCAACCTTGTTAATCGTCATGATTTTCCTGTATAAATGGTTGGTTGTTACAATTAAAAACGTCAGTTAAATATATCATATAGGAGACACACACAGTGATATTTGAGAAGTGAAATTAAGTTTATTAGATTTACATAAAGTGCGCAATAATTGTTTAACTACTTTGGCCTCCTGGACATACTAGCTACGCCCAGGAGGCCATGTGCGCGTCCGCACGCTCCCGCGGCCGATCGCGCGTGCACGCGCGCTCCCGGCCCGCGGTTCGTAGGCCGGGCAATCAGTGAATCGGGCTATGGTGCCCGATCACTGATTCCTCTCCCCCGCAGAAAAAGCGACAGCTTCTCTTGGAAGCTTCGCTTTTTCTGGCTGTTGCGTGCCCCATGCGTCTCTCTAAGCGTACGTTATGCTTAGAGTGACGTCATGTAAACAAACTCATCTTGTGGCCAAAAAGTAAAACTACAACAAAAAGTAAAAAAAAATAAAACTCAACACACATTTACATTAAGAAACTACTGTTTACATCCCACCCTCCCAAAAAATACCCAAATAAAATGTTTAATATAAAAAAACAAAAACATTACAATAAAAAAAACAACATGTAAATATTTACCTAAGGGTCTAAACTTTTTAAATATCAATGTAAAGATGAAATATTTCCATATTTTTTTTATTTTAAACTTGTAAATAGTGATAGATGCAAAACGGAAAAAATGCACCTTTATTTCCAAATAAAATATTGTCGCCATACATTGTGATAGGGACATTATTTTAACGGTGTAATAACTGGGACATATGGGCAAAAACAATACGTGAGTTTTAATTATAGAGGCATGTATTATTTTAAAGCTATAATGGCTCAAAACTGAAAAATAATACATTTTTTCAGTTTTTTTCTTATTCTTCCTGTTAAAATGCATTTACAGTAAAGTGGCTCTTCGCAAAATGTACCTCCCAAAGAAAGCCTAATTGGTGGCGGAAAAAACAAGCTATAGATTAGATCATTGTGATAAGTAGTGATAAAGTTATAGGCTAATGAATGGGAGGTGAACATTGCTCGGATGCATAAAGTGAAAACGACTGAAGGCTGAAGTGGTTAAATAAAAGAATACACTATCGGAATAGTACTGGTGGAATATATTAATATTACACTTTGCCCATAGGGCTCAGGCCACATAAGTACCAAGGGACATAATTACAATGGTAACCATAAAAGTTCACATGTGGTGGGTGTCTGATTGTTAGTACCCCCACTTGTGAAGATAAATGTCTTAAAAAGCAAACAATGAAGGCTCATATGTTGCGATATTTTTGTGCGTTACCACATATGATTAAACGGTGGTGTAAAGTTGTGGGTGATGAGAGTCTTTGCTGATCCCCCCCACCTATTCAATCAAGTGGGGTGTATCTATCTCATCCCACCATACTCCACTCCGTTTGTGGCTACACATATGTCAAGGCGACCTGTATAAATATGATAGATCAAGCTCCCACAGCTTGCCTAGGAAATACTGTGGTAGGAGTAATGCTGTCTATCACTGAGATACTAATGACTCCATAGGGGCTAGTAAAACAGGTGTGGCTGGGGTAAAGGAGGAACAAAATATAAGGGTGCATACAGATATATACAGTGAGTGCTGCTCAACAATTGTGTCATCTCTTAATTGGGGCGTCGTCACAAGAGAAGTACACAAATCAAAATACAGTATACATAATCCCCCCACCAACCAACAAAAATTCCCCCAGCATCAGCCCAAGTCAGAGCTGGTCGGCTAGTATGCTAGCCAGGTATAAATACTTAATGTAGGACCTCCCTTCACCTGTGCTCAATCTGAGCGGAGCCTCCTTCCGAATAGGCAATCCATATTCCCTGTTAGTGGAAGTTCCCCATCTTCAGAATCAGAATCAGAATCAATTTTATTTCGCCAAGTAAGTTTGCACCTACAAGGAATTTGTATTGGTAGTTGCTTAACAAACGCAAACAAAAACAATACAAGGACAGACAGTGTGTATATTACAAGTCAAGGACATTTATGCAAGTATAGTGGCAGTAAGCAATGTGAGAATTGTTCATTTACAGTTCTGTGCTGATTACCATCAAGTCCTAGCAGCTCTAACGTGGTTCAGCATTAAGTATGGCAACCGCTTGAGGAAAAAAGCTGTTCCTGTGTCTGGAGGTTTTGGTAGCGATTGACCGGAATCTTACTCCTGAAGGAAAGCACTGGAAGATGGAGTGAGCTGGGCGAGAGGGGTCAGAGGCAATTTTGGTTTCTCTCTTTCTGCACCTGCTAGCATAAAGATCCTGCAGGGAAGGTAAGCTACAGCCAATTATCCTTTTCGCTGTTCGGATGATGCGCTGCAGCCTCCCCTTTTCTAATGCTGAGCAGGAGCTGAACCATACAGTCATAGATGATGCTATGGTGGATTCAATAATTGCAGTGTAGAACTGCACCATTAAATTTTGAGGTAGGCCAAACTTTTTCAGTTGCCGTAAATGGTACATCCTCTGTTGCACTTTCTTGACAATAGTGGCCGTATTGTTATCCCATTTTAGGTTGTGTGAGATCGTGGACCCAAAAAACTTGAATGACTCTACCTGGGTTATTGTGGATCCATTTATGGTTAAGGGGAGGTGCTGGGGGGAGATCTCCTAAAGTCTATTATCATCTCTATGGTTTTGAGAGTATTTAGTTCCAAGTTGTTGCTGCTGCACCAGGAGGAAAGCTGTCCCACCACATGCCTGTATGTAGACTCATCCCCGTTTTGTATGAGACCTACTACTGTTGTGTCATCTGCAAACTTCAGAACCTTAACAGATGGATCTGTGGAGATGCAGTCATTGGTGTACAGTGAGTAGAGCAGTGGGGAAAGCACACAGCCCTGGGGTGCACCAGTACTGACGGTCAGAGAGCTTGATGATTGTTTACCAAGTCTAACATGCTGTCTCCTATCGGTTAGGAAACCGGCTATCCATTTGCAGATGGATTCAGGTATGTGTAGCTGGGAGAGCTTGCTGTGTAGCAGAGATGGCATTATGGTATTAAATGCAGAGCTGTAATCTATAAATAAAATCCTTGTGTAGGTTCCTGGGGTGTCTAAATGCTATAGTACATAATGCATACACATGTTCACGGCATCATCTGCTGATCTATTAGGCCTGTAGGCAAATTGCAGAGAGTCCAACAGGGGATCTGTAAAGGATTTCAGATAAGCCATTAACAGTTTTTTGAATGCTTTCATGACCAATGATCTTGCATCCACAAAAAGATGTTCAGCCCCATCTCCTGCATGAGGATTACTTCCTCACCAGCCAGCCAGTGCTGCCCAAGCCTCGCTCTGGGATCCATGATGTCACTTCCTGGGACATCACTTCCCCTCCAATTGCTATGCGTCTATAGCAACCGCTCTTTCTATGGATATCTATTGGCTGCTGTGCAGTGAGAGCACAAATTTTCATGCAGGACCAGCGCCAGACAGCACCTGTGTGTCCATAGTAGGCTGATATAGCGCTGATCAGACCCTGTAAGTGAGCGATGTGTAATTAAAGAGGCATGCCATAGAACTGATCTGACACTTATAATGAAAGTATGACATTGGGCTGACCTGGGTGTGGTAATAGAAGCCTATGGGCATATGGTTTGTAATACTTAAACACATATAATAGTAGATCCTCCTCTCATATCTCCATAAGAGCAGGAGGAACCCAAGGATGTAGGTAACTCCTTTTGGAATACTGTTGATAAGTGCGGGGTGACGTTTGAACATCGCATCTAGATCCCCGCATATGCATTACAAAGTATTGCTGATAAGTGCGGGGTGACGTTTGAACATCGCATCTAGATCCCCGCATATGCATTACAAAGTATTGCTGATAAGTGCGGGGTGACGTTTGAACATCGCATCTAGATCCCCGCATATGCATTACAAAGTATTGCTGATAAGTGCGGGATGATGCATCAACACCGCATCTGGAACCCCGCAAATAGCATACTTCATATATGTGCAATAACTACAATGTGGATTGTGTGAAAGGAGGAAATGATGGACATAATGTAATTAATAGTAAAGAGCCACAAGATGGGGGGGGGGGGGGGGAGGAGAAGAAGGACAGGGAAGGTAGAGGTGTGTGGATTTGGGTGACCCTCTCCAACAGGTATGTTTATGGATCTGAATCAATATATGATAAGTAAATGGATACCACTATGTTAGTGGATATCTGCACCATTGTCCAGGCATACATGGGCTGATTAAAACAACTTGCATCATTGAGGATTAGTGAAGATATTACAAAAAACACTTAACGGAAAACTCTTAATTTAACCCCTTTGGTGCCAGGGTATACATCCTAAAGATCCACAAGACTTCTAGTTGTAATAGTTTCCTATCCAAATCCTCCTGGTGGACCCCACATTTCCATTGTTGGAGTCCCCAGAATTGCAAGGTCAGCGGGTTGGAACTGTGACTACTGTTCATGTGACGGGAAAGAGGGGTGTCACGCTTGTGTTTAATGTCACCCGCATGTTCAAGGACCCTGTCCTTCAGGGCCCTGGTAGTTTTGCCCACATATAATAATTCCCAGGGGCATCTAGCAACATACACCAAACCTCTCGTGTTACAGTTAACCCATTCGTGTTCCGTCGTTTTCACGTGAGAAATGTTCACCTCCCATTCATTAGCCTATAACTTTATCACTACTTATCACAATGCACTGATCTATATCTTGTTTTTTTCCGCCACCAATTAGGCTTTCTTTGGGGGGTACATTTTGCTAAGAGCCACTTTACTGTAAATGCATTTTAACAGGAAGAATAAGAAAAAAATGGAAAAATTCATTATTTCTCAGTTTTCAGCCATTATAGTTTTAAAATGATACATGCCTCCATAATTAAAACTCACGTATTGTATTTGCCCATATGTCCCGGTTCTTACACCGTTAAAATTATGTCCCTATCACAATGTATGGCGACAATATTTTATTTGGAAATAAAGGTGCATTTTTTCCATTTTGCATCTATCACAAAAAATATAGAAATATTTCATCTTTACATTGATATTTCAAAAGTTTAGACCCTTAGGTAAATATTTACATGTTGTTTTTTTTTTTTTAATTGTAATGGTTTTTTTTTTATAGTAAGCATTTTATTTGGGTAGTTTTGGGAGGGTGGGAGGTAAACAATAGATTTATAATGTAAATATGTGTTAATTTTTTGTTTTTTGTTTCAGGTGTAGTATTACTTTTTGGCCACAAGATGGCGGCCATGAGTTTGTTGACATGACGTCACTCTAAGCGTAGCACATGCTTAGAGTGACGCATCGGGGAGGGAACAGCCAGAAAAAGCACAGCTTCCGAGAGAAGCTGTCGCTTTTTCAGCGGGGGAGAGGAATCAGTGATCGGGCACCATAGCCCGATACATTGATTCCGTGGCTACCGAATCCGCGGCCGCGAGTGCGCGTGCACGCGCGCGATTGGACCGCGGGAGCGCGCCGTAGCGCGCATGGTTCCTGGACGTAGAAACTACGTCCAGGAACCAAAATAGGTTGAAGAATGACCTAATGGTGAACGTTCTTTCCGTTGCCCTAGCCACAAAATCTTTCACTATGGGCATGAATGGGCAGGCCTTACAGTGGCCACATTTAAATGAGCCATTTGGTTTAGGTGGTAACCAAGTTTGGTGAACTGGGATAATGTACTACAAGGGGCGGACACTGAAGGGGAATGGCAAGCTTTTAAACTTACTCTCAATCAATATTGTAGTATGTATATCCCATATGGAAACAAAATATCTAGGAATAAAAAAAAAGGCCTCTGTGGATAAATAGAAAGGTTAGAGATAAAATGAAGAGGAAAAAGAATGCCTATAAGGTCCTAAAACAGGAGGGGACTGAGGCTGCATTAAGCAATTATAAGGAGTGCAATAAAAGTTGTAAAAAAGAAATTAGGCTAGCAAAGATTGAAGCTGAAAATCAAATCGCTTGGGATATCAAATCTAGCCCAAAAAAGTTTTACAAGTACATCAACTCTAAAAAAAGAAAGGTTGACTGTATTGGACTCCTAAAGGATGAGGGGGGGGGGGGGGGACTCAATGGTGGATGACCAAAGTAAGGCAGAGTTATTAAATGCTTTCTTTGCTTCTGTCTTCACAAGGGAAACATCACTGTTGCAAATTACAGAGGCAGAAGAGTCTCAATCTTCCAACTGTAATATTAAATACTTAACACAGGAAGAAGTGAAGGCAAGACTAAATAAGGCAAGGCAAGGGGCGTGGCCTGAAGCTCATGGCGTGAGGATGTGCGGTGGCAGTGCTCCCGTCCAGCGGCACATTTATAAGTATCCTGACCACTTTTAAGCGCATTGTTCCGGCTCATAAAAGTGATTACTACCCTCTCTGAAGCACCGGGCCAGGAAATGGCAGCTTCCCGAGCCTCACAGGCTGTGGCCAAACTAGAAAAGTTCCGCCGAGACCACAACAGCACGAGCCAAGATGGCGTCGCAGTATCAGATCCACAAACCTCAGCCGATAACACTCCTGCTCCAGAGCAACCCGAACCCACCCTCGCTCAGGTCCTGCAAGCAATCTCCGACTGCCAATCGTCCCTGACTTCCATTACCTCCACCCTGGAGTCAGTGAAAACGGATGTTACCTTCCTCCGGCAAGACCTACGCGCCCTAAAAGACCGGGTAGGCCAAACGGAACACCGCATCAGTGACTTGGAAGACTCTGTACGACCTCTACAAAAAGAAATGGGGCAGAGCCAAAAAGGTATTAAATCCATTGCCGACAGGCAAGAGGACCAAGAAAACCGCCAACGCCGCTCCAATGTACGGATCGTGGGCCTCCCTGAAAAGGCTGAAGGCGCCACGCCGGAGCAATTCACAGAAAATCTCCTTAAGAATCTGTTTGGTGAGCATACCTTCTCCCATGTCTTCGTTATTGAACGCGCTCATCAAATTTCTCCTAACATTCCAGCGCCAGGCCAACCGCCACGCACTTTCATTTTCAAAGTTTTGAATTACAGAGATCGAGATGCAGTACTCCGTGCGGTGCGCGAAAAAGGCCCTATCTCATATGAAAACACCACCATTTCCTTCTACCCAGACTTCACTGCAGAGGTGCAGAAACAGCGTGCCAAGTTTATTAATGCCAAGCGTAAACTCCGTGATGCACATCTCAAATATGCAATGTTATATCCCGCACGCCTCAAGATCTTAACCGATGAAAAATCCTTTTTCTTCACCGAACCTGAGGATATCATTACCTGGCTTGAAACCCGTGCCCGAAGTTCCGCCCGCACCTCACCTCACCGCTGAACTCCTACCTTGACCACTGGGTAACTATTACCATAAACACTGGCTTACATACAACCCCTACAGTATGCTTCAATTATCCCCCCTCACTACCACTATGATATACGGCACGATTACAGATGCAAGTATGACTGTCTCACGATGCAACTTGCAGTATTTCAAACTCTGTCAGGTACTGTAGGGGAACCTACTGGGTGGGCTGATCTGCTCATCTCTGAATCCGGATTAGGTATACTTCTGCCCCCTAACTAATGATAAATCCCTGCAACAAACTGTCAGTCTCTGAGTTACACTACTACCTCAGGACTTGATCGAGGTCTCCCCATTTACATACCTCTATCCTTAACAACTACGTTATATATACTTTGTAGATTTGTGTTGCTCTATGTTTATTTTCATAATGTGAATTTACCTACTGTTTATTACAATCGTAATGCTACCTTAAATGTACGCCAAAACCTAACCCTTGGTCCCACCTATAACTACATCGGGTCTCTCCTTAGTTAAAAACCTATGAATCAGCCCGCTGCGATACTACTCCTTTTAGTATATATATTTTAGTTCACATGCCCACGTACCTGAGCCCAGTGAAATATCACTCTATATGTCCGCTATCATATACGCTCACTTGATTTTAAGACACTAAAGCTAGGTCTTGCATCCCCCTTTAATATGCTGGACGGCGCTGCCTCCTATCGCCCTGTCACCACCCCACCCACTCTCCTTAGTTATATACAGAGAGTGTTCTTACACAGATCAGTCCACTTCTGTGTGATCTAGATGAGCCTTAGGCCCTAGACCACCCATCTGATTTGTTATGCGTTTTGATTGGGTAGAGGCTTCACTTACCAGTTACAGTGAAGCAGGGTGTTTACTGGGTTTTTTGTTGTTATATTACGTGTTACTCATTGACCAATCTGCTAAAAGTATAATTCCTCTGACTATACCCATTGTACTCCCCCCTTCCCCCCCGGGACATGTATACTCACTAACTTCCCCTGCACACTTTGTCTCATATACCCTTAAATGGCATCCACTGCTGCTGCTCTTAAAATAATTTGCTGGAATGTGAGAGGGCTTAACGATCCGATAAAGAGATCAATCATTCTTAACTACATGCATAAACACAAACCAGACATATTGGTGCTGCTTGAGACACACATCACTGGCAGTAAATCTAAATCCCTTATGCGCCACTGGGTGGGCAAAGCCTTTCACTCAGACTTCACCCAATACTCCAGGGGCGTATCTATTCTTATTAAAAAATCCACTCCATTTCACCTAATTACCTCCCAAATTGATCAATTTGGCCGATTTGTTTTTCTACATGGCCTCCTGCACGAGAAACTAATCTCCATGCTGGCCTTCTATATTCCTCCCCCTTACTCCTCATCCCTCCTTAAAGAAGGCCTACGCTTTACCTCCAATCTTCCCCAGTGCCCAAGTATATGGATGGGAGACTTTAATATGGTATGCAACCCTTTCCTAGATAGCCATCCACCGGCCACTAATAAGCCTACTGCCTTCTCTCTCCTGATGTCTGAGATGTCACATGACACCTGGCGTCTCCTCAACCCAAAAGCTCAACAATTTACCTGCTTTTCAGCAACTTATAACTCTCTCTCCAGACTGGATCACTTTTTTGTGACCAGCTATTTACTGCCACTAGTGAAAGATATAACTTTTCTACCTCGAATTGTCTCGGACCACTCTCCAATATGTCTGTCCCTGGCATGGAATGACTCCCCCACTGATTTTGTATGGAAATTTAATCCATTTTGGCTCACCTTGTTCCCCTCGGAGGACTGGCTCACAGACAAATTACACTCTTACTTTGACGCCCATAGGGAAGAAATTAATAAAGCTCTGGTTTGGAACACTTTTAAGCCGTACCTACGTGGCCTCCTTTCCAGTGCTGTATCTTACTACAAAAGGGAAACCAATAAAACTATTCTAACCCTACAAACCCAAATTTCCTTGTTGGAACAGAATTATGTGGCCGATTCCTCTGGGGCGAACGAGAGAGCATGGAAAAAAGCACAGTCTCAGCTTTCCCTCCTGCTCAAGGAAAAATCACAAGCTAAAGCCTTCTTTCACAAACAAACCTTTTACGAGCAGGGGGAAAAGACAGGTACTATACTGTCCAGACTGGCCAAAGACAGATCCACATCAGGACACATTCTCTCCATTAAAAATGACTCCAACATAATGATTACAGGCCCCAAGCCTATAAATGTGTGTTTCGCCTCATATTTCCAGGATCTATACACCGCTAGATCTGAGTTTACACGTGAGGACGCCGAGATCTTCCTTTCTGAAATAACCCTTCCCCGATTATCCCCAGAAAATATGGAAATGTTAGACGCCCCTATTACTTCTGATGAAATTGACTTAGCTATTCACTCCCTCCCTAACAAAAAGGCACCCGGCTTAGATGGTATCCCCAGTGAAGTGCTTAAACGATTTTCCGAAATTATTTCATCTCCCCTTCTGCAAACCTTTCACCATGCATTTGAGCAGGGTATACTCCCCTCCTCCATGCGGACGGCTTTGATTGTGCTGATTCACAAACCTTAAAAGGACTTATCACTCTGCGATTCATATCGACCGATTTCCCTACTCCCAACAGATGTCAAAGTTCTGGCCAAAATTCTTGCCACACGACTAAACAAAGTTATTCTGTCCCTTGTACATGGAGATCAGACCGGCTTTATGCCAGGCAAAAAAACATCACTTAATATTCGTCGGTTGTTTGCTAACATTCAAGCTCCCCATGACAATCGAGGCAAGCGCATAGTTGTTTCCCTAGATGCTGCTAAAGCATTTGATGCGGTGGAATGGCCATTTTTACTTGCTACCCTTTCCAGGTTTGGGTTCGGTGACAACTTCATTCGCTGGGTACAAATCCTTTACAGTAACCCTTTAGCTCAAGTTTGTACGAACTCCAATATCTCTGACCCATTTCCTATAGGTAGAGGGACTAGGCAAGGCTGTCCCCTCTCCCCCTTATTATATGCCTTGTCTGCTGAACCACTTGCTTGTAAAATACGGAAACACCCTAATATCACTGGATTCAAAATTGGTGGGCTGGAAGAGAAAATAAGTCAGTATGCTGACGATACTATTTTATACTTAGCCGACCCCCATAAATCCCTAGCCACTGCATTTAATCTTATCTCTGAAATGGGAGCATACTCAGGCCTGTCCATCAATTGGAGCAAATCCGCCATCTTATGCCTAGACAACCTGGAGATCTTGGCGTCCTCACTTCCCTGTCCCCTGCAAATTGTTCCCTCTTTTAAATATCTTGGTGTTGTGATTCGGGCCTCCCCCTCTGATTACTATCTGGACAACGTGGCTCCCCTTATCCAATACACCCGTGATAAACTCTCTTCCTGGACAAAACTTCCCCTTTCGGTTATGGGACGAGTCAATTTAATTAAAATGGTCTTAATGCCCAAAATCCTGTACATACTGCATAACTCTCCCATACACCTGCCTACTGCCTTCTTCAAACAACTTAGATCTCTGATGCTTTCTATCGTCTGGAATAAATCCCGGGCGAAGCTCAAATATACAACACTACAATGTCCCACTACGCTAGGAGGTGTAGCTTTACCCTCTCCCTTCTTATATTATCTGGCATCCCAATTGGAACAAATTTCCCACTGGTTTACATCCAACTCTCTACAATCCCCTGAACTGTTGGGGTTCTCTGCCACAGAACAAGCAAACAATCTACCGTTTGCCCTCCTTAAAGGCACTCTTACCCATAAAGACCCCACTAACACTATTCTGATCCAATCCACACAAACCTGGCATGAAGTAAATAAAATAATCCCCACATCCATATGGGAACACTTTACGCCTCTATGGCGGAACCCCAAACTGCCAGAGCTATCTACTGTTCTTTGAGTTTAATTTTTATTTTATCAAGAAACTGCTCTCGAAATCTCTTAAAAATTGTATTTGTTCAAGAGTTTGTTGTGTTTTAAGGTCTTCCCACCCCTTCATAAAATCTATGTCATCCGTGTGTGAGTGGGGTTTGATTAAATTCCTTAACCCTCTGACCGTGATACGTTCATCAAGATATGCGTTAAAGCTTGCTACTTCCCAAGAGGAATGGGTATATTCTTTGTAAGTTTTATATATTTCTTTAAAACCTGGTTCAAGATCAACCTGTTTTCCCGAGAATTCACCCACTGAATCGGTTTTGGTTGTAAGGTTTGTGTCCCTTACGACTTTTGTAAGGGATTCTACTGTGGGGAGGTCGGCCGATAAATATGCCATACCCCTTGCTAGGTAGAAGAAAAGGGTGTCCGATACACTCAAAATAATAATAATGATTCAAATATTACAGTATCGGAATAGTACTGGCAGAATATATTAACCATTTACCGACATCCTAACGTATTAAAACGTCATGCTTACCGCTATTAACAGCAACATGACGTTTTAATACGTCGCGCATTCCCGCCGCTGCTACCGCCGTGTGTCCGCCGCTACCGCCGCCATTACCGTCGGGATCCCGTGCTGGGCGATTGGGGAAGAGGACTGAACAGTCCTCTACCCAATCGCAGTGCCTGGAGTGAATGGACGTGACCGCGAACAGCGGCTACGTCCATTCACATAAACAGGAAATGTAACAGTTTAATAAAGTGTGTAAAAAAAAAAAAAAAAAAGTGAACACGTCCTATGAGTGTTCACCAGCGCCATCTTGTGGCCAAAAAGTATATTACACTTACAAAATACATACATTTTTAAGTATATACACATCATTAATAAAATTACACTTCCAACCCTCCCCCCCCAAAAAAACACTTGTAAAAAAAAAAAAACAGCTTAAAAAAATAAAATAAATAGTTGCCTTAGGGACTCAGCTTTTTTTATTCTATATTTTATGGGGGAAAATTTTAATTTATTACATAGGGGCTTGTAATTATGGCCAGAACAAACAGAAAAATAACCACTTATATTTCAAAATAATATACTGTCGCCATACATTGTGGTAGGGACATAATCTAAACGGTTTAATTATCGGGACCACTGGGCAAATAAAACGTGTTTGTTTTATCCACAGGAGAATGTTTAATTTTAAAACTATAAAGGCTGAACACTGAGAAATAATGATTTTTTTTCTTTTTTTTTCTGTTTTTCTCATTAAAATGCATTTAGAATAAAAAAATTCTTAGCAAAATGTACTATCCACAGAAAGCCTAATTGGTGGCGAAAAAAACGAGGTATAGATCATTTTCTTGTGATAAGTAGTAATAAAGTTATTAGGGAATAAAAGGGAGGAGCGCTGACAACTGAAAATTGCTCTAGTCCGTTAGGATAAAAACCCTTGGGGGTGAACTGGTTAATATTACACTTTGCCCATAGGGCTCAGGCCACATAAGTACCAAAGGACATAATTACAACGGTAATCATAAAAGTTCACATGTGGTGGGTGTCTGATTGTTAGTATCCCCACTTGTGAAGACAAATGTCTTAAAAACAATGAAGGCTCATATGTTGGGATACTTTTGTGCGTTACCACATATGATTAAACGGTAGTTTAATGTGAAGTGAAAAATGACAGGTCCTCGTTAAACACGCTTGTATCCTCCCACCAGCCCAGGAACAGATTTGCATAGAATGGGGCACACGATGTCCCCATCGCGCTGCCCCTGAGCTGGTGGTAGCACTTATCACCAAAAATAAAGGTATTATGGGTTAGGATAAACTCCAAGCTCTTAATCAAGAATTCAGAGTGTGTGGTGAGATGGGTGCTCCGAGACCGCAAAAAATATTCCACTGCCCGGATGCCGAGGTCATGTTGGATATTGCTATAAAGTGCCTCAACATCCAGGCTTGCCAGATATGTGGTTTCCGAAACCTGTATGTCTTGTAACCTACAAAGGGCATCTTTAGTGTCACGTAGGTATGAAGGTAAAGATTTCAAAAAGGAGTCCACATATTGGCTTAGACGATCAGTGAGGTTCCCTCTCCCCGACACAATAGGTCTACCCGGTGGTTCAATTTGGTTCTTATGCATTTTAGGAAGTGCATGAAATGCGGATACGATGGGGTGTTGAATAGATTGTTTAAGTGATTCATAGTCATCTTTGTCTAACGCCTTGTTTAGAATCTTCTTCAATTACTCTTTGTGAGTGTTAATTGGGTTGGAAAGCAAAATGGTATACTGATTTCTGTCGTTCAGGATTTTCTTACACCTAGTTTCATACTTTTCCTCCTTCTTTACTCCAGCTACACCTTCTGTGAAGGCTCACACCTGTTTTACTAGCCCCTATGGCAGTGGTTCCCAACCCATGTGCCGCACATACATGTGTGTCGCGGCAGCTTTGGGTATGTGTCGCAACTCTCGGAGGGGAGCAGTGCAGTGGAGGGAGAAGAACTGTGGGCAGCGGCGGAGAAGGGGGCCATCTCCCCCCCTTCTCTCACCTTAGGGTGCTCTGCCTCCCTCACTCTCCCCTCCGATACTAACTGTGGCGGGCTGGCGGCACTTGGCAGTGGGCGGGACTTACCTTCCGTGTCGCTCCATGCGCCGGCCGGAAGTTCTGGCTCTGCAGCCGCTGCTCTGGTCTGGATCAGGCCAGAGTAGCGGCAAATCATCCCGCGCCGGCGACGAGACCAGACGGGACAGAGACACGGAAGGTAAGTTCCGCCCCTCTGCCAGCCACCGCACTTCGTTCCGAAAGAGAGAGCGAGAGCACCCTGAGGTGCCGCTCTCCTTCCCTCGCTCTCTCCTCCTGGGGGGGCACCTGGCTACATATTCTGGGCACATATATCCCTGGCTACATATACCCCTGACTACATATACCGGGGACATATACACCTGCCTACATATACTGTGGACATATACACCTGCCTACATATACTGGGGACATATACCCCTGGCTACATATACTGGGGACATATACCTCTGGCTACATATACTGGGGACATATACACCTGCCTACATATACTGGGGACATATACACCTGCCTACATATACTGGGGACATATACCCCTGCCTACATATACTGGGGACATATACCCCTGCCTACATATACTGGGGACATATACACCTGCCTACATATACTGGGGACATATACCCCTGGCTACATATACTGGGGACATATACCTCTGGCTACATATACTGGGGACATATACCGGGGACATATACACCTGCCTACATATACTGTGGACATATACACCTGCCTACATATACTGGGGACATATACCCCTGGCTACATATACTGGGGACATATACCTCTGGCTACATATACTGGGGACATATACACCTGCCTACATATACTGGGGACATATACACCTGCCTACATATACTGGGGACATATACACCTGCCTACATATACTGGGGACATATACCCCTGGCTACATATACTGGGGACATATACCTCTGGCTACATATACTGGGGCTATATACCGGGGACATATACACCTGCCTACATATACTGTGGACACAGGGGCGTCTCTAGCCATTTTGTCACTCCAGGCGAGAAATCCTGTGGCACCCCCCCCCCCCCCCAAGACCCCCGAAAATCATAATGCAGCAGCGTTTCACCATAAAATATACTTATTGCGGCATGCACTCACACACACCACACACAGTACACACACACACACACTATACACACACACACACACGGTGTACATACACACACACACACACACACACACACACACACACACACACACACACACACACAGTACACACACACACACACACATAGGAGGAGTGGAGTGAGACTGAGAATAGCCTGAGATGGAGCAGTTTATCTGTATTGCAGTCCCACATTACACAGAGACTAGTTGCTGGTAATAGGACTGCTGTCCCTGCCAATCTCTTACACAAGTCAGCAAGCAGCCCTCCTGGAGTCTAGGGACTGTCAAAACTTTTCAACCTGTTTAAGACCTTATCTGCACATGCAGTCATTATAACAATGGGGAGAGACCAGACAGATTTTTTCCCACTGAC
The DNA here is from genome assembly GCF_040937935.1 of Hyperolius riggenbachi. Lineage (NCBI taxonomy): Eukaryota > Metazoa > Chordata > Amphibia > Anura > Hyperoliidae > Hyperolius > Hyperolius riggenbachi. The sequence goes on along the minus strand of NC_090646.1, from coordinate 525,645,431 downwards.
CCTCCAGACGAGTTCTACATCATGCTGTGTATATTTACCAGCTAGCCTGCCCTCTAATTGCACTTTTATCAGCTAGCCTAGTATTTTACATTGCCTTACATCAACAAACCTGAATACAGCAGACACAGGACCAACCCTAAATCATTGAATGAAAGGCGGCCTGGGGGGAAGTCAATGCCTGGCTGCTACACAGTCTCTACATCCACGCAGTTAGCAGTAGCAGATAGAGAGGGACTGAATTCTCAGGAGTTGGACTCAGGAGCTGATGATGCTGTACTCCTCGGATCCCTGACTAGGATGAGTGCCTTCTCTCACTGACTCATTCATTACTGTGGTTCTTTGAGCTGAAGTCCAGTCAGCCCCGCTGCTGCTGCTGTGTAAACTGACACCTGAGTCAGCTGAGAGGCATTTCTTCTCTCACTACTCAGTGCAGAAGCGCCCTTGCCTCTTCCTGTCGCCTTAGGCGAAAATTTATAGCTGCCTAATGGCTCGGACGCCTCTGTGTGGACATATACACCTGCCTACATATACTGGGGACATATACACCTGCCTACATATACTGGGGACATATACACCTGCCTACATATACTGGGGACATATACCCCTGCCTACATATACTGGGGACATATACCTCTGGCTACATATACTGGGGACATATACACCTGCCTACATATACTGGGGACATATACACCTGCCTACATATACTGGGGACATATACACCTGCCTACATATACTGGGGACATATACCCCTGCCTACATATACTGGGGACATATACCCCTGCCTACATATACTGGGGACATATACACCTGCCTACATATACTGGGCACATATACCCCTGGCTACATATACTGGGGACATATACCTCTGGCTACATATACTGGGGACATATACCCCTGGCTACATATACTGGGGACATATACCTCTGGCTACATATACTGGGGACATATACCGGGGACATATACACCTGCCTACATATACTGGGGACATATACACCTGCCTACATATACTGGGGACATATACCCCTGCCTACATATACTGGGGACATATACCCCTGCCTACATATACTGGGGACATATGCCCCTGCCTACATATACTGGGGACATATGCCCCTGCCTACATATACTGGGGACATATACCCCAGCCTACATATCCTGGGCACATATACCCCTGCCTACATATCCTGGGCACATATACCCCTGGCTACATATCCTGGGCACATATACCCCTGCCTACATATACTGGGGACATATACCCCTGCCTACATATCCTGGGCACATATACCCCTGCCTACATATCCTGGGCACATATACCCCTGGCTACATATCCTGGGCACATATACCCCTGCCTACATATCCTGGGCACATATACCCCTGGCTACATATACTGGGCACATATATCCCTGGCTACATATACTGGGCACATATATCCCTGGCTACATATACTGGGGACAACTGGCTGTTTGTCATTATGTGCATTTACTGGTGAAAAGCTGTCTCTTATTATGTGCATTTACTGGTGAAAAGCTGTCTCTTATTATGTGAATTTACTGGTGAAAAGCTGTCTCTTATTATGTGCATTTACTGGTGAAAAGCTGTCTCTTATTATGTGCATTTACTGGTGAAAAGCTGTCTCTTATTATGTGAATTTACTGGTGAAAAGCTGTCTCTTATTATGTGAATTTACTGGTGAAAAGCTGTCTCTTATTATGTGCATTTACTGGTGAAAAGAGGTCTTTTATTATGTGCATTTACTGGGGAAACGCTGTCTCTCATTACGTGCATTTACTGGTGAAAGGCTGTCTGTCATTACCTGCATTTACTGGTGAAACACTGTCTCTTATGTGCATTTAGTGGGGAAACGCTGTCTCTCATTACATGCATTTAGTCTACGTGTCACGGAGATCTGAACGTTTGGTTTGATGTGTCACGACTCCAAAAAGGTTGGGAACCACTGCCCTATGGGGTCATTAGTATCTCAGTGATAGACAGCATTACTCCTACCACAGTATTTCCTAGGCAAGCTGTGGGAGCTTGATCTATCATATTTATACAGGTTGCCTTGACTTATGTGTAGCCACAAACAGAGTGGAGTATGGTGGGATGTGATAGATACACCCCACTTGATTGAATAGGTGGGGGGATCAGCAAAGACTCTCATCACCCACAACTTTACACTACCGTTTAATCATATGTGGTAACGCACAAAAGTATCGCAACATAAGAGCCTTCATTGTTTGCTTTTTAAGACATTGGTCTTCACAAGTGGGGGTACTAACAATCAGACACCCACCACATGTGGACTTTTATGATTACCATTGTAATTATGTCCTTTGGTACTTATGTGGCCTGAGCCCTATGGGCAAAGTGTAATATTTAAATAAAATAAGACAGGTGCATAAATGTAAGCACTGTTGTAATTTTATTGATTCCAAAACCTTTAGAACTAATTATTGGAACTCAAATTGGCTTGGTAAGCTCAGTGACCCCTGACCTTACATACACAGGTAAATCCAATTATGAGAGAGCATTTAAGGGGGTAAATTGTAAGTTTCTCTCCTCTTTTAATTTTCCCTGAAGAGTAGCAACATGGGGGTCTCAACTGGCCTTGTTCGCATTTTTACCTGCTGGCTGCGCGCGCCGGGTCCATCTGTGGTTGCTGTGAGTGGTAGCTCTGCCCCCTGGTGACGATGGGGGTGATGGGGCGAAGACTCCAGGAACCTGCTGCTGCCTCTTGCGGAGTCTTGCCTAGTCTGTGTGAGCTGCTCCCCATCTTCTGTCCCCAGCTACAAGCAGAAAAGTAAGATTCCTCAACTGCCTCCCAGTTGAGGAAGTGTGTGCGTGTGTGTGTGTGTGTGAGGGGGGGGGGGGGATCTATATACGCTAAAGGGGGGATCTGCTTGTATACTTTACACTATTTATCTGCCTAGCTATATACACTAAAAGGGCGATCTGCCTATATACACCAAAAGAGATCTGTCTATATGCATTAAAGGGGATCTGACTATATATACTAAAGGTGGGCTCTACTACATACACTTAAGGGGGGGAATCTGCCAATATACCCTAAAGGGGGGGGGGGTTACTTGTGTACACTAAAAGGGGATCTGACTATAGATACTAAAGGGAGGATCTGCCTATATACACTAAAGGGGGATTACCTATATATATTAAATGGGGGGGGGGGGAATCTGCCTATATACACTAAAAGGGGATCTTGCACATGGGCGTGTGTGCGCAAAGAGAATGAATGGGGGGGGGGGGGGCACCAAAATCTGGTTATGCTCAGGGCGCTTGGAAACCTAAGACCGGCCCTGACTAAGGCATTCATACAGAGGAACAAGTACAACGTTCTGGAATGGCCATCTCAGTCCCCAGACCTGAATATAATTGAAAACCTGTGGTGTGAGTTAAAGAGAACCGTCCATGCTCGGAAGCCATCAAACCTGAATGAACTAGAGATGTTTTGTAAAGAAGAATGGTCCAAAATACCTTCAACCAGAATCCAGACTCTCATTGGAACTTACAGGAAGTGTTTAGAGGCTGTCATTTCTGCAAAAGAGGATCTGCTCAATATTGATTTAATTTCTTTTTTGTGGTGCCCAAATGTATGCACCTGCCTAATTTTGTTTAAACAATTATTGCACACTTTATGTAAATCCAATAAACTTCATTTCACTTCTCAAATATCACTGTGTGTGTCTCCTATATGATATATTTAATTGACATGTTTAATCATAACAACCACCAATTTATACAGGAAAATCATGACAATTAACAACATTTCCCAAACTTTCGCATCCCACTGTAGGCTTTCTGCATCACAGTAAGGAATGGTCTCCCAGGGGACCATCTTGTCCTCTACTTTGGTCACCTCCTCTCACTGCTGCATCCAGGACTTCTTACAAGCATCACCTCTCCTTTGGAATGCTCTCTGCCAGGCTGTCCATCATGCTCAAAGCCTAGAAACCTTCAAATGCACTCTCAAAACATGCCTGTTCAGGCAAGCCTATAATTTTCTATAGGTTGCATTGAAGGTTCACTGCCTCATTTACTAACCCATGTGTCTCTTTCCTTAATGTCTCCAATCCACTACTCTCTAAATTGTAAGTTTGCAAGGACAGGGACATCTTCCTATCCTCCTAGTGTTTCTTATTCTGCTGTAGTTTTGAACATGTCATGTATCTATTCTCCCCACTATTTAATTTTTTCTTGAAATGAAGAATAGAAGTAGAGGTAGAGAAGGCTGTATTGGCATTAAACATAATTGGTGTGCATAGACATATCAACATAGCATCATAGATGTGAACTGCCAAACATAAGAATATGGGCGCACATACCGGTCCTGGTGGGCAGAGAGTAGAGTGGTGAGTGCAAGGCACAAGTAGCCTGATGGTGGCTTTGCACCATTAGCACTTCTACGGAAGGCTGTTGTACTGGTCAGACTTGTTAAGGGAGAAAAGGATGTTATAGTGGCCAATATTGCTATGGGGGTAGGGCTGTTATACTGGCCGCACATGTTATGGGGGTTATTCTATCCACACTTGTTGTTGTGGGGTAAAGGAAGAGGTTTAAAGCAACCCTGAAATGAGGGCAAAAGAGTTAGCTACTCATTTATGGTGAGGGTAGGCTCTGGATCTCATAGAGCCTTCCTGGTCCTCTCTCCATGCCGTCATTCACTGCTGTCTCCATGCTCAAGTCATTCAACCATTTTCTGCTCTCCTTGGTCATCCTTTGAAGGTACTCATGTCCCTAAGTATGAGCATATCTATGCTGCGCACACACGATATAATAATCAAAAAATTGGCAGTGGGTCTTAAAATAGCAGGACATACAGTACCCATTAACAGTAACTATACACAATACACATAGAACTGCTTCTAGCTGCAAAAAAGCGTATCAACATTTATTAGAAAATATTATTAGTGACATTAAAAAGCACATGGGATGGCCACCCCGTCACAACTCATCCACCTTAGCACAAACACACATGATCACAAACATCCGCCGGCATCTAGGACTAATGTTGAAAAAAGAGTCCAATGGATAAAGTAATATTAAGCAAAAAGCCAATTTCTTGACACTGTTATGCGTGGAGAGATCCGTCACCCATGCTGGTGTAAGTTATATATAGCAAAAGCTAGCAACCTTACTGCGGGAGAGCTATAGCACAAAGCAGCTGAAGGATCTGCACCAGATGAATGCAAAGCAAAGCAAGCACAGAGAGCAGCAGCAGATAACACCATGTAAGCGCACCATCGCGCATAATACTTGAAATGAAAACACGATGTATCAATGGGCTTGTCTAACCATGTCCATGGATCTCGGATGTATACAAGGTAGCAATCCATCTCACCGCAAAGGTTGGTTGGCTGTTGGCCATTGCAGAAAGCAGTGTATCCCATCCAGGATTAATAGTGAGTAATGTCCATGTACTGCAGGTTGTTCAGCATGGAAGGCGGGAGGACTACAGGTCCAAGCAGTGGCAGTCACAGTCAGCTCGGCCAGACAGCATGCATGGTGGTAAGGCCCTTTTCCAGACCTGTAGTGTGTAGCTAGATGGAGGTTGGGATGGCGTGGCATCCCATGCAGGAGGCGTGCGACTCCCCTGATGTTTCGCCGCCTTCTGGCTTTCTTAAGGGGGCGTGGTCACACGAGTCTGGACTCACACATGCACAATCACGTCACTGAGTGTTTACAAAGATAAGCTTTCCAAGGACTTCCAAAGGCATGAAATTGGTGATAGCGGTGTAATGAGAGGATATAGCGTGGACCAGGAGGGCTCTATGGGATCATGAGCCCGTTCTCTCTCCATAAGTGAATATCTAACTCTTTGTTTGTTTTAATTTTTTTACTGGCTTCAGGGTTGCTTTAACAGTGTCACTCTTTCTCATCACAGAAGAGGAAGGCGCCCTGAACATGGCTTTCAGTTGGCAGTGGCACTTTATTTGACCTGAAATTCCCACGAAACGCATTGCCTGTGCTTTTTATACCATTAAACAAATGCATCTTGTATGAAGTTGTCTTCTTTGAGGTAAGCCACCTCGTTTTATTTCTCATTTATAGTTTTTAGAACATTTTATATACATTGGGCACCTCTTTACCCCTTTTTTCATCACAGAAATTTGTCTGGTGTTCTTGGCCTATCCTGTAGTTCGGATCAAAAGGATCCAATAACTTGCCCACCCCCAGAGTTCAACTAAAAACCTTTGGAGCTTTCTGTCATGTTGCTGCTACTCTGTGGAATATCTTGCTAAACTTAATCAAGACAGTTCCAATCCTGGACATGTTTAAATCAAACTGAAAAGCCACATGTTTAGTCTGGCATTTATGATCACATAACTTTTCCCATGTACACAGCTTTATGTACTGGTGATCTGACACAAGCTTATGGGTCCTATGGGAGAAAAGTGGTTTACAAATGTTTCGTTGTTGCTGTAGTTACGGTTACAGTGGCTTGCAAAAGTATTCGGCCCCCTTGAAGTTTTCCACATTTTGTCACATTACTGCCACAAACATGCATCAATTTTATTGGAATTCCACATGAAAGAGCAATACAAAGTGGTGTACATGTGAGAAGTGGAAAGAAAATCATACATCATTCCAAACATTTTTTACAAATAAATAACTGCAAAGTGGGGTGTGCGTAATTCTGCCCCCTGCGTCAATACTTTGTAGAACCACCTTTTGCTGCAATTACAGCTGCCAGTCTTTTAGGGTATGTCTCTACCAGCTTTGCACATCTAGAGACTGAAATCCTTGCCCATTCTTCTTTGCAAAACAGCTCCAGCTCAGTCAGATTAGATGGACAGCGTTTGTGAACAGCAGTTTTCAGATCTTGCCACAGATTTTTGATTGGATTTAGATCTGGACTTTGACTGGGTCATTCTAACACATGGATATGTTTTGTTTTAAACCATTCCATTGTTGTCCTGGCTTTATGTTTAAGGTTGTTGTCCTGCTGGAAGGTGAACCTCCGCCCCAGTCTCAAGTCTTTTGCAGTCTCCAAGAGGTTTTCTTCCAAGTTTGCCCTGTATTTGGCTCCATCCATCTTCCCATCAACTCTGACCAGCTTCCCTGTCTTTGCTGAAGAGATGCACCCCCCAAGCCTGATGCTGCCACCACCATATTTGACAGTTGGGATGGTGTGTTCAGAGTGATGTGCAGTGTTAGTTTTCTGCCACACATAGCGTTTTGCATTTTGGCCAAAAAGTTCAATTTTTGGTCTCATCTGACCAGAGCACCTTCTTCCACATGGTTGCTGTGTCCCCCACATGGCTTGTGGCAAACTGCAAACGGGACTTCTTATGCTTTCTGTTAACAATGCCTTTCTTCTTGCCACTCTTCCATAAAGGCCAACTTTGTACAGTGCATGACTAATAGTTGTCCTATGGACAGAGTCTCCCACCTGAGCTGTACAGCTCGTCCACAGTCACCATGGGCCTCTTGACTGCATTTCTGATCAGCGCTCTCCTTGTTCGCCTGTGAGTTTAGGTGGATGGCCTTGTCTTGGTAGGTTTACAGTTGTGTCATACTCCTTCCATTTCTGAATGATCGCTTGAACAGTGCTCCTTGGGATGTTCAAGGCTTTGGAAATCTTTTTGTAGCCTAAGCCTGCTTTAAATTTCTCAATAACTTGATCCCTGACCTGTCTTGGACTTGTCTTGTGTGTTCTTTGGACTTCACGGTGTTGTTGCTCCCAATATTCTCTTAGACAACCTCTGAGGCCCTCACAGAGCAGCTGTATTTGTACTGACATTAGATTACACACAGGTGCACTCTATTTAGTCATTAGCATTCATCAGGCAATGTCTATACTCAACTGACTGCACTCAGATCAAAGGGGGCCGAATAATTATGCACACACCACTTTGCAGTGATTTATTTGTAAAAAATGTTTGGAATTATGTATGATTTTCGTTCCACTTCTTATGTGTACACCACTTTGTATTGGTCTTTCATGTGGAATTCCAATAAAATTGATTCATGTTTGTGGCAGTAATATGACAAAATGTGGAAAACTTCAAGGGGGCCGAATACTTTTGCAACCCACTGTATTTGAACTTCTTTAACAGTATGCCCCACGTGTCCTGAAGAGACATGCTGTGTATGAGAAACAGCTGTAGACCAGGGGCATTTTTTGTATCCGTGGCTAAGTAAAAGAAGTTCATGCTGAAGAGTGCCACAGACTGCCTTCCTTCTTTTGACATTGTTTACTTTAACAGTATATCCAGAAGAGATTTAACTTCATACTCCCAAGTGATTAAAATGACCTACATGATCTTATATTTAGCAAAGAATGATGACGGGACAATATTTAAAACACTAGATGTCGGAGACAATTAAAGAGGCATGGCTAATTTTGCCAAAGAACAAAAAATTAAACATTTATAATTGCAAGTCTTTGTTGAATGAAGAATAACATAACAGACACAAAAGAGCTGTAAATGTTCTCAGAGACTGCAGCTGACTGCTATGCTAATGCTGCACTATCCTTATGAAACAGAATAACTGTTTCTCCAAAATTCCCATGGTGACAATTTATAGCAATTCTTTAAAGTGTACAATAGTGCATTATTCAAAACAAGGAAAAAAAAATCTCTCAAGCAATTCAGCTTTTAGATGCCATGCAGGAAGCAGCAGTAGCCTCTTTAGCTGTAAAGAGTGGCGCAAGGGAAAAAAAAAGATTGGGCGACTTTTACTACCGCCACAGGGAAAACACTACTGTACATGGCACAGAAACTACAAATTTAATACTAACCTGTAAAGCTGTGCCAGAAAACCAAACACATAGCTAACACAGAGTAAATCTGAAATGGCTTTTGTGACTTTTGTACTGCTCAACTCTCAAACTTTGCTAAGCAGAATCTAATAATCCAATTAATGGCATCAGCCAGTGTTGTGATTTCAAATGTCCACCCATATAGCACGGCCAGCCAGTATAATTATCTTTGTGACCTCCCCTATAAGCATTTAACACATTTTTGCAAAGTAACCTCCTCAACCTGCTGAATGTACAACATGGGGAAGCACTACAAGGGTACATAAACATATCGCTGTTTCATCCTTCAGATAGGCTCTTAGGGCTTGTTTACACCTAGGGCGTTTTTACCCTTTTTTCAAGCTCTGGTGGTTTTGAAAATCGCCCTAAAAAGCTTGTGCAATGATTCCCTATGAGAGTGTTCTCATCAGAGTGGTTCGTTTCCGAACCATTCAGCAAAGCGCTGCCTGTACCATTTTCTGAGTGTTTTGCTCATTAGAAGGTATAGGGAAATCACAAAGCGCTTGAAAAAGCGCTTTGTATAGTGATTTTCCTTAGCGCTTCGATGAATAAATACATTGTATTTATTCATTTCTGGATCAAAGATTTTACTTCCTGATTTGCGTCAATTTTGATTTTGTGGGAAATCGCCCACAAAATTGTAAATTGCTGGCATCAGTGATTTCGATTTTAGATGTGAACAAAGCCTTAAGGTGCCCATACATCACTGATAGGGACTGTAGCATGCTCTTACTGATAAGTTCCTATTCTCTTACTTACTTGGTGCCCATTCGCACACTAACTCTCCCCTCCTAATTCCGAAAACTAACCCTATCTTCTAATGCCTAACGCTAAACCACCCCTCCTAGTGCTTAACACTAACCCCCCTCCTAAAATGTAACACTAACTCCCCTGGTGCCCAACTACCAGCTGAAGCCAGCACGCAAAACTGTTTGGCCATGAGATTCAGCCACAGTTTAACCCTGAAAGTCTGGTTTGGGCAACAGTGCCCAGTCTCAGATAGAGCTATTGAAAGATCATCTAGGGTTAGGTACAGACTGGGAAGGCTAGTGTAACTGGAATAAGGTAATTCAATTTAGATTTAGAAGGTTTAAGTTGGGCATCAGAAAAGGGCTTGAAGGACATCTATACTAATGCTATATTCTTGACCATAACAGCCCTGACTGGCCACCTTGGTCAAGGGCTCTCTTGTGTGTGTACCAGCCTTAACACTTCCAGACTCCACAGACATATTTTTCTGCATTGATTTCTCTGATTCTCTTGGTGATCTTCCCCCACTAACTATTTTACCAAAAATTGGGGGAAATTTTCACAGGTGGGGGCACAAAACAGAAATAAATATACATTAGAAGTTCTGATCTCTTTCCACATTATACAAAAATAAAATGTTTATTTCTTTTTTAAATTGGATTTTAATCAGCTCATTTCATACTAGCGAATAGCATGGATGACTTCAATGCGCTCAGATTTTTACACAGAAAGTGCAAGCAGTTATTATTACTTATTATCTCTGCATTTTTTTCTTTGTTTTTGTTTTAGCTGTGCTTTATCCATAGTTACACAAACAATGTGCCTTCTGGGTGAATGTGAGTTCTTGCAGCCCAGATACTGACAGAATTCTTAACCAGCGATGTGAAATTCTGCACTGCGTCAATTAATAATAGTGTTCCTGGGGACATCTGGGTACTTTTGTACATCTGTGTGACATTAAGCTGTAATTATTACAACAAAAAGGAAACTTCTGCAGATGCAATGATCCTTTGTATTAAACATCTTTGTTGCCATCTGCTATGTTTGAGTGATTGACTTATACTTACTGATGCCAGGGCATGAAAAGGTTTAAAGCGCTGATCAGCTATTTAATTTGAAAGTACTGTACCTTTCTTTGTACTCTGAATTCATTATCAGCACAGTGGACCTTTTCAAATGAGTGCACTTGGAAAAAAAGATGACACCCATATAATTAAGTGGCAGACAGCAGCATTTAAACCGCATTAAGTACCTGAATACCTATTTAGAAGAATATTTAGCATTTAGTGGATTGACAGTTCATAAGTACCTTAACAGTTAAAGTCACTTAATGCAATAGAATGATTGCTTTTACAGAACAAATGGATTAAGCCTATTTTAAAACTTTTACAATTAATTTAGCTAATTTATACAATGCCAATGCATTTTATATTTTACACACACCAATGAGCTATTAATGAAATTCACATATGAAAAGTACAAACCTATTTGCCCACTGTTCGTAGGCAATTCGATGCACATTGGATCAGCTCAGCCTGATGCAGACTTACACTGCAGTGGGTTGGCCTGCCAGGAAGGATGCATCAACTCAATAAACTGATAAACTGTCCTTTGAATACCTTACCAATTCATGAAATACTACCTCTTCTGCAGAAACTGATAACATCAATGTACTCCCTGCTGAAGTGCAAGCTATTCCTCTTTCACTTGTTGAATACTTTCTTTTTGAAACATGGAAGAGACTTATTGGAGAAGAGAAATATGTGCAGTTTTGTAAAAAAAATAATATATATATATATATATATATATATATATATATATATATATATATATATATACATATATATATATATTATGTAGTATTTAAATAGCACCAACATCTGCCACAGCACGGTCCCTTGTAGGAGCTCATAGTTCCTACTATAGTCATATGTCTATGTATGTTTCATGTAGTGTATGTATTATAGTCTAAGGTCAATTTTAGGGAGAAGCAAATTAACTTATCTGCATGTTTTTGGGAGTGGCTGGATAGTGTACTGGTTAAGGGCACCGCCATGGGAGACCAGGGTTTAAATCCTGGCTAGGGTCAGTACCTATTCAGTAAGGAGTCCTTAGGTAAGACTTCCTAACACTGCAGGGTGGCCTCTCGAGCGTACCTTTAGTGGCTGCAGCTCTTGAGTACTTTGAGTCCGACATGAAAAAAGGGCTATGCAAATGTTCTGATTATTGTTATTTTATGGGAGGAAACCAGTGTGCATGGAGGAGACCCCATGCAGACAGGGGAAGAACATACAAACCCCTTGCAGATGTTGACCTGGCTGGGATTTGAACCGGGGACCCAGTGCTACAAGGCAAGAACAGGGGATAGTAGTGAGAGACCAACTGTACTCCTGGAAGAAATCAGCTACATCTACAGAACTTTGCACTCTTTCACATTTGATTTATTTCACAGTTACTCTTTCTCACTAGTGATTGCCTACATGATTTCAACGTGAATTTTCAAAATGTCACTTTGACAGTGAGGGGACACATTTGTTTTTTTTCGCCAATCACGCCTAGCTTTTTCATTGCATCCAGTTCTTTATCAAAACACAGTGCTTAATGATCTTGTAGACCCCTCATATTTGCTTACATATGCAATTATTATTATTTTTTTCATAGTTTAGTCAAGAACTGAATTATTTTTAGTACCTGTCCAAGTTGTCCAAATGCTCTCAAAATGTTGCTCTAGGTAAAATACAACTCTCCCATCATGTGATAAAAACATATGAATCACATGAATGATGACAGAGCTAGAATAAATTTGCACATTTCTGCATTAATTGTTAGGTAACAAAAATTTCACATTTTTGCTTAGGAGAAAAAATATGGTATGTTGCAGTTGATGCTGAAGCTGTATTGATCCAATGTATAATAATAATAATAATAATACTGCATTTTTCTGATATTTTAGCAAAATGGAATGAGGTTAATGGGGCATGAGAATCTCTATTTTTAAGTTAGGAAGTTTTGAATCAGGTTGATACAATTTTTTGGCTAACTTAAAAGAATAAGAGGAAGCTTTCCAGCTAATCAGACGTCTTCAGACTTGAATCCTGTTTGCTTAGAAGATATTAGAACAGACAACTATATACATGCAACATCAAAAGGGGATACATAGATGTTTTTGCAAACATAAATACATGTCATAAAGATGCCTTAATTGAAACAGAACATCCAAATAGGGTCTTGAGAGGATGTCAGCTAATTTATTACAAATAGATAATGACCCCTTGTTTATTCAATCACATGAGAAAATGCAGAACGATTTTGTAAAAATGTCTCTCTTCTCCTGAAAACTTAATTTTAGCAGTAAAAACACTACTGCAATTTCTGTCAGCTCATCGCACTGAACCCCTTCAGTCCTACTGGTTAATGTAAATGTTGGCTTTCACACATCTCTTGGTGATCTGATCTGAGTTCGCTCAGTGGATGGTACAGAACGTTGAATTCTGTTTTCTACAGCAGGAGAACTAGGATATGGGCCAGTAATAGCTAATTTCCAATAATAATTTTACATTTTTGCCAGTGTACAGATACAAATAACTAAATAAGTAAATGCATATTTTCAAATGTTTTTACATTAATAAAATAACCACAATTGATTCTGTTGGTAGCTCTTATCCATGTTAAATTGGATCACAAGATATTTGGCCAGCCAAGCAAATCAAATAACTAACAGATTGAATATTATATTACTCTCTCAACACTCCTATGAGATCCACATATACCTGCATAATATGGAAAATTCAGCAGGGAAGCTGCTGAAGTTTCAACCAACAACCAACTTTATGGATAGTAACTAGAGTAAGGGATACCACCTATGAAATGTCATATTAAGATCAAGTAACTGCAACTTGTGATAATGGCAAGTTTTGGGTGTTTTAGTTTTTGAGTTCTGGACTGGTACTGCCCTGGCATGCACAGGGTCAGATCCTGACTTAGGTAATATGTACGCAGATATGGTAGCAATGTTCATGTACAATTAAAACTGATTCAATCCTCTTAAGGTGTATCTCTGATCACAGACATAGGACAGTACTGCTTTTCATGTTACTTACCACCAGGCTGTTTAAACATATCTCAACATTTTAATGACACAAATGTAGCCCCTGAGCATTTTTAGGCTCATATCTGGGTGGTATTGCTTGTGTAAAAATTCTCTTTACTCTTTCTTGTCTGTGGCTGAGTGATCTAACCAACTTAATTCAAGGCCCGTACACACGTCTAACTAAGGCAACCGATACCGACCAGTCAGGTGTGTGTGTACAGTGGCCATCAGCCCGCAAGCGATCTTCCTGGGATTTTTTTTTTGTGGTTGCTCCTTAATACATGGCTTTTGTAATTTAAAACTCCAGATAATTTAGTGGGATGACCATTCCAGACGTAAAAAAAAATCTGAGCATTGTTTTTGATAATCCACGGAAGTGGAGAAAAATAAGTTATAAGCTGTAGCTGTGTATTTCATGAGTAGTCATTCATGCATGTGGAGATTTTGGGTTAACCTCTCTGTGTATCGTTTTCTAAATAGAGGAAGGAACACTCTTTTGGCTACATGAGAAAAAATATTGTGGATTTGAAGGTTAGGTCATTTTTGCAATGACTCTGCAAAACAAATCTTAGGGATATGGTTTTCTAAGGAAAACTTGCTGATTTCTGTAACTTTGAGGCTGGGAGCACACGTAGCAGAATTGCATGAGTTTTTCAGTAGTGCAGTCCTGAAAACCGCATGCAATTCTGCTAAGTTTGCTCCCAGCCGAAGGAGTGTCTTATTGTGCTCAGTAGAACTTTATGTATTGTGGGAGTTTTATTCTGAGGCATGATATATGATCATCTCAGCTACATGATATATGATCCTTTTAGCTACTAGTATAAAAGTTTAAGGTAGCATGGGAAGGTCCTTAATTTTAGGAATTAGAAGATAATTTATTAGTTATTTGTAAAAATATTAAGATAGACAGATTACTTACACACATCTTATCAGTGTGTACAATGTTAAAAAAGTAGCCGAAAATTAAGTATGATGTATGTACTGCAGACCTTTCTTTACCATGACAAAGTGGCAAGTTTATTTAGATTATTTTTATGTGTAAGAAAATTAAACTTTTATGGTTTTCATTGTAACAAAACCATTCTAATTTCTGCCTACCACATGCTTCATTGCTAGAGGCTGCTTCTTCAGAGGCATACAAGTAGATGCAAATAGTCAACTCCAGGTGCAAACCTGTCCCAGATATCTGAGATGCTAAAACAGCAATTCTGCTTGCTAAGCATGTCCCTACTTGGTCCCAGACAAAGGAAGGACGGGCTTAAAGGGAACCAGAGGCCCCAGAAAAAAGCTATTATACATACCTGGGGCTTCCTCCAGCCCCTTACGCACGGATCGCTCCCACGCCGCCGTCCTCCGCTTCCTGTATCCGGCGGTACCGGGTCCCGCAGTTTCGGCCAGTCGGCAACAGGATGCGGCCAATTGTCCGCATCACAGGGGCTCCCGGCATACACTTACGCGTGCAGCTGCATACTGAGCAGCCGCACGCGTAAGGGTATGGAGGAAGCCCCTGCTCATGCGGACAAATAGTCGTGTCCGCCGGAAGTGACGGGACCCGTTACCGCCGATACAGGAAGCTGTGGACGGCGGCATGGGAGCGATCCATGCGTATGGGGCTGGAAGAAGCCCCAGGTATGTATAAAAGCTAGAGTTAGGAATAGGTGGGGTGGTTAGTTCTAAGCATAGATGGGGAGGGTCTGTGAATAAGAATTAGTGTACAGAGTGTTAGTAGAATATCGGTATGATTACTGATATACTATAAGGAACAGCAGAATATTTGTATAATTACTGATATTCTTCTATCAAGGATCATAGGATATAGGTAAACTAACCAATATTCTACTATCCATATTACCTTGTGTTTATTTTTCGTTGTACCTTTATTCCATGTACATGACCTTCATACCATTTACTAGGGAAACAGAGGACGGGGGGGGGTTATCTGATAACGGCCTTTCACGTCCATACACAGCGCCAGTGGCGTTCAAAGAGCTCTGCATACCTAACAGCAGTGTCTCCCCTCCCAATTGCTGGTATCTAAAGTACCTATCTAAAGTAGGTGGGTCTTGAATACCCACCGGCTCACTCACCGGCTCTTTCTATGCTCATTTTTAGTCCCCGTGGTGGAAGGAGCAGGCCTAGAGTAGCTCCAGCAAACCATGTTGGGGTTGTGTTCTTTCCTCAGAGCAGAACATGTTCACCTCCTTTGAAAGTACCACCTCTGCAGTACGATTGGCCTAGGTGCTCTCATCAAGAACTATTGTTAACATATACTGTACTTTGCTGTAAACCACTCATCCCCATTGTTTTGTGCTGTTTCAGGCTTGTTATACTAGATTTGCAATTCCGTCACATTACAGCAGGGATTAGGCAGCACTACTAATTGTATATTACTGTCCTCAATTTTTTTTTAACAACTCAAATACACTTACTTTTTCACTAGTGATCCTTATTGGTTTGTGCTGTTGGGCTTTTTTTGTTTTTTTTTTAGCTACAATTGCAATTGTAGCATATAAGACCAGGCACTGAGCTTGATGGGACAGGGCTCTCTCTTTTAGGGTGTTCCAGTTTTGTTGTGTAGTGTATGTGTATACTGTATATTACACCTCTTTGTACAACATACAAGCTGAGCTATTCAACTGTGTATTTTTTTGTATACCCTTATTGTCCATACAGCACGTACTATGCACTGTCTACTGTAGAGCACCACAGAAGATGTTGCCTCTACATAAACTAAAGTAATAACAATCCAGTATTTGACTGAGACCACCCCTTCTGCGTGTAGCCGGTCTAAGGCCTTGAACTCACTAGCAGCGCTTTTCTAAGCCTTCTAAGAGCTTGTGATTTGAAAAGCTCTTGCTAATGTACTGCTATGGGTGTTATCCCACTTGAGCGATGTGATTTTTTAAAACATTCTCTATTGCATTACATTAGCAAGCGCTTTACAAATCATAAGCGCTTAGAAAAATGCTGCTAGTGGGTCCCAGGCCTTAGGCCTAGAACTCACTAGCAGCACTTTTCTAAGCCTTTTCTAAGAGCTTGTGATTTGAAAAGCTCTTGCCAATGTAATTCTATGGGTGTAATCCCACTAGAGGGATGTGATTTTTGAAAAATCCCCATAGCATTACATTAGAAAGAGATTTTCAAATCACAAGCGCTAAGAAAAATGCTGCTAGTGGTTTCCTACTCCTCAATAATTATTATTATTATTATTTAGTATTTATATAGCACTGAGATCTTCTGCAGCGCTGTACATAGTATATATATTGTCTTGTCACTAACTGTCCCTCAGAGGAGCTCCTTCTAGTCCCTACCTAGAATGTAATGAATGCTTGGATGTCCTGGTGTTTACACACATGCTTACTCCAGAGGGCGTATTTTCCTTCATCCTTACAATAACTCGGTGTATATGTATGTATTTTTATACTGGTTTTATTTTTCAGGAATCAGTAAGGTTTTCTGTGCAGGTTTTATTTGGCCTGATATAAAATGAAAATCTCTAGCAGATCTCATGTTGTCATCCTTCCAGACTTTGGAAGCACCATTTTTTTTTTCCTGATATCTAATTCCAGAGTCAATTTATTTACAAATGAATACACACCATTTATATCAGCACTTAAAATCAAATTAGTTTGGCTTTGCATAATGAAAGAGCGTATCATGTTCTCAGTCTTTAGAAACTGATTTATTAAAAGAATCTACCTTATTGGAGATTTTTTTTCTTTACCATAAGCCTACTCTGATGCATCTTATAGCAAAGATAATAAACAAGGTAATAAAAAAGAAAACACTGAACTAAAAAATACAGAAGTTTTGATCTGTAAATATATTAATAAAATGTTGACCTGTATATAGTTTTTTTCCAGGGATGCAATGATAGATACTCACAAATATAGTGGTTCTCTGAACATGCTTATAACCAGTGATGGTGATTGGTGACACCCATACTAAAAAGAAAATACAAAGAACAAGGAAAAAATATGGATCCCTCACTGCAATGTTGCACACAAGTCTCTAATTGTCATTACATAACTGGATTATTTTGGCATATTTGAAAATACACGTTAAAGGGGATCTGAAATGGAAATAAACGTATGATATAATGAATTGTATGTGTAGAACAGCTAAGAAATATAACATTAGTAGCAAAAAAAAAAAACAAACCAGTCTCATATTGCTCCTATTACAGGAAAAGTTAAGAAACGTCAGTTGTTATCTATGCAAAAGAGCTTATCTGAACTCTCTGACCCAACTTGGGTCAGAGACAGTTCTATTTTCTGAAGCACCCATACATCAAAGAAACAGTGAGAGGCAGCTTCAGTTCAGATAAGGTTTTACTGCAGGGGGGTTCAAATGGTCATTATCTCTGCTCTGTGTCATAGGTTAAAATACAGAGATAGAGTGTAGTTTGTAACTGAAAATATGACAGAATGATGCAATGTTATATAAAAAAGCAATATAACTGAAAATAAAAATAACTGAAAATAAAAATATGAGACTTCATTATGTCACAAGTTTTTTTTCCTCTTTAGTGTCACTTTAAGCCACGATGGTTAGTGTCCATTAGTGTCTTAAAAGTAGAACATGTATTATGTAAACGATCCAGATACTCACATGGAGGCTGCCACTCACTCCACATTGGAAACCAGCACTGACACTGATTGCATATAGAACCTATTACACAAAAACAATAATTCCATGATAACTAGTGCCCAGGGCATATAATAGAATATAACTAGTGCCTAGGGCAACTTTCAGATAGGCAGTTAGAGAAACCCAAAACACAAGGGCAAAAGTTCTGAGATACCCACAGCGGGCCTGAGAAATATTGCTGTCTCTACTTTTTATAAAAATAGGTTTAGTTGCACATATTCACAAATGCATAAGGCCGCTGTATGTACGGAGTTTGTCGTCCCCCCCCTATCTGCCTGTGTTTTCTCTGGGCTTTTAGGTTTCCTGTTCACAGAACTGCGTTATAAATGATCGTGTTATTCGCTGCATGCAAGTTTGTATTAAAGTCAATGTCCAGTTTCCATTGCAGTACACATTCATTATAACGCATGGGCATAAATGCTAAACCATAATAATAAAAGGCATGTTAAAGGGAACCTAAACTGAGAGCGACATGGATGTTTTCTTTTAAACAATACCAGTTGCTTGGCAGTCCTGCTGATCTCCAACTGCAGTAGTGGCTGAATCACAGACCTGAAACAAGCATGCAGCTAATCCAGTCTGACTTCAGTCAGAGCACCTGATCTGCATGCTTGTTGAGGGGCTGTGGTAAATGTATTAGAGACACAGGATCAGCAGGAGAGTCAGGCAACTGGTATTATTTCAAAAGGAAAAATCCATATCCTTCTCAGTTTAGGTTCCCTTTAAGCCCTAGTAGCAAAACAAGCCATCTTTATAAACAGCAGCACCTACTACAGTGTCTTGCAATGCATAAACCTGGCATTGTTTAAAATGGAGGCTACCATTCACCTCCAAATTGTTATAATCCATCAATCACATTGCTTGACTCACACACACACACACACACACACACACACACACACACACACACACACACACACACACACACACACACACACACACACACACACACACACACACACACACACACACACACACACACACACACACACACACACACACACACACACACACACACACACACACACACACACACACACACACACACACACACACACACACACACACACTTGAATTCCAGGGATTCATCTATAGCATCTTTTGAGATACAGTACATAACAATAGGGGCTGTAGCCGCCTCAAGGCTACACACACACACACACACACACACACACAAACAAATACACACACACACACACACATGCACACACACACACACACACAAACACCACACACACACACAAACAAACAAACAAACACAGACAGACACACACACACACACACACACACACACACACACACACTGAGATGTATATGAGATAAATTGTCAGCACAAGTTGAATTCCAGGGATTCAACTATAGCATCTTTTGAGATGCAGTACATAACAATAGGGGCTGTAGCCGCTCAAGGCTATACACACACACACACACACACACACAAACAAACAAATACACACACACACACATACACACACACTCACACACATGCGCACACACACACAAACACCACACACACACAAACACCACGCACACACACACGCACGCACGCACGCACGCACACACACACGCACATACACACACACGCACACGCACACACACACACACACACACACACACACACACACACACACACACACACACACACACACACACACACACACACACACACACACACACACAGAGATGTATATGAGATGAATTGTCAGCACAAGTTGAATTCCAGGGATTCAACCAGGGGCGTAGCAATAGGGGGTGCAGAGGTAGCGACCGCATCGGGGCCCTTGGGCCAGAGGGACCCCGAAAGGCCCTCCCTCAACTACAGTATTAGCTCTCTATTGGTCCTGTGCTCATAATAAGCACTTCTATATATACTTTGAATAGTGGTAATCATTAACAAACTGTTCCCCATCCCCTTCTTGCACCTCTGACACTGTAGTTGCCATTGGCAGCTTTTAGTGCGCCTTATCAATTGCTATGTATAGAGTGCACGGGGGGCCCCATTGTAAAACTTGCATCAGGGCCCACAGCTCCTTCGCTACGCCACTGGATTCAACTATAGCATCTTTTGAGATACAGTACATGACAATAGGGGCTGTAGCTGCTCAAGGCCGTTTTGGGGTGCTGGAGGGGTCGCAGCATGAGGGGAAAGCTATGGCCACACTCGGCGGGGAGGGGGGATGCCCCCCCTCCCTCACCTCAGGCTCTCCCCTCAGCGCTCCCCCTCCAGCTTCAATGACTATATGTGTGCAGCGGCGGGCAGCGGCAGACAAACATACCTTCCGTGCGTTCCAGCACGGATGCTTCTCTCTCTAGCCTCTGATGTGACTTCCTGTATAAACAGGAACTAGCGTCAGACACTAGAGAGAGAAGCATCTGCGCTGGAACGCATGGAAAGTATGTTTGTCTGCCGCTGCCCGACGCTGCACACATAAAGTTACTGAAGATAAAGGGGAGTGCAGAGCCCGAGGTGAGGCCCTAGCTTTCCCCTCATGCTGCGACTCCTCCATCACCCCATAATGGCCCTGAGTGTGCCAAGGGGGGGGGGGGGCGCTCAGAATTTCTGCAGGGGGGCCTGGTGGGTCTTAGTTACACCCCTGACAGTATGTGTGTATGATTTGCTCTAGATGCCAATATATTAGCATTTTTGACACTTTTATTCAACTTCCCTTAAGGTCCATACACATGTCTGATTTTTTTAAACGACGGGTCGTTTGGACGTCCTGTCGTTCAGTCGTCTGGACGTTAAATCAGCGTGTGTACAGTCCGTCCTTCAGCTGATAAGACTGGTCTTGAGCGATCCGCCGGGCGTATCGCTCAAGACCAGTCTTATCAGCTGAACGACAGACTGTACACACGCCTGATTTGACGTCCGGACGACTGAACGACGGGACGTCCAAATGACCCGTTGTTTAAAAAAATCAGACGTGTGTATGGGCCTTTAAGCAACAGAGCTTTGTCACTACAAAACAAACCAACCTACTCATTGGACTATGAAGGCACATTAGAACACTGCTGAGTCATCACTGCTCTCACCTTGATAAAGCAAGGTTATGGTACTTACAGATATTAAAGGGCAATCAAGCATACAGGTACAGTTCAGTAAATCTGAGGAGAGAGCCTTGCCTGAAATCTCAAATAGGAATCATTCAGGTTTTTTGGAGAAACTGTTTCAGACATTAGCGGTTCCTACTTATTGGAAATATGTTGGGGATGTCCAAGGTTATTGTGAGAAACCTAGAGGCACAAAAAACCTTGCACCATAAGCCTTTCCTGTAAATCCAGAACCTTGTCACTGATTCTTTTTTTTTTTAACTGTTATAATACCTTAGCTTGTAATTTACTTTAACAGTACTTAATTACTCCAATAATGTTCATACTCACCAATATACATCTAGTAATCCAGTAATCCTGCATCAAATGATGAGTCTCTGTGGACCACTGCAGTTAATTATAGAGACTCTCCAACAGCAGTTAGCTTTAATATTTCAATATATGTAACAACAATTTAAATGTCCTGCTCAATTAGTAGCAGTGCATGTACCATGTAACATGTACCATGTTAGCCAATTGCCATCAGTAAAAGCAAGAAGCTTTAAATCAGGATGATGCCATTTATTGGCTACCTTCGAAGAAAAAGAGTAAGCTTTCGGCTAATAAGCCTTCTTCAGACTCAACCTCCAAATAACTTTTAAAGTCTGGTTTTACAATCTCTCTTCATCAACTTTAGTTTGTGGTATGGGATGTTTAAGCAAGCAAATGGTCTTATCTATTAGTCATTAAAGAAAACCTGAACTGAAAATTAAAAGTCAAAATAAACATACACAAGTCATACTTACCCTCTTTGTAGTCTACTCCTCATTCTCTTTCTCCTTTCCTGCGTCCTGTTTGTCCACTGTGATCAAGGGAATTCTCCGTCCTCCATTTTGAAAATGGCCATTACCCCATAACAGCTTTCTGGTCAGCACACTGTTAAACTGTAACATTGCCCACTTGAGCCATAGGGAAACATAGCCATTACTTGGCACATCAGTTGTCCTCTCAGCTAAAACTGACAGCAACTGATATATTTCAGTTCTGACAAAATGTTGTCAGAACTGGAAGGGATCATTGTCAGAAGAAAATGGAGCACTTCTGAGAGGAACTGATGGCAAGGTAACTATGCAATGTTCATTTGAAGCTACCTCGTGTGTTTCTTTTAAATATTTTTACTCAGTACAGGTTCCCTTTAATTAGCTAGTATCCTTAACTTAACTAATATTATTTATGTTTGCAAAACAATCTGTGTATCTTATTTTGCTATCCCATGTATAGAAGCTGCTTCTTCTAACATCTTGTCAGCATACAGGAAATGAGTCTGAATAAGGCTTATTAGCTAAAATCTTACTCTTTTTCTTCCAGGGTAACCAATAAATGGAGGAGCTTGGGATACGCACGCTGAGTCTGTGAAGGAGAGGAGAAGCAAGACGCTGAGATCCTATCCAGACAGGGAGACGGTGATATGCAATGCTGTTTAACTTATTTTTAAATGTACGGGCATTACTTATTTTTAATCTAAGTATTAAAAAGCGGTTTTATACATGATTGGTTTTGTTTGAGTTTGCCTGCAGACTACATCTTGTGAAAAGCCCAGGTGGCAGACAGTGGCTATTGGACTATAGCAGTTGTTGGTAAAGCAGGGGCAAATGGGGGGGGGGGGGGGGAGCGCCTGAGCCCACAGGTGGTAGACCCCTTATAAGTATGCACTCCTTTGTCTGTGATGAGTTTGCCTGTCACTAAAGGGTGATAGTGTGTATTCTAAACAGGTTACACTATATGCTGTTTGTTTGTACCTATTGTTGAAGGTGTTTCCTCCCAGTGCTATCCCGGAGACAGGAATTGATGACAACAGAGGGGTGATCGCAACTGCTATAAAAAACTGTGGACTGTATACGGATTGGTAATCTACTAGCAGCCTGATCCATATATATAATAAGTGGTATTATTGCATATACTGTGACATACATAAGGGACTAAGCACAGCACTACTAATAGAAAATAAGTTGTAACCAATAAATGGTATCATCTTGAGTAAAAATGTCCTACTCAGTAATCTATTTGCCCCTTTAGAATGCAATTTTGTGCAAAATTAGCTTCAATGAACTCACATAAAAGCTAAACTCTAAAGGATACCTGAGTAGAGTTAATTTGCAGAAACAAGAGGAGCAGGCATGTAAAGATAGCAGTCCTCATACCCACTGCTCCACCCGTTCACCTCCGTCCCCCTCCATTACTTTATAAAAGTCCCCTGTATCTCTAGTATGCACTACTGCACACAATCGCTGGCCAGGCGGTGCGCCCTTGAACGTGCTGCCATGGCCCTGGGTATTCCCTCATGGAGATATTCTATTTGCTCATAGGGATATTGCTATTGCATCCTGGGAAAGCAATTATATTAAATATATTCTACAGTTTCAGTGCCCATGAGTTCCAGTGCAGAAGTTGCAATGATTTCACAAACCCTTAAGAATGACCTCAAGTTACTGCCACCCCATAACCCCATCACCTGGCCAGCACTCCTCCTGCATCATTTCTGACCTTCTGCTCAATAATAGCCCTGTAATATTTCTATAAGCCAATATATTGGTAGTGTAATACCAATGAATTACCACTGTGTACTTCACATAGCAGTAATCATTAATCCAACTTGCTAACTTTTAGGACTGGCATCACATGACTGTTTGCATAATAAGGTGTGGCAGAATGGTAGAATTAAACCCCAGGAAAGATGTACCTGACTGAAGTCTGAGTAGGACAGCAGGCACTGGTTTTGTGATGAATGATTATTACTATCCAAAGACACATGGGTCTCAATTCATCAAGCATTACCGCATTCGGTAATGCTGAAAACAGCTGAGTTTACGGAGCATTTAGTAAAATGTCAATTCATCAAGGCTGTTACCGCATAGCAAGCTGAAATTACCGAGCAGTGAAGTAAATTACTGACTTCAGTAAACACCTCAATAAATGTCAATTCATCAAGGTTACAGCATGTGGTAAAACACAGTAACCTACCTGATATTTACCGGCTGCTCTCCTTTGTCAAAAACCAGCTTCAAATGCCTTCCGTGTGGATATCACCATAATTGACAGGAGCAGAGAGCCAATAGGAACAACCTCTGTCTCATGCGAATCCCGGTGATTGGATCTGAAGCCTTCTCCAGTGGGTCCAGCTTTTCTACCCCCAGGCAGCAAGCAGAGAGATCAGAACAAAATGGGCTTCCCCTGCAGCCGTTTAACCCCTTAGGCTCCTGTTTGAAGATGCAGAGGAGCTAGTGGGGAAATGTAATGGTCGGTGTCAGCACACAGAGAGTATCTGATTATTGATGATCTGCAGTATCACCAACAATACAGAAGTATACCTGATTATTAGTGATCTGCAGAATCACCAGTAATACAAGTATGGCTAACCTCTGGACACCTAATAAAGTGTAAGTGTTTGGGTGCAACCGTACTTCATTGCTTTAATAAGGCCTCACCAGAGGGGCTGGTGAGGTATAAACAGTACACTGAGTGTGTACTAACGTATAACCTCCAGCAAGCTGGAGAGACAAAACTGAAGAGGCTGAATCTCCCGAGGAGCAGGGGATTCAGACTATACTGCAGGTAAATGAACACCCGAGGTGCGGGTGAGTCAGACTGTACTGCAGCCTACAAGACACCGTAATACTAAAACAATAGGTACCTAATGAGCAGGTAATTAAGGCTAAACTATAGCCTAGCAGAGCTGCTGAACCAGCGGAGCTAGCGCAGTTAACACCTCACCAGTGGCGAGGGCCCACTGGCGAGTAGAATGGTCAGACAGGCAAGGTTCGGCAACAGAGAGGTAAGTATCGGTACAGAATCGTGAGACAAGAGAGTAAACGGTAATCAGGCAGAGGTTCAGCAACAGGTAGGCAGAAAGGCGAAAGTACAGGAAGGCAGGATCAGAGTCAGAGGAAATAGCTAAGAGTCATACACAGGAGATCAAACAGTAAGCAATATCCTAGTCTTGGTGTGAAATCCGTAGCATCAACACCAGGGAACTAGCCTAAGGTCTGAGCGCTAACACGCAAGCATTCACGACAACAGACAAAGTAGCAATGCAGCCCGGAGACTTATGAAGCAGAGGAGACCTCACTGGCACGCCCCCCTTTCATCAGCCAATCCTGGGCGCAGTGGGTCTCCTCTGACATCAGCCGACCAGCAGGTCAGCTGACGGGCTTCCTCCACGCATAAAGGTCCCGCCTGTGCGCGCGCCCACGCGCTATGGCAACCCCCTGCACGGGAGAACGTTCCGTCCTCGGCGTCCTGGACGCCGAACGGACGGATGGCCGCATGGAGGCAGCTACGGCGGCGGTGCTGTTCGCCAAAGCTGCCTCGTTTCTTACTGGAAATCACCTAAGTATGGCATGTGTAATGTCTCCTGGAAGTTCAACTAAGCTGTGGCAATTAAATAGAATGTTAAGAAAGACTAATGGACAGTGCGAGCAGAGGCAGTATAACAAACATGTACATTCTAAAGGGATGCCGGGATGCCTCTTACTATTGTAATGCTATTTCTGCACGGGGAATAGAGACAAATACATACTCTTCTGCTGTCACTAAACAAGTTTTT
The DNA here is from genome assembly GCF_040937935.1 of Hyperolius riggenbachi. NCBI lineage: Eukaryota > Metazoa > Chordata > Amphibia > Anura > Hyperoliidae > Hyperolius > Hyperolius riggenbachi. The sequence goes on along the minus strand of NC_090646.1, from coordinate 525,619,529 downwards.
GTCAATGGGCTTTGGTAAATTACTGAACTTCTTCCGCACCTGTTAAAATATTGGTGAATTAGCAACAAAAAAGTCTAAAATACTGAATGCAGTATTTTCCCCACATGTTTTATTTTTATCGTACAGCCTTTGATGAATTGGTGCCATTGCGTCAATCATTAACATTATATAACCAACAACATGAGAATGGGTGCAGATGGTCTCTCTGGAGCAATCTCTGTAATCTCTGTGACAGTGACTATTGCTCCTACTCTACCACCTAGGATCAACCTTACCAACACGAGAGAGGAAGATTGTTGGCATTCAGGAATTGTCACCCAATACCAACTACAGCCACCACAAATGAAACCTTGTAAGTTGATCCATGTGCCCTTCACAAATACATGACGATTTTTGAAGCTATTCATGATTAATGACTCGCCTGATCAAAATACATTAAGTTGAAAGCCCAGTATGAAAACAAACTCAAAGTCAATTCCAAGACAAATTCACAAGCAGTAATAGAAGCATAACAAAGGGATTGAACCTAAGAAGGGTCAGCATCAATCAGAGTTACAAAGTGACTAAAATAGCAAAGGAAGAAAAAAAGTTTAAGCCAAAGGTCCTGCTAGAGTCAGCAGAATTCAAACAGATAAAATGCTGAGTCACAAACACAAGGGAACAGCAAGTTATGCAGACAAAAGTCAAGACTACCGAGAAACAAGTGTCAGACAGAAGTACATGAGGGTCAGGAGCAAAACACTTCCTGGCTGCTGTTTTTCTGTCTCTTATATTCGTATGCCAGTTAAATGCCATGTTTATGTCAGTTCAAGAAAGTACAGTAGCTGAGCAGTGTATACATATTGTACAAATAATTCCAAAATAAGTAAAGAAGAGTCTAAACACTGTAATATTATAATTACCTTAGATCACTATTCCCACCTAGGCAATTGAATGTGAGGACATTCACAGAGTGGCACAATAGTAATGTTACTTTGTGTAGATTCCCTAAAGGTAGCCATACACTGGTCGATTTGCCATCAGATTCGACCAACAGATAGATCCCTCTCTGATCGAATCTGATCAGAGTGGGATCGTATGGCTGTCTTTACTGCAAACAGATTGTGAACCGATTTCAACCTGAAACCATTCACAATCTGTGGTGGTGGTGGTGGTGGTGCTGCCGCCGCTCCCCCCCCCCCCGCCCCGCATACATTACCTGCTCCACCGGCGTGACTCCCCAGGTCTACGCTGTCTTCTTCTCCGCTCTGGTCTGGTCTCCGGGTCCGGCAGGCTTCACTTCTTCCTGTCTGGGGGAAGTATAAACAGTAGAGCGCCCTCTACTGTTTAAACTTTCTTCCGGGACAGGAAGTTCAGTGAAGCCAGCCGGAGACCAGACCAGAGCGGAGAAGAAGATAGCAGAGACCGGGGGAGTCGCGCCGGCGGAGCAGGTAATGTATTGCAGCTGTATTGCATCGGTCGTTGGGCACTCGAACGCCGCTAGCGACGCGCTCCCTACCCGCAGGTGATCAACGGTAATTTCCCGTACAGAGCGATCGACGGGACCGATCCATTTCGGGATGAAATAGATCGAAATTTAGCGTTAACATTAACGATTTGACAGCAGATTCAATCCCAGTGATCGAATCTGCTGTCGATCAGCGGGGAATCGGCCTAGTGTATGGCCAGCTTTATTATCCTACTAATCAATACATGGTAACTTGCTGGGGGCGTAACTTGACAATCTCATTGCTGCATTGCTAGAGTATGAACAAGTGCACACCACCAGGGGCATTACCAAGAAATATTGTTTAAATAGGCCTCAGAGTTTGGTGTGAGACCAGTTATGAGCTAAAATGATCCAGATAAATCAGATTTGTAGGTCCCGAGTGCAAAATCCTCAAAGTCTATGAGGAAACATTCTGGTGAATTTTTCTGCACTCCCCAGAGCAACTACAGCACCAAAATAGAATGGAAACATATCCAAATGTTTGAGAAGGGGTGGGGCAGAATGAGTAGAGCAGCTATTTTATTATTTTATATAGCTTGGAGGGGACAGACAAATATTCTGGTTTACGGCTGTATGAGGATGCTTACTTCTTCCCCAGGTGTTATAGAATCTCTTAAAGTGTACCAAAGGCAGAGTGGGGGGGTTCAGATGGGACACAGAGGCATGTTCCCTGCTCCATGGCATGCCTCTGTGTCCACTCTGCGCCACTCTCTGTCCCCTCCCCGTCCGCGATGTAACTCCCTGAATCTACAGACAAGCAGCTTGTTGGTAGACTAACATGGAAAAGGACGTCCTTTGCAGGAGAGACACGACTGCAGAATACCCTCTTTGGCGTTAATGTCAATGTGTACAGGCAGTCCTCTGTATAAAGGCAGAAGGCTCTTGGAGGGGTCCTGCTATTAATGTTTTGTGTGCATTTAGTTTAATTCTTCTTTTTGTGGTGGTGATGAGGTTAGAGGAAGTGTAGAGTGTTGAGGGTTGGAGGAGGAAGCTATGCCAGTAGGAAGTTGATGATGATGAGGAATATGCAGTTACATTGCTCTGGATGTTTTAATGCTGCTGATCTAGTTTTTTTCAGACTGCTCATTGTTGACTCCTTGGGCGTATGTGTGGGATTTGCTAATTGAGGTAAATCGAGGAAGTCTGTTCATGGCTTACTATAAATTAGCTATTATCTTCCTGTGAGGAAATGGAGGGGGTGTTTTTTTATTATTATTATCTACAACTTGAGGTACTCTTTATTAAAATCAAATTAGCAAAGTGATTCCATCATGTGTAAATGTACCATTGTGCTTTACAGATTGTTGTGAATTTTGATATTTAGTGATTTGAATGTATTGACTCTTGATCATTGGGCAACCCCCATAGCCTGCTATTTGACTACAAATTACGTGTGAATATGGGGATTTTCTTTTTGTCACTCATTTATATTAAATATTCATAATATTGCACAGATGAGAATATTTGTACATGGGAAGTATATGGGCTTGAGAAAATACACTTTCACACAGATGAGAATAATCACAAATAAATAAATAAATAAGCCTTCCAAGAGCATTAAAATCAATGGACAAGACAAAGTCATTTTCAGTAAATGCATTGAAGTCAAAGCACACTGTGCTCAAAAAGCTGCTTCTTGTAAAAAATCCATTATGTGTTTGTGAAAATTTTGAGTCATGGGAAAATTATTATTTATTAGTATTTACATAGTGCTGACATCTTTTGCTTTTCACTGACTGTATGGAGCATATAGACTTATAACTCTGCCTCTGACACAGGAGACCTGGCTCTGCCTGTTCTCGGCTCTGCCTGTTCAGTAAGCCAGCACCTATTTCAGTAAGGAGTTTCTTGGGCAAGTCTCCTTAAAGAGACACTGAAGCGAAAAAAAAAATATGATATAGTGAATTGGTTGTGTACTATGAATAATTACTAGAAGATTAGCAGCAAAGAAAATATCCTCATATTTTTATTTTCAGGTATACAGTGTTTTTTCTAACATTGCATCATTCTCTAATATGTGCAGATTACACAACACTCAGCATTCAAAATGATTCTTTCAGAGCAGTCTGTGAACTAATGACCTCTCCTCTGATAGAGAAAAGTAATTAGTTCACTTACAGTTGAGATAATAAAAGTCAGATAACAGCCCTCTCCACGACTTTAAAAGTCGTAGAGATTAATGGCTTTTTTGCATATAGATAACAACTAGAGTTTCTTAACTCTTCCTGTACTGGAAACAATTAGACTGATGTATCTGATCTTATTGTTTTATTTCTTAGCTGTACTACACATACAAATCATAATATCATCATTTTTTTTCGCTTCAGTGTCTCTTTAAAGGTGGCCACACACAATACAATAAAATGATCCGATTTTACGGCAATTTGGTAAAAATGATCAGATCTCTCAAAAAAAAAATCGAAAGCTTTTTTTTTCATTTGATTGAAAAATCCGATTGGATTTCCATTTTTTTTCAATTTTTATCTATCCAGAATGCCAGATATTTTTCTTCAATTTCTCTAAAGATTGTATGGTCTTTAGAGAATGCCAGAATGCCAGATATCCAGAATGCCAGATATTTTTTTTCAATTTCTCTAAAGATTGTATGGTGTGTGTTAGATTGTCAATTTATTAGTATACACACCCAAGCAATTTTCTCTGAGTTTCCAATCATTTTAATGATAACTGGGGAAAAATTGAGCATAGGTGTGTGGTACATTGGTCATATTTTTGAAATGTTACAATTAGTCAGAAAAATGGATTGCAATTCTTAAATTGAACAGATATTTAAAAAATTGTGTGGTGTGTGGCCACCTTAACACTGCTACTGCCTACTGAGTGCGCTCTAGTGGCTTCCTCGCAAGCGCTTTGAGTCCGACAGGAGAAAGGCGCTATACAAATACTGCTATTATAATCTAATCCCTACTATAGTCATATGTCCATCATAGTCTAGAGCCAATTTAGGAAGACAACTATAAACCTATCTGTATGTTTTTGTGATGTGGGAGGAAAGAGCCCATAGGAAACCCATTCAGACCCGGGGGAGAGCATAAAACTCTGTGCAGATAGTGCCATGGCTGGGAAACTGGGGACCCATCGCTGCAAGGCAAGAGTGCTATCCACTACGCCACTATGCTGAAAATGTAAATTTGATGCAGAATTACATCTTGTGGCTCAACCTTATGGACCACTGAACTCATGATGAGTCATCACTGGCAATTGTACAAAACAGAATAGTCGGGTGCACAGTGCTTGCAGCCCTCTCCATCAGTTTTGCATTCTAGGGAATGAAAAGAAATAAACAAGAAATGAAAATAAAAACAACATTTTATTCATTTTTGGAGAAATAAATAATCAGATAAAATGATCAGCTTATATTTGTTTGGAGCTCTGTTAGTGTTTCTTCCCTAGTATCTGCCCTTGTGGACCCCTAAGTGCAAATGAAGGATTCCTTTTACTGTTTACATTTTTTTCCTGGCACTGACACTGTTAATGCACTGCTCTGTATGCAGCCGGCTCTCACTGGGAAGCTGCTGATTTTCTGCACACTGCCAGAGAGCTATATTTTGAAGATGGATATTAGATTAAGTGTGCAGCAAAAGAACTAGCACCTTGCTAACGTTAAAGGTTACATAAAGTGATGAATTATTCAGATTCTTATCGTGTTAGTTTTGTTTCTTTCTTCCGTTGCGATGACGGTGCAGACACAGTGATGGATTAAGCCTGGAAAAGAGAGAAAAAAGACGTAATCATAAAACTATGACAAATGGCCACTTACGTATCCTGACCCAGTACCTACAATCTACATACTTAAAATGCATTTACAGTTTTACAAAAAAATTTTCATTCAATTCTTTCACCTCCCCCCTTCTGTCCTTGAATATGGTGAATGTAGCATAAGCTACAATTCACATATCTTGTTTTATGTTGCACAATTACGATTATATGACCTTGCCTTGGATGAGCTGAACAAAGTTTCTGTTTGGGAGAGCCTTCATCCTCACAGCATTCACTTTGTACTTAACAAAAGCACTCTATGGAATGGATCTATACAAAGATGCCAGCTTGCCTCCCTGGTTACTTAGGGCCTGTACCAGGGGCATTCCTAGGGTCCTTGGAGATCGGGGGCACCTGTGGGCACTAGGTGGGGGGTATATGCGCCGTGGCAAAAAATGGGTGTGGCCATGCAGTGAATGGGCGTGGCCATGGGTGGGGCCAAATGTACATGAACTTAGCAGTGGTGTTAGCTACAGATAACAGGCCTGCCCATTGAAATATTGGATGTAGCCCCCTGTCCTTTATTTAGATAATTTACAATCAGTATAGGCATAAATCAAAGAGGTATACGCACATACAATTTTGATTGGTCAATCACTGACCAATTTTACCACCCCCATGCAGTAAGTGGGCCAACAGACAACGAATTTGATGAACAGAGCTAAAATTGGCTAATCAAAATTGTATGTGTGTACCAGGCTTTACAGCTAATACTGTACATACTGAAAGTAGCAGGGATCAGCATACAATACAGCTGGTTTACAATCAGTAAAGGCAAAGTACACACTGGAGGTAGCCAGCACACAGTGCAGGCACTGGAGAACAGCTTATACTGTACATACTGTAGGCAGCAGAGATCAGCACACTGCAGCTAGAGCGCCGAACAATATGAGGGTTACGTTGTGCGGCGCGCTCAGCGCACCACACAGAAAAATGGGTGTGGCCATGGACCAGAATGTGGGCGTGGTCACAGGTGGAGACAAATTTACATGAACTTAGCAATGGTGGGACATTAGATTAGGACAGTGGTGGTGAACCTTTTGGAGGCCGAGTGCCCAAACTGCAACCCAAAAGTCACTTATCTATCGCAAAGTGGCAACAGCAATTTAAACTAAATACTGTACAAACGTTTTAACTCATACATGAACATTATGGAAAAACAATTTCATCCATCCTACTCCTGAAAAAATGTATTAATTCAGTTTTATTTTCTGTTTTAAAAAGCTAAAAAAGTACCCTCCATTTTGAAAAAATATGGTATCCATGGATCCAATTAGCCTCATCTCCTGGGGTCCAAAGAGCACTTCAAGCGTTCTAACCGCACTAACTAGTGAGCAGTATTACTCCACCAAAAGAAAAAAACCACACGAGTCCCCACATGGGCAGTTTAATCTTTAATTATTCTTAATTTTTCTTGGTTAAGTTTACTGGCTATACTTCCTATCTGCCTATATATTCTATAGTCATAGCTGTTGTTCCCAGACCTCCGAACTCTATGGTCTAAGACTATGCTTGGCTAAACCCAACACCAAGAGACAACATTAGTCCTCAAGATTACACTTTCTGCTGAAATTAATAGCATGTTACTGTAATGTGCCAAACCTTGTATGTTCTCTGAATACTTCAGCCTGTATCTTTTTGATATACATCTGATTTTTGGGTCTGGAACCTGATATCTCTGCTTTGGCAAACTTCACCTATGTATAGCCTGTACTTATCAAATTTTTTTTACATGTACTTATATGTTTTCACATGTTTTTATTGCTACTCAATAAAAAAGTCTTTGAAACTAAAAAGCTAAAAAAGTAAGTTTAATGCTATTGTCTCATATGATGATGATTCAGCTTTTCCCATAGTCTCGCAGTTAGCAATCATGTGACCCCCAACAAGACAAATTCAGCAATCATGAGTCCCCTATCAAGACAAATTCAGCAATCATGAGGCCCCCAACAAGACAAATTCAGCAATCATGAGGCCCCCAAGAAGACAAATTCAGCAATCATGAGGCCCCCAACAAATCATGAGGCCCCCAACAAGACAAATTCAGCAATCATGAGGCCCCCAACAAGACAAATTCAGCCATCTTGAGGCCCCCAACAAATCATGAGGCCCCCAACAAGACAAATTCAGCAATCATGAGGCCCCCAACAAGACAAATTCAGCCATCTTGAGGCCCCCAAAAAATCATGAGGCCCCCAACAAGACAAATTCAGCAATCATGAGGCCCCCAACAAGACAAATCCAGCAGTCATGAGGCACATAAATAGATAACATTTCACATAAATAGGCAGAATGCCCCCTTAATATGGTAGACACCTCTCACCTGGCTTCTGAATTCTCCTCTACTGGTTGCTGTGCCTGGCAATACTGTTTTTGACTGGATTGGGGATGATGTGTGGGCTGAAAGGCCTGGCAGTGATGCTGTGGCCGGGTTGGCTGGCGATGATGCTGTAACCTGGCTGGTGGTAATGGTGGGCTGTGCTTGGCTGGTTGAAGTAAATGCTGGCCTGACTGGTGGTGATGCTGTGGCCTTTTTGACAGTGATTCTGGGCCTGTTGGCTGGTGGTGACGCTGGTCTGGCTGGCCTGGATAGTTAGGTAGTGACAGGTGCCCCCTAGTTAAGGTAGCGCCAGGAGTCCCCCAGTTTAGGTAGTGACAGGAGCCCCCCAGTTCAGGTAGTGACAGGAGCCCCCCAGCTCAGGCAGTGACAGGAGCCCCTCAGTGTATGTAGTGACAGGTGCCCCCCAGTTCAGGTAGTGACAGGGACCCCCCAGTGTATGTAATGACAGGAGCCCCCAGTTTAGGTAGAGACAGGAGCCCCCCAGTTTAGGTAGTGACAGGCGCCCCCCAGTTTAGGTAGTGAGTGACAGGGACCCCCAGCTTAGGTCGTAAGTGACAGGGACCCCCAGGTTAGGTAGTGAGTGACAGGCACCCCAAAGGTTAGGTAGTGAGTGACAGGACCCCCAGGTTAGGTAGTGAGTGACAGGGACCCCCAGGTTAGGTAGTGAGTGACAGGGACCCCCAGGTTAGGTAGTGAGTGACAGGGACTGCCAGGTTAGGTAGTGAGTGACAGGCGCCCCCCAGGTTAGGTAGTGAGTGACAGGCGCCCCCCAGGTTAGGTAGTGAGTGACAGGGACTCCCAGGTTAGGTGGTGAGAGACAGGGACCCCCAGGTTAGGTAGTGAGTGACAGGCACCCCCCAGGTTGGGTAGTGAGTGACAGGGACTCCCAGGTTAGGTAGTGAGTGACAGGTGCCCCCCAGGTTAGGCAGTGAGTGACAGGGACCCCCAGGTTAGGTAGTGAGTGACAGGCACCCCCCAGGTTAGATAGTGAGTGACAGGGACCCCCAGGTTAGGTAGTGAGTGACAGTGATCCCCAGGTTAGGTAGTGAGTGACAGGCACCCCCCAGGTTAGGTAGTGAGTGACAGGCGCCCCCCAGGTTAGGTAGTGACAGGCGCCCCCCAGGTTAGGTAGTGAGTGACAGGCGCCCCCCAGGTTAGGTAGTGAGTGACAGGGACCCCCAGGTTAGGTAGTGAGTGACAGGGACCCCCAGGTTAGGTAGTGAGTGACAGGCGCCCCCCAGGTTAGGTAGTGAGTGACAGGCGCCCTCCAGGTTAGGTAGTGAGTGACAGGGACCCCCAGGTTAGGTAGTGAGTGACAGGCACCCCCAGGTTAGGTAGTGAGTGACAGGGACCCCCAGGTTAGGTAGTGAGTGACAGTGACCCCCAGGTTAGGTAGTAAGTGACAGGTGCCCCCCAGGTTAGGTAGTGAGTGACAGGCACCCCCCAAGTTAGGTAGTGAGTGACAGGGACCCCCAGGTTATGTAGTGAATTACAGGGACCTCAGGTTAGGTAGTGAGTGACAGGTGCCCCCCAGGTTAGGTAGTGACAGGGACCCCCAGTTAGGTAGTGAGTGACAGGCGCCCCCCCCCCCCCTCATCTGACAGCCAGCAGCAGCATCAGACCTTGATCAGCGGTCGACCCGACCAGTCAGAGCGGGCGCCGGGTGCACCATGCTGTATATGCGTAAGTGATGTCACTTCCCCATATCAGTGCGGTGTCCGCTAGGTCCTAGCACCCGCACTAGTGGTCGCCTTTTCATGAAGGCTTTGCAAATAGAAAAATCACATGCGCTTCTAAAATCGCAGTGCAACACAGTCAGTGTGCACAGGTCCTTACACGCTATTTTGGCAGTTGGACTGAGCAACTGCTATTCAGTTAGAGCTTTTGAAAATAAAGTAAACCTCTAAAATTCTCCATGAGGAGATGGAGCAGTCTAAAACCTGTCTGATCTGTATAATGTTTTTTATAGCCTACTGTACATGACAGTGTCAAAGAGATAGAAAAAAGTAATTTATAGTGCATTTTACTCAGGAACAAATTCACATTTTATACATATGCATATACATGGAGTCTAATTTTTTCTTTTTACTATAGTGGTCCTTTAACTAGATATGCCATTTGCAGCAGTATATCTATGCCCCACAGGACTTTAGTTCCCGCAAAGGGGCATAGAGATTTGTCTATTGCTGCGAATGGCTGCCGCGCGACCGCACGTTTGCTCCCACACACGTTCTTGCCCCTGCCTGTTAGCCTGGAGATCAGGGAAGGGGATCACAGTTCCCATTCATCGATATAAGTGCTGGTGTCAATGATCGCATCAATGAGATGCCTGTGGCCACTAATAAAATTGAACATTACATGTACATGCGTTACTTCCTGTGTAGTAACAGTATGCACAGGAAGATATAGTGGGGTGACATCTTGTGGCTAAATAGTAAAATTACACCTAAAAGCATTTTTTTTAAATAAAAGTGACATACATCTACCATTAAAATTAACCTCTTACCTCCCTCACTCTCCCATAGTGATCAAAATAAAACATTTGCATATATTAAAAAAAGGACATAAAAAAAATACATAAAGAGTCACCTTAGGGACTGAACTTTTTAATATGTATATAATGAAGGTATATTACTGTTATTTTTGCAAATTAGGGCTTGTAAATAGTGACACACACACAAAACTGAAAAAATACACCTTTATTTGTAAATAAAATATTGTTGCCATACATTGTACTAGGGACATATTTTAAACATTGAAATAACTGGGACAAATGGGCAAATAAAATGTGTGGGTTTTACTCACAGTAGCATGTGTTACTTTAACACAAACAAACAACTTATGTAGGATATCAACCGCTTTGAAGTAATCAATAGCCGTCTCACCTATATATACCACAATTAATATTCAAAAAATTATAGGGAGCACAAGGCGATAAATGCAAATAATTTTAATTCCATCAATATCTAAAGATTATTACCTGTATAAACTACTATTAAAATCATCTAAAAAATCTCATAGACCATACAATCTGGACCCCGCCTCTAAAGTCCTATAGGTGCACCTATATAGGAAATTATCATATATTTCTTCAGGCCCCTTTAAGGTGATCCAGTTGCACGATCAATAGCACATAACACTATCTTCAACCCCACCGTGTGCCGTTTATCACCATACGCTCTCATTACGTGCATATACATGCACAACCCATCTACCACTGCGCTCAATTGGGTCATCCGGACAGAGCCGGTATCACACCATTTCGTCAAGCATAGCGTAACTTTGAAATCCACGCACACGCCCTGGCGCCAGAGAGCCGGGCTGATTGGGAAGAGAGTGGAGGCACGGGGACGGCATGATGACGTGTATTCACACGTGACGCGTTTTGCCAATTAGGCTTCCTCTTCTTTAATTAAATTATCAGACCCTATATAGTTCCACTTTACTGAGGCCCTATAACAATACATGGGGCCCTCAGATGAAGGCACTCTTAACTACTTAAGGACCGCGCTAATTGAAATCTACGCCCTGTTTTGATGGCTACCTGGCTGCCAGGGCATAGATTTCACTACACCAACGCCGTGCATTCTCGCCGCTTTCGTCGCTCCCGATGATCTCGCCACTGTCTCCCTGCTGCAGCTCACTCACTCAGCAGTCTCTATAATGGCAGAGCCCTGTGAGCGAGCCAGGAACTGATTTCATTGGCTCCTGACCTTGTCTATCAACGTAAACCGCTCCCATTGGCTTACATTGATAGGCAGGGTCAGGAGCCAATGAAAGCGGCTACTGACCGGCTCACAGGAACTCTGCCGTCATAGCTTGGGCTAATTTTGAGGCGATTCCGCCTCAATGGAAGGTATAGGAAACCGGAAAATGCTCACAAAATCGCTTTGTGCAGCGATTGTATTCGCATTTTTAAGAAAAAAAAAACGTCCAACGCAGAGAAATCGAAAAAAAATGCTTCAAAAAACGGTCAAGGCGGATGGACACGCATACAGAACGCAATGTGAACAAAGCCTGAGGGACTTTTCTGCTGAGATCAAGAGACGTGTTGGATTGTGTCGCCAGGTGTTTTCCCCTATGGAGGATTGACGGCTTCCCCTCTTCCTTGGGTGATGTTGCTACAACACTTGGTAAGAATGTTGATGCAAACTTACTCATAATTACTAACCCTTAAACTATGATTATGCAAATACCTTCTTAAAGATGCATTTACATTTATAACAGAATTATAGAACAATAAATACTATTATTCTTTGAATTATTCCGTTTTGCCTATCTTTCTTTTTAACCTACTATAAGTAGTGTGCGTTTTGTAGCAGGGTTTAAAAACCCTATGTTTTGGGGCACAACACATGGGGAAAAGGAGTGGCCGGGGAGGATGGGGAGGGAGCCACGGACCCCATGGGGCTGAAGGAAACCCCTGTTAAGTATCAATACAGCAGCATACACCATCTCAGGTACACTTTAAAGCAAACCTTTGAGGAGTGCAGAGCCCACAATGAGATACTTATCTCGGGAGGACAAAGCCTCTGGATCCTAGAGAGGCTTCCCCTGTCCTTGTATGCCAGCCCCTTCCAGCGCTGGCACCCCCAAAGTGTGGCTTCAGGAGATCCAAGGTAGTGTTGGGTGAACACCTGGATGTTCGGGTTCGGGAAAGTTCGCCGAACATGGCCGCAATGTTCGGCATGTTCGGGCTGAACCCCGAACTCCCCGAACATCCCGCTTTTGGGGGCCCTATGGGGTCGCAGGCATAAGGGGGGAGCATGCCCCGATCGCGGGGGGGGGGTCGGAAATTCCCCCCACCCCCTCCGCTAGCGCTCCCCCCTCTACCCGCTTCCCCATACAAAAGTTTCAGGAAGTACCGGTCCGGTGGTAGTGGGTGGCTGGCAGTGGGCGGCACTGTGAAGTGAGTGACTGAGGAGGAGGAGTCCGGAGAGTGACGCGTTGAGGGAGGCCGGGCAGCGGGCGGTTCAGCAGTAGTACGGTACTACTGCTGAACCGCCCGCTCCCCGGCCTCCCTCAACGCGTCACTCTCCTGACTCCTCCTCCTCAGTCACTCACTTCACAGTGCCGCCCACTGCCAGCCACCCACTACCACCGGACTGGTACTTCCTGAAACTTTTGTATGGGGAAGCGGGCAGAGGGGGGAGCGCTAGCGGAGGGGGTGGGGGGAATTTCCGACCCCCCCCCGCGATCGGGGCATGCTCCCCCCTTATGCCTGCGACCCCATAGGGGGGCAGTATTCGGCCGAACAGGGCCCTGTTCGGCCGAACAGGGGCCCTGTTCGGCCCTGTTCGGCGGCCAATTAGTAGTTCGGGGCGAACCCGAACTTAAAAGGCCGAACACCATCAGGTGTTCGGCCGAACTCGAACATCACCCGAACAGGGTGATGTTCTGCAGAACCCGAACAGTGGCAAACACTGTTCGCCCAACACTAATCCAAGGTACGGCAGAATTAACAGTACAAGGAGAGACACCTGCTGATGGACAACAGAAGTCCATACAAAGTCCACAATGCTACCACCAGCAGGGATTCAAAGGCAAATACCAGGACATCTGGCCATACTGTGCCAAAGAAACACACAACAATACTTCGCTTGTTTCACAGCTCATGCCAGTGTTGGACTGGGAGGTGGAGTAGCTGAGGAAATCCACCTGCTGGCCAAGCAGCAGTAACCCTGCGTTATCACTCCTAATAGAAACTTGCAGCAAGTATTTACTGCAAGCAGCAACACCTGATTACTGCTGCTTGGCTAACGAGTGGATTTCCTCAGCTTTTACAGCTCCCAGTCCTACATTGGCTCATGCTATATTTTTCCAGGGAGAGTTACAGCGAGCGGCTGATAAAACACCATTTTTTGAGGCTTGTTTCACACCTCTGCCTTTATTTTGTGAGAACCGTCAAAACACCACTGTTCATCATCACTGACTCAGTAAAGAAAAACAAACTAATAGAATCATATATTTGCCATGTTGCCAAAAACATCACTGTCAATCAATGTTGCAGCAAAAAGATGACTCTTAAGACAAATGACCAAACAAAACACTATTTGCCAGGTTGCCTTCCAGTGTCTGACATTGTGACACCTTTTGATTGACTGTGACACACAAACTGATTCAAGTAACTATATGTGCAGTCAGGGCATTTTAAAACCTTAGAGCCCTTCAAACATTTGTACAGCTCACCAATTCCTCCATTCTCATTGACTACAAGGCATGGTATCAGTTCAGATTATTGGCAAATTCCATAAATATTCTGGTGCTGTGCAGTGGAATTTACTGTTTCTGCTCATCCCTACTCTCCGTGTCATTTATCAATATGACATATTCATATTCCTGCTGCACATCATAGATAGGATAACTCCATACAGTGCACTGTGAATCAGTACATTTATAGGAAAAGACTAATATTGTTTATGAAAATATTTTGTACACACATTTAAAACATTGTATAATGTGTATGTACAAGAATAGACAGTTCTACTAATACACAGGGTGGGCCATTTATATGGATACACCTTAATAAAACGGGAATGGTTGGTGATATTAACTTCCTGTTTGTGGCACATTAGTGTATGTGAGGGGGGGGGGGGACATTTCAAGATGGGTGGTGACCATGGCGGCCATTTTGAAGTTGGCCATTTTGAATCCAACTTTTGTTTTTTCAAAAGGAAGAGGGTCATGTGACAGAGGCTGGTGACCCTTCCAAATAAGACAAAGGCTGGTGTAAAAATGCTATTTAATTTACCAGCAGAAGCTATGCAAATTGACTATATACTGTATAAGTAAAATGAGGGTAAAAGAAGAAGATGACGACAGAGGTTAAGGGCTGGTTCACTCTGTAAGGGTCCTTTTCCATTGAATTGTTATGCAAATGCGGCTACCTCGCCGCATCACTTCTGCTACCATTCGCATCACTTCCGCATCGGGAGATGCTGAAGTGTATGGAGGGGACGGCGGGCGGAAGAGGCTGTGCGAGAATCTGCAGCATGGTGCAGATTCTCGGATCGCTCCACACCGCTCCACACACAATGGAAACTGTTCCATTGCTGTGCATTTGTTTCAGGACACCCACGGTGCGATGTGGCTAGGTAGCCGCATTGCACCGCACGTAATGGAAACGGGCCCTAAGAGCTTTTTAAGCGCTAGTGATTTGAAAGCCCTTGATCATGCAGTGGATGATTTTTATAAAATCACATTGCTCAAGTGAAAACACACATTCATCAGCAGTACATTAGCAAGAGCTTTTCAAATCACAAGCGCTTAGAGATTTTGCCATGTAAACCAGCCCTAAGATGGATAGACAGCGTATGTAAAGCTATGAACATGCCTATACAACAACTGTAAGAAGCAGTGATTGACAGACACATCTGGCGTGCAGAAGTACTTATGGTAAAGAAGAGTCGGAATCGCCTAAATGAATGAGGAGGAGGAAGAAAATATGCATTGGTAATGTTTAAAGAGGAGCTGTTAGGTATAAGGTCTCAGAGAAAATAAACACATATATCAGTAGCTAAATATAGGCTGTACTTACATTACATATGCATTTCACTGTCCACGTTTGGATTTCACAGAATTTTTATATAGTATATGCAGAGAATGATGCTCCTGACAGCTCATGGCAGGTTCCATGTTTGTCTGTCTCCTATGAAGCCAAATGTGTTGTCATGTCCTCCCTGCTTCCTGATCACAGAAAAGCTGGTACTGAATAACACTAGTGTGCAGTGAATATTAATTAGCCATGTGGCTAGGAACAATAGCGGACTCCTGCAGTGTACTCTGCCAGGAGATTTATCAGTGCGGTGCTCTGGACTGAGTTACATGCTATTGTTACTTGACCCTGTAACTTCTCATTAGCAGCCGAGGGGAGAGCCCCAGAATGCTTTGCAGTATGGTATGCGGCTTGCGTCTTCTTAAGAGCTTGGGAATAACAGCTTTGCTGATAAGCACACATCAAATGTAAGAGAGATTTTTATCTTCAGTAATGCCTTTTTGGCTTCCTTCTAAACTGTTTAACACAGGAGAATAGAGGTTTAAATTAGCTTTTGTAGCCTGACAGTTACTCTTTAAAGGAAAAAGTAGAAGTATCAAAATATGTAATGCTATGTTAGAGTTGCAGAGTGTTGATGAATAATCACTTGGCCTATACTTTAACCTCCCTGGTGGTCAATTAAAACTGCCAGGGAACAGCGCAGCACTATTTTTAAAATTTTTTTTTAAAATCATGTAGCTAGCCTAGCGCTAGCTACATGACAGCCGCTGTGCAGCGGCATCCCCCCACCCTCTTCGATCGCCTCCGGTGATCAAGCCCGTCTGGAAATCCGGTTCTGAACTGGATTTCCATTAGGGCTTCCCCCGTTGCCATGGCGACGGGCGTGATGATGTCACTGAAGTCATCGACGTTGTGACGTCAAAGGGAGTCCCGATCCACCCCTCAGTGCTACCTGGCACTGATTGGCCTGCCTGGGGGTTGGGGGGGGGGGCGGCGATGATACACGCAGCTAGCACATAAAAAAATAAATAAATTATGCAAATCGGCCCAGCGGGGCCTGAGAAATCCTCCTGTGCGGCATAGTCCGAGCTCAGCTCGGGCTTACCGCCAGGAAGGTTACAGAGAGATCAGAGGCATGGACTCCAATAAATATATAATACAATAACATGCTACTACAATAATATAGACACAAGTGCTCACAGGGATAGTACACTGCAGGGTTATGAAAATAATCAGACTGAGCCAAACACTGTATCACAGCGGGGTGCTTCCTTACTATTGGTGTAAATAGTTAAAAGTCAAGTAAAAGAAGAAGGGGATAGCGCTCTATGGTAAAGTCTATGTTGCTGACAGGAGGATAAACATCAGCTGTATAAGTGGAGCATGAACCACACACTCCCCCCTATGTGGATAAACTCACCGGATGATGCGGCCTAGAGGGCCCGACAACGCCTCAGGGGTATTGGCCACCCCTCAGCCACACACGGCAATAGCTGCTGGGCACTTGTAAACCACTCCAGATAGTCGGCCGTCAGCTGTCAGTAGTACCACCACTTAGTAATATCCTCCAGAAAAAAAGGGAACATGCCTCACATAGCGTAAAAGTATCAGGGTCAGCACCCGCGTTTATTAAAAATATGTACAGATAAAGTAAATTAAAAATAGATGTAACCAGTAGCGGATGCGGCAAAGGTGTATGGAGCATATAGCTAAGGCCCAAGTGGTTCATGCTCCACTTATACAGCTGATGTTTATCCTCCTGTCAGCAACATGCTACTACAGACTACAATAAAGTATATTGTTTTTCAAGTATAACTTCAGTCACAGGAAATGGGCAGTACTACCTTCAGTGCAATTGTCTTATTAAAGCAGACCTGAACTCAGAAGTCCTCTCTGCTCTAAAAGCTCAAAAAAAAAACCATGTCTTCGTTACAGCTGATACAAATCTTAAAATACGTATGCACTGTTTCTACTTCCTGATTTATGGAAGTCGAAATATTGTTAACATCCAGTGCTTTCAAATGGGCTTACCTGCCGTCTCTTCCATAGGCAGTCATGTGACACGGGGGAGAGATCAGATTACAACTTGTGATTATACGCAAATGAGGGGGAATTAGACTAAACTCTCTAAATACATACAGGGTGCATTTCTCTCTGTTTTCCTTCTGTCCTGTGCAAGAGTTCAGGTCCACTTTAAGTATAGTAATTATTGTCCACAAATCACTGTACAAATGGTCTGTCCTCTGCTGCCTGGCCATCAATACTGCATACAATGTTTCTTTTGAACATTGCACAGGTGAAAACAATCACAATTTTGTAGCAAACAAAAATGAATTTGGTTGTAACAATGTACTATTTACTTTATGCTATGTGTGAGGGGGTGAGGGGTGGGGGGTAGGGTGAGGGGGTGAAAGGCAAAGGTGCCTATGTTTTCAGAAGGTGTACATTTAATTTAACAGAAGACAAAGGCAAATATTTTATGCAGAAATTACTACACGTAAGAGTTTACAAATATGTCTTAGACAAAAATAACTGCAGTAACGATGCTCTGATTTATTCTTTACACTTAATCTTAGATATATCTCTCAACAAGGGGCATTAAGTGTAAACAGTACTTATGAGATAACTGTTATATACTTCCCGTTCTAATGATTGATGCCACAGATTAAAACGGCTTTTTTTATATTCACCATCAATCACCTCCAACCAAACTGGCTGAGGGCATCCTGTCGAGAGTTTTACAGATTAATTGATTGTGGCATTTGTACCCGGCTTAGAGCTCATTAGAAAAAGGCTCAAAGCTGTCCATGAGCATATGAGTTTTATTGTTATGTGCTACCACATAGTAAGATAATTTAGGGCGCCCCTGTGTGCGAGTTTCTAAATTAAGGCAGTTCAAAGTACTTATTTTATCCTGTTCAAATGACATCAGTGCTCAGAAGAACAATTTGGTTCACTGCTTTTGGTATTTTGCTGAAGCTTGGATCTGAGAAAATAATGTAACCTGCTGTTTATTAATCTTTGTGGATTATTTTTTATGAGCTTTGGGCAAACTATAACATTTTATTCATCCTTCAGTACTGAGTGATTCATTTTATACACCCCCTTTTTCAGGGCCGGCGCTACCATTAAGGCAAAGGAGGCAGCTGCCCCAGGGCCCCAGAGCTTGTAGGGGCCCCCAGTGGCTACAAGAGGAAAAAAAAATTTCAAATCGGCCTTATAGTTTTTGAGAAAATCGATTTTAAAGTTTCAAAGGAAAAAAAACACATTTAAAAACATGTCGACTTTAATGGTTAATAGCAAATCCACCTTAAATGCTAGAAACCCTAAATTTGCAGGATATGTTAAGGAGATCATTAGGAATAAGAGGAAAAAACAATTTTTCAAAAAGACCTTATAGTTTTTGAGAAAATCGATTTTAAAGTTTAGAAGGAAAAAAGTATAGTTTTAAATGCAGTAAATGTAACTTTTAGTAGCAAACCTAACGGTAGTGTAATTTTACATGCACCAAACGAAAGCGCAATAAATTTCCTGATGGGGTTTCCAGGGGGTCTATACGCAGCCGCAGCACTTTGGCCAGGGATCGCTATACAGCCGCAATATGTCTGTACGAAGATCCCTGGCATTTTTTCCTCTTTTCCCAATTTTTTTTTATGTTTAGAGTGTGGGAATTAAAAAAAAAAAAAAATTATGTGGGGTCCCCCCTCCTGAAACTTTTTAACCCCTTGTCCCCCATGCAGGCTGTGATAGCCAGAATGTGGAGCTCTGACTGATTAGGACTTCACACCCTGACTATACCAGCTGCAAAAAAGGTCCGCTAATGCCGATTTTTGTTCCGGGGTATATGTTGGGGGGCCCCCCAGGTTTATTTTGCCCTGGGGCCCCATTGTTGCTTAAACCGGCCCTGCCCTTTTTTCATCCCGATAAAGTGGCAGGAAAAATTAATTATTTCTTGTTAAAATACACAGTAGAATGAATTGATCCTGTGATTTCTCTTAATAGATAAGCAAAGCTGTCGTAGTTAGGCTAAATGTGGCCATACACTTATAGATCTGCAGCAGATTGGACCATTAGATAGATTTCTGTCAGATGCCTGTCAAATCTGACAGGAATCTATCTGATGTGTGCCACACACTAGTAGGAACAGATTTCCAATAGATTTCAGGATGAAATGTATTGAAAATCTATGGAAATCGATCTAAATGCATTATTGGACCATTAGATCCAATGCACCTTTATGGGCCATTGATCTGCTGCCAGCAGCAGATCGACCTAGATTTTCCATTCCTTCAGCTAGATCAAATCGTTCGAAATTGATCAAAATCGGCCGCAAATCGATCAATAGATTTGATAGAATCGATTTATGACAGATTCCAAAGAATCGATCAATCGATCGATGGCTGAAATCAACCAGTGTATGGGCCCCTTAAGCTGTGTACACCAATTATAGCACAACAAAAAGAGTGACCGCCACTCAATGAACTATAAAAATCCAAAACTTTATTAGATCAATTGTAGAAATTCCCACACCTACTGGAATCCCCTAACCCAAAACCTACCCCCATAAAAACCTGCGTAGGCTATCACAACAGGAGCGCTCCATAACAACCACACACCAACAATTATACCACATCCATACAACCAAGATCGGCCGATCTCTTAAATTGCACTAAAGTGGAAACTTGTGGGATTGAGTGTGAGCTTGATGGCTGCTCCAGGGCTGCTGTAACTGGGTACTTGGTGGTTGCAGGATGCCGCAACTTCGCCGCAAGTAATCGCGCATTTGGAGGGGAAGGTAACGGCATGTGTTTCCGCAGTGCGGATTTCTGAAGATGCAACCCTCACTGTAAGTGATTGTATATGCCGTACTGAGGCCGTACTTGGCTGTGATTGGTTTTACAGCTGTCAACTGATAATAGAGGCGGATTTGTTCCATGGGACTATGTTTGAAGTAATAGACGGTTGCCCATTGAAGAAGTAGCATGTAGTGCTTTCTTAGATCCATTGGAATAATGGTACCAGAAGAGTTGAAATAGCTGGCCTGGAGTACATGGACATTTAGTGGCAATCCCACAAGTTTCCACTTTAGTGCAATTTAAGAGATCGGCCGATCTTGGTTGTATGGATGTGGTATAATTGTTGGTGTGTGGTTGTTTTGGAGCGCTCCTGTTATGATAGCCTATGCAGGTTTTTATGAGGGGAGGTTTTGGGTACCGTTAGGGGATTCCAGTAGGTGTGGGAATTTCTACAATTGATCTAATAAAGTTTTGTATTTTTATAGTTCATTGAGTGGCGGTCACTCTTTTTGCTGTGCTATACGTTGTGGTTGATGACCTGCCTTCCCCAATCATATTTGGGTGAACTAATATTTAAAATACCTGTGCACCGGATTGATACAGTTTTGTACACCAATTGTAATAGTTTACCTAATGGGGTGGTGCACATATAGGACAATGAGTGCCGGATTTATTAAAGGTGTCCATACACTTATCAATATTTTCAATAGGTCCGATCTTAGATTTAATAGAAACATTGAAACTTAAGACAGTCTATTAAAACTAAACAGTTTTGATCCATACTTCATTTGATATGCTGATGGTAGGGAGGTTGAAAAATAATCACTATCTATATGTTGGCACCTTATAAATCAATAATAATAATAATAATAATAATGTCTTCAATAGCTTTGTACTGCATTGGGAAATACAAAATAAGAATCAGTTTTTATTCAACAAGCATGACTGGATCGTGCCCGGAATAGATTTTAGCAACAAAAAGGCACCGAGGAGGTAATACAACACAGACTGTGAATGACAGCAAGAAGTTAGAGCAGCAACATTGACAGTAACAGTTCAGTGATAATAGCGAAAACATATATTGGTAGCCACAGTGTGTTGTGTAGCAACAATAGGTGCATCCTGATGTTGAAGAGGGGGTCGGGGGCTCCAGGAGGGAGGCCCCCTCCCTCCTGCACCCCCCGCCCCTCTCAGGCCTTTGCTTCTTCCGTCGGCTCCCATCAGGCTGCAGGTTCCAGACCATCGCCATCAAGACATCAAAGCACAGGAACAATTTCTTCCCCACTGCTGTAAAACTCTTGAACTCTCTCCACACCTTGTCTGGAACATGCAGCCTGATGGGAGCCGACAGAAGAAACAAAGGCCTGGGTGTGAGGGATCATTGGCAATACTCACTGCTCTGGTGCACAGTCTGGTGTAGTGAATGAGGTCAAGTGGGGAAAGGGGTTTCCCAATTACCCTCTCCGCGGATCTGATGAGATGACCATCTGAATTTTGTATATATCGCTGGGGAAGGAGCCGGCACACCAGACCAGGATGGATGAACAGAGGACAGAATCAATGGTGGCTGAGTAGAAGGACCTAAGACGTTCATGTGCCATGCTGAACTTCTTCAGTTAGCAAAGAAAGAATAGCCTTTGCTGGGCCTTCTTTTGGGTTAAGATAGTGTTGGCCTTCCAACTCAGGTGGTTGGAGATGGTTGTCCGCAAGAGACATTATGCAACCAAGATATGGACATTACACTACAGTGCATTGGGAGATGGTTTAGTGACATGCTTTCTGAAGTAAATGAGCAGCTCAATGGTTTTGGTTGTGTTTAGGAACAGATTGTTCTCTCTACATCAGTGGCAGATTCTATTTAACCTATTGATGTTAGGCCTGCTCATCATCATTACTTGCAAGGCTATCAACGGTAGTATCATCAGCAACTTTGATGACTTTCACAGAGTTTGCTGTAGATGTGCAGTTATGTGTGGAGCTGCAGCAGCCAGATTGATCAGTGCCTGGTTGTGCAATGTGGTAGATATTGATCACATACCTGACCTACCACCAATCTTATAGTGTATGAGCACCTTAAAGAGACACTGAAGCGACAAAAAAAACAAAAAAAAACAAAACCTTCTGATATAATGAATTGTATATCGAGTACGGATAATTAATAGAACATTAATAGCAAAGAAAAGAGTCTCATACTTTTATTTTCAGTTATATAGCTTTTTTTTTCATAACATTGCATAATTCTGTAATATTAGTAGTTTACAAATTACACTCTGTATTTTAAATGATGAAACAG
The DNA here is from genome assembly GCF_040937935.1 of Hyperolius riggenbachi. NCBI lineage: Eukaryota > Metazoa > Chordata > Amphibia > Anura > Hyperoliidae > Hyperolius > Hyperolius riggenbachi. The sequence continues at coordinate 525,597,338 of NC_090646.1, read as the reverse complement.
AGCAGAGCTAATGATCCTTTGAACTTCCTGGCAGGAAAAACCTTAAACAAACAAGAAACAGTGAGAGACAGGTTGAGATAAGTGCTTTAGAAAATGGGCACTGCTCTCTGACTAAAGAGATCATATAAACTTTTTTGCACAGATAGCATATGGAGTTTCTTAACTCTTCTGTACTGGAAACAATATGAGACTGATTTCTGTGCTACTAATGTTCTATTTCTTAGATGTACTTCACATACAAATCCTTATATCATAAGTTTATTTTCACTTCAGACACCCTTTAAAATCCACAAAAGGCAAGTGTGAGCCTTTGCTTGGCATAGACATTTGAACATGAACAATTTCATAGATCAGAGCTTGGGTATAACATTTAGCATACTGTACTGTAAGCAGCCTTTCTTTTGTAAATCATTAAAGAATAATATAACCTAAAAGAAGGACACCTTATGCAGAATAAGGGACTGAAGAATTTGGTTCCAAAAGAATGATTGTCACCTCCAATACTCCAAGACTTTCAACTTACAGTATGTGCTTGAAGCACATCAGAAAAAGATGTTTGCAGCTTGAAGCATCTTAAAGGACATTAGGTGGTGCTGTGTGGTTGCTGCTTTCGATGTACCAGTTACTGGAGAAAGCCACATGATGGAGTTGTTTTGGGGGACAGGTTTAAGATACGTTAATATATATTTGATAGGAAGTTGTGGTTCCTGCAGTAAGGGCCCGTTTCCACTAGAGTGAATCTGCATGCGTTTTCTGCATGCAGATTCGCATACCCAATAATAGTCAATGGGCCTATTTCCACTTGTTAGGCATTTTACCTTGCAGCGAAAATCTGCACAGCAGAGCCATCAGGATTTGCACACTGCAAAGCTAGTGTGCGATTCGCATGTAATGTAATTAATAGGAAATTCGCATGCGTTTTTGCTATGCGAATTTTCATGCCAATTCACATACGTTTTCATGTAAAATCAATGTAAAAGCACACAGGCACTGATATGGTTAAAATCGCATACCTACAAAGATACACGAAAACGCATGCAAATTCGTTTAATGCGTTTTCTGCAAATAAATCGCACCGCACTAGTGGAAACGGGCCCTAAGAGTCTCCTAAGCAAGTGTAGCTGGGGAAGTCACAGACCTGGAAAGAACAAATGAAACCGATCAATTGGATTGGATAGTGTTGTTGGTGCCAATCGACAACAAATGGTTGATCTATTGATCATTTTATCAATCTGTTTTGCAGATACTGTAGATTCTATTCCAAATGATCAAATTGGTTATATTTTTTATCCCATTTATAGACCTGATTGATTCCTTCCGATTATTGCCTATCCATGGCAATTATCGGAGTGGAAGGTCGATCGTTCACTAGAATGGCATAATTAACGGGCACCTTAAGAGTAACTGCATGACACCTGTTCTACAGGCCTGGAACAGCTAGTGAGAGAAAGGTTAGGACAAGGAAAGCCCCAGGACTTAGCAGGTGATGCATCATAAAAGCCAGTAACTAATCTGTAAGCAAGGCACACATTGGAACTACAGGAAATCTACAGTATCAAATGAAGGAGCCTTTCCTATAAAGGCCTCGATTCATAAAAAGCAGTGCGATAAAAAAAATCTTGTCGGGGAAATACCGCACTCGGTATTCTCCCGGTCTATGTGCTAATTCATAAAGATTTCCCCAGCTGCCTTTGAAGGTCGGTAAATTTCCGCAGCCCATTAAGCGGTAGAGTAGAGCAGTGTGGCGATTCTCTCTTTTGCCCTGCACAAATGACTCCACAAATGACTCAGACAGATGCAGAGCTGGGACAAGGTCCTTCAGCACCCAAGGCTGAGACACCAAAGTGCGCCCCTCCATCCCTCCCACCCCAGCCGTCTCACACTGATTGCTATTAGACTAAGAGGCACCCCAGGGCCCCCCAACACCTTAATCTCTAGTTATCTGGCTTGTAGTCACTTCCATGTATCTCCTTTTCTTATTTCTTTCTGCTTCAAACACAATTAGGAATGACAGCTGAATGAATTCTGCGCCCCCTCCTACACTGCGCCCTGAGGCTGGAGCCTCTCCAGCCCATGCCTCGGCCCGGCCCTGGACAGATGACTCGCACAGACTTTTCCTGCCTGCACAAATGACTGGCACAAATGACTGAGATAAATGACTCGCACAGACTTTCCCTGCCTGCACAAATGACTCACTCAGATGACTCAGACAGATGACTTGCACAGACTTTCCCTGCCTGCACAAATGACTCACTCAGATGGCTCTCTGGCTCTCTCCACAGATGACTTCAACAGACTTCGGCTCTCTGCACTTTGCATTCATCAGAGGTGTCGGTAACTTGTTAATGCCTCACCAGAGATGTTGGTAACTATCGTCAGGCTTACCGTTTGTTGCAGGCTTTATGAATTGACATTTGCTGACAATTTACTGACATGTGTTGGAGGTAACTACAGCCAAGTTGGTAATTTATCTCCCTGGTCGGTAATGTCAGCTTTTCATGCGGTAACAGCCTTTATGAATTGACAAATTTCTAAGTGCTCAGGAAAGTCTGCTGTTTACAGCATTACCGCATGAGGTGATGCTTTATGAATCGAGGCCAAAGTGTTTTTTTCCCTGGCTGGTAGATAAGAAATAGAATACCAGGCCAAAAAAGGGTGAAGATGTGGATATAGCAGGGTAGCCCAAAGTATTGCTTAGTGCTTATTGGAACTTATTGGGGATTTTTTTTAACCAAAAACTTCAGTGTTGTTGAGTACTTATTACTGTGAATTATGGCTTTATTTGAAGACCGTTAGTAACTGGGAGTTTATTGCCTCCTCCCACCCAGTCATCTGTTTGGGGATCTGTAATGAAACTGGGTTCCATTTCTTGAGTGATGATGAATACAGCCAGCAATAGAGCATACAAATTGGTTTGTTGTCTCCTCATCGACTATTTTCTGTATCACAGACCTTCAGAGCCGAAGACTGCAGAATGCTCTGTCTATGTCTGCCACCTTGCACTGTGAGCAATCAATTTGCGACTGCAGCCCCACCTACACACCTAAGGCAATATTTTGTCACAAGTTGTCGATGTGGGTGACTCGGGTGGGTAATAGATAGCCTCACATCATTAGGTCCCTGGTTTGAATCCCATCCAGGGCACCATCTTCACGCAGTTTGTATGTTCTTCCTGTGTCTGTGTGGGTTTCCTCTGGGCAAACCAATTTCCTCACACATCCCCAAAACATACAGATAAGTTAATTGGCTTCCACCTAAAAAAAATGGACCTAGACTGCGATAGACATATGGCTATGTTAACCACTTCAGCCTTCAGTCGTTTTTCACCTCATGCCTCCAAGCAATTTTCACCTCCCATTCATTCACCAATAACTTTATCACTAATTATCACAATTAATTGATCTATATCTTGTTTTTTCCTCCACCAATTAGGCTTTCATTGGGTGGTACATGATAAGAATTATTTTTTTTGTAAATGCTTTTTAATAGGAATATTAAGAAAAAATTTAAAAAAATCATTATTTCTCAGTTTTCAGCCATTATAGCTTTAAATTAATACATGCTACCATAATTAAAACCCACGTATTTTATTTGCCCATTTGTCCCGGTTATTACACCATTTAAAGTAGGTCCTGTCACAATTTATGGTGGCAATATTTTATTTGGAAATAAAGGTGCATTTTTTTAAAAAAAAAAAATTAAATTGTAATATTTTTTTTTTTTTTAGCAAAAAAAATTATTTGGGTATTTTTTGGGTGTGGGAGGTAAACAGTTAATTTTGAATGTAGTTTATTGTGCCTTTTTATAATAAAAATGTATGTGCATGTAGTTCTACTATTTGGCCACAAGATGGCCAGAGTGACGTTTTTGTTTTGTTTTCTTTCCTGTGAGGGAACTACAAGGAGGACATGATTTTTTTTTTTCAGAAAGACTGCGGCCTCTGAAAAGAAGCTGTCGTTTTTTTCTAACGAGGACTTAGATCGATGAATGGTAACAATGTTCCTATTCATTGATCTCTGGGCTACAAGAAGGGGGGGAGGAGCACGGGAGCACACCGGTGCGCGCACAATTGCGAACGTGCACAGCAGCCTTTTGGATGTGAAAGTCACGTCCAAAAGGCGAAAATGGTTAAGGATTAGATTGTGAGCCCCTGTGAGGGACAATTAGTGAGATGACTCTGCAAAGCGCAGTGACAGATGTCAGCGCTATATACATACTAAATAATAATAATAAAAATGGAGGGCTATTCCCAGAGTTGGACTTTAAATAATGCCATTTTCTAGGTTAAAATGGTAACATGTTTAGTAATGTTAGCACACAAAGAACTTTCCATAGGCATTGAGCTTTCTGATGCAACTGAATATTAGGTGTTATTGAAATTCTTATTTTTTTTAAAGCTTTTTTTATTTTCAACATTCAACAAATCCTTTATGATTTCCCTCCTGGTGGTCTGGTTTCGATTTATGAGTTTGTTCTTTCCTGAATGCTTTCTGTGCCTCGGACTCCTGGGGGGAAACCTTTCTCTGAAATATCAAACAGACACATCTCACTGAGATACGGTGAACCTATTCTGCTCCGCAAGCCCCAGCACACTGCCGAGCTATGCATGCTAGAAAGTCATCCCTGTCCTGAGTATAATATATTTTTCATATAGCTGCTTATTAATGTGATTTGGGATTTAATGCTCAGTCACTGTATAGGAAATGTTGGTAGCCTGAAGCTCCTCTTTAGTTGAAAAAAACATAACACCTGGAATATAAAGACAACCTCATATTCCAATTGTAAAATGCCCCAATAAGCTGCAGTGTTAATATTTAACTACATCCCCAACACGGGTTATTTTTCTTTAAAAACCAGAGCAATTTTCACATATCAGGCTCTTCCCATTCATTCGCCAATAACTTTATCACTACTTATCACACCTAAATGATCTATACATTTGGGGCTTTTTTTTGCCACAAATCAGACTTTCTTTGGGTGGTACTTTATGCTAAAAGTTATTTTTTTTCATAGGCATTTTAAAGGGAATAAGTAAAAAAAAAATACATTATTTCTGTTTTCAGACGTAGTTTGAAAATAAAAAGTGTTACTGTTAGATAAAATTAATTTGTAATAAATTCCTTAATCTGTACTACTCCGATAAAACACATAGGGCCTGATTCACAAAGCGGTGCTAACCCAGTTAGAGACTTTAGGCATGATAACCATTGCACCACGCTGGTGAAAAGCCAGTTTAGGTGTGATAAGTTTAGGCATGATAAGTTTAGGTGTGATAAGTCTAGGCATGATAAGTTTAGATAAGTTTAGATTGCTTGCAAAGTCCCGCACGCAAAGCAGCGCCATTAAACTTTATACGAAGTGCACCAGACTTTGCTAGCGTAAAACTTTTGATCAGCTGTGCACTGCGGCGCTAACGCAGTTGGAGCTTAAACTTATCATGCCTAAACTTATCACACCTAAACTTATCACACCTAAACTTATCATGCCTAAACTGAGTTTAGGCATGATAAAGGGCTTTTCACCAGCGTGCTAACTGTTAGCACCGCTTTGTGAATCAGGCCCATAGTTTGTTTATTGAACCATAAAATATAAAAAGCTGTGTGGCAGCTACAGCCTCTCTGTTTCAGGCTGTTCCCTTTTATAAGCCACCGAGCAAATTACATCATGCAATGTCTCAACTATTTAAACACAAAGGAAAACCTGAAACAGCCAATGAGCTGCCAGTCCAAAAGTTGGGGACCTGGTGGGAGAACTGATTCTTAAGAACAAGTACACTCCCATAGATCCACCCACACTCTCCTGTGGAGCAATGGCATGCTGTTACCTAAATTCAAACATAGCATGGATTCATCACACCAATGGTCCAGGTCAGGGGTAGGCAGACCTGATTGAAACATCACAGGAACACTCCCCTGGTACCACCTTCCTTTACTTAAATTAAATAAAGGCGCCTTTAAATTTGGGTGTGCAGTAAGGCCAATAGTAAAATATTGGTATTAAATGCCGATATTTTAATATGGCCAAACTTAACTCTACTCTCACATAGAACCCTCCCCCCTGAGGCCCAACCCCTAGCCCCCCTGCACAAACTACCTACTTAATGCCTAAAACTACCCCCCCCCCCACAAACACACACACTACCAAACAAATGCCTAAAACTGACATCTACCCCCCACACTCACTACCTGCCTAATACTAACCCCCCCCCACACACACACACACTACATACCTAGCAGCGAATCACCCCCCCCCCCCCAGTAGCCACGGCGGGGCGAAGCAATGATCGCAAAAAAATAATACAAAACAAAAACGTAAAATATCAGGTGCCACAAAATATATGATATATAACGGGCACTGTATTAGCGCCCAATTACTCCACTTGCCGCATGCACCGTTTATTACTGCTTCGCCTACCTACTCCCATTGGGCAGAAAGATCAAAACTTCAATGCAGGCTCATCCTACCATGTTGGACTCCAATCTGCATCCACTACGTGGACCGCAATGGGGGAATGTTCCTGGGGTGTTTGAATCTTTTAAGAAACAGTAAACTACTTGTATGTGTTTTATGAGAGTGGTGTGGATCAAGGAATTTATTACAAGTGATTGGGCCCTGATGTTACACAGGGAAGATCCCAGCACACTTCCTTTGTTTTTCGTGAGTGCTGTTCCTTTGTAGATAAAGCCTACACATTTTGTGTTTGTTTATACTCTATCAATAATTACAAGCCCTTATTAGCAAAAATTACCAGCATTTAAAAAAAAATACATAAATAGGTATTTTAGGAACTCAGCTTTTTTAATATGGCATGTTACTGTCAGTTTAGCTTCTTTTTTTTAACAAGTGTTTTATTTTAGTTACTTTGAAAGAGGGGGAAGGGGGCAAAAGAGATTAATAGGAGATGTATTTTTTTATGTATTTTCACTTGTATCCACTAGATGTCCCCACACTTTATGCTGTGTACATAAACCAGTACACAGGAAGTGAGTTTGTTTGTTTTTTTACTTTAATTTCAATGAAGAATCATTGCTACTCGCTGAAACAGTGATCATTCATTCATTCAACAGTCACTTTGATTGGCTTTGACTTTGAGAACACATATTTCCATTCACCAATCATTTCTCTAACAGGAAGCAACAGGGTGTGCGGTTGTATATAGGCCCCTGGCATGGAAGTGAAATATATAGGGACATATACATATGATGCAGCAGTTGGGTAGTGGTTAATACATGCAAAATACAGTATCTCTATAATTTACAGCCAAGCTATAAGGTACAACCGGATTTGTTCTGACAGGATGGACAGAGACAAGCACCTGGATCACCTTAAGAACACTTTCATTAAACAAGGTTACAGTCCTCCCATGGCTTAGGCCCAAATCAGGAAAGCCAGCAACATCCCCAGGACTGAACTCCTGAAATATAAGCAAAACCAGAAAAAGGAACGTGTCCCTTTGGTTGTCACCTACAACCCACACCTGGAAATCTTAAGGAGGATTGCTAAGGAACTTCATCCCATTTTACACAAGGATCACAGACTGAGAACGATATTCCCTAAACCTCCACTCTTGTCATATTGGCAACCACACAATCTAAAACAGATGATTGTCAGGAGCTCTTTGAATAGGCCTCAACAAAACGGAACATCACCCTGCCGACAAAAAATATGTAGGACCTGCAGACACATTTACTCCACTGACAGGGTAACGATACCAGGTTCACAACAGGAGTACAGAGTACAAGGTAAATTTTCTTGTGGGTCCACCAATCTGGTATATCTGATCATGTGTGCTAAATGCCCCAATGTTATGTACGTGGGAGAAACTGGACAAACTCTGCGCAAACGTATGAATGGACACAGGCACACTATTAATGATACCAAATCTGGACTCCCAGTTGCTACACACTTTCGGTCCAACGGACACAGCATGGATGATCTTCGTGTCACTGCCCTGAAGGGCGGCTTCAAAACATCAAATGACCGATTAATAGCAGAAACAAAATTTATAAATTGTTTCAAAGCTGTGCAGAAGGGTTTGAATAAGGACAACAACTTTCTATATTGGTATGAGATTGATGATATATGAACTGTCTCAGCCACCCTAGCTGAACTTGTGAACTAAGAATTTACGATACCTCTGGGTCAATCCTAATACCAGGTCTGTGAGCAATAAAGTAAACAATGATCCTTATCTTACCCCATTTAGATGGTCTGTTTGTATTAAGGCATCTTCATGATGTATTTATGCTTGAAAAAAATATCTGTTTTCCCTTTTGATGTTGCATGTATATAAGCTGTCTGTACCACCAGCTTGCAAACTAACAGGATGTAAACCTGACGAAGGCTACAAGGCCGAAAGCTTGTTCATTCTTATTCATTTGTAGTTAGCCAATAAATGGTATCATCCTGATTTAAAACTTCTCACAAAAGTGAGTACACCTCTCACATTTTTGTAAATTTGTTTTATTTATTTATTTTTCATTGGACAACACTGAAGATATGACACTTTGATACAATGAAAAGTAGTCAGTGTTCAGCTTGTGTAACAGTATAAATTTGCTGCCCCATCTAAATAACCCAACACACAGCCATTAATGTCTAAATTTTAAAGCCTGATACACACCTTAATTTTTGATTGACCAATCACTGGCCAATATTACCACCTTCATGTAGTATGACCTTCACAGTATTTAAAGCATTTAATATCTGCTGACCTTCATAGGTCATGGAGGAGGTAAAATTGGCCAATTGTAAGATTAAACTGACAGGTAGCGCTGGAATTGGTTATTATTAGTGCAAAATTAAAATACATTTATTTGCTTAATAACAAAGTTTGTATTTGTTTGTATTTACTTGCCTGTAATAGGACTCCTGTCCCTGCCAGTCTCTCGCCCAAGTCAGAAAGCGGCCCTCCTGGAGTCTAGGGACTGTCAAAAACGTTTCAACTTGATTAGTATATGTACTTACATATACTAATCAACTTATACTACACACTTCGTGTATATGATATGAGGATTCACCTCAAGAATACTATTTTTAGATATAATTTTATGCAGCACATGTGTACTTATTTTGATGTATGTTTTAAAAGTGTATAATCAAGTTGACAATTAAATACAAACTTTTTTATTAAGTAATTAAATTTATTTATTTTTATATTTGTACTAACAATAATCAATTCCAGTGCTATCTGTCAATTTAATCTTACAAGCTGGTAAATATACACAGCATGAGGCAGAGCTTCCCTGGAGGGTCCGTGGGAAAAAATCTTTCTAGTCTCTCCCCATTGTCATAATGACTTCATGTGTGGATAGGGTGTTAAGCAAGTTGAAAAGTTTTTGACAGTCCCTAGACTCCAGGAGGGCCGCTTTCTGACTTGGGCGAGAGACTGGCAGGGACAGGAGTTATATTACAGGCAAGTAAATACAAACAAATACAAACTTTGTTATTAAGCAAATACATTTATTTTAATTTTGCACTAATAATAACCAATTCCAACGCTACCTGTCAGTTTAATCTTACAATTTATTTTCATTCTTCTTGGGGAAGGTGGGTTCCCCAGAAGACAGGCTAGCAGCAGGTGAAAAATATACACCCCCATCCTAAGCGCCCTCCACCTCCTTTTTAAATAAAATTGGCCAATTGTTGGCCAAACAATTGAAAGTCTGTACTGGGCTTTACAGTCTGGTGCATACCTTTAATTGGGCAAGGATTGGGCAATTTTACCACCTTTGTGTAGTATGAGGGCAAACAGATTCTGAATATTATGGATAGATTGTGTAGGAAAACGTTCACACTACATGGAGGTGGTAATGTTGGTCAGTGACTAGCCAATCAAAATTAAAGGTATGAACCAGGCTACAGCATAGTGCAAACTTTCAATTAGGATTGGCCAATCACTGACCAATTTTACCACCTTCATGTAGTATGAGGGTTTACTTACACAATCTGCAATCTGCTCATAGTATTCAATATCTGTTAAACCTTATAATACACTGAGGTGGTAAAATTGGTCAGTGATTGGCCAATCGTAATTGAAAGTGTGTAGCAATCTTTAACGTCTGGTACACACCTTCAGTTGGGCAATGATTGGCCAGTTTTACCACCTCCATGTAACATGAGGGCTAACAGATTCTATATATTATGAATAGACTGTGTAGGTCAACTCTCATGCTACATAGAGGTGGTAAAATTGGTCAGCAATTGGCCAATTAAAATTGAAGATGTGAACCAGGCTTTACACTCCACATATACATGAGTTTATATAATGCTTGTTTCTTTATTATACTACAATCACTACTTTGTTCTAGTGCAAAACATTATTCAAAAATCACCATATATTCCATGGTTCCTATTGTTTGTCTGATGTAAGCATATCCCCCAGTCCCAGATCATATGCTAAGAAATGATGAAGAGGACACAGAATGGAGAGCAATGCAAGGGCAGCAGAAAACAAAGTAAAGTAAATTACGTCTGACTAGCTAAGGGACTGAATGAAAACAAAGATCAGTGCAAAGTCACACTGATCTGGCATTTCTGATGCTAGTAACAGAATTCTTTGCAGTACTTCATAACCACAGGCGCCACGCTAGAAGTTATTCAGCAGCCACTTCAAAGGTCTTCTTGTGAATGGTAACACTTTGTTATGGACTCATGTGGTACATGTATAAACTCATCAGCAAAATGAGATACAAAGACTAAAATAGGTACTCTGCATAAAGACAAACTCTTTGTTCATATCTAACTTTCACTCCTTGACTTTCCTTCATCTGTTTTCTGCCTTACATGCGCCACTGGTATTCTCAAAGCAGGTAAAATGGGCAATTTGACTGCTTCATTTCCAGGCTGCATGCAGTTTGCATCAAGATTACATGCAAGCCAAAATCTGCAAAATATGTATATGGAATTTGTATGTAATCCCTGTTTTCATGGGTTTCCTCCATGTAATCCAGTTTCCACAGGGGCGTAGCAATAGAGGTCGCAGCGGTCGCATGCGCGACTGGGCCCGGCTCCTGAAGAGGCGGGGGAGGGGCCCGGGGGGGCCCATGTCTTTTTGTAGTGGCCAGGACTGAGTGCGGCCCGTGCACCGTGAGCGCTATTGGGAGGGGGGGGAGCCGCAGCCGCGGGGAGGGCAGCCCGACCTCTCCCTCCCTTCCTCTCCCCGGGCCCCCCCCTTCAGATGCAGAGTGACGCGCACGGAAGCGCTGTAGGCTGAAACTCACCTCCGTCCCTGCGTTCCAAGCGCCGCTGATCTCCTCTCGCTGTATAGATGTTGTTACACACTGCTTCCGGCTAAACAGGAAGCAGTGTGTAACAACATCTATACAGAGCGGGAGGAGACCAGCGGCGCAGGGACGGAGGTGAGTTCTGCCTACAGCGCTTCCGTGCGCCGCGCACTCTGCATCTGAAGGGGGGGGGGGGCCCGGGGAGAGGAAGGGAGGGAGAGGTCGGGCTGCTCTCCCCGCAGCTGCGGCTCCCCCCTTCATTATGGGGGGGGGACCTACCTACCTACCTACCTACCTACCTAATCCTGGGGGGCAGCTACCTACCTATCCTGGGGGGGGGGGGCAGCTACCTAATCTAACCTATCCTGGGGGGGCAGCTACCTACCTAACCTATCCTGGGGGGGCAGCTACCTACCTAACCTATCCTGGGGGGCAGCTACCTACCTAACCTATCTGGGGGGGGGGGCAGCTACCTAATCTAACCTATCCTGGGGGGCAGCTACCTAATCTAACCTATCCTGGGGGGCAGCTACCTAATCTAACCTATCCTGGGGGGCAGCTACCTAATCTATCCTGGGGGGCAGCTACCTACTCTAACCTATCCTGGCGGGCAGCTACCTACTCTAACCTATCCTGGGGGCAGCTACCTAATCTAACCTATCCTGGGGAAAGCTACCTAATCTATCCTGGGGGGCAGCTACCTAACCTATACTGGGGGGCACCTACCTCATCTAACCTATACTGGGGGGCAGCTACCTAATCTAACCTATACTGGGGGGCACCTACCTATCTAACCTGGGGGCACTTACTTGTCTAACCTGTATTCGGGGCACCTAGCTAGCCTATACAGGTGGCAACTATACTGGCTACCTATATTGGAGGCACCTACCTAACTAACCTATACTGGGGGCACCTACCTATCTAACCTATGCTGGGGACAACTATTCTGGCTACCTATATTAGAGGCACCCACCTAGCTAACCTGTACTGGGGGCACCTATCTATCTAACCTATACCGGCGGCGCCTGCCTATCTAACCTATACTGGGGGCAACTATACTGGCTACTTATGCTGGAGGCACCTACCTGGCTAACCTATACCGGGGGCAACTATACTGGCTTACCTATGCCTGGCTACCTATACTGGGGGGACCTATAGCTGGCTATAGGGATTTGGATATGTGTGTGCGTCGGGTGTTGCCGGGGGAGGGGGGCTGTTGTTGCCGTGGGGGGGCCCACATCCAGATTCCGCATCGGGGCCCAGAGGTTTGTAGCTACGCCACTGAGTTTCCACCTACATCCCCAAAACACAAATCTGTTTCTTGGTATCCCCCCAAATTTGGCCTTAGAGTATGATAAGGACATAAAACTGTGACTGTAGGAGGAATTAGATTGTGAGCTCCTCTGAGGTACAGTTGATGATATGACTACATATACAGTGCTGTGGAAGATGTCAGTGCTATATAATATGCATTAAAAGGTACCTAAAGAGAAGAAAGTATCCCTACGGGGTACTCACCTCAAGCGGATACCCTTGCTTGGAACCCTGAAAAAGAGCTTGTCGACTGCTCGCGCATGTGCACTAGCACAAATCCACTCAGCTTTGTTCAGAAAAGGCCAGGCTGAATAAGGCCTGTGCTACTGCACATGCGTGAGCTGCCTGCATCTGCACAGCAGCACAGACCTGATAAGGCTTGGCTTTTGCTTGCTGGAGCCTGAGCGAGATGATGCTACTGCGCAGGCACAGGGTGTCCACTCTTTTGGGGTCCCAGCGCTGGAGCTGCTTAATGTAGGAGGACAAAGGAAGTATCACGCTGATACGTGATGAGGTAGCGTAACTAGCAGGGCCGGCGCTACCATTAAGGCAAAAGAGGCAGCTGCCCCAGGGCCCCAGAGCTTGTAGGGGCCCCCAGTGGCTACAAGAGGAAAAAAAAATTCAAATCAGCCTTATAGTTTTTGAGAAAATCGATTTTAAAGTTTTAAAGGAAAAAAAAAACACATTTAAAAACCTGCCGACTTTAATGGTTAATAGCAAATCCACCTTAAATGCTAGAAACCCTAAATTTGCAGGATATGTTAAGGAGATCATTAGGAATAAGAGGAAAAAACAATTTTTCAAAAAGACCTTATAGTTTTTGAGAAAATCGATTTTAAAGTTTAGAAGGAAAAAAGTATAGTTTTAAATGCGGTAAATGTAACTTTTAGTAGCAAACCTAACGGTAGTGTCATTTTACATGTATCAAACGAAAGCCCAATCAATTTCCTGATGGGGTTTCCAGGGGGTCTATATGCAGCCGCAGCGCTTTGGCCAGGGATCGCTATACAGCCGCAATATGGCTGTATGAAGATCCCTGGCATTTTTTCCTATTTTCCCAATTTTTTTTTTTATGTTTAGAGTGTGGGAATTTTTTTTTTTTTTAAATTATGTGGGGTCCCCCCTCCTGAAACTTTTTAACCCCTTGTCCCCCATGCAGGCTGGGATAACCAGAATGTGGAGCTCTGACCGATTGGGACTTCACACCCTGACTATACCAGCTGCAAAAAAGGTCCCCTAATGCCGATTTTTGTTCCGGGGTATATGTTGGGGGGCCCCCCAGGTTTATTTTGCCCTAGGGCCCCATTGTTGCTTAAACCGGCCCTGGTAACTAGTGCAATACACAGTAATAATGAGTAAATCGTGGTCAGGTTCAGGCCGTAGTCGTACACAAAGTCAGAGGTATTGAGGTACAGAGTAGCTAAGGCAAAATCGTAGTCAATAAACAGGCAGGGTCATACATGTATTGGAAGGATAATCAGAAGAATAATCAGGGACAGGCCGAGTCGAACACAGAAATCAGATGGCAGTGGTACAGAAGGACAAGAGAGAGGTCAAGAGGCAGGCAAAAGGTCGGTACACAGAATAATATACTATAAGATGTTACTTCAATATATTACAATATGAAAATTACAATACAGTAATAATCAATATAACTACAAAATAACAAGACTGACTAACTAGAGTACATACATTGTGTGTCTACACAATATATAAATGTAGCTCAAATGATCACTAGCTAGGCCAAGAACCAGCAAACTGATTAGTTTCAAGGCCAGTGAGTGACTGAGTGCTCTGCTTAAATACACATTGATAGCTCCAGAAAACCACTCCCAAAATTGACGGCACTTCCTGTATGGTGATGTATGGTGAAACCTAGTAACATCACCGCTGACATCACCTAAACCCACCTCCTCAGCCCTCAGCGTGTCCGATTGGGCACACTGCGCACGTGTGCGCCAGAACTCACCGCCACAGGGGAACTGAGGACACTGCCGGAGGATGCCAGTGTAGAAATCTCGCCACCTGTCCGGACCCTGCTAGAGACGCCGTGGGACCTGCCGTTGGAAGGTAAGGTTGTAACAGGAAGCCTCTTTAGGATCCATATATGGAAATATGGAAACGAAAGCTTTTACAACAACATATATTCTGAATATAATTATTTTAAAGGACTGGTAAAGAATTTCATCCATAATAGAAATACAGCTTTCTATTCCTACCTTAAGCACTGCAGCTACCTCAATGTTGGTAGTGTGTTTATCTGGCAAATGACTTTGTATTTCCATCGTCTGAAAAGAAGTCATTTATTCTGAAGCATCTCCATGAGTGTTTGGCTCTTAATACCCATTCTGTAATAAGAGTTCCTCATTCATTGCTGAGACTTTAGTGGCTCTGTTTTTATGTCATGCAGAACTCTGTTTTGATTACATTAATCGACACTGAACGATGCTTGCCTTGTCCCTGGTGACCATTTTCCTTGACCTTACAGTGTCTTAGTATTGCCTCCTTTCTAAAAAAGGAGAACAACTTGTAATGTATTTTATTTATGTGTCTATATTTAAAGGAAACCTAAAGCAAAAATAAAAGTATGTGTTGTACAGCTAAGAGATAGAACATTAGCCATTATTTGATGCAAACAAAAGAGTCTCATATTGATTTCCAATACAGAAAGATTTAAAAAAAAGTTTGGAAGAAAAAGAAAATCGAGAGCCCCAATAGTGTATTATTGTTGATTGGTAATTGCGTATTGTAAATTGTATAAAAATATACTCACAAACATGGGTTGCCAAATGCAGGCAACCACTGGTAACGCTTGAGGGGATGTTAGACCTGTCCCCACTCAGGCTAAGACGTCGCTCTCCGTAAACAGAAAAAGGTGGTCACACCCATCCAACAAGTGGACATAGAATCAATTTGGATAACAGAGGCGCCAAACAGGATAAAATACTTTAAAACTACTAAAAATGGGGGGCAATGGATGACTTACCTCCCCAATAAGGACACAATGGTACCGTCAAAAAAACAAAAACAAGTTTTATTCTTACTCCAACAATTTTTGCAACGCGATTCACAGGTCCAAGCCCGCTTCCTCAGGCAATATAAAACAAGGAACACTAGATGTGTCAGCAAACGTACTTGACGCCTCTGTGACAGAGTTTTTGTTTTTTTGACGGTACCATTGTGTCCTTATTGGGGAGGTAAGTCATCCATTGCCTCCCATTTTTAGTAGTTTTAAAGTATTTTATCCTGTTTGGTGCCTCTGTTATCCAAATTAAAAAAAAAGTTCAGCTGTTATCTATGCAAAAGAGCTTCTCTGAAATATTTGTCCCACTAGGTCGAATACAGGCCTGTTTTCTGAAGCACTTGAACAGCCAAGAAACAGTGAGCTTGAGATAAGGTTTTACTCTGTGGAGTGTGGTTTTAAAACTGCAACTGTGACAGTATGATTCAATTTTATAAAAAAGCTATATAACTGAAAATAAAAATGAGACTCCTTTCTTTGCTACTACTGTTCTATTCATTATCCGTACTACTCATACATTCATTGTATCATAAGTTGTTGTTGTTTTCACTTCAGGTGTGCTTTAAAATGCTTTCAGATTAACCTTTGAAATAAAAAATGGTTTAGGACACAATAAAATTGACATAATTTGCTTCAAAGGGTTTTTTTACTAAGAAAATCCTCTAAAAATCAGCATACAGCACATAGTTCATATATATCAAATAGAGCAAGGCCAGCAGGGATGCAGCAATAGTGGATGCAGAGGTTGGGACCACACCAGAGCCCTTGGGCTAAAGGAGTCCACTAGGGACCCTCCTTCATCCATCTTATTAGCTTTTTATTGGTGCTATGCTGATAATTAACACCTTTATATGTGCATCACATAGTGGCAATCCTTCACAAGCTATTTTCTGATCACATGACACTGCAGCTGTCCTTGGTAGGTTTTGTGCTCCATAAATAGAGTGCTTGGGCCCAATGTAAAACTCACACCAAGGTCCCAGGTTCCTTATGCTGGATCCACACGGTGCATTCGCGCACTCGATTTCCCGCTCAATTCCCGTAGATTCATTTATTTCCAACATGTCCGATTTGGATTTCGATGGATCGTTAGGTCGATTCGCATGCAAAGTATGCCAAATCGACCTAACGATCCATCGAAATCCAAATCGGACATGTTGGAAATAAACAAATCGACGGGAATCGAGCGGGAAATCGAGTGCGCGAACGCACCGTGTGGATCCAGCATTAGTTATGTCACTAAAGGCCAGATAAGGTACAAGACATTATTCAGAAGCTTTCTGAGGCTAAACACAACAGTACCAGTGATTAGTGATATCAAAGAATCAGCCTCATGTCCGTAATGCATAAAAGTGCAGAGAGTTAAGAAAATAATACTGATACTAAAGTCTTCATCAAGTAAGAACCATAACAAAGAACCATGTCAAGATTAGAAAGACAAGAAAATAACTCCCCATAAGGGGCGGAGAGCAGAGTGGCATAGAGAACAAATGGGCAAATATACTAAACTAGACAAAGTATATTACAGTATATTGAAGGCCCACACTGTCAGCATAAAGGATCCAGGTTTCTTGGAAGAGTTAGATTCGATCATGAGTAATTGCCATATACTCATATCATGGATCATTATTTGATGCACTCTCTCAATAACCAGGGAGATAATAAACGTAGAAGATTTCCATTGGGAAGCTAGGTACACCTTGGCTACCATATCGATTAACTGTTTGAGACGATGAGCCGGAAGTTTAGTGGAGCTTTATTTGTGGACCATTAATAAAACAGCAGCGTCGAGATAAACTAGGGACTCAAGGACAGTGGCAATAAGACCGTCTACTTCCTTTTAGAACACCAGTGAGTACGTCCACCACATATGTATGAAACTCCTCCTTCCCCTACACCTTCTGAAATATCTGAAGTGTCTGGAAGGACTTTATAATTTCTGACAGGGGTTAAGTAAGCCCAGTGAAATCATCTGATGTTGATCTTGATTAGGGAGAAATATAAACTTCTTTTCAGAAGGGAGACAAAGCAGTGAAGCCAATTCTGGGGGAGAGGGACATACCTAACTCAGCACTCCACCTTTCCTGGTAAGCAGCTATTGTTGAAGATGCCCTATCAACAAAAGGGGAATGCAGGTAAGAGATATGCCCGCCCTCCAGTGGGCAAGTCATACACTATTCTAAATAGGTTGATGTAGGGTGAGGGTCATACTGTATCAGTCCAAAATTAAACCACCAATAATGCAGAAACTGGACAACCTGATAGTGTGCAGAGGGTGGAATGGAAAACCCTCTGCAGTAAGGAGCTTAGATCTATAGAGGCAGTGTCTCAATTGAGAAGCATTGCTGTCCATAGCCCAGGCAACTTTACAAGTCTGATCTGGAGGGAAATCAGAAGTGTTGCAAACCTCAGTATGTGGAGATCCTTCAGACTGGAGACCCAACCTAAACCATCTTCACTTCCAAATGGACATAGTCAGGTGAGTAGCAGGGCTTATGAATATCTTTTAAAAAGGGCCACGTCAAAGCTGAAAGCGATACCAGAGTACCTAGAGTGGATTATATTCCTACACATAAAGGGGCATTGGCTCCTGCAAAGACAGGGGAGATCAAATTTACATAATTTGAAATATACACTCATGTGTTCATACAGAGCTTATTTAGCAAGCAAATGTGTAGGTCTCTTGATCAACTGGCACATCATTTTATATGTACATAAATATTGCTTAGACATAGGTCTATATTCAGACAAGACACAGAGACTTTATATCACATTTTTCGCTGCAGCCACTTAAAGCACGTTCCACTAGTGACCAGAAGCCTTCCCAGAGACTCCTTTTTTTATGTACTGGCTTGAGCCGGGATTCGAACCCTTGTCAAAGGGCTCAAATCCCACATCAGCTATCCAGTTGACCCCGAGCTATTCTGCTCTATGGATCAACTGAAAATGTCAATAATGTCTGAGGGCATTATATCCAAACAACCCCCAAATGTCAGAGGAAGCTGTTGTTTCATTACTAAAAAGGAGAAACCTGTACTGCTATACAGAGGGACCTTGGGGGGCAACAAGGGAAAGATGCAAGTCCTTCAACATTTTTATCAAATCTAAGGCTGAATGTACTAAACTGCATTAAAGGGAACCTTAACTGATAGGGATATGGATGTTTCCTTTTAAACAATACCAGTTGCTTGTCAGTCCTGCTGATCTCTTTAGCTGCAGTAGTGGCTGAATAACACACCTGAAACAAGCATGCAGCTAATCCAGTCTGACTTTAGTGCATGCTGCATGCTTGTTGAGGGGCAGTGGCTAAAAGTATTAGAGACACAGGACCAGCACGAGAGTCAGGCAACTGATATTATTTTAAAAGGAAAAATCCATATCCTTCTCAGTTTAGATTGCCTTTACTCATTAAAGGGAGTTGGATGGAGGGAGAAGATGTGGCACTTGGGGAGGGGAGTGAGTGGCCTCTCCACCATCAGGTGCCTGTAGGCTCAAGCCTCAGTGCCTCTAAGGTAATTTCCGGCACTAGCACTATTAAAGTCAAGCAGTGTTTCTCGATGGTTTGGCTACAAGTTTGACTATTGTATAGCTGGAATAGCTGGACTCTGGTTACCAATATTGGTGGTGCTGTGGTAACGGGTGCCCTACTATAGTATAGCCGAGTACCTTTCAGCTCCTGCAATTTGATTGCGGACATCATTCAGCAGTTGTGCTTCAGCAATGAGGGTTAAGCTATAGTATAGCCAAGTGCTGGGGGGTCGTTTTGCTGGTGGGGGCTTGTCTAAAGCAGACAGTGAGGGTTAGGAAAAAGTGACAAGTGTTTAGGCACAGGTAGGAGGAAGTTAGTGTTAAAGTGGTATTGTCACCATAAAAATCAAATTTCAACAGCAACTGGTCTGAGTGTATTAAGTGATAAAGATGCTAATCCTGCATTCAAGACTTTTTCTGCTGTTATGGTTTGGAGTTATCAAATACTTTAGGAGCACTGGCCCTAGTGCCAAACAGTGCCAAAAAGTTGAATGCTGGGAGTTCTTTTTATCTATAATATATTCCTCCTCTTCCATTTATTTCCCTGCCTAGCTGATCACTTCTGTTTACAAGCAAGGCTGCGGTGACTCAGTTATTAGATGTGTAAATAAAAAAAAGACTCTGGGAGGAGGGAAGCTAATGAATACACAATGGGCAAGAGAAGGGAGGGGGGGGGGGGAAACAAGAGTCAGGGAGGATATGATGTCAGCATTAAGCTTGGCAAAATAGCCACTGCCTAGAATAGGATTTTCTGCTTTTCCTTTGTAAAATTCACAGGAATCATTAAGTGGATAGCACAATACATCTGTTATGTAAGTAGAAATAGTATTTATCTACTTATATATGTGTTTTTTATTTCTGGGTTAGCATGGGTGTCGCTTTCTCTTTAAGCGTAGGTAGGGGGTTAAAGTTAGGATAAGGTAGGGGAGGATTAATGTGAGGAGGATTAGGTTGTCGAAGCTGAAAGTAGAATATCGGTAACATTACCAATATTACACTATTGGCAAGTGGCAACATCTCACGCCCAAATTAACAGTCTCCTCTGTTAAGTCTCTATTAAGTGTATGTGCAGAAACAGGTCCATGCTCCTCTTCTTGGAAGAAATCGCATCACAGCCTACTAATGGTGGCCACTAATGATCCAATTGTTTTCATCCAATCTTACCATTTCTATGTAATATAAAGGAACTGCCTAAATTATCCATTCATTATATTTACTCAATTTACCCTCATACCAGATTTGGTAAAATTGGATGAAAAAGATTGGATCATTAGTGGCCACCTTGTTATTGCTGTCACTCATGTCAGAACACAAAGGGCAAAATGTGCTGTTTTTAGTGATATTTCCTCAAAAAATTACAAACAAGGCAAATAAGGCATTACATTGAATTGCTATAGCTGGCATAACCTTGGGGGCAGTAACTTGAATTCACTGTGGAGTTTCCTTTAAAGTGGGATAAAACTCTGACATAACATTCAATAAAAATGTATGTTCCTACTTTGTATTACTCATACATTCACCATATTTGCATGTATGCAAGTCATATTGTCTATTTACAAATTATAACTTCCCAATTTACAGATTATCTGCTCTGAAAGCTTACCATTGCATTTTTTGCATAGCTACTGTATTTCTATTTTAATATCTATCTAGTGATCATTTTTCACCCCTCTCTGCTTCTCTGCTTAGTGCAGTTCAGTTCCAGTATGCTGCTGGCTGTATACTAAATGTATCTAACAAAGGAATGTAAACAAAAGATAATATTACCACCTCTTCAGATGAGGCCAGAAAGCAGGGAGCTTTCCACTAAAGAACAAAGTGCTGTGTTTAACCGTTTGCACTCTGTTCTGCTACAATTTTTTGTGGTAGTGGATTTTATGCTGAAACTCATATTTTAGAGCAAAGAAAAAAATGCTGAGTTTCATACCACTTAGAACAACATCAAAATAGATGGAGATATGCTAGCGTACATGCCCATTTGGCTAATCCTCTGTTTCTAATACATTCTAAATCACTGACCCAGAATGATTATGCAGATCAGGTGAACTCACTAACTCCAGTCTCCACCAGATACATTACTGTTGCAGGGAGAGGGGGAGGAAGGGAGAAAGGGAGAGAGAGAGAGAGAGAGAGAGAGAGAGAGAGAGAGAGAGAGAGAGAGAAGGTGAGAGAGAAAGAGAGAGGGAGAGAGGGAGGAAGGGGGGAGAGAAAGAGAGAGGGGGGAGGAGGAAGGGAGAGACAGGGAGGGAGGGAAAGAGAGAGAGAGAGAGGGGGAGAGAGAGAGGGAGGAAGGGAGAGAAAAAGGGGGGGGGGAGAGAGAGAGAGAGGGAGGGAGAGAGAGGGAGAGGGAGAGGGAGAGGGAGGGAGGGAGAGAGAGAGTGAACGAGAGGGAGAGAGGGGGGGGGAGAGGGAGAGAGAGAGGGGGGAGAGAGAGAGAGGGGCAGAAAGAGAGAGAGAGAGAGAGAGAGAGAGAGAGAGAGGCCAAACCAGATTAATTCATAAAATACTATGTGCTTTGTTTTAAAAAAAATTCTATATCTATCACTTGTTTTTACTCAGTACAGTGGATGAAGAAAGAACAATGCTTCTAATGTGTTAATTATATACTGAGATCTGCAAAATATCAAACTGTCTACAATTCAAGTTCAATTACATCCTTACTGCCTGGTGATAAAATTACTCCCTTGTAATCGCTGTTTGCCCCAGCTTTGTCAGATCTAATGAAATTATGATACAGAACCATCTGCTGTGCATCTTGCTAAACAAGCAAGATGACTCCATTATGGCTTAATTGCATGCTGATATGTTTACCCCACTTTGTGCATTTGTAACCATAATAACGGGATAACATATTGGCCCTTCACAGAATTTTATTGATCTCTCTGTGATAGGGCAGTTTAGATTGACTGCTGGTAGTGTTGGGCGAACAGTGTTCGCCACTGTTCGGGTTCTGCAGAACATCACCCTGTTCGGGTGATGTTCGAGTTCGGCCGAACACCTGACGGTGCTCGGCCAAACCGTTCGGCCATATGGCCGAACTAAGAGCGCATGGCCGAACGTTCCCCGAACGTTCGGCTAGCGCTGTGATTGGCCGAACGGGTCACGTGGTTCGGACCCGAACGCGCTCTGATTGGCCGAACTGTCACGTGGTTCGGGTAAATAAATACCCGAACCACGTCATATCTCCGCCATTTGTCTGTGGGTTTAGCTTTGGGTAGGCAGGCAGGGTAGTTCGCGCTCCAGCCACGCTAGCCAGGGTCCCCCCCAGTCATTGTGTGTCGCTGCTGGGAATAGTAGTACACCGCTCGCTCAGCATTCTGTTTACTGCCACTCTGTGTACCTCGCTCAGCCACACTATATAGCATTCTGTTTACTGCCACTCTGTGTCTGCTGGGAATAGTAGTACACCGCTTGCACAGCCACACTATATAGCATTCTGTTTACTGCCACTCTGTGTACCTCGCTCAGCCACACTATATAGCATTCTGTTTACTGCCACTCTGTGTCTGCTGGGAATAGTGGTACACCGCTCGCTCAGCCACACTATATAGCATTCTGTTCACTGTTCTGTGTCTGCTTGGAATAGTGGTACACCGCTCGTTCAGCCACACTATATAGCATTCTGTGTACTGTTCTGTGTCTGCTGGGAACAGTAGTACACCGCTCGTTCAGCCACACTATATAGCATTCTGTGTACTGTTCTGTGTCTGCTGGGAACAGTAGTACACCGCTCGCTCAGCCACACTATATAGCATTCTGTTCACTGTTCTGTGTCTGCTGGGAATAGTGGTACA
Source organism: Hyperolius riggenbachi (assembly GCF_040937935.1). NCBI lineage: Eukaryota > Metazoa > Chordata > Amphibia > Anura > Hyperoliidae > Hyperolius > Hyperolius riggenbachi. The sequence goes on along the minus strand of NC_090646.1, from coordinate 525,574,455 downwards.
CCGCTCGCTCAGCCACACTATATAGCATTCTGTTCACTGTTCTGTGTCTGCTGGGAATAGTGGTACACCGCTCGCTCAGCCACACTATATAGCATTCTGTTTACTGTTCTGTGTCTGCTGGGAATAGTGGTACACCGCTCGCTCATCCACACTATATAGCATTCTGTTCACTGTTCTGTGTCTGCTGGGAATAGTGGTACACCGCTCGCTCAGCCACACTATATAGCATTCTGTTCACTGTTCTGTGTCTGCTGGGAATAGTGGTACACCGCTCGCTCAGCCACACTATATAGCATTCTGTTTACTGCCACTCTGTGTACCTCGCTCAGCCACACTATATAGCATTGCGTACTCTGCCAGTCAGTGTGTATATTGCTGGGATCAGTAATACTCCACTCACCGTCAACCACTATATGAGCTCAACATGAGTTCCCCAGAGACCTCCGCTGTGAGCAGCACTCCCAACAACAGCAACAGCCAACGCCCCACGCAAGCTATAACATCCACCCCAGCAGCCAGTGGTCAGCAGCAGCCCTCCCCGGAGGAGAACGTTGTGTCCATCAGTCCGTCGCCAGAGCGATTAATGAGGGCTGCCATTGAGGAGATGATGGGGCCTGATGTGGAGGAGGAGGTCTGGCTCAGGCCAGCATCCCAAGTTAATGTTGAGGACGATGAGGGGTCTGTGTCTGGGGATGTTGGGGTGGCAGAGGTGGTGGGTGGGTCAGACTCAGGAGAAGAGTTGTATGATGAGGATGATGATCGGGACCATCTGTATGTGCCTCAGAGTCCGACCCCGGAAAACATGTTGTATCGTGTGTTTAGGTACTAAAATCTGCGTTCCCTCCCAGTAGTGTTGGGCGAACAGTGTTTGCCACTGTTCGGGTTCTGCAGAACATCACCCTGTTCGGGGTGACTATATAGCAGACTATATAGCATTGTGTTTAATGCCACTCTGTGTACACGGCTCAGCCACACTATATAGCATTGTGTTTACTTCCACTCTGTGTCTGCTGGGAACAGTAGTACACCGCTCACCCGCCACTGTATAGCATTGTGCTCTGTGTCACTGCTGACAATAGTGGTACACCGCTCACCCACCACTGTATAGCATTTCTGTACTGCCACTGTACTGCTGCCAGTCAGCGTGTACTTTAAGGATAAGTGAAATGAGGAAGAAATCCGGTGAAAGAGGGAGGGGCAAGGGAAGAGGTGTTTCCCCTGACGGTTCACGTACAGGCCACAGGGGAGCACCCAAGAAAACCCACTCAATACTGCCCATGTTGTCCAGGACAACAACCCTCACAGATCCAAAAGAACAGGACCAGATAATTACTTGGATGACCTCTCAAGCGTCCAGCAGTGGGTTAAGCAGCACCAGCACATCACGCACGAGGTCCGAGTCCTCAGCCAGTTAAAGTCTGGGCTTTCTTTGAAGACTGCACTGAGGATGTTACCATGGCGATTTGCAAGGTGTGCAAGACCCGCCTGAGCAGGGGGAAAAGTATTAACAACCTCTCCACCACCAGCATGAGCCGCCACATTCTATCCAAACATCCCACTCTGTGGGCAAACGCGGCAGGACAGGGTACCACCAGCAACACTGCCTCCCTTGGGTTCACCAGACTCACCACCAGACCCGCCTCAGCAGCAGCAGTAGCCCAGCCATTGCGTGGTTCACAACATTCACAAACATCAGACGATGCTGACACTGTCACTTTCCGGACTAGTGCTCTTGAGGTCTCCCAGTGTTCATCAAACACAACAACCAACAGCCCTTCGGTGTGCAGCGCTACGGTTGAGTTGTCTGTTTCTGAGATGTTTGAGCACAAGAGGAAATTGCCAGCAAATGACCCCCGGGCCGTGGCAGTAACAGCCAGCCAGCATAGCCAAGCTTCTGGCCTGCGAAATGCTGCCATATCGAGTGGTGGAGACAAACAGCTTCAAGGGCATGATGTCAGTGGCCATCCCACGTTACGTGGTTCCCAGCCGCTACCACTTTGCGCGCTCTGCAGTGCCTGAGTTGCATGAGCACGTGGTCAGCTAAATAACCCGAAGCTTGAAGAATGCCGTTGCCTGCAAGGTTCACCTCACCACTGACACCTGGACGAGTGCGTTCGGCCAGGGTCGATACATCTCCCTTACCGCGCACTGGGTGAACCTTGTGGAGCCTGGCAGCGATTCCTCACCTGCTACGGCGCGGGTGTTGCCCACGCCGCAAACAGCTGGATAACAACAGCAGCACCTACCTCTCTGACTCCTTCTCCTCCAACGCATCTCAAAGCTGTACCTCATCCGGAAATGCTAACCCAGCACCAGCAGCAGTAGGATCGTGGAAGCAGTGCAGCACAGCTGTTGGCATGCGTCAGCAAGCGTTGCTGAAGCTGATCTGCCTTGGGGATAAGCAGCACACAGGGGAGGAAATTTGGAGGGGAATAAAGGAACAGACGGATTTGTGGCTGGCACCGCTGGACCTGAAACCGGGCATGAAGCTAGACACCTGGCACGAACTGGCAATGTACGCAATAGAGGTGCTGGCTTGCCCGGCAGCCAGCGTTATGTCGGAACGCTGTTTCAGTGCTGCCGGAGGCATCATCACAGATCGGCGTATCCGCCTCTCCACAGAAAATGCAGACCGTCTGACTCAAATTAAAATGAATCAATCCTGGATTGGAAACGACTACGCAACACTCCTGGACCCCAACCAAGTAACATGACCGATGAACATCTGGGATGGTTTAGCGTTTCCGGTCCCTGTTTATTGAACCTCTCATCTGTATTACATTTATGACTGCATGGCGGCAAAAAGCATTGCTGCTATATCCGCACGCTTTTTGTCCTCATGCAAGGCCTGGGTTGTTGTGTCTCACAAAGCGTGGCCTTCTCCTCCTGCGCCTCCTCCTGTTCCATCACGTGTGCTGCTGCTGCTGCTGCTGCTGGGTTAGCGTTGCCGCGTGGTCCCTGTTTATTGAACCTCTTATCTTTATTACATTTATGACTACATGGCGGTACAAAGCATGCTATCCGCACGCTTTTTGTCCTCATGCAAGGCCTGGGTTGTTGTGTCTCACAAAGCGTGGCCTTCTCCTCCTGCGCCTCCTCCTGTTCCATCACGTGTGCTGCTGCTGGGTTAGCGTTGCCGCGTGGTCCCTGTTTATTGAACCACTTATCTTTATTACATTTATGACTGCATGGTGGTACAAAGCATGCTATCCGCACGCTTCTTGTCCTCATGCAAGGCCTGGGTTGTTGTGTCTCAAAGCGTGGCCTTCTCCTCCTGCGCCACCCTCCTCCTGTTCCATCACGTGTGCTGCTGCTGGGTTAGCATTACCGGTCCCTTTTCCTGGAACCTCTTATATGTATTACATTTATGACTGCATGCCGACAAAAAGCATGTTACCTGTGCAAAGAAAACAGACATTTCCCGCATTTAAAAGACAGTTTTCCCTTTGAAACTTTAAAATCGATTTTCTCAAAAACTATAAGCTCTTTTTGCTAAATTTTTTTTCCTCTTGTACCCACTCCCAAGGTGCACATACCCTGTAAATTTGGGGTATGTAGCATATAAGGAGGCTTTACAAAGCACAAAAGTTCGGGTCCCCATTGACTTCCATTATGTTCGGAGTTCGGGTCGAACACCCGAACATCGCGGCCATGTTCGGCCTGTTCGGCCCGAACCCGAACATCTAGATGTTCGCCCAACACTAACTGCTGGGAGTAACATCTGGGAAAACTACATAACAAAAAATGTCACTTCAAAATACTAAATCTATGTAGAATTCTTACTGGCCTATGAAATTAGACGCAATTCTGACTGGGGATTAGAGATGGTCCAAATGGTTTGCCCGCAAACTTATTTGCACGAACTTCAGTGATTTGCGTTCGCGGTGAAATGTGAACTATATGCGAGTTTGACCCGCCCCCTATACTACATCATTAGAGTCAACTTTGACCCTTTACATCACAGTCAGCAGGCACAGGGTAGCCAATCAGGCTACACTCCCTACTGGAGCCCCCCCTTATAAAACGCAGGCAGCATCAGCCATTTCACTTACTCGTGTGGCTGCAGTAATTAGAGAAGTGAGAGAACCTGGCTGCTGACAAAGGAAAAGCTTATTTAGGCTTTTGTGTTAGGCTTGTTAGGTTGTTCCTTTTTGCTGATCTTATTGCTAAAAAGCACTCCTCATCCTCAACAGCTCTTTTGAGAGCTAATGTTGTTCTTGTGATCTATTTTTTTTGTGTGTGAGTGTCCCACAGACACTTGTGTTGCATATACAGCCCTGTCAGTCATTCGCAGCTGCTGGTGGGACCTTAGCCCGTTGGTAATTCCTACTGTGCCACTTCCAGGCTCAGCACATTCAGTGACTACCTGTGTTTGTGACAGCTGCACATTTGTAATACCAATAACTGCATACCCACCTGTTCAGTGCACCTACCAACCTACGTGAGCGCACGCAGTGTCAATGCACCTTTTGATGGTACCTGTGTGTGTGACAGCTGCACATTTGTAATACCAATCACTGCATACCCACCTGTTCAGTGCTCCTACCTACCTACGTGAGCGCACGCAGTGTCACTGCACCTGTTGACGGTACCTGTGTGTGTGACAGCTGCACATTTGTAATACCAATCACTGCATACCCACCTGTTCAGTGCACCTACCTACCTACCTACATGACAGCAAGCAGTGTTATATACCAGTCACTGCACCTGTTCACGGTACCTGTGTGTGCGACAGCTGCAAATTTGTAATACTAGTCATTGCATAATTGTTCACAGTACCTGTGTGACATATCAGTCCGTGCATACCTGTTAACTGCACCTGTGTGACAGCTGCACATTGTATTGTAATACCAGTCACTGCATACCTTTCACTGCACCTGTGTGACTGCACATTGTATTAGTTAAGTCAGTGCATACCTTTCACTTCACCCCCCCCCCCCAGATATGGACAAAACAACAGGCAAAGGCAGAGCCAGAGGCAGACCCAGAGGCAGGCCACCTGGCAGGTCTGTTTGAGGTCGTTCTCGCTGTCATCATCCTCCTCCTCTTTGGCTGAGTGGCAGTTCAACTCTACTGGTGCTGCGATCTCCTCTCCAGCTCCCCAGGGCCTATGCTGCATGCCAGGTATGACAGTGTCACGCCATCTTAGACATGTCTTGCCTCAAAGTGAAGAGTCACACTGGAGCAGCTCTCCTGGCTGCTCTTAACAAACAGGTGGCTCAGTGGCTGACCCCGCACCAACTGGAGATCGGCAATGTGATGTGTGACAACGGCAGAAATCTCATTTCGGCTTTGAATTTGGGAAAGTTGACACATGTACCCTGCATGGCACATGTGCTGAATCTCATAATTCAGAAATTTGTGTCTAAGTACCCAGGCTTACAGGACATCCTAAAGCAGTCCAGGAAGGTGTGTGGTTCAGGCGGTCTTACGTGGCCATGGCACGCTTTGCCGATATTCAGCGGAGAAACAAATTGCCAGTGAGACGCTTGATTCCCCGACTCACTGGAGTTCAACCCTCCTGAATGATGTTCAACCGCCTGCTACAACAGGAGAAAGCCATCAAACAGTATCTCTACAACTACAGTCAAAGGACATGCTCTGTGGAGATGGGGATGTTCTGGCTGAAGTACTGGACACTCATGCGAAATGCCTGCAGGCTCATGCGGCTGTTTGAGGAGGTGACAAACCTGGTGAGTCGCAGTGAAGGTGCCATCAGCGACTTGATCCCATATGCTTTCTTCCTGGAGTGTGCCGTGCGTAGCGTGGTGGATTAAGCTGTGGAGGAGTGTGAATTGGAACAGGAACAAGAGGAAGAGTTGTGGGATCAATTCTAAGCAGAAGCAGATGATTCCTCAACACCTGCGGAAGCACAGAGGGGGGAGGAGGAGGAAGAGTCGTGTGGGGAAGAGGAGTCAGATGATGAGGAAGGTGTTTTTTAGAGGAGGAGGAGAAGGGGCGGAAGAACAACCGCAGCAGGTGTTGCAGGGAGCTTGCGCTGCTCAACTTTCCCATGGTATTGTTCGTGGCTGGGGAGAGGAGGAGAACTTAGCTGACATCACTGAGGAAGAGCAAGAGGACATGGATAGTACGTCTGCATCCAATTTTGTGCTAATGGCGTCTTTCATGCTGTCCAGCCTGTTGAGGGACCCTGTGTAAAAAACTCAAGGGGAATGAGCTGTACTGGGTGGCCACACTACTAGACCCTCGTTATAGGCACAAAGTGGCGGAGATGTTTCCAAATCACCAGCAGACAGAAAGGATGCAGCACTTGCAGAACAAGCTGCTAACTATGCTTTACAGTGTGTTTAAGGGTGATGTCACAGCACAACGGAATAAAGGCGCTACAGAATAAAGTAATCCTCCTCCTCCCATGTCCACGCAGGCAAGGACAGGACGCTCTAGCGATCTCATGGTGATGTCGGATATGCGGCCATTCTTTAGTCCAACGTCTCACCTTAGCTCTTCCGGGTCCACCCTCCACCAACGCCCGGACCGGCAGGTAGCCGACTACCTGGCCTTAAGTGTGGATGTAGGCACTGTGAGCAGCGATGAACCCTTGGACTACTTGGTGCACAGGCTTGACCTGTGGCCAGCAGGGCCGGATTTCTGCAAAGGCCACAAAGGCCATGGCCTAGTGCGATAAAATCAGAAAAGATCAGAAGGGCAGCAGGACTTGGAGAGAGAAGAGGTCATATGTCAAAGTAAATCATCTCTTCTGTTCCCGCAGCGCAGCCAGCCAGCGCCCTGCTCTGCACTAATAGATGAATTCCAGAGTTCTCCAATCTCTGCACCTCTCTCTCACTTCCTGATGTGTTATAACAATCAGGATCAATCATAACTGTCACCTTATGATCCATTCATCTCTATGATCGACATACAGTACAAGTGGATGTGAGAAATACCATGGGTTTACATTACAAAGCAGATAAAACTAAGTTCCGGTGAGTTCTAATGCAGGCATTCCTTCGCCTTCTCTTTTACAGCTGTGACACTAACCCCAGCAGTTGTGAATTACACTTTCTTATCTAAGCCTAATTTATTGCTTTTTTTTCTTCCTAGCCAGTGAACTCTTGTCTGCTTCAGTTAACTCTTTCCTGACTCATTTTCCTTCAGCTCCAACCATATATGAGAACTGCTGCAGCCTGGAATAAAAATGCTGTTTGCTTCCCTTCCATTGCTAAACTGTCACCTGAGCTGTTACTACCTCTATGCTAGTGTGTATGGTTTTGCATCCTTCTTTCTTGTAGCAGTAGAGCATTGTACTCTCTTAGCCATCAGCGAAAGCAGAAAGTTTGAATCGGGATGATACCATTTATTGGCTTAAAAGAAAAAGAGTAAGCTTTCTGCCAATAAGCCTTCTTCATACTTTGTTCCTGTATACTGCCAATATGTTAGAGCACACCACCATATGTACATTCAGCATTCAAAAGAGATACGTAGATTTTTCAGCAAATATAAATAAATGTCACTCAGATGCTTCAAAGTGGAGCTGAACTCTTGCACAGGACAGAAGGAAAACATGCAGAGACATGCACCCTGTATGTATTTAGAGAGCCTTTTTAATTCCTCCACATCTGTGTCTAATCACAAATTGGTACAGACTAACCAGCAAGCTCATGGTGACCCAGAACTCATTGGAGTGTGTAAGGGACTACAATGGTCCTAAAAGCCCCCTTACTAAGATGTTAAAGTGGACCCAAATTAAAAATACAAGATTTCAGAAATAAAATCTATTTTCTAAATTATAATAATAAATAGCAGCCTTTTTTCAGCTGCATGATGACAAATATAAAATATTTTACATTTATTGGAGGAACCCCTCCCTTCCTTTTATATTGCCGGGACAGAATCCGGCAAACTGGTGAAGTAGATGGTGTCCAGCAAAGGAGGAATTGCTAATGGCTGCTACCTGTATAACCCTAGTAATGAAAAGAGAAGGGTGAAAAGCATGCACTGAAATGCTCATAGGCTTGAAGGAGTGTTTCTTTATCTTTGTATGTGTCAGAGTGGTGCAACTACCGTAAATAAATTAAAAAAAACGTTTGGTTTGGGTACGCTTTAAGAAAAACAAAGGTTTGCTTTCTTAAAACAGAAATAATTTGCGATAATTCAGGTTGGAGTGAGCTTGAGATGTCTCCCAGAGCACCACTGCTGAATATATTGCAAATATTATTGCAAATTCTTTCTGTTTTAAGAAAGCAAACTTAAGTTTTTTTTTATTCACAAGTTGTAATTTGATATCTTCCCTGTGTCACCTGACTGCCACAGCATATAAGCTCACAAGATGTTAACAATATATTTGCTTCCATGAAAGTAGGAATTAGACACACTGCCTATTTATTGCAGGATTTGTATCAGCTGTAACAAAGAAATGTTTTTTCTTTAAAGGTTATTATGTTGTTGAGTATCTTTTAGAGCAGAGGGGAAGTTCTGAGTTCAGGTCCACTATAATTACAACAGAACATCCAAAGTGGGTCCCAACAGGATGTTTGCTACTTACCTGTTCTCTGTTTTGAATGGGCTTCTCTCCATTGCACTGCCCTGCCACCTGTTGGTGGCTCCGACTGCAGCCAGTAGCAGAGGATAAAGAAGCAGCGCATGCTCTGGCCACTCGCGCTCCCTGTAATTTCTCGCTCCTGCCCATGGACGGTACAGTGTTATGCATTCTTGACAAGTATCGGTCATACATCAGCGTCATTTCTCAAGTATGCATGCCCAGAACACTATCGGCTGCTTTGCACATTTGGGCAGGAGCCAAATTACAGGAATTGTGAGAGGACAGAGCATCCACTGATTCTTTGCTGAACGAGGGGCACAGCAGCACAACTGAAATGAGCCCATTCAAACTAGTGATCGCTAGTCAGATAGTTGGACAGAATGTTTTATGGTGGTGGTGGCGGGGGTGGGGGGCGCTTGGTGACAGCAGGCCTAGGGCACTGGAAAGTAAAAATCCAGCCCTGGTGGCCAGAGCTGTCACAATTTGCCATCCAACTTCTGTCTTTCCCTGCCTCAAGTGTCCTGTCAGAAAGGACCTTCAGCGCAGCTGGAGTCATTGTCACTGAGAAGAGAAGTCGACTAGGTCACAAAAGTGTTCAGTACCTCACCTTTATCAAAATGAATGAGGTATGGATCCCGGAGGGCTACTGCCCGCCCAAAGACTAAATCAGTCCCCACACACAGCATCTCTGCCTGCACGCCGTGTGACTGCCTGCCCCATGACTAAGACGCTCCCCACACAGCATCTCTGCCTGCAGGCCGCTTGACTGCCTTCTCTGCCACCACCTACAGGGTCCAGGAATCCAGGCGGATTAATTCACAACTGCTGGGGTTAGTGTCACAGCATGCAAAAATGTGAAAATCTGAGGTTCGAGCCATCTCTACTGTGGATTATTTCAGAAAATCAAGATTCTAAAGATGGCCATGCACGTGTTGATTTTTACTGGAAGATTCACTTTGATCAAATATGCTGGTTATGTATGATGCAAAGAGCCACATTCGTTGTAATTTTGATAGACTTGCTGCAAAATTGTATTCAAATTGGTAAAAATTAAGGTTAGACAGACAGCCAATTTCAAGTGTTCGGACCTGGTGGTAGATTGAGGGTCCAAAGTGTTGCACTCTTTTGAACAGCGCAATGCTGCAGTTCAATAGATTTTTTATAGATTTTATGGGGAAATCTAATGAAAATCTGTGTGCCATGTATGGGGGTATTTGATCCTTCTCTGATCAGATTCAGATTGGAGAGGATTTGATCTTTTTTTCCACATTGAGTGGCAATCTAAATGTGTATGGGCATCTTAAGACTGATCATTTCTTTTTTAATTTACACTCTGAAGTATTATCTGTATAATCAGTGGCGTAGCATTAGGGGATGCAGAGCTAGCGACCGCACCAGGGAGACCATATGCCAGGCTTCTGACGTGGTAACACCGTAACACAGCTGTCAGATAATCTATCACATCCCCATCCCCATCTGCTTACTACAGGGTGCTTCTTGTGTTTTTATCCAAACAATACTTTGCACAATGTGCGATTTTTTGTTTTGTTTTAGAGTGGTCCGTATCTGCTGGATATAAGGACTTTGAAGCGCAGCTTGATTGTTGTTTGTGTAATAGGTCTGAGAGTAAAAGGTGACAAAGTGGGAGAAAGCGCACTCAGTGTGTGGATTATGAAAAGTGGCCAGCCGACCGTAGAATGATCTCACCTCAGTGTAGTGCTGGTTAGCCCATATGGGTGTCCCAGCTCGCAGGCTTTGTCCCTTTGAGCCAGGGACCAGGCTCCTGACAACCGGGATTCCTTTGTTCCTCTCCTCTCGCAGCTGTGGATAGCACCACTCGACTTGCAGTCACCAGAGTTCTGCACAATGCAGGTGCTCAGTGGCCATGGCGGGCGCCAATTGTATGAGTATATTCCCTTTTGTAGAGGGATCGGTGTGCAAGCTGTCTTCCACCTTCCAGCACAAGCGTTACCTGCACTCTGCGGGCGCTTGTTAGCTGGTAGTGTATAATGAAGTTGGCAGGGGTGAGGTGCAAGTCTGTGCAAACAACAATACACGGGGAAGCCGTGTAATGTAAAGATCTGTTTATTGTAACACATTTCGAAAGGGATAAAGCCGCCCCTTCTTCTTCAGACTGGGAATATACTCATACAATTGGCGCCCGCCATGGCCACTGAGCACCTGCATTGTGCAGAACGCTGGTGACTGCAAGGCGAGTGGTGCTATCCACAGCTGCGAGAGGAGAGGAACAAAGGAATCCTGGTTGCCAGGAGCCTGGTCCCTGGCTCAAAGGGACAAAGCCTGCGAGCTGGGACACCCATATGGGCTAACCAGCACTACACTGAGGTGAGATCATTCTACGGTCGGCTGGCCACTTTTCATAATCCACACACTGAGTGCGCTTTCTCCCGCTTTGTCTCCATATATCCTAGCCGTCCTGCACGGAAATTGAGAGCTGCACCAACTATACACAGCACAACTCTGATCGCTCCTCCGGAACCTCCGGAAGTTAAATCTACTTTACTGAGAGTAAAAGGTGACTCTTTTTTTTGCTGCGATCCCCTAATTGGGACCTATTATCCGTGGAGCGCAAATTCTTCTAAAAATTTTATCTGGAAAGCAATTACAGAAACTTAATGGACAAGCATAACATGGAAAGAATGCAAATTTCCAAGGAACGTTGGGCCATTTTAAAACATAAAAACTTTCTCAGTAGTGATAAAGGGCAACATGAAAAAAGCATTTTGGAACCCCTAATGCTTCACACATGTTATGGAATTATTAAGGGTCATTTTAGAGACTCCCAACAATGAGACCGTACATTGCCAGCTCCTGTGTCACTCTGTATTTCAAACATACTTTGTTAAATGCTACACATTGGTCTGCACATGACTGACATCAACAACACTCCAAAAATGCATTTTTTTTACAGAAATGTCAGTCAAATGAAAATAGTTTTTCTTTTGTAGCATGAGTCTTAGCTAGTGTCAATTTAGCAAATGTTATTAGCCGTGAATGTTCACTACTGTGAGGAATAGCTTGGCACTCTGTGGCTATTAAGTGTTGCTATGGTAGCAGGGCAAACTGTGCATCAATAACAATGTCTTTTTATAGTTGTAAAATGTTTCTAGGACATTCTCCACAAAGAAAGATGACTTGGTATACATCCAGGGCATTGCCTACATAAACAGAAATTTTATCAAAGGGTGTAACCAACAATTTTGGAAACAAAAAGTGTTTTGCTTAAAGGGAACCCGAGGTGGACTTTTAGGGCCCGTTTCCACTATCACGAATCTGCATGCGTTTCCTGCATGCAGATTCGCACAGCCAATACAAGTGGATGGGCCTGTTTCCACTTGTCAGTTTTCCTGAGCGTTTTTATGTGCAGGATTTTTCTGCACGGCAGAGCCCTCAGAATTCGCCTGCATGTGGAATGCATGCGAATCGCCGCTAATGTATTTAATAGGGAAATCGCCTGCGGCTTTGGCATGCGAATTTTCATGCGAATTCGCATGCGATTTCGCATGGAAATCAATGGAAATGCACACCGGCACTGCCATGGTTAAATTCGCATACAGCGTCATTCATGCGAATTTTCATGCAAATTCTCATGAAAATTCGCATACACCCACATGCGAAATTCGCATCTTCATGCGAATTTTTACCGCGGCGATTCACACCGCACAAGTGGAAACGGGCCCTTAGAGACAAAATATACATACCTGGAGCTTCCTCCAGCCCTCACTGGCCTGATCGCTCCCACACCATTCTCTTCTGACTCCGTGTTCATCTGCAATTGGCCCCAGAAAGTCCTCTGGTCTGGGGCCAGCTGGGCATGCGCAGCCTGGCCGCACACACACTCCCACCACGTTCATGTCACCTGGAGGGTTCTGGGACTGGCCACGACTGGAGGATTTTGCAGGGCCAGTTGCGGGTGAAGGAGAAGTCAACTGAGGATGATGAGGTAGTAATCAGGCTGGAGGGGGCTGAAGGAAGCCCCAGGTAAATATACATTTTTAAAAGGTCCCCATCACAGGTATACTATAAAGTAGGAGACCTCTAGACCAGTGGCTCTCAACCATGTTGGAGGTATGGAACCCCACAAGATTTATACCTGCATTCATGAAACCATTTGCAGTCCAAACTCTTTGTAGTTTTGTTTTTTTTTGTCTTTCAAAACCTAGACATGCACATTTTATTAATGCACACAATTAATCATGCATCAAGTAAATATCGTCTTCACAGGTAGGGATGAGAAGAAATCTTTTGGATTTTTTGTTTTGGATTGTGTTCTGGGTTTCCAGGCCAGGCCTGCTTTTCAGTTCAACTTTTAGCTTTTGTATTGAAGTCTATGTTGCTGACTTTCCAGGTTAATTCCCCTAAACATGCTTCATTCAGGTCAGTCATCTAAGTATAGTGCTTCTGGCACCATAATTCATTTGCTTATATTTTTTTGTAAATATTTTGAATAAAATTAAATAAAAAAAGATTCAACCCCGAATTCCCAAGCCTCTTTAACCCTTTTTACCGAGTGTTGGCTAGTATTGCCAAGATGATTAGGTCAACAGTTGTGGGGTTTTGCCATTCTTAACCATACCAGAACCCAACCATGATATGTGTAAGGAACTCATCCCTACCTTATGCATTTGGAAATAGGTTCTTGGGGGAACCCATGATAAAATGTAAAAGCTCCAAACTGTCCATCTTTGCCTTTCAAACAATTATTTAGTATTTTCTGTCTTGCTTCTAGTGCCTAACAAGTTAAAGGCCTAAGGGCAACATAAAAATAAAATTTGGACTTACCTGGGGCTTTCTCCAGCTCCCCGTAGCCCATGGCCCTGGTCCTGGCAATCAGCTGTGCATCATCACACCAATCAGGTAAGAGTCCTGCGCATGCACGGCTCAGTCTTAGCCAGGCCAGGGTGATGATGCATGTGTGGGGGGGGGAGCGCATGGGTGACTTCAGCCGAAGTGGCTGGTTACTGGAGCTGGGACCAAGACCTCGGAAGGCACCAGTAGATCACTGGACCAGGACCAGGAGAACACCGGGGGACCTCACAGGCTACGGGGGGCTGGGAAAAGCCCCAGGTAAGTCCTAATTTCAGTTTTATGTTGGGCTCAGGGTCCCTTTAAAAGTGATATATTTCAGCAGGGAGGGAGGTGCCTCAAAGGATGTATAAAATGATTAAAAATAGTTTAAAAGATAAAAGACAGACTTATACAACTTCAAGTCATTCACCGGACTTCTTACACACCTGTTAGATTAGCCAGGATGTACCCAGATAGAAATGCAAAGTGTACCTGTTGTAAGCATCATACTGGTGATTTTATACATCTGGTATGGAAGTGTCCCCAAATCCAGAGGTTCTGGGAGCAAATCAATATAGTACTTTAGAAGTTATTTGAACGCCATATAGAGCTTGATCCTGAATCACACCTACTGGGTATTTCTGGTGACATTACTCCATCTAGGAGACTTGTGCTCCTATGGAATGTGCTCTGCTATTTTGCTAGAAAAACGATAATTCTTCACTGGATTCGACCACATCCCCCGACAGGCGCAGACTGGATTAACACAGTTAATGCATCCTTGCCCTTATATAAACGTACTTATATCCAACGCAATTGTCCCCTTAAATTTGAAAATATCTGGATTGGGTGGAATACATCAAGGATCATGGAATAGACAATGAAAACTAAACGTGAATCGCTATGACTGTGATCCTATTTTAATTCAATAATTGGTGGGGGTGCGGGGGGGCGGGGCACAGGGAAGGAAAGATAAAGTGTGTGCGCGTGTGTGTGTGTGTGTGTGTGTGTGTGTGTGTGTGTGTGTGTGTGTGTGTGTGTGTGTGTGTGTGTGTGTGGTTTACAGGGACACTGGTGGCTTATCCGCATTGTTGAGTATATGTATGTTTACCTTCTTGGCTAGGTACCTATGTACACGTGTCATGTGTTGTACCTGTATTTGTTTTTTGAGTATTTGTTTTTTTTGCACAACTCAATAAAACTTATCTGTTAAAAAAATAGTTTACAAGATAAGAAAAACTTACAAGATGAGGACTAACACAAGATACAAAAAGAATTCATTCAAAAACACTGGACAACACGTTTTGCGTAAAAAGTAATTGGCTTAAAGTATCTATCTAGTTAGGGATATGGAACTTTAAAACAATACCAGTGGCCTGGCTGTCCTGCTGATATATTTGGTTGCAGTAGTGTCTGAATAACACACCTGATACAAGCATGTGGCTATTCCAGTCACACTCCATTCAGAAACATCTGATCTGCATGCTTGTTCAGGGCCTATGACTAAAAGTATTAAAGGCAGAGGATCAGCAGGACAGCCAAGCAATTTGCTTTGTTTAAAAAGAAGTAAATATCCCGCTCATTTCAGGTGTAGAGATGGCCCGAAAAGTTTGACCGCAAACTTATACGCGCGAACTCGACCCGCCCCTATTCTACATCATTAGGCTCAACTTTGACCCTATACATAACAGTCAGCAGACACATGGTAGCCAATCAGGCTACACTCCCTCCTGGGAACCCCCCCCCCCCCCCCACACCTTATATAAGGTAGCTGCGTTGGCCATTTTCCTCACTCTGTGTTGCTGCAGTAATTAGAGAAGGGAGAGATGCTGCAGAGAGACATAGGGAAAGCTTAGTTAGGCTAAAGCTAGGCTTGTTAGCTTGCTCCTTGCTGATACTTATTGCTAAAAAGCACCCCACAACAGCTCTTTTGAGAGCTAATGTTGTTCTTGTGATCTGTTTTTTCATTTTTTTGTAGCCCACTAACACTTGCATATACAGCCCTGTCAGTCAGTCGCAGGCTGACCCTTGCTAATTCTATACTGTGCAAGTTCCAGCACAATCAGTGACTACCTTTTCAATGCACGTGTGTGACAGCTGCACATTTGTAATACTAGTCACTGCATACCTGTTCAGTGCACCTGCGTGACAGCACGCAGTGTTATATTATATAGCAGTCACTGCATACCTGTTCAGGGTACCTGTGTGTGTGACAGCTGCACATTTATAATACTAGTCACGGAATACCTGTTCAATGCACCTGTGTGTGTGTGACAGTTGCACATTAGTAATACTAGTCACTGCATACCTGTTCATGGTACCTGTACCAGCACATTGTATTAGTCAAGTCAGTGCATACATTTCACTTCATCCCCCCAATATGGGCAAAACATGCAGAAGCAGAGACAGGCCACCCAGCCGGTCTGTTCGAGGTCATGCTGTCGTGATTTTGTGCAGCCCTGGACCAAAGTGCAGTGTTCAGAAGGCACGTGCCATCAACCCCCAAGATTGTCAGGACGTAGTTCACTATTTAACACAGAACACCTCATCTTCCTCCTGCTCTGACATATCTTCTTCCTCCTGCTCCGATTCTGGCACCCCACTTAACAATCAGTCGGCCGCCACCACCAAACTGCCATCATCCCAGGGCTCAGCGGTGTGGAAATTTTTGTGTGTGTTTGCCTCAGATGAGAGCAACGCTATCTGTACTTTCTGCCACCAAAAATTGAGCCGTGGAAAGACCAAGACCCGCATGAGTCCCTGATGAGTATTTTATACGAAACGCGTTGGGCGGAGCTTAAGGACGTGGACTAAGGACTCGTCTTGTGGATTTTATATGCGCAAAACTCTTTGGGAATATGTGCATGCAATCCTTTTTAAACTTTTATATTAAAGCAACAGTTTTACGCTATGAGGACTCCTTTCTAGTCAATAGGAAAAGCTTGATGGATAATACCATTGTGAAGGTGTAGATGAAGAAGGAGACAGCGAGTTTGGGAATGATTATGCGCTATGGCTGACCTATAATCTGGCAGCATATAGGAAAGGTGAGAGGCTGGAGATCTTGGTGGTGTATATGCAGCACAGTGTGTTGGAAGGTGGAAGCTTCTTTTCAAATCACTGGGAATAAACGTATAAGCTGTCTGTGGTTTGGCAGCCTGCATGGAGGGTGAGAAGCTGTGAGATCTGAGTGTGGTGGTACCACATGTAAGCTCTTTTTCACGTGGTGGAATATATCAATTTTCACAGAATCACGCTTTGTTTGTTTGTTTGTTTTTGTTGTATATATGTCTATATCGGGAGTGCAAAGGCAAAGAGAATTGGAAGATTGGTGGATCTATTGAGAGCGCAGTGTCCGTGGATATATCACACTATTTAACACAGAACACCTCATCTTCCTCCTGCTCTGACATATCTTCTTCCTCCTGCTCTGATTCTGGCACCCCACTTAACACTCAGTCGGCCGCCACCACCAAACTGCCATCATCCCAGGGCTCAGCGGTGTGGAAATTTTTGTGTGTGTGTGCCTCAGATGAGAGCAATGCTATCTGTACTTTCTGCCACCAAAAATTGAGCCGTGGAAAGACCAAGACCCGCATAGGGACAACTTCCTTACGAAGGCACATGATGACAAAGCACAAACTGCAATGGGATGACCACCGAAGCAAAAGCAGCACACAAAAGTAGAGCCACACACTGCAGTGGAAGATACCAGGCCGCAATAATTTCTCAAAAAAGGCGAAACTGTACCGTGATGTTGAAAGGCAAGTGGTGTCATCTCTCGCACACAGCGTTGGGTCATGGGTCCATCTGACCACGTGGTCTGCAAAGCACGGTCAGGCCTGCCCGAAGACTAAGTCAGTCCCCACACACAGCGTCTCTGCCTGTACGCCATATGACTGCCTGCCCCGAGACTAAGTCGATCCACAGTCTTCACACAGCATCTCTACCTGCTGGCCGCTTGACTGCCTTCTCCGCCACCACTAACAGGGTCCAGGACTTCAGGTGGATCGCTATTTGCGGTGCGTTACACAGTGAGTTTGGTGTGTCAGTGTGAAGCAGTACACTAATTCCACTACCTGATGGATGTATACACATGCAAGATGTTTTTTAAAGCACTTTATGCCTACAATTTAGCATTGCAATGTGATTTCTGCCCTTAAAATGCTGCTGTGCGACAAATCCAGATTTTTCCCCAGGACTTTTGGCGTGTATCCCACTCCACCATGCAAAAACTAAGGTGTTAGACCCCTTGAAAACATCTTTTCCACAGCTTTTGGACAGCTGTCAGGTTAGCCTTAGAATGTTGAAGACCTAAAAGACATTAGTAAAATGTTTGCAATTGTTCACTGCCAGTCATTCCTGACTATAATGGGCTGCTGTCTGCCAATCCATATCTGGGCTTGTTATTAAAGGGACACTACAGCAAATTTTGGCTACATTGATAACCCTAGTAGCATGTTTGTATTGTAATAAGTAGTGTATCTGGTTACAAATGCCGGCTGGATAGGATAATTTATAGAACCTCGCTCTTACAGATCCTGGGCATTGCTAGAAAGCGAACTTCTCCTCTGTTCAGCTGCAAGCTATTTCTTTCTTTGTGTGAGATAAAAGGCTGGACTGTAGGCTGGCTCCTCAGCAGCAAGCAGTATGAATAGCTAAATACACAGGAAGCTGCTTGTTTATGTACCTAAGTTATCTGTACTTGCTGCGGACGAGCCAGCCTAATGCTGGGAATACACCATGAGATATTTTGACAGATAGATGGTTCGATAACAGGTCTGATTTATTTTCGATAATTTTTCTGATCGGTTTCTAATAGAAGTGAGTAGAAAACGATCAGAAAAACGATTGGAAAATTGATTGGACAGTAAATCTGCTAAAAAATCTTATCGTGTATTCCTAGCATTGCAGAACAGGCTTTTATCTCATACACAGAGAGTAAAGAAAAAGCTTTTAGGCCTCATTCATATGTAACTAGCGCAAATGGCCGTGCGATCGGAACACAACACGTACGGTCGCATGCCATCTGCGCCGCTACCCGCTGCACTGCTGATCCCGTTCATTACAGTGAATGGGTCAGCTCTATGCTTACAGGCAAAATGTCTATGCCCTTCTGCCGTTCTCGTCGTCGTTTATCGCATATCATATGTACTTCCAAATGCACACAGATGATGTGAACGAGGCCTTACAGCTGAGCTGAACAGAGAAGGATGTCACTATGACAAGCTGACAACCACGATCTGTAAGTGGTGCTATAAATTAATATTCTCCTATCCAGCTGGCATTTGTAACCAGATACACTACCTAATATGTGTTTCACTATTAAAAATATGCTACTAGGGTTATCCCAGTAGCCACATTTTCGATGTAATGCCCCTTTAAGTTGCCTGTTCTTGTTTATGTAGCCATTGGTGGGGGGGACTGGGCTGATGGATATCTATGAAAGTAGATCACAGATCACAGATCACACACGAGCCATCTGATTAGAGAACTATTCCAAGACGAGTTTCTACTTAGAGTATTTAAACAGTCAAATCAACAACCCCCAAACACACCTTCTTGGGTGCACAGCAAAATGAGTCATTTCACAATAGAAGGCCGGTATGCCACCATACGGCAGTAAGCTTTATAAAGTGATAGGCACACTTTTTATAAAGAAAAGTAGCACACGAGTTCTGTCAAAGTACAAATCCGTATAACTAGATGCTGTGAGGGCTTAGAAGCTCCACTCAAAGTACATAGATGCTTTACCGGTTGCTGAATTCCTTCTTATTAATTATTGATTGTAGTGAATCCTTTCCTTAGCTGCTGCAGCTCTCCCTGCTGAGATCAGGACCACCCTGTTGTTTCCAATCGTCTTGGCTCCTATATACTATTGTTATCACTGCAAGTGAAAGCCACCTGTATTTATGTACTTTGGGAATGGTTTGCAAGCCACGGGAGCCTCTGATTATTTAGATGGGATTCAAACTGCAAGATGATCTCTTCTTTCAGCAGCTTGATCAGCTTCTGGAAAGCCAGCAGTAGTTGTAGTAGCCGGTATTGTTTTTCTCACTATGGTAATTACAAGATTTTTAATATTTAATTTAGCATTTCTCTTGCAAAAATAAAATATGTCACATCATTGAGGCCTGGCTCACACTGGGGCATTGCGTGCCCTGTAAAAATAATTGCATCTCATTAGCAAGGCGATTATATTGTCCAACACAATGCATTGCAATGCTCCAGTGTAAACATAGGCTATAGCCTAACAGTCCAAAACATAATCTGTAAACTATTATTAGTATGGTCATTTGTAATGGTTGTATAGGAAGTGTGCATTGCAGTTCACAAGCACTTTATGAGCAATGCACGAGTCCTGCAACCGAATGGAAATATCACTGTTAAAGGGGCACAACAGCGAAAAATTGTAAAATTCCAAATATGTGCAAACATACACAAATAAGAAGTACTTTTTTTCCAGAGTAAAATGAGCCATAAATTACTTTTCTCCTATGTTGCTGTCACTTACAGTAGGTAGTAGAAATCTGACAGAAGTGACAGGTTTTGGACTAGTCCATCTCTGTATAGGGGATTCTCAGGGATATATTTATTTTCAAAAGCAGTTAGTGAATGGCAGTTGCTATGTCCAACTGCCAAAAAACTATGTAGGGAGCAGGGAAGCTGGCCAGCATCATTGTTTAAATCCTTTTTCGGAAGAATCTATAAAGAAGGCTATAAAGAATAAAAGCCTTGCTGAGAATCCCCTATGAAGAGATGGACTAGTCCAAAACCTGTCACTTCTGTCAGATTTCTACTGCCTACTGTAAGTGACAGCATTATAGGAGAAAAGTAATTTATGGCTCATTTTACTCTGGAAAAAATGTACTTCTTATTTGTATATGTTTGCACAGATTTAAAATTTTACAGTTTTTCGCTGTAGTGCTCCTTTAAGTAAATAGCTGAAATACCAAGGCCAGCAATCAATGAATAATGGGAGTTTACTTACAAAGGCAAGGAACATAAATAAAGAAACGTAACTAGCAATGTACATTGACCTCATGCACAGCAATAGAAATAAATGCAACAATATCCAGGTATGACTATGAACACAAAATAATAATCCTGCAGGCAAATGTATTCAGAAGGCAGTAACTTGTATCCAGAGTATATACAATTAGATCTCCCTGCATAAGGAGTAATTCAGAGCAACCCAGTGTATATATACAATTGTGTGCACACAGACCCTGGAACCTGGTTAACATATACAATAGATATTTACAGATATAAAGACAAGACAATTCGCAGTACACAAGGAACAGGCTAATGAGTAGTCCTACAGGCAAGACATAAACCAGGAGATTAAACCATACAAAGTAGTCACTTTGGCAAAGAATAATCTAGGAATAAGAAATAGGTCATACACGTGAAGGCAATAGGAATACTGGGAAATTTAAATGGGGGGCAGCAGGGGAATGAGGAAACAGAGAGGACCGGGAAGGCTCTATAGTATCCAGAGCCTTTCCTCTTCTTAGGTAAGGTATGTAACTTAGTTATTTGTACTTATGAGGCTACAGGTATCCAGGTAAACATGTGTGTGTATATATGTACTGGTGCAGCTCCATACATTTTAATTGAATTGCTAAAATAACTAATATATATATATATATATATATATATATATATATATAGTATATTAGCTAATATATATATATATTATTTTACGTTGGTGCCAGATTTATTTTACTTTGCCAGATTTATTTTACTTTGGTGCCACAGAGGTAAGAAGGGGCATACAGGGAGGGATTTAGTACTTTTATTAGCAAAGTTGTATTGTTTTGCAAACTATATCAACCACCTAGCAAACACGTCATGCCAATGGGCGTAAACGCGGTGCCTCCCCCAGGACCGCCTAACGTCAATTGGCATCATGTCCTGGGGGCAATGATTGCAGGGGATCACATGCGCAATTTATATAAAAAAAAATATTCACAGGATCAGCGATCACAGCCAACCAAAAGAATGCTTTGTTGGTGGGCAGAAAAGGGAGGGGGAATAACTTGTTTGCTGAGTTGTACGGCCCAGCAGCGAGCCCTTAAAGCTGCAGTGGCCTAATTGGTAAAAAATAGCCTAGTCACTGTGGGGGGGGGGGGGGGGGGTAAAACCTGTGGTCCGTAAGTGGTTAAAGTGCTTTAGCTACACACAATTTCTAACAAAGTGTAGCTACCTTAAGTTTCTTCTGTAGTAATTATTTACTTAGTTGATTTGTGGTACAAAAACACAGGGCTGGTCCTGGACTTTCTGTTGCCTGAGGCAAAGACCGTGAAGGCGCCCCCCCCCCCCCCCCCCCCGATACCCCCCTCCCCCTGCCGATACTCCCCCTCCCCCAGCCGATACCCCCCTATATCCCTTTCTGTCTCCATCTGCTTGTTGTCCCTCCTGTCTTTCTTAGCGGAATTAACCCTGATACACACTTTCAATTACGATTGGCCAATCATTGACCAATTTTACCACCTTCCTTCATGTAGTATAAGGGATACCTACATAATCTGCTCATAGTGTGCAATATCTGCTGCTTAGCCTCATACTACATGACGCAGGTGGTAAAATTGGTCAGTGATTGGCCACTCATAATTGAAAGTGTGTACCAGGCTTTAGCCCTCATCTTAGAAGTGGATGTGTTAGAGGATTTAAATGAATCATGTATAATCCAGGGAGTGGGACCGAGTTGGTTTGCTGAGACAGTGTGTTGGTTGGGTGTGGAGAGGAATCATGACGATTCCACCCAACACGGTGCACCTGACCCAACCAACACACTGTCTCAGCAAACCAACTCTGTCCCACTCCCTGGATTATACATGATGATTCATTTAAATCCTCTAACACATCCACTTTTAAGATGAGGGCTAAAGCCTGGTACACACGTTCAATTATGATTCAGTCGTTAAGAGTCTATGCCACTGTGATTCACCACCCTGCTGTCAGAGATCATCTCAGAGACGTTACAGACGTAAATAGTTGGAGCGCAGACAGACCATGCTTTCACGAAAGGTGCCTTCAGTCAGTCCCACTGGCAATATAGCTAGCCTAGCCAGCCCAGGTTGTAAGTATGGTGCAGTAGCAGACCGTACAGTTGGTGAAGCCTGCTGCTGCTGCCACCCTCCTGTATGTCCCCGACCCGACCCCTTTTATTATAGCAGGCAGGCAGCCAGTACAGACATCATCATCATCATCACATAGCAGTAAAAAAAAAAAATTAAAAAAAGGGAATCCACGGCCGACCAACCGTGGCTCCTCAAGCCTGAGAGGACTGAGGCATCCAGCAAAGTGACTCACCGGGGATGGGGTCTGGTGGCGGTGGTGATGGCGGAGGGCAGGCGTCGGGCATCAAGCATGATCCATCCTGCACTGGCAGGCAGGGGACAGACGGCTGCAGCGGGCATGCTCCATCTCGCGCTGGCTGGCAAGGCTCATCATCGTCGTCATGGTGGCGCTCAGTGACCGTGACTGACACAATCAGGGACAACAGGGCGGGTGGCGGCCGCCACCATCATCATTATCGCTTTTGGAGAGGCCGCAGAGCTCGGAGTCGTCGGACTCGGAGGCCGGCGGCATCACGGTGGGGGGCACATGGCAGCAGAACTGGCATGCGGTGCACTGCACAGCCTAGTTGGGGGCGGGCAGGGGTGGGTCCCAGGCAGAACACAGTCCGGCCGGGTCAATGACTCACAGTGTGTGCAGGCACGGAGGCGTCACAGCCAGGACTTCACTGCAGAGTCTGCACTGCAGCCTGCAGGCAAATTGAGGAAGCAGCCAATCACTTCCTCGTTATGCCTGGTGCCCAGTGGCGTACCTAGGGCATTTGACACCCGGTGCACGCCACGGCGGGTAATGTCAGGTATGGGTGCCCCCAGTATAGGTATCCTGGGATTATTACCACCAGTTTAGGTAGTGTAGTATAGCCACAGTATAGGCAGTGTTTCCCTACAAAATACACGATGCAGCAGCAGTGTTTTGCCAAAATATATACCCCCCATTTATAGTATAGGTAGCTATATAACCCCCCATTTAGGATAGGTAACCAACATGATACCCAATTACAGTATATATAGCCAGATCTCCTTTTAGTATATAGCCAGAGTATATATTCAGATCGCCCCTGTATATAGCCAGATCCCCCTGTACACAGCCATTGTATATAGTCAGATATAGTCAGATTCCCCTTGTATACAATTAGATCCCCCTGTATATGTCCAATGTATTTCTGGCTGAGTGACCACCTTGTGAACACACGTATACAGACACACGAGAGCGAGAGAGAGAGGACAGGAGGCAGAAACAGAAAGAAGGAAGAGAGAGCGGAGAGAGAGAGAGCGCAGAGAGAGACAGGAGGCAGAAGACAGGAGGGAGACTGAGCAGAGAGCAGAGAGAGAGAGACCGAAGAGAGAGGGGAGAGAGAGAGAGAGAGACAGACACACACAGGAGGGTGAGACTGAGCAAAGAGAGAGAGAAAAAAAAAAAAATATATATATATAGATATATATATATATATATATATAGAGAGAGAGAGAGAGAGAGAAAGAGACACAGGAGGGAGAGACTGAGCAGAGACTGAGCAGAGAGAGAGAGAGAGAGAGAGAGAGAAAGAGAGAGACAGAGCAGAGAGAGACAGGTGGGAGAGAGAGACGGGTGGGAGAGAGCAGAAAGAGAGAGAGACGGGTGGGAGAGACAGAGCAGAAAGAGAGAGAGAGAGCAGAGAAAGAGAGAGAGAGATGGGTGAGAGAGAGAGCAGAGAAAGAGAGAAGAAAGAGAGACAAGTGGGAGAGACAGAGCAGAAAGAGAGAGAGAGAGCAGAGAAAGAGAGAGAGATGGGTGAGAGAGAGAGAGCAGTGAAAGAGAGCAGAAAGAGAGAGAGAGAGAGACAAGTGGGAGAGACAGAGCAGAAAGAGAGAGAGACAGGTCAGAGAGAGAGCAGAAAGAGAGAGAGACAGGTGAGAGAGGCAGGTGAGAAAGACCACTGGGAGGGACAGAGCAGAGAGAGAGAGAGAGAGACAGAAGGGAGGGACAGAGCAGAGAGAGAGAGACAGGGGCGAGGGACAGAGCAGAGAGAGAGAGACAGGGGCGAGGGACAGAGCAGAGAGAGAGGCAGGGGCGAGGGACAGAGCAGAGAGAGAGACAGGGGCGAGGGACAGAGCAGAGAGAGAGACAGGGGCGAGGGTCAGAGCAGAGAGAGAGACAGGGGCGAGGGACAGAGCAGAGAGAGAGAGAGAGAGACAGGGGCGAGGGACAGAGCAGAGAGAGAGAGAGAGAGACAGAAGCGAGGGACAGAGCAGAGAGAGAGAGAGAAGGGAGGGAGGGACAGAGCAGAGAGAGAGAGAGAGAGAGAGAGAGACAGAAGGGAGGGACAGAGCAGAGAGAGAGAGAGACAGACAGAAGGGAGGGACAGCAGAGAGACAGACAGAAGGGAGGGACAGAGCAGAGAGAGAGAAAGAGAGACAGACAGAAGGGAGGGACAGAGCAGAGAGAGAGCGACAGAAGGGAGGGACAGAGCAGAGAGAGAGAGAGAGAGACAGAAGGGAGGGACAGAGCAGAGAGAGAGAGAGAGTCAGAGCAGAGAGAGAGAGAGACAGAGAGAGAGAGACAGAGCAGAGAGAGAGAGAGACAGGAGGGGTTGACGAGAGAGAGAGAGAGAAGGAAGAGACAGGTGGGAGAGACAGGGGAGAGAGAGAGAGAGACAGGAGAGGGGACAGGAGAGAAGCAAGAGAGACAGGTGGGAGAGAGAGCAGAGACAGTCAGAGAGAAGGAAGGAGAGAGAGACGGGCGAAGAGAGACACTGGCAGCTGGCAGGGATGGTGTACTGACCGCAGTGGAAGGTGCAAGTAAGATCCATACCTGGTGTTCACGGATGGTGTGCCTGGGTGGCCCAGCTGGTCGGGAGATGAGCAGAGCAGCCGAGAGGAAGCAGTGGCTGACATGGTCGGAGCGGTGGGCCCGCCTCCCGTCTCTGGGATCCTTATGATATGAGCCTGCCTGGAAGGAAGAGCAGAGCACTGCCATCGCTTGGCAGTTGGCAGCATCTGATTGCCCCAGGCGGCAGTGCAGCCGTGGCGGCAGTGCAGCGGTGGCGGCAGTGCAGCGGTGGCGGCAGCAGCAGCATCAGGGATACGATCCTCCCCAATCGCGGCAGAGATCCAAGTCCCACGTGAAGCCCTGGGTGGGAAGAGAGAGAGAGAGAGAGAGAGAAGGAAGAGACAGGTGGGGGAGACAGGGGAGAGGGGGGGACAGGAGAGAAGAAACTAAACATCCTACAAAGTTGAACTAGCCGCCGAGCTGACGGAGGCGGGGCAAACTGGGTCTGAGCTAGCTGTAGTCTAGCAATGAAGAGAAGGGAGGTGGAGTGGTGCCGCCCCTCCACTTCCTGCCGCCTGAGGAACCCGCCTCACCCCGCCTCAAAAACCCGGCCCTGCAAAAGCACATTAGAGAACATGAGCTTGCAAATGTCTACATTTTCAATATAGTAATACAATTGTGATGATGAAAAAAAAATAGTTTTTGTTGATGTTAAGGCAAATGTTCCCACAGTGATACATTTGTTGACAAATGCAATTGTGTAATAACTCTGAAATACGTATATTTTCCCAAAAATAGAGCTGTTGCTTGTCGTCACGCTTTGCGTCCTACTGTGATTCATCACTGATCACTTATGACAAAGATTACAATGGAAATGCCATTCAGAGAACAGCTGAAATATAACGCATAGAAGTAAGCATAAATGATGCCCAGAAAGAGTTCAGAAATGTCCTGAGATGCATTTAAAGGGATGTGAAACTGTCAATGCTGACTGAAAGTTACTGAACTGCTGACTTTTTAAAGCAATAATGCACATTGTTTCATTCAAGCTCATACTGTACTTAGTTATTGATCTAATTTATAATCTCATTTATGAACTATTTATTTTATGCAAATGGGTATGGAAACCGTGATTTAAAAATAAAAAATAAAAATGTCCACACTAAAATGCAACGGTCTGATCAGGAAGATAGAATTTGTGATAAGCAACAAGTGAAGTAGCGCTGGGGTTTGGATTATAGTGCTCAACGAATACCTTAAAGCAGATCTGAGATGAAAAACTAACTATAACAAGTAACTTGTCTATATATCTTATCTAAAGTTTAGTTTACACAGCAAATCTAGCTGCAAACAGCTTTAATAGAAAATGATAATTTCTTCCTGTGATACAATGACAGCAGCCATGTTGTTTTTAAACATTACACAGAGGCAGGCTTATCTGTATCTTGAGCACTCCGCCTGTGAAAAAAACTTAATCCCCCTCCTCCCTCCTCCCCTCTGCCTCTGAAATCAATGGCCAGACTGAGCTCCCATGAGCCTTTGCTACTGCCAAGGCTCTCTGAAAACCTGTGGGCATGGTTTATTTAGTTTATAGGGAATTCGAGTATTAAAACAAAAACAAAAAAGTATTTGGCTTGAGGAATGCCCTATAATCAATAGGAAAGGAACACAATTATGCAATGAGTAAAAGTTCACCTCGGATCCACTTTATATGTACTTAAAAAAGGATGCCTTGTGTGTGTATGAAGAGTTGTGCAGAGTCTTATCGCACCTCCCCTGCCCCGGGGTGACCCTCCATTCTTCTCCAAATTGACTTGTTCTGTCCAACCTGATTGGCACAATCAGTGACCTTCAACTTGGACATACTACGGTGCGCATGCATAGTATGTCCGCTAGGGCACTTTATGACCGGGGGTGTATGATTATGTCATATGGAGTTTCCAAGGAGTGTGGTCGTAAGGTGGCAAAGCGGACATACTGCGCACACGCAGCATAGTTTGTCCGGATCAGAAGTCACCAACCACCACGCTGACCAGTGAGGACACGACGCGGCAGTTTAGAGAAGAACAAAGGGTGACGCCGGGGCAGAGGAGATTCCGTAAGACTCTGCACAACTCCTCATACAGAATAGATAAAGATCAATTAAAATTCACATAGGATGGTGAAGGACATATAAGTACCACAAATATTACACTACATTAGCATTGCTGTGTATATCGTCCAATGATACCATAACACTTGGGTATAGGAAAAAAGGTATACCCGGTATATTGTATATTTTATTCGTCAAAAGTACATAAAAAACAGTTGAATCACTAGACTTGAAAAGTTAATATACAATTGGATGTGTAATAAACTGTATATACCTTACATGCGTGCTATTTTTGAATGCAGATGCAGGGAAATACAGAGCATGTTTAATATGTTTAATGCCAGGCGCTCAACCACTCATTCATGGGCAATCTGGTAATATCCCCCCAAAAAACCAGAAGGAATGCAACCGAAAGGGAAAGCAGTGCCACTTGTTATCCACGTGTTGCATTATGTACAGTGAAGCATGCAGTCAATGAGAACTATGCTTCACTGTAACTGTTTATGCAAACATTTTGCGGTAATGCACTGCATGCACACCATTATACCGTAACACATCCGCCATACTGTGAATGTCACATATGTGGTGCATTGCGGCAAGCTGCGCTACAAAGAGGTTGATATGCCGCCATGCACTACTTTGAACCTGGCCTAACAGCCACTACTATAGACTATGAGAAAAGTACCCTGTAACCAACAGTCAGTGGATAAAGAATGCAGTATCATCATGGCTGCTAGAAAAGTTAGGGTTAAGTTTTTTCTTTTTCTGTCACCTTTTGCTTCTCTGCCTTTTGGTTAAGATCAACAGTAGTGGGTATAGTAGGAGGCTTAGGGAACATATTTAGGGGCCTCTTTAAAAGTATGTACCTTATATACTCGCATATACGGTAAGCCTAATTTTTCAGCACAAAAAATGTGCTGAAAAGTTACCCCTTGGCTTATATGCGAGTCAGTGGAGCAGAACAAATGGTGGAGCAGGTTTTGTTACTGGCAGAGGAGCATAAGGATCGTGCACTAGTGATCCTGCTCCTGCCAGCTGGCTACCTGCTTTGTCCGTGTCCCCATCCTCTGCAACATGTGTCCCTTGGCTTGTGAAGCAGAGCATGCAAGCAACCTATCAGTGGTGCAATGAGCGGGGATTTTTCCTGTGTGGTAATCACTGTGTCTCATATCTATGATGCCATCTAGAGGCGTCTTGAGACAGCTGTATCACTCATCGGGCACATCTGGCTATGGGAAGGGTGCTATACTGTGGAGGGAGCTTATACATGAGTCAATCAGTTGTTCCTGGTTTCTGAGGGAAAAGTGGGCCTCCTCGGCTTATACATGGGTCAGCTTATATGCGAATATACCCAGAACCAAAATTTTAATTATAGATGAATGGATAGTATTCTAAATCATTTACTGCATTGCTAGAACAAAAATGATCTAGATGATAAACAGCCAAAACCAATTTTTTTTGAGCGTTTGTCATATTCACTTTCCAGTTGTGACTGTAGTTCCTTTTTTTAGAAGCAGGTCATTCACTCCAGTGACATTTCAAATACAAGAAGGAAGTACTCTGACCTAATATTTCATATTTCAAACATTAGGCAATCCTATAATTTCCTTTAGATACATTTAATGTCATTTAATTTAACACACTGTACACAGGCATACGTTTATATCATTTCTACACATAATGTAATAGAAAAATGCTTCATCGTTTTCTACCACATATAATGATTTGTGTATTATTATTCCCTAGCTAACATTTTTTTTTACTCCAATCCTGGCAGCTCCATTTGTGTTACTATGAAATATGATGCACCTTGGTGGGAATACACTCATTATTATTATTATTATTATTAATTTTTTAATTGCCATCATGTTCTGTGGCCCAGTTCAGAATAAGAAACAAACTTGGGTACATAAAAATACAGATCATAGTTTACACGTAATACATACATTGGTACATCCTATATGCACGGAAGCACTGCAGTGGTTGTAGAGTGCGCGTGTGGTGGCTTTGGGTAGAGATGGCATTTGCATTGTAGGTGGCGGAGTGGCATTCATGTTGTAGGCGGCGCTTGTGGTGTGCATGCACAGGTCCGTTATTTTGTATATAGAATCATCTGCGATTCTTTTGAGAGTCGCGGGTTAACTGGTAATACAGGTAAATAAATGTGGCATGATTAACCAAAATGTAGAGAAACTTCAAAACACACAAACGGGAGCGAAAACCCCACCCTTACGAGCTCACAAAGCAAAGAGATGAAACCATTGTGGGAACATTTCACTGTGTTGCTGTGTGATTATAACTTGCTTTATAATGCACCCCAGTGCACATAGTATGAATGTACTCTAACAATTCACACATCGGTTGATGAAGCGTTATCTGGTAATCAGGGGGCTCTTTCCAGAAAAGGATATAACATAAAATGGGTCCCTGGGCAAGACAGCACTTTGTTCCCGCCACTGATGGTCACCTGACTTTTTCAGTTTGATATGGTGGGGACTATTCTCCACCAGGCCCCTAGGCTCTCTCCGGGCCTTAGGTAGCTGCCTTAAAATTGCCTTGTAGATGGTCCAGCTCTGGTTCTCGCTGATGGGCTGAAGATGTGATATCCAAAAGTGACTGAATCAGGAGGTTGTTCAAGTCCTACTTAAAATCAATTTTACATTTTTCAATTTACTTTTTCCATTCTGTCCATTCTATATCCTTATCTAAATGCAATAACATGCAGTTCTAAGCAAAACGCTGTTACCAGTATGTTTAACTGTAGATAGAAACCTGTGTTAGGATGCTTTTGGAACCATTCATTGTGTTTTTCTTTTAAAAATCTTGGCTGTTGGATGGATCTTCTGCCTTTAATATTTCCTGAGTTTCTGACCTAGACCAAGTAAGGACATCAGGCATTGTGACACAAGTTTGATTCCTCTGGAAAAGTGCTTGTTCCCTGCATTTCACTCAGACCCTCCTAAAGCCACAAGGTCGGTGAGGCAGCCACATGATTGTTATTGCCAGAAAATAAAGATGGCAGCGCCCATGTTCCCTTCATTTCCTGTAATATTAGCATTATGGACAGACAGATGTACAGCAAACAGAGGAGGAGAACTGGAATTTATTAATTAAGATTCTGAACAACTGAAGGGTTTGTTTTCAGATGAAAATGCTTCTTATTTCTGATTCATGGCCCTCTGATTACACGCCTAATTAGCAAGTGCATAGAAAGCCAGGGAAGAAGGGGAAGGCAGAGTTGCCATGGATATATTATTTTTCCCTACTAGAACTGAGAACATTAATGATCAACAAGCACTTGTACTGAACTCAGCAAGCTCCATACACAACCTGTAATGTCCTTCATATTTCACATTTTCTGAAACACTTTTCAATTGCTTTTCAAAACAAAGGGTATTATTATTTTATTACAGTAAGTTGAAGGATTGCATTTTTTTTCAGTTACAGTATTATAAGAATACTTCCACTGGATACATTTTAAAGTTTTTGGCCTATCATGCAAATGTTGGTGTAGTCCCTCATAGCCTACTTAGTTATCTTGCTTCACTACTCCCTCAGAGTGCTGATCATGCACCCATGGGCCTTCATACCTTGCACTGATGATTATCAAATAACAAATAGTCTGAAAGTACTGTATGTAATATCCCGTCCATGACCCTGTGGAACTGATGCAATTTCAAGTAGTGCTGCTCGGATACCCCTTTTAAAAATTCGGATCAGATTCGGATCCGGATACCCCGCTAACCGATCCGGGTCGGATATCCGAGTTCAAAATTTTCCGATCTGATTCCAAATCGGATATCAGACCCTAGTATCCGGCGGATTCGGATATCCGAGTAGAAAACCGGAAGTGGCCTTTAAATTGCTTTAAAAACATTTTTTTGGGTATATGAGGCATGTAGCATCATTATTTTGTGAAGGGGAACACTAATTAATGATGTGGAGACTTAAAATCCCCTCACCCCCCCCCCCAAAAAAATGGCTGTCAATTAACATTAGGCCTAGGTTCCAGACAGCGGTCGTGCAACCCACATTGGCCTCGATTCATAAAAGTGAGTGCGGTAGTTCAGAGACGGGCGGGAAATTACCGCTAGCGGTAAATGAGGGTTTCATTAAAAAAATTGCGAGGTGATTGCGATAGCAGTCGGTTAGTGTGCAGTAAGTGTGCGATAAGTGTGCGGTGTGGTGCGGAAAGATGTCGGTATAATTTGCTGATTGCGGTAGTTTGCTGCTGACTTCCTAATGACAAGGTGCATGCTGGGTAGAAGTAGGCAGTTTTAGACATATGTGACTCATTTTTTATAAATTATAATTTATATATATATATATATATATATATATATATATATATATATATATATATATATATATATATATATATATATATATATATATATATATATATATAATGTACATATATAATTATTCTTATAAATTATCTAACTAAAGGTAGGTCAGTATAGGTAGGTACGTAGGTAGGTAGGTAAAGGGCCCTTCAGTATAGGTAGCAGGGTATAGGGCCTTAAGTATAGGTGGGTATGTATGTAGGTAGGTATATGGGGCTTTCACGTAGGTAGGTATATGGGGCCTTCACGTAGGTAGGTAGGTAGGTATATTGGGCCTTCACATAGGTAGGTAGGTATAGGGGCCTTCACGTACGTAGGTAGGTATAGGGGCCTTTAGGTAGGTAGGTATAGGGGCCTTTTGGTAGGTAGGTAGGTAGGTATAGGGGCTTCAGTATAGGTAGCAGTGCATAGGGCGTTCAGTATAGGTAGGTACATAGGTAGGTAGGTAGGTATAGGGGCCTTCACGTAGGTAGGTAGGTAGGTGTATTGGGCCTTCACATAGGTAGGTAGGTAGGTATAGGGGCCTTTAGGTAGATAGGTATAGGGGTCGGTAGGTAGGTTGGTATAGTGGCCTTCAGGTAGGTAGCCCTGTGCTCCCCCAACCCTCCCATGGCCTACTCCGTCCCCCGCGCCTCTTCCGCTCGCCCCCGCTGCATAAATAAGTATCTGTATATGAAGATGAAAAAATAGTAAAAACTGGCACAAGTATGCGGCAGGGATGGAACGGCCACTGGTGGGCTTACCTGCAGCGTGCTCCGATGTACCACTGACATCTTTGAAGGAAGGAGAGAAATGGGCACTGCATAAAAAGTCCCTTTATTGTGGCCAGGTTACACAGTGGTTAGCAGTGGGGGAAAAAGGATATGCCTATCCTGGGGGAAAAAGGATAGGCATATCCTTTTTCCCCCACTGCTAACCACTGCGTAATCCGGCCGCAATAAAGGGACGTTTTATGCAGCAGTGCCCGTTTTTCTCCTTCCTTCAAATAAATAAGTATCCACTCACCTTTCCCATGGAGAGCAGAGCGGCAGACCTCTTCGTTACTTCCATGTTCCATCGGCTTTTACTGATGACGTAATAGTAAAAGCCGGTCACTAAGGGGAACCAGGAAGTCGGCGAGAAGTCTGTCGCTCTGCACTCCGCTTTTGATAGGTGAGCGGATACTATTTTAACCATGCAGGGGGCGAACGGAGGAGGCGCGGGGGGGGGGGGGGGGGGGTTGGAGGAGGACGATGGCCAGCGAGGGGAGCGGCGGATGCGTGGCGGACACAGCGTCGGGATTTGGCGGATTCGACGAACGGTAAATGGCATCGGGATTTGAATCCACAAATCTCTAATATTTACCAATATTCGAGGGATTCGGGGCTTTACTGGATTCGTCGTCCCATCCCTAATTTTTATTGTATGCTTCACTGTAAATATGTAACAGTCAGGTTAGCTGCTCCCAGCCCCTGAGTTTCCTGTTTGCATAATAAGTAGTAGCAGATTTGCATATGATTTGCATCTGAATTGAATGCAAAGTGTGCAGAAAATCTATTTAGGTGCTTCACACTGAGTTGGTGGTCATTTCAGATGCAGCCTTAGTGGTATGCGCTGGCGTTCTCCTCGCTGTTCAACAAAATGTAAGCTACACTTTTTTTTTTTGCTTAGCTGCTCCCAAGGTTTTAAATTTAGGTTAGGTTACTTGCCCGGAGGTTTGCCTCACCGTGGCGCAAGTGTCTAGTATAATATACTTTGCATGCAAACCATATTGGAAGCTAAAGTTCCTCCTAGTTTAATAAATGTTAGCACTTGTCTAGGATGCAGGGCATGCATTTTTCAGTCTGACAGAGGCGGTGTATGCCTGTGCGATTAACCATTCAATTGCAACATGTGTTTAGGGACACGCAGCCTTTCCCCCCCAACTTTTTTTTCACTGTAAATATGTTTATATTTTTTATGTTTTTGCAATTTGTTCTTGAGAGATCACACATTTTATAGTTATATACAGTATATACTGTTTATGCCATTAGCATTACTAGACATTTTGCATATTTTATTATTATGTTGTGTAATAATCTTCATTAAAGAACTATAGAGCCTTGCCTATTTATTATTAATCTGTATACAGACTTATGGATGTCATGCGACCATGCCTTGTTTTTAACATTGTTTTTAAACATGCACATTTGATACAATAAAGAGTTTCTGAACAGTGAAGCAGTGCTTCATTTTGATTTCGTCATTTATGACTTCAGAGTGGGAATTCTAATTCTTGAGGTTGTTTGTGCATGTCAAGTGACAGGCAGCCTATTGGGCCAATCAAAGTGCGGGGATAATGTCCTTTAAAGTGATTGGACCCGCAGGGGCTCAGGGCAGGACGAGTGGAGCTCTTGTCATTACCAGTTAGCAGGCATAAGTTTGTAGCACTCACTATGCTACTCTGATAAGTCCCCTTAATTCTGATAAGGCACCAATAAGGCCCTTTAACTCTGATAAGGCCCCTTAACTTTGATAAGGCACTAATAAGGCCCCTTAATTCTAATAAGGCCCCTTATTATTATTATTATTGTTATTTATTTATATAGCGCCAACATATTCCGCAGCGCTTTACAAAGCACAATAAGATGATAAGGGGAACATAGATACAACTAACAAATGTACAGCAGAGTTCCAAGCAGCACAAATATTGTTACAAGAACAGTAAACATTAGGAGGATGACCCTGCCCTTGCAAGCTTACAATCTAATGGGTTGTGGGGGACACACTAGGTAAGGGGGTGGAGGATGGATGAGGCAGTGATTATTTGCCTCTGATTACATTGTGACAGAGAAGTAAATAAGGGCTATAGAATGTTATAAGCTTGTCTGAAAAGGTGTGTTTTAAGAGTGCGTTTGAAGATGTCCAGGTTTGGAGCATGACGTACAGGCTGTGGAAGAGAGTTCCAAATAAGGGGTGATGCTTGTGTAAAGTCCTGGATGCGAGCATGAGAGGAGGTGATCAGCTTAGAGGCCAGGAGAATTTCTTGGGAGGAGCGAAGGTTGCGGGAGGGACAATATCTTGAGATTAGTGAGGAGATGTATGGAGGAGACAACTCGTGGAGGGCTTTGTATGTTAGAGTCAGGAGTTTGAACTGGATCCTCTGGGTAATGGGTAACCAGTGGAGAGAATGGCACAGTGGGGCTGCATCGGAAGAGCGTGTGGAAAGGTGAATGAGGCGGGCCGCTGAATTTAGAAGGGATTGGAGAGGTGCTAGCCTGTTTTTTGGTAGGCCACAGAGCAGGGTGTTGCAGTAGTCTAGGCGGGAGATGATTAAGGCATGAACAAGCATTTTGATGGCTTCTTGTGTGAGGAAGGGACGGATACGGAATATATTTTTGAGCTGGAAATAGCAGGTGGAGGTTAATGAGGCAATGTGTGAGGTTTAAAGGAGAGCTCTGATAAGACCCCTTAACTCTAATAGGGCACACTATGTGGTTTTTCACTCCGGCGCTAACACTTAGTGCCGGTTAGTGAATCAAGCCCATTGTGTGCAATAAACTTTTGAACTGTAAGTGAGTCATAGTGGCTGTTTGGAATTCTACAGGTAAGCCAACTATAACTCTCCTTTTTAAGCTGTTTTTAATTGTTTTATATACTTTTGGGCACCTAAATCAACCAGTTATTACTGTTTACACCTGTGCTGGTAGGTTGTATTTTTAGTGTAGCTCTTTTCTGGCACCTACCTATGTACCAGGAGTGCAATTGTTTGAGGACCCTTGTGAGCCCGAACGTGTGCAGGAATTCCACCTGTTTTTTGCATCTTTATTGCAAGCAGAAATTTGTGAGTAACTCTCTTTACGTCATACATTCTGGTGTTCTAGCATATTGCACCATTGGCTCCTGATGTTTTGTCTCCTTCTGTGTTTTCTTGTCCATGGATAACCTTGGACCACCCTCCTCTAGACTTGTTACTAAATAGGCAATCTAAGCCCAGGAAGTCTCCAAAGTTAGATTGACAGTTTGACTATTTGTCAGACTTTTCCATGACTCCATGTGACAGCTGTTTGGTGCAGATACTGCAGAGGACACTTGATGCAGCCAGGGAGTATGGGCATAACCGGCATGGGAGGGCATTGGAGGTCTGGCATCAGTAGGGAGAGGAATGAGACATGCTATAATGCCTTACCACCAGTTAGGTATGGGGTGATCTGCTATAAGATCCATTTATGCCTACAGTATGCAGTGGCGGCTCCAGGAATTTTTTTTAGGGGGTGCTATGCAAGTGCTGGAGTAATTTCCGGGGGAGCTGACCACCTGCGGCGCGTGAAGCGCGCCGCGCCCAAAAATGGGTGTGGCTACAACCTGCGGCGCGCTAAGCGCGCTGCGGTGAATAAATGGGCGTGGTCATGACCGGATGAGGGCGGGGCTAACTGTAATTTAACGTGAACCCAGGGTGAGAGTGATATGGGGGCTGCCATATTTATTTCCTTTTAAACAATTCTAGTTGCCTTGCAGCCCTGCTGATCTATTTGGCTGTAGTAGTGAACTGAATTACACCAGAAACAAGCATGCAGCTAATCTTGTCAGTTCTGACAATATTGCCAGAAACCCCTGACCTGCTGCATGCTTGTTCAGGGTCTATGGTTGAAAGAATTAGAGGCAGAGGACCAACACGGCAGCCAGGCAGCTGGTATTACTTAAAGGGAGATAAATATGGCAGCCTCAATATTATTCTCACCTCGGGTTCCCTTTAAAAGTGCAACGCAAAGACAGAGGGCCCAAGTTTTGGTGACCCTTACCCAGAAAATTCACATAATTGTGCAGGTTTTCTCAAGAAAATACACGTAATGTGAGCAGATTTGAACAAAAAACATATTCAATAACCCCAATATGCACAATCGGTAGCAGATATGGCCCCAATATGCAAAATCGGTAGCAGATATGACCCCAATATGCACAATCGGTAGCAGATATGGCCCCAATATGCACAATCGGTAGCAGATATGGCCCCAATATGCACAATCGGTAGCAGATATGACCCCAATATGCACAATCGGTAGCAGATATGACCCCAATATGCACAATCGGTAGCAGATATGGTCCCAATATGCAAAATCGGTAGCAGATATGACCCCAATATGCACAATCGGTAGCAGATATGGCCCCAATATGCACAATCGGTAGCAGATATGGCCCCAATATGCACAATCGGTAGCAGATATGGCCCCAATATGCACAATCGGTAGCAGATATGGCCCCAATATGCACAATCGGTAGCAGATATGGCCCCAATATGCACAATCGGTAGCAGATATGGCCCCAATATGCACAATCGGTAGCAGATATGGCCCCAATATGTACAATCGATAGCAGATATGGCCCCAATATGCACAATCGGTAGCAGATATGGCCCCAATATGCACAATCGGTAGCAGATATGGCCCCAATATGCACAATCGGTAGCAGATATGGCCCCAATATGCACAATCGGTAGCAGATATGGCCCCAATATGCACAATCGGTAGCAGATATGGCCCCAATATGCACAATCGGTAGCATATATGGCCCCAATATGCACAATCGGTAGCAGATATGGCCCCAATATGCACAATCGGTAGCAGATATGGCCCCAATATGCACAATCGGTAGCAGATATGGCCCCAATATGCACAATCGGTAGCAGATATGACCCCAATATGCACAATCGGTAGCAGATATGACCCCAATATGCACAATCGTTAGCAGATATGACCCCAATATGCACAATCGGTAGCAGATATGACCCCAATATGCACAATCCGTAGCAGATATGACCCCAATATGCACAATCCGTAGCAGATATGACTCCAATATGCACAATCCGTAGCAGAAATGACCCCAATATGCACAATCCGTAGCAGAAATGACCCCAATATGCACAATCCGTAGCAGAAATGACCCCAATATGCACAATCCGTAGCAGAAATGACCCCAATATGCACAATCCGTAGCAGAAATGACCCCAATATGCACAATCCGTAGCAGAAATGACCCCAATATGCACAATCCGTAGCAGAAATGACCCCAATATGCACAATCCGTAGCAGAAATGACCCCAATATGCACAATCAGCACCACCTGAAAAAGAAAAGAAAAACCCATTTACTCACCTACAGCCAGAAGACCTTCTTTCCCGACCTCCCGTCCCGACCTCCTTGTGGCGCGCAGCGCCCGCGCGCCCACGATCCTCTTCCTTCCCGACGTCACGAGACTTCCTGCCTGCATGCTGAGAGCAGGGCTACGGGAAAATGGCCGCCCGAAGCCATGCACTGCTGACTTTTCGAGTCTGCAGAACAGGGCTTCGGGCGGCCATCTTACCGTAGCCCTGCCTGCTGCTCCGGGCTGCCGCTGTGTGAACTGACTTGGCGTCTTTTAGACGCCTGAAGTCAGTTTACTCCAGGGGGTGCTTTGGGGGTGCTTGGACAATTCTAGGGGGTGCTCGAGCACCCCCCTGGCGCCGCCCCTGACAGTATGTCTAGGAGGATATCTACCAGCACCTCGGGATGCATCAGCATGCATTATATTTGTATGGTTCCTCTACTGTCCTGAAGTAATGATGTATTAATTCCTTTTCTCTACATATGCTTGCAGTAAGCCCAGGCAAAGACCTTTTGTTTTTGTTCAAAAGGTAATGCTTTATTTTGCATGAATTGAAAAGCAGTTGTACTTCACTTTATATCTGAGCAGAGAAGTGATTCTGTTTTTCTGCCAAACACAGCAGCTGCTTTTTTGTTTTCCTGATTTCTGTTCTGATGTTTCATTTTGGCAATATAACGGCTGCAAATGTAAAAAAAAAAACACGTTCACTAAGGGAATAGTGGATTTGTGAAACATTGTGAGTGACAGCATGCCTAATTTGTGGATGGCCATTGTAGCTAATTCATAAAAGCAATACTTCACTTCTGCATATACGTGTATTGTTGGAAATGCAGTAATAGTTAAAGTTAATAATAACAAGGGTATGCTTTTCCCCCCACCATACACTTCTGTATGTATGATTTTTTTTGTATTGTTGGAGATGCCATAGTAACAATCAGGGCCGGATTTACCATAAGCACAGTAGGCACGTGCCTAAAGGCAGCTGATGATGGAAAGGCGGCTCAATCTCCTCCCCAGGAGCCTCCCTCCCTCCCTATGCAAAGTCCTCAGCAGAGCATAAATGAGAGGTTACCCAGCTCTCGGCATTCCACTTATGAGATCTTCCTTCAGTCTGAAGTACACTGCGTTATACTGAGGGTACCTCTGGCTACCTAATGCTGAGGGACACCTGTATCTACCTATGGCAGGCAAGGGAAGTAAGGGAGAAGTGGCAGCTGGGCCAGCAAGCACACTTGTGGTGCGGTAGGTTCGGCGAGGGTTTGTAGGTTCATGGAGAGCAAAGTCTAGAGTGCCAGGACATCTGTGCCTGTTGGTTAATCTGGGCCTGGTAACAATAATGAGGGCATGCTTATTTTTCCTCTGCCATGTCGTGCATGCTCTATCAACATGCTGTTTACGCAGAACTATATTCATATTTTCACCACCCAAGACTGCCATGCCCCCTCACCCACCACCATCAACAGCATTCTTACCAAACCTTCCATCAGCCCCAGTGACCTCCCCTTAGCTTTGTCCTGGGTAAACCTTCAGAGCCCCCCCCCCCCCCATGGCCCATAAGTTGCAGCTGGGGACAGGCCTGGATTTTACCCTATAGATACAGATGTCCTGGCACCTTACACTTCACCCTCCATGGACCTACAAATCCCCACAAAACTGCACCGCAAGTGTGCTGGCTGACCCAGCTGTCACTTCTCCCTTACTTCCCTTGCCTATCATAGGTAGCTGCAGGCATCCCTTAGTGTTAGGTAGCCAGAAGTAACCTCAATATTTAGTAGCTAGCGGTGCCCCCAAGTGTTAGGCAGCTAGAATAACCTCAGTATTAATATTAAGCAGCTAGAGGTGCCCCTGACTGAAGGGAGATCTCTTCAGTGGAGAGCCGGGTGAGTAACCTCTCATTTACACTCTCATTATGCATAGGGAAGAAGGGAGGGAGGCACTAAGGGAGGGAAGTTAGCCACCTTTCCATCATCAGTCGCCTGTAGGCACGTGCCTACAGTGCCTTATGGTAAATCCAGCCCTGGCTGGGGAAGAGGACGAAGAAGATTGAATTGAAGTGCATGCAGTGTGGAAGGGCCCTTTAACCTTGCAATTCATAAAATAATGAGTGTTATCTGTTTGTCATCAGTCAGTATATAAGTCCACCTCCAACTTAACAGTGAAATTAGACCCAAGAGGGGCTTGTGGTAAGCCGGGGTTGCAAGGCAACAGTAAATTTGCACTGGAGAGGATCTGGTCATTTCAGGGTAAAATGTAGAAATCCTGTACAGCGCACAAGCAATGAATTGGATGGTAATTTTATCCTGGGTTATTAACCCTTACAACCAAAATAGGAAAAAGGGGACAGAAGGCAAGTATTAGGTAGTATTAATAGGATAGATATGATACATGTTTAGATCATCATCTTGCTCGTCTCTTTAGGGTCACTTTAAAACCAATCTTTAGAAATATTTTTAACTTTGACATCCTTCATTACTACATCAACTTCCCTAATTATTGGTTTTATTTCTTCTACTGTACTTTGGCTCCCTTATAAAAAAAAAGTCCACCAATCAAATATTTTGTAAGCTGTCTGGCAAGGCTAATCGCCAGTGGAGTGAAGCCTGGTACACACATTCAATTTTAATTGGACAATGATTGGCCAATTTTACCACGCCCATGAAGTATAAATGCTTACCCACACATCTGTTCATAGTATTCAAAATCTATTGGCTACATGGAAGTGATAAAATTGGCCAGTCATTGGCCAATTAAAATTCTATGTGTGTTCAAGGCATTCGTTTTACATGTTTGTAGAGAAACATTAATTTTGAAGCCCAACTCCAGACTCAAACGTTTTCTACAGAGCCAGCTAAAATAGTTTGTCTTACCAAGGTAATCTTCATTAACAGTTTCAATAAATCAGCAGTAATGTATCGGTCAGGCGTCTCTTCATCTTCCATTTCTTCCACTCCAGAGGACCAGAGCCTTATGGCCCATACTCACGAGGGACTTTTGTCGCCTCAACACGCGGCGCGCGCGTGTTGCGGCGACAGGTCGCCCGTGAGTATGGGCCGTTGCACGCGCGCGCACCCCGAACTGTCGCCCGTCGCTCATGTCGCCATGCGATTGAAAGTTTCAATCGCATGGCGACAGTCGCCGCCGCACCTCCGTCGCAACTGTCGCTAGTCCGCGTGAGTACGCGGACTAGCGACAGCAACCTCCATTAAAGTATATGGAGCTTCCGGCGGAGGGAGGAGGAACGTCGGCGACAGCTTCCGCCTCGCCGCTGGTCTCTCTTCCGCGTGTGTACGCGGAGGGACCTGGCGAGGAGCTGTCGCCGGCCTGTCGCCCACACGCTCACGTGTGCTGGCGACAGGCAACATTTGCTGCCCGTGAGTACGGGCCATTAGGCTGCAATTGTCTGCGACCAGTCTC
Source organism: Hyperolius riggenbachi (assembly GCF_040937935.1). NCBI lineage: Eukaryota > Metazoa > Chordata > Amphibia > Anura > Hyperoliidae > Hyperolius > Hyperolius riggenbachi. Next base: position 525,533,363 of record NC_090646.1, on the reverse strand, counting down.
CTTGCAGTCTGCACAGCAGGAGGATCCTCCTGAGTCATACAGCAGGCTTTTTCATGCATCCTGCTGTTAATGCCTTTTATGAGCTGCTCTAAGTCATGTGAGCAATTTTTTAAAACTGCTTTTTTAAAGAGTCTTATTTGACACAAAAAGCAACATTAAAGTTCCCTGCTTGCTAAGCTGTATAATGTGGCATACAAATCTAAAATATCTAAAGCAGCATCTGGTGCTTGAGTAACCAAAGAAGTCCTGCTGCACCAAAAGGTAGGGTGAAGTAGAAAAAATCTTTATTCTTAATCCATCATCAGTGTTACAGATAAAAGCTCACGCGTATCGGAGCGATGAATGGCTCCTTAATCATAGCCATTCATCGCTCCGATACGTGTGAGCTTTTATCTGTGACACTGATGATGGATTAAGAATAAAGATTTTTTTTCTACTTCACCCTACCTTTTGGTGCAGCGGGACTTCTTTGGTTACTCATGGATTTTTGGCGTTGATTTCGCTCCCATCTGTGTACCACACGTGAGTGCAGCAGTCTCCCGTTCTCCTTTTGTACAGCATCTGGTGCTATTGCACAGAAACATATGAATAAACAAAAACTACCAAACTACTGTTTAATGCAAAATTATTCAATATTTATTAAAGGCAAAAACAGGAATCATTATTAGTGCTCTCATCATAAACATGTATATAAATAGAGTGATAACTCTAAAGTGCAGGGATAGGAAAGAAAAAAAGTGTCTTTCCTATTCCTGCACTTTAGAGTTATCACCCTATTTCCTTACATGTTTATGATGAGAGCACTAATAATGATTAATATTTGTAAAATATGAATTGAATAATTTTGCATTTAACAGCTGTTTGCTAGTTTTTGTAATACAAATCTGCTCAACCTAGGCTTTTATAATTGTGTTTAGTTTTAAACAAAAACTTGTTAAGGGACACAAAGCACTAATTATGGTTATTGATCTTCGCACACTAGCTGAGTTTCCATATTATAAATCCCCCCCACCTTTCCTGTTCCACCTTATGCTGTTTTCTAATCTCAAATGACCCACTATGCCTATCACTAACCATTAAAGAGACTCTGAAGCGAGAATAAATCTCGCTTCAGAGCGTATATTCAGCAGGGGCGTGTGTGCCCCTGCTAAAACGCCGCTATCACGCGACTAAACGGGGGTCCCTTACCTCCCAAATCCCCTCCATTGTTCCCGGGGATCTCTTACGCATAGAGGCAGGGCTAACCGCTGCAGCCCTGCCTCACACGCGTCTGTCAGCGCGTATCTCCACCTCTCCCCCGCCCCTCTCAGTCTTCCTTCGCTGAGAGGAGCGGGGAGAGGCGGCGATGCGCCGCTGATAGACGGCGCTGAGAGGCAGGGCTGCAGCCGTTAGCCCTGCCTCAACAGCAGCAAAATCTATGACCAAGTTGGTCGTAGATTTTGCAGGGGGGAGGGGGGGGGGTTGGGGGGTAAGGGACTCCCGTTTAGCCGCTGGATAGCGGCGTATTAGCAGGGGCACACATGCCCCTGCTGAATATAAGCACTGAAGCGAGATTTATTCTCGCTTCAGTGTCTCTTTAAGTCCCTTCCTGAGCTATTATTACTATTAAACAGTATTTATAAAATGCTATGTCCCTCCTGTACCACAGTCTCCTAAATATGCCTATCACTTATCTTTGTTCCACACCAGTAACTAACAGTCTCAAAACCTGAATCTAACCTTCACTATCCTTAAAGGAAAACTTAAGTGTTCTAAAAAAAAATGAATTGTACTCACCCGGGGCTCCCCTCAGCCCCCTGCAGCTGAACGGTACCCTCACCGTGTCTCTCCGATGCAGCTGGACTCGCCGGCGGCCACTTCCGGTTTGGCCGTCACCGGCCGACAGGCTGGGAACGCGTCTGATTAGCCGCGTTCCCGTCTGCAATAGCATTAAAGAAGGCGCTATTGCGGCCGGGAACGCGGCTAATCAGCCGTGTTCCCAGCCTGTCGGCCGGTGACGGCGAAACCGGAAGTGGCCACCGGCGAGTAGGACACTTAAGTATTCCTTTAAGCCACATTCACAGTGGCTGTTGCATTGCTTTCCCTGTGACAGCAAGAACGCAATAGATCTGGACAGTAGCACAGCACGTTATCCATGCGATGTGTCAGGTAGAGTGAAGCACAAGTCAATGAAAAGTATGCTTCACTTTTACTATTAACACACTTATTTAGCAGTTACTCACTACATGCAGTGCATTACCATACTGCAACCCATTATACAGCAAAGCACCCACGGCACTGTGAACGTCACATAGGTGGAGCATTGCGGTGCGGTAAGCCACATTACAATGCACCACTGTGAACGTCACTAAGCCAATACTGGTCCCTAAAACAATCTTACCCCTTAATACCTAATTTAACTATAACTTTATACTGTATTTCCTACCCCAATGATAATAAAAATAACTTTACACACTACTAATAATAGTAAATCAACAAAAATCTACAAAACCCCAAAAAGTGTGGAGTCACTGGAGTTAGAAGTTTTTATACAGTGGGAGAGCACTGAATAGTTAGTTCCTGCACAAAGCTGAATAGGTGCTGTAACAGACGGTGCCATGATTTCTGCAACAAGTTGCTAATGCTGTTCATCGTAACCCAGTAGCAATGTGTCCCTGAGCTCACAGCACCTCCTTAAAATAATACTGTGTACTGGAATCTCTATGTGCTCAGCTCAAACAGGGATTTATCTGCTCTACAAAAAAAGTTCTGTAACTGTTCCTAAACTTTTAAGGGTTTAAATGTGTGGATCCTCTTCCTGACAGATCAGCTATTTCATTAGAGATTATTTTGTTTATTTTCAAACTGAAGAAGATAATAATAGTAATCAACATCTGAATGACTTATGTAATACTGTAGACCATTTATTATAGGATAAAAATGTAAGGATGCTTCAGAATGCTAATATTATTATACAAATTGGAACATAAGCATGCACCGTGCATATAAAAATAGAAACAGACGTAAGGCTCCTATGCAGAGTTGCTATGCAATTACTTTAAAAGTGCCTGTATAGGAAAGATACACATTTAGCCATTCATTAAGCATTTATGGTGAGAGAACAGGCAATAAAAAATGAATATATGTTTTGTATGTGAGTGTTTTCTTCTGAGTTGCCATGGAGAGTTTTACATGAAGGTTTGGATCACACATGTCCTGACACCTTGGGAACCGCTGAACGCATATATACATCTGTCAAGGGTGTGGAAACGGAACAGCTTGGGAACTGGCAAACATCTTGGAATTAAAAATGCAAATGAAAAGTGTTGTGGAGAGTACACAGGAACAGCTGTGTGTGAGCCGTGTAATGCTTTTATCACCGTGCTCTGTCACATGCTACAAATTCACTGGCCATTTTACACTTCACAAATAACACTTCACAATATTCTGTCAGAGATTCCACCAGGAATGACATAAGTCTGCAGCAAGGCCTTCTCTGGGACACTGTGACAAGGTGGGTGACTGATGCTGATCTTAGAAGTAAATGTTCCTATCAATGCTCTTCTCCACAGCAGTCAGCTGTCTATTGCAGTCCATGCTCTCTGACATCTTTCACTCCTTTTTATATGGTTTATTTCACACAGAACAAAGTTTTACTTTCATATTTTTTGTTTCTTTTACTTGCAGTATGTCCGCTTTTTAAGATTTTTTTTTTCGCATAGAGGGAATATTCAGTGCAATAACAAAATACTGAGGACAAATGCTATAATTGTTTTATATAGGCTATACAGTGATAGGTAGAATGACTTTCAGGTGTCAGATACAGTGGACACTAGCTTTGGTTTACTAGTTTTTGGGCTAATGTATTTACTAGTTAATGAACTACATTGTACAAGTGAAAAGAGTGCTGCTGTAATTGACTATGGTGCATGTACCTGCAGGTTTGTAGTAGGCAGACCAATGTATGCAAAAAGGGATTGGCTGAGTGGCTGGGCCATAAATATGTTTCTCCATAGTGTAATGTCTACACAATATGATTAGCATAGTAATATTTTATCTTTGGATGCATTTATTTGTAGGACTCAATCAAGAGTGACTGTTGAAATAAGAGACACTTCCTAGCTTCTGTAGGGCTGTTTCACAACAAAAGCGCAAGTGAATTTTTGTTGCAATTAAAAAAAAGTCCTTTTTTCTTCTTGTGTTGCTAGCATCCAGTGAACATTGGAATCGCAAATCAGAATTAGGAAATTGGAATTGCAATTTGCAGTGTAAAAGAAGCCTCAAAGCGATTTTCTCAGTGATTTTGCAGAATTGCAACCGCTGCAGAATTGCTACAAGCAGCGCAATTTTTGCAATTTTTATAAAATGAATCACTTTAGTGTGGAAAACCCCACATGATTACATTATCCAAACACTTTTTAAAGCACTATCAATTAAAAACAACTGAAATTCACTGGTTTAAAACAGCCCTCAGTGATAAATTGATTACTATACATGAGCTTAAAAGACCTGCTCCAAAGACTTTTCTCTACTGCTCACTAATAGTCTGCTTTCTTACATCATGTATATGCTAGATTACGGCTACCCACAGAATAGATCAATATACTTCACCACAAATGATGTAGATGTAACACTGTGAGGGATCTCCAATTTATTGCTTATACAGCAACATCACAGTTACAATACACAGACAGAGATCAACATTTCAGGCAGATTAAACTCTGAAATAACATTCAATAAAAATGTGTTTTCCTACTTTTTATTACTCATACAGTTATCATATTTGCTTTTGTGCATAAGTAATATTGTCTGTTTACAATTTACATGTTTCTAAAGTGTAGCTTTTCTGGCCCTGAAAGCTGGCATTGCGTTTTATTCTTTTTCTATTATAACTGCTATTTATTATATATTAAAATCTTCTAATGAGCTATTCTGAACACAATGTGTGCCTGAAGCAGAGAGTGTTTGTTCCAGTGTTGATACATTTGTGTTGAACAAGTAAAAAATATACTGTTATCTCCAGTTTGGATGCGGATTTGAAGCTGAATAGCAGGACAAAGTGCTTTGTTTAACCATTTCAGTAATGTTCTGCTAGAATTTTTCTTCTGGGATAGTAGCTTTTAAGCTGTGAGGAATCTTTTAGAGCAAAGTAGAAATGCTGGCTTTCAGACCACGTTAAGTGCTGTTTATTATGCTGCTATATTTGCAGTACACCTGAGACCCCACATAGGGTTGGCCTACGTTGTTTGTATTATATAGATTTGGGAGGTTTCATTGATTTCCTTTGAAGCTGTGCTCCTTACTACATCGTGCTACATTTCCATTTGGCCTGCAGATATTGTTGTTGTCTAACCTGAAGTCTTGTAGCGGATAGCAAGGAGGCCGGGGACTGTCATAGAGGAAGCGGCCACCAAGAAGGTGAAACGAGCAGCAGTCGCAGGGAGGGAGGGAGGAGGCAGCAGGCTGGCTACCTACTGGGGGAAACTATCTGGCTACCTATACTGGGGCAGCTATACTGGCTACCTATATTGGGGGCACGGTCTCCTACCTGGCTAACATATACTGCGGGCACCTACCTGGCTACCTATACTGGGGGCACCTACCCGGCTACCTATACTGGGGGCAACTATACTGGCTACCTATACTGGGGGCATGGGCACCCACCTGGCTAACGTATACTGGGGCAACTATACAGGCTACCTATACTGGGGGCACCCACATGGCTACCTATATTGGGGGCAACTATACTGGCTACCTATACTGCGGGCAACTATACTGGCTACCTACTGTGGGCACCTACCTGGCTAACCTATACTGAGGGCAACTATACTGGCTACCTATACTGGAGGCAACTATACTGGCTACCTACTGGGGGAACTTACCTGGCTAACCTATACTGGGGCAACTATACTGGCTACCTATACTGGGGGCAACTGTAATGGCTACCTACTGGGGGCACCGCTACCTGGCCAAGCTATACTGGGGCAACTATACTGGCTACCTATACTGGGGCGAGCTATACCTAGCTGACCTATACCTGGCTACCTACCTATACTGTGGGTGTTTATTTTTTGGTTACACCGCAACTATAACGTACATGCAAATTGTCCGGTGTTGCGAGATCATTCCATATCGGGAAGGGGGGGTGCACATCCTCACAATTTTGCCTCAGGCAGCTAAAAGTCTAGAACCAGCCCTATATATATTTGAAAATGCAGAATTTGCAGATGTATATGTATATATATATATATATATATATATATATATATATATATATATATATGTATATATATATGTATATATATATATACACATTATATATCTGTTTTACAGTTCTACACTCCATAGAATAAATGTATATATATATATATATATATATATATATATATATATATATATATATGTATTTGGCAACTCACATTGCTATAGTCCACCTACACGTGGTCATATTTATCAAAAAAGAACACTGTGCCCAGGATCTGTATTAGGCTTTCAGACATTAGCATGGTGTGTCCACAGCCTTGCACAGAAGCAACATGACATGGTTCTCTGCCACCGGGTAATGCCACAACGTTGAATGCTGGCATACATGGTGTTACAAACGTTGCCATTCGGCTGCATTTTCATTGCACCAAAATAGCGCTCGGGGTGGCAGACATGACGCTGAACTGATCCGCAAGTGTGCCGTTGTAATTATTTTATCATTATTTAGTATTTAACCGTCCAGTCATCCACCTGAAAGAGACCCTACAGCAATGATTGATGTGTCTACTTACAGTGTGATACATTCACTTTATATTGTATTGGTGAAATCCTATCCTGTTAAAAAGAGAAAAAAGACCATGTCATTTTAAATGTTAAAATAACTGGCACTGACAATATTGCTCGCCCACCTTTTCTGGGAAATCTTCCAGGATTTTAAATGCTAATTAACCCTATTCTTTGCAGAAGAAATTCAAATGCAGGCAGAGCAGAGCCCATTAGACTAGGAAAACATTCACTTGGAATAAAATGTAAGGGTGTGCCACTTGTCGCTAATGTTATACAAGCAGGCACCTCAAGAATGGGTAGGAAAAGGTTCTTACAATTAGTATTGCTTCTTGGTTTATTATAGCAAACCATTGTAAAACCAGACCAAGTTTATCAAAATATTAGCAACATTACTGTTTCATGATATGTATTTTATATAACGGTAACAAACCAAATACATGATGGGGCATGCCAGTCAGCTAACAGATTAGCTAACAGAATTAAAATTAGTTTCTGTGATTTATAAAGGGATGTTCTGATTTTATACGCAGGCCATCACTATGCTGATCATCTATTATAATCATGCCGAACTTCCAAACAGAAACTCCATTTACTTGAATAGGGTAACTGATCTATAGTTTCAGTTCTTACATCACAGTTGAAGAAGCGGTGGTGATTTCTTCAGAATCTCTATTAATAGGGCCACATTAACTACATCAGTGCCAGTAGCGGTGCCAGGGAGGAGCTTACCAGTGCTGTAGCTCCCCTAATGCTGATAGCACTGGCACTGTGCCTGGGGGTCCCGGTGCTATCAAGGTGCTAATATCAGGGTGGTTAGGCGAGGAGGGGTGTTGTGTGGGGCACATCGACGGGCGTAAGCAGATCAGGTTATGATACTTACGTTGCCAGGATCCACACACCGGCCACATGTACTTTCTACCTGGTCCCTTGCGTTCCATCTCATAGTAAAAGCATGCCCCTAGGAGGCGCGTACGTTAAAAAGGGGCGCTGGGAAAAAAGGGCGCGGGGTTTTAAACGATAAGCATGGATAACGTTTAAAAATGTATTGTACTGTATTTCGTTTAAAATTAATGTTTTATAAAGTTATAAATCATTAAATAATGTGCATTAAATCGGCAATTGTAAAAACGTTAATCTTTCGTTTAAATAGTGAAACGTATAATAACGTTTTAAAAAAAAATTACTAAGTAACCCTCCCTGTACCTACCCCTAACCCCTAGACCCCCCTGTTGGTGCCTAAGTAACCCTCCCTGTACCTACCCCTAACCCCTAGACCCCCCTGTTAGTGCCTAAACCTAAGACCCCCCTGTTGGTGCCTAAACCTAAGACCCCCCCTGTTGGTGCCTAAACCTAAGACCCCCTGTTGGTGCCTAAACCTAAGACCCCCCTGTTGGTGCCTAAACCTAAGACCCCCTGTTGGTGCCTAAACCTAAGACCCCCCTGTTGGTGCCTAAACCTAAGACCCCCCTGTTGGTGCCTAAACCTAAGACCCCCTGTTGGTGCCTAAACCTAAGACCCCCCTGGTGGTGCCTAAACCTAAGACCCCCCTGGTGGTGCCTAAACCTAAGACCCCCCTGGTGGTGCCTAAACCTAAGACCCCCCTGGTGGTGCCTAAACCTAAGACCCCCCTGGTGGTGCCTAAACCTAAGACCCCCCTGTTGGTGCCTAAACCTAAGACCCCCCTGTTGGTGCCTAAACCTAAGACCCCCCTGTTGGTGCCTAAACCTAAGACCCCCCTGTGATAAGCATTAATAACGTTTCAAAAACATATTGTGCGTTTTTTTCGTTTAAAAATAATGTAAAAAAAAAAAAAAAAAAATTGTACTATTTTTCGTTTAAAAATAATGTTTGAAAAAAATATTGTACTGTTTTTCGTTTAAAAATAATATTAAAAAATGTATAAATCATTAAATAATGTGTAATCATGAGAAGCAGTAATAAAACATTAAGTCTCCGGGCGCCGCTTTTAAAACGTTATTTTTCTCCGGCACCCTTTTTTCCTATCGGGCGCCCATTAAACGATATTTATTATGGGAGTGAATGGCGGCGCCCGATTTGTCCACTAGCCTCCTGCGCCCTTTTTTACTGTTACCCCTAGGAGGCATTGTTACTATTAGATGGAATGCAAGGGACCAGGAAGTGGCAACGGAAGTCCCGGCAACGTAAGTATTGTAACCCCCTCTGCATGTGCCCCTGCCTGGCTACCTATACTGGGGGTTACCTATACTTGGCTAGCTATACTGGGGGCACCTATACCTGACTAACCTATACTGGGGGACCCATACCTGGCTAAATATACTGGGGGCACATATACCTGGCTACCTATACTGAGGGCACCTATACCTGGCTACCTATACTGGGAAAATATATACCTGGCTACCTATTCTGGTGGCACCTATACCTGGCTACCTATACTGGGGGGACATCTGGCCACTAATCCTAAGTAGCTAATACTTATGGGACATTTGGCTACCTATTTTGGGGGCAGGGTTGGCTACATAGTAATACATAGCAATTTTACACCCTTGCCCTGACAACAATCTAGCCTAGAAACTGCCCCCTGCCACACAATCTGCAGCATCACACTGTCACGAGTGAGTCCACTACTTACTCACATGGTTATGTCTTTTCTCTTTTGCTCCCTCCTCACCGGCTGGCTCCCTTCCTCCTGCTCAGTGTAGTGCAGAGAGTATGTGTGTGACACATAGCAGAGAGATACATCAGGTCAGGCTTCTAAGTTCATGTTCATAACCATTACCCGTCATTACCACATCTACTTTCCATCCATCCACTTTCCAGTGCACAGACACGCGAGCCACAGGTCAACAGCTTCCCCAGCACTGGATACAGCACCTGCATAGCACCCTCCATAAAAAATAATCCTGGAGCCGCCCCTGATTAGTGCATAGTCCCTACTGCAATGGCCTAGTACTTTTTTTTACCCTTCTCAAAGCTGAACAGCTCTTCCTGTACTGCTCTGCCTAAAAAGGTTTAGATAAGTATTCACAGTTGACTCTGGACACCTAAGTGCCCAAGGTAAGATACACATGGTATGCTCTTTTTTAACAAATAGTAGCATTATTATTTTGATTTAACCACTTGAGGGTCAGAGGTTTTTACACACCTAGTGACCAGGCCATTTTTTGTACAATTCTACAATTTCACCCAGGGATGGTCGTAGTCAGCCAACTTTGCTATGCTGGAACTACACGTAGTTTTACGCAATTACGCTTCACCAAACTACGGCTTCGAAATCAAATATTCGCTTCGTATGCATTTCGTAGACTACGTGTGAAAATACGCAATTATGCGTAGAGCGAAGCGTAGTGTACGCGGATGCTTATGTCCGTATGCTGAAAATTTTACGCATTAATTCCTCATTAAATGCTTATACCGGGAACTCTTCTATGCGTACATTCCCCTTTCCAATGCATACATTTGTAAGCATATAATCGCACGTGGAAAATTAGACGCGAGTAACGGATTCGTAGTTCACTACGCAATACACATGTTAATTACGCATAGTGGGCGTAAGCTACGCGTAGCGGTACTTTGCTATGCGTAAATCCGTAAGGGTAGTTTTGAAACTTCACCTACGACTATGATGCTTTGATGC